>NC_134235.1:57306383-57931383 GCF_965152275.1 Natator depressus
GAGCATGTGCCATGTCTTAAACATTAGAGTATAATAGCATACAAGTTTTCTAAAACTTTAACCCACATACGTAGCATCCTGTAGAACCGTGTCCTGGTCTGTGTATACCAGGCAAACAGACTGGGAAAGCCTAACTTTTTGGAAGAGAAAAGATGGAAATAAAGAAGAAACGTTTTTTTTAAAAAGGCTTCATTTTCCGAGGCAGCACCTAAATGAATGGATATGTTTGGAAATGTAGGCCTCTGTCCTTTTTTTTAAAGACTGGATATATAAGGAGGTCTGTCCTACAATGTGTAAAGAGCAATATCTGATTATTTTGATTTTATGAATAATAGTTGCTGATGTTTCTGTCGCTCCCAATCTATGTATTATTTTTAGCAATTATGGGAAATTGATTTGACTATTTGCTACTGTTACAATTATGTTAAATAACCAAGATGTATAAATATACCCTAATCAAAAGGTCATTCATAAAGTTAGTGAGCTTAAAAATGGGAATATGAAGGCTGCTACTGAAAGAAGACTGCTTCTATGAAAACACCGTTGAAAAAATAATATATATAGTATGTATAAATCCGGAAACACCAGCCAATGAAATTAGTGCCTAGCAAGGTTTTGGCATTTATAAATAATGGTAATGATTCATTTAATATGTAGCCCAGATTAGACAAATGTTTTCTTTTACAGCAGATTAAGTCCTCCTCAACGCTACTCATTAAAAGATTAAACCAGTTACAGGAATACCCGAAAACGAACATGAAGGATTAATAAACCGTTTTTAAAGGACAACTCATTAAGTATGAAATTCACCCCTACTTTGGATACTCAGATCAAGTTCCCCTGGACCATTAAGCCCCTTTGTAAGGCTATGCACATGTCTGTCTGCGTCAGATATATAGTGAGTGTAGCAGAATACTAGCCCCAAAGAAGCCAGTATGTAAGCAGGTTTGTGACGGGGTGAATAGACCCCAGTGGATGAAGGAGGGGCCAGAGAGGCCTGGCAGGGCTAGTCCCACCCAGCAGCTCTGTCAATCATGCATGATAGGGAGGATGCCTTTAAAAAAGAGAAAGTTGTAGTCAGTGGTGAGGGGCAGATGACGGTGACTCCTGAAGCCGTGCAGAGAATTCTTAGGCAGGAAATCTTCACCCCAACCCTGAGTAGAGTCCCAGGGTAAGACAGTTTGAGCCTGTCTCAGAGACCCAGCCAGAGTGACTTCCCCAAACCCATTGTGCTGGGGCCAGACTGTGGGCAGCACTATAGACTCACCACCCACCCCCATTGCTGGGACTGCAAGGAGGGAGTATCCCTGAATGGATGGGGGGTTTGTGACTTTCATTTTGATCACCCAGCTAGAGGGAGACTTAAAGAGGCCCACAAAGGGCAGACCCCACCCCTGCAAATATTAGGGAAGTGGGGACTGGGTTGTGATCACTCAGTGTAGCTAACTGAGCATAGTCAGGCTCCCCCACCCACTGAGGGAGGAACCTCCAAGGACTTTGTTACAGGGTGGTTGGGGGTTCAGGCTGGGGAATGGGGTAATGATTGTATGGATTCAGTAGCCTAGAAGGTTTATATTGGGGCAAGGAGTGGCAGTCTTTACAGTTTCTGTTTATGGAGGGGCAGCCCTGGAGATCTGCCCATGAGTTGGGTGTAAGACTTAGTTCCTCTAGCCCCCGTAGAGATTTCTGCACTGAACCCGGTTTGCTTCAGGCTTTGCAGGAGCGGATAAATTTATCCTCTAAATAAATAACAGAGCTGGAAGTATGTGCTTCTTGCTCCATAAGGTAAACAGGGGCTTTGAATGCAGAGGAGATAGTAAGCTTAAACCCTACAGGAGCAGAGGGCTGCCTCTCATCACTCAGCAATGACCCCTCAAACAGATTAACCTTTTAAGTGCTAGTTTACTGCTACTGACAATGCCTCATATGTCTAAACTCTTGGAATGCTACCAATGCCAATATGTGTGTGTTTGCCTTCTATTTTCCCCTCTCTTTTTGACTCTCCTCTTCTTTCTTTTGTCAAGTGAAAGAAGTAGTAGACACTCACCACCTGTAAGACCCATTGTGAAGAGGCCTTACCTCTATGTGCATTGGGCTCCTCAACCTCCTGCTCATGCTTCCCACCTAATTCACCAATCAGTCCTGTCCCTGACATTCCCATTGTGGCCTTCCCTCCTGATGGCCCCCTCAACTCCCTTCCTTCAGGTACTTATCCTCCAACTGCCCTCTTCTGTTGCTAGTGCTTTCTCTACTGAGACTCCAGTCAGTGGTCTCCCTGCTTCTTCCATGCTGTTGCCCTAGAACTTTATTGACATGAGATATTACGCTGTATTCTCAAGGTACATGCAACATAATTTGAAAGACAAACAGTGTAGTATTTGAAGTATAGATTTTAATTTACATATTTGCCAGAGGCTTTAAGAAATGACAAGCTGCAATATATCTTAAGCTATTTCTGTTGTTTCTCTCATTTTCCTTAACGTCATGGATATTTTTCTTCTTTACCTTTTAAAAACAAAAATAATTCTGTTAATGTCAGAAAATGTTTCTCCCTGATTTTGTGTGTTGTACAACAGAGTATGCGATGCCACTAAACTGATTTCTTCTCTCCTCAGACACACAACAAAACCTGTCCTCTTTTGGAGCCTTTGGCATCTTCTATATCTAAGTGGCAGTTACTAACGCTGGGAGCAGAGCTGCCTGTGTTCAGGATTGTCCACTACTGTGAGGTGATTTGTTTAGGGAAAAGATGCCCGTTTTAGGATCTACAACAATTTGTTTTGCTGCTTTATCTGCTCTCTCCAGTAGTCAGTATGTTGGCTCGCTAGGGTTCACTCGAGCTCTTTGAGCACTTCCCCTCATGGTTGAAATTGCATGTCAGTATTTGATAGTCCTGCATGGCCTGTTGGCAGGTTTTCAGATTCGGTTATTTAGGGCCTGATCCTTCTTTCATTGTAGTCAGTCACAAAACTTCTATTAACTTCACTTGGAGAGGAATCTACAAGTTAAGTCACTTTCTTTGGCCTGCTTTAGATATTTAAAGGATGAGATTGTGGCAAGAAGACATTCAAATAATATTGAGCTATTTTTAAAATGATGACTTTATTGCCTCAGAGATTCTTTGTACAGACTGGCTTGATAATTCAGATTACCATGTGAAGGATACAGCTGCAGATTCAGAATTTAAGATCAATTTTTCACAGCTAGGCCACCAGGATCTGTGAGCCCTACAGTAGCAGCATACTTGTCCTCTTATGAGTGGAGGAGAGAAGTATCTCCCCTCTTGCTGTTACTGACCCCCTCTGGCCAATACATGGTTGTTGGGCTCAGGAAGGAGTTCTATCAGGCTCTCAATCTGAAGGTTATTAGTTTTAACTGTACAGCTTCTAAAGAGAGAAAACAGAAGCTATAGGCTTCCTAATGAATACTTGTGCTAAACGAGTGATGACCAATTGCATTATTTGTTTCTTATCAGAGTTCACAGTGCATATGAACAAATAAGTCATTTCCAGTAAGCCTTTGGCTACAATAAAATGTTTTAAATACTGAGTCATTGTTGGCAGACTTCCTTATTTACAGCAGTAAAATTCTTTGTGGTGTGTAGGTCACTGCAAACCACTAAGTGACTCTCCCACCCAATGATAATTAAGAGTTGTTAAAGAGAAAGAAATGAACTTTAGAGGAAACATCCACTGGCAGGCAAATATTTATTTATTTGATAATTTAGGGATATTTAAACACAAATATGGTGGGGAAGGGGGATAGAATTGATGTCAGAGGTGACTGATAATTGTCTGTGGAGCCTTTTGCCTTTAGGTCAGCACTTGTAATCTAGCCTAGGTAATGGGCTGTGTCCAGAAGTTGTTACTAGCTGATGGTCTGTGAGTGGCCGATGTATAGTAAACTGGCATTCTAACACGGTCACTGTTAAATGGCACCTTTTGGACAGTATGAGCCTGAGCCCCCCAGTGAAGCCATTCTGGTGGGCACCCCAGCTCAGTGTGCAACTTCTTTCTCCACACATATGCCACATACAGAGAACTGGAGGCGGGAGTTTGCGGAAATAAGTCACATGCACAGAACTATGTTTAGCTGTAGAGGGATTATGGGAAACATTGGATAGAGGGGGGAATCTGTGATGTGCTCCAATCAGGGTCACAATAAATGAGGAGATGACCTCTTTCTCCATGGGGCTGAAATATTCCCACTGAGTTCCAAGGCATCATGAAGTAGCTCATACTACTACACCACATGACACTGGAGCATGAGCAGTGCATATCACGCTAGCATTTCATCCCCTGACCTGGGAGTCCCCTGCCTACAGCATTGTCTGAACCAGTTCCAATGAGCATAGAGATTGAACGGCCTCTCACCGCTAGAAGTGGTCCTTTCGGAAAAGGGCTGAGGAACATGTGTGGGATGGGGTGAGGAAATGTACTGCCACTATCTGTGCTGTAGCTTTTCTGTGGATAAAGAGAGGAATTCAGTTTCCATAACTGTCAGCCTAGCGTCTTTCACAAGCATAAAATTCACTGAATGGGAGAGGAATGTGAAGCTGAATCCCAAATTGGGCTGGCGAACTTACATTTTCCATCCTTTTTTTACAGTCCTTCCTATAACAACCACACAGATGGATAATAATCTCCAAAATAGAGAGAGAATTCCTCACAAACTGAGTTTGTGGAATCATTACCATGCAAAGGAAATATCATTTCATGTCCTAAAAGACTGGAAAAGCTTTTTAGTAATTCCTGTCAGAATGTGCTTCTAATGGAAACAGTTTTGCAACTGGAAACATTGCCTAGGTAATGACAATCAACTGCATAGTGAAAGTTAGAATTTACTGATTAATAGTTTATGTATGAAGCAGTTTAGTTGGCAGGCAATGGCCTGAAAGTGACATGGAAGGATTAACAGATTAAAAAGCGGTGCCCCCAGTTTTAGTTGTTCATGCAGCAAACAACACCCATCCCAGCACACCCACCACACCCACCACAGCAACAATGGTCTGTTTTCAGAACAGCCACAGTGCACATTTGTTTATTTTTTGACATTTTTATTAAAAGTCAAAGACTGCAGGGTTTAGTGCACCAAGAATAGCACTGATGGGGAAATGCTTTATCCTACACTTAAACTCCCAGCATACACATCTCAGACCATTTTAGGCAGAGTGGGACAAATGTATTCCTGGTTTAACTGAATCTGTTAGTTAAGAAAAAGTTAACATTACCTTGTAAGTGACACAATATAGCAACACAAAAGAATGCCAACATTTAAAGCCTAGTCTTTACTCAGGTGAGTAGCACTTAAATTAGGTGAGTTTTCCCATTGGTGAGTAGTGTGAGGATGAGATATTCAGTACCAGAGCTACATTTGTTTAAGTTGAAACTTTTCACAGAACAGTGAAGCTGAGAAAAAAACAACGTTTTGCAGACATTTCCTCAGAATTGTTATATCATTTTTAAATGTTCAAAACACTATACAAACATTAACTAATTAATCCTCACAACACCTATTTCAGGAAGGTGAGTCTGTGTTATTTTTCCCAGAAGAGGAAAAATTGAGACGGGGAAGTGGCTTACCAGAGGGACCCGTGCCAGGATCAGATCTCAGTAATCTGCCCTCTTCATTATTTACCACTTCCCCAATTTTTGCATCACATGCAAACTTTATCAGTGATGATTTTATGTTTTCCACCAGGTCATTGATAAAAATATGAAATAGCATAGGGACAAGAATGGATCCCTGCAGGACTCCAAAGGTAATAAATCCACTCAGTGATGAGTCCCTGCTTACAATTACATTTGGAGACCTATCAGTGAGCCAGTTTTTAATCCATTTAATATGTGTCATGTTAATTTTTTATTATTTTAGTTTTTTTAATCAAAATGTTGGTAGCAACTCAAACACCTTACAGAACGCTAAGTATATTATGTCAATGCTTTATCAACCAAACTTGTATTCTCATCAAAACATATCAGATTGGTTTGACAGGATCTATTTTCCATAAATGCATATTGATTGGCAGTAATTATATTACCCTCCTTTAACTCTTTATTAATTGAGTCCAGCTGCTCCATTATCTTTCCAGGGATCAGTGTCAGGCTGATAGACCTAGAATTACCCAAGCCATCCCATTTACCCTTTTTTAAAATTGGCACAACATTAGCTTTCTTCCAGTCTTCCCCAGGACTCCAAGACTTATTGATAGTCAACATTAATGGTCCAGCGAGCTACTCAACCAGCCCTTTAAAAACTCTTGATTGCAAGGTATCTGGACCTCCTGGTTTAAAAATGTCTGTTAGTAGCTTCTGTTTATCATCACCATATGATAAAACTATATCATCTGTTTCTTCCCCAAATACAGAACAGAAATATTTACTGAACGCTTCTGCCTTTTCACATTATTATTGTTAATTCTACCATTTCCATCTAGTAATGGACTAATACCATTGTTGGGATTCTTTTTATTCCTAATATATTTTAAAATCTCCTTCTTGTTGTCCTTAAATGCTGCTGGCCATAGCTTTCTCCTTGTGTCCCTTTGTTTCCCTTATCAATAATTTCCTAACCTCTGATTTATATTCATTACTATGAACTTCCCCTTTCTTCCATTATACATTTATTTTATTTTTATAGCTGCCTTCACTTCACCTCTAAATCAGGTGAGTTTTTTTAACCAGCCCATCCTTCTTCTTCAATTGTGGGATTGTAGCTTTCTGGGCATCTAGTAAGATTTTCTTAAATGATTCCCAACTCTCATTCACATTCATCTGATTAAATTCTTCTTCCCAGCTGCTTTGGTTCATAATTGTTTTCATCATTATGAAATTGGCCCTATTAAAGCACCACGTATACATATATTGTTGCTCTAGACTTCATTCTTCTTTCCCCTTTTTAAATGTGATCACTTGTACCTAAGCTACCGTTAATTTTTAGTTCTGTGACTAGTTCCTCTTTATCTATTAGGAAAAGATCTAATAAAGAATTCCCTGGGGTTGGTTGCAACACTTATTGAGTTAGGAAATTGTCATCTGTAACGTTTAGAAATTCCAAGAATGATTTAGTAGTGGCAGCATGAAAACTCTAGCATAAGTCACCCAAATTGAAGACTCCCATAATTATGAAGGGTTTTTTACTACACATTACAGGTGAGTGTGTAAGGAGGTGGTCTTTCTATTCTCTAGTGTGATTTGATGGTCTGTACCACACACCAGGTATCACCCTATCTCATGTTTTATACTGTGCTTTTTGCTTTTTGTTGTTAAAAAATATCCAGACTACCACCAAATAAAAATTCTCTAAGGAGAACCATTAACTTGAAACCCACAAATTTTTGTCTTTTCATTTTTACAAATAACCCCTAATATTACCATAACAGAAAGATATTTTTAAATATGTTTATTTTTAATTTGTTTGCTCTCTTCTTTTAATGGTATTTTGTGTGTGTTAGTTTCAATATATTGTTGATGGTCATTTGCATTTCATGTCTTGGGCATTAGCAGGAGGACATCACTGTATTGCTCTGCCTGCAGCAAAAATGCATGCTTTTTCTCTCAGACTCTGCAAAAGTGTGGTTACCAGTTGTCAAGGTTCCTTCCCCACTCTGAACTCTAGGGTACAGATGTGGGTACCTGCATGAAAACCTTCTAAGCTTACTTTTACCAGCTTAGGTTAAAACTTCCCCAAGGTACAAAATTATTTTACCCTTGGATTTCCACTGCCACCACCAAACTTTATCTGGGTTTACTGGGAAACATAGTTTGGATACGTCTTTCCCCCCAAAATCCTCCCATCCCTTGCACCCCACTTCCTGAGGAAGGTTTGGTAAAAATCCTCATCAATTTGCATTGGTGACCACAGACCCAAACCCTTGGATCTTAGAACAATGAAAAAGCATTCAGTTTTCTTACAAGAAGACTTTTCATAGAAGTAAAGGAATCACCTCTGTAAAATCAGGATGGTAGATACCTTACAGGGTAATTAGATTCAAAACATAGAGAATCCCTCTAGGCAAAACCTTAAGTTACAAAAAAGACACACAGACAGGAATAGTCATTCTATTCAGCACAGCTCTTCTCTCAGCCATTTAAAGAAATCATAGTCTAACACATAGCTAGCTAGATTACTTACTGAGTTCTAAGACTCCATTCCTGTTCTGTCCCCAGCCAAAGCAGCATACAGACAGACACAGACCCTTTGTTTTTCTCCCTCCTCCCAGCTTTTGAAAGTATCTTGTCTCCTCATTGGTCATTTTGGTCAGGTGCCACCGAGGTTACCTTTAGCTTCTTAACTCTTTACATGTAAGAGGATTTTTCCTCTGGCCAGGAGGGATTTTAAAGGGGTTTACCCTTCCCTTTATATTTATGACACCAGTAATAACAGCAGCAGAGCTGATTACTGAAAAGGCATCAGGTAGACCTTTTCACAAAAGAGAAAAAGGAGGGGAGAGAAAGGAACAGGTGGGGACTTGCCTAAGCATGTTTGGTGTTACTACTTTCAGTCCACCTGCTCTTCAGTCCCTGGAAAAAGACCCTTATAAAAAGCAGGGGAGCAGAAATAATGTTTCATATTTTAAAGGATTTTTTAACATTGTGTAAATTTAAAGGGTGCTAATTAAAGGGTCCTCCCACTCAAAAACTTGATTTTTTAAAAAAATCATGAATTTCAAAAAATTAAAGTTGACAGTGTTTCTGGAAGTGAAACATAGAAATGTAGGACTGGAAGGGACCTCGATAGGTCGTCTAGTCCTGTCCCCTGCACTAAGGCAGGACTAAGTATTATCTAGAACATCCCTGACAAGTGCTTCTCTAACTTCTTCTTAAAAACCTCCAGTGATGGAGATTCCACAACCTCTCTAGGCAATTTGTTCCAATGCTTAACTGCCCTTACAGTTAGAAGGTTTTTCCTAACGTCGAACCTAAGTCTCCCTTCCTGCAATTTAAGCCTATCACTTCTTGTCCTGTTCTTAGTGGATAAGGAGAACACTTTATCACCCTTCTCTTTTTAACAACATTTTATGTACTTAAAGACTATTATCATGTCCCCCCTTAATCTTCTTGTCTCCAAACTAAATAAACCCAATTTTTTCAATCTTGTAGGTCATGTTTTCTAGACCTTTAATGATTTGTGTTGTTCTTCTCTGGACTTTCTGCAACTTGTCCATATCGTTCCCAAAGTGTGGTACCGAGAATTGGACACAATACTCCAGTTGAGGCCTTATCAGCACGGAGAAGAGTGGAAGAATTATTTCTCATTTCTTGCTTACAACACTCCTATTAATACAGCCCAGAATGATGTTCACTTGTTTTTGAAACAGGATGCCATTCTTGACTCATATTAATTTGTAATCCACTATAATCTCCAGATCCTTTTCTGTAGTATTCCTTCCTAGGCAGTCATTTCCCCTTTTATATTTGTGCAACTAATTATTCCTTCCTAACTGTAGTACTTTTCATTTTTCCTTCCTGAATTTCATCCTATTTAATTCAGACCATTTCTCCAGTTTGTCAAAATCATTCTGAAATCTAATCCTTTTGTCCGAAGCGCTTGCAACCCCTCCCAGCTTGGTATCATCCTCAAACTTTATAAATGCACTCTCCGTGCCATTATTATCCAAAACATTTATGAAGATATTGAATAGAACGGGACTCAGGACAGATCCCTGTGGGATCCCTTTCGATATGCTGTTGCACTCCAGATGATTCTGTGAAAATATGCTAATGAGTATGAATGTAAAGTAACTGGAATATGCTTCATGCAAAAGGTCTCTTGTAAGGTATCATTACAAAGTTTATAACCTACTGTGTGTGTTCATCCTATTTGTATGAATGTATCATTCTTGTATCTGAAACTAGGAATATAAAATATAACTCTGAGGTCCTATTGTAGTTATGCAAAGTATGGGCCATTAATGGTGGTTTAGAATCTTGATGGCTCCCATCAACTTGGACAACTGACTGTAGATGGCTCTGTTTACTTGCAAGCCTTCCTGTAAGTCAGGCTGGGACGAATGAAGGCTTGGGGTCTCACAGGACATGTGACCATGTCACCTGGTACTGGAATCCATCTTTAACCTGGTGCTTTTCCATTTAGAAGGAGGTGTGGGGACCCAGAGAGACAAAAGATTCCCACCTTGTGCCAAAGCTATATAAGGGGGTGGAACAGAACAAAGAAGGCTGCAGTCATGAGAAATCCCCTAGTTACCACCTGAGCTGGAAAAAGGACTATACCGGGGAAAGGATTGGGCCCAGACTAGAAAGGACTCTAGTCTATGAAAGAAGCTTATTGAACATCTCTGAGGGTGAGGTTTCATCTGTAATCAGTTTTTTACTGTATTAGGCTTAGACTTGTGTATTTTTGTTTTATTTTGCTTGGTAATTTACTTTGTTCTATCTGTTATTACTTGGAACCGCTTACATCCTACTTTTTATATTTAATAAAATCACTTTTACTTATTAATTAACCCAGAGTAAGTAAGTTAATTCCTGGGGGAGCACACAGCTGTTCATCTCTCTCTATCGGTGTTATATCTATCCAGGAGGACAATTAATGAGTTTACCCTGTACACACTTTGTACAGACTAAAATGGATTTATTTGGGGTTTGGATCCCATTGGGAGCTGGGTGTCTGAGTGCTAGAGACAGGAGCACTTCTTAAGTTGTTTTCAGTTAAGTCTGCAGCTTCTGGGGGATGTGATTCAGACCTGGGTCTGCATTGCAGCAGATTAGCGTGTCTGGCTTAACAAGACAGGGTACTGAAGTCCCAAGCTGCCAGGGAAAATGGGCTCAGAGGTAGTCTCAGCACATCAGGTGGCAGTCCCAAGGGGGTCTCTGTGACCCAGCCCATCACAATGCCCTTCTAGCTTTATTGTGAACCATTGATGATTATTCTATAAGTAAGGTTTTCCAATTAGTTGTGCACCCACTTTACAGTAGGTTCATCTAGGCTATATTTATCTAGTTTGTTTATGAGAAGGTCATGTGAGACAATATCAAAAGCCTTACTAGAGTCCACAAGACTGTCAAAGAAGGATAGTAGGTTAGCTTGACATGATTTGTTCTTGAAAAAATCCATGTTGTCTGTTACTTATTGCCTTATTTTCTTCTAGGTGCTTACATTACTCTCATTAGACCCTGTCAGTTCAACAGAAAGCTCAGTAGAAAACCTGAAAACAGAACTTTGTTAGCTTAGATATTTTAAAATGATATGCACGTACTGTGATACCAGATCATAAATGGCCCAGTTCAGTAGCCTATGCAAGTTCTGTTAAATGTGTCATTTAAGAAGTTGTTTTTAAGGGTTTTTTCCCATGTGGGTTCAAACTACAGCATAGCAAATTTAAATTAAATCTCAGGAAAAACTTCCTAACTGACAGAAGAGTAGGACAATGGAACAGACTGTCTCAGGAGGTCATGGAAGCTCCTTTACTGGAGGTTTTCTTCGATGGTTTAGACACAACAAATCCTGCATCTTGGCAGGGGGTTAGACTAGATGACTCTTGTGGTCCCTTCTAACCCTATGGTTCTCTGATTCTATGACAACATCCCTGCCACTCCAGCAGAGGCTCAGTGTGGGATGTGGATGCATACTGACACACCTTCCTCTAATGGAGTGATAGGACAACCCTTTGCTCGTGGTGGGTGGTCTGGAGCCTCCTTCCTCCTTAACTGGAGCCTCCTCTTGAGACTGAGTGGCAGGTGAGGATAGGTAGTGGCAGCAGCAGGTGGGACAAGGGATCCCTCTCCTTCTCTGGCAGATGAGGGTGGCAGAGCTGGATGGGCCAGGATTGAGCTAATCAATATCTCCTGTCAAAACTTTTTTTTTTTAGAAAATAACTTTTTGATCAATATTTTAATTTTCACCAAAAAAAAGTTTGGTTGAAATTTTTCAATTTTAGATTAAAAGTTTTGAAACATTGAACGATTTCATTTAGATGGGGGGAAGAAGTACTTTCACTCACTCTTTTAAACCCTCCTCCACCACTTCTCTCCCCCAACCCCAGTGGAAAAAAAGCAAAATTGGTAAGAGAGAGATGTTTGTTTCTCCCACTGAAACAAAACAACATTTTGAAATATTTAAAAATTTTCATAAAAAAAAACAAAAATGTGTCAGAAAATTTCAAATAAAACAATCTGCTAAATTTTATTTTCACTTTTTTGCAAAATATATGTACCTATATTTTTTTTACCAGCTTTAGCCATAGGCTCCCTTCCTTGTTCTTTGATGGTGCAAAAAGCTTACTGGTACTAATGAACTGAAGGTTGTTAGAAGTATAACAGATTCAGAGTTGCCGTGTCATAATTTAGGAACATTAGATGTTGATCTAGTTATTGGGATGTTTAGTTTAATAGGTGGCTGTCAGGAAAAACAAGCAGGATGGAAAAGAATGGCTTGAGATAAACCAGCTCTTGGCAAACACTTGGTAAGGGACAAACTGGCTTTGAGGGCTGTGGCTTGATTTCCTGACGAGTCTACAATACTGGTTTTGATCAGAAGGGTCAAAGCATGGGAACAAAATAACTATAGCAGGATTTAAAAGGGACCCTCTCTCAAGAGAGTGGTGGTAATTGTTTGGGGGAACCAGACTGAGACACAGGGACCCCATTGGGGTGTCTAAAGAAGCTAGGTCTGGCTAAATCACCATGAGGGGATAGTAAGATTTTAGTTAAGATGACCATGCTTTAGACTGTTTGCTGTTTTTAAATCTTTTTTTCTCTAAAAGCTTTATTTCTATGGCAAAAATAAACAATACTTCTATTCTAAGAGGCCTGTCTGATCCTCCTATCCCACTAGTGACAGACTCTTGAAGGGAAGAACTACAGGAGTCTGAACCCAATTGCACTTGCAGGATAAGAATGATTGATACACACAGTACAGTAGCCCAGGGCCCAATATAAGAGTGGGTGAATTAGGGCATATGCCATGTTATAGTATGACATGTCACATTATATTATGACATGATCCTATAATAACTGAAACCTTTTGACTATTATATTTTAGTATAGTATACTATATATTTAAACATAAAAGTCAAAAGGACAAAGTATGCTTACTTTTTTTTCTAAATGATGAGTAAGGCTACGTTTTAGTCATGGGTATTTTTAATAAAAGTCATGGACAGGTCACAGGCAGTAAACAAAAATTCACATCCGGTGACCTGTCCATGATTTGTACTATATACCCCTGACTAAATCTTGGGCACTATAGAAATGCAAAAAAGAAAAAGTGCCAAACACACTGACGAGGCTCAATAAATAATGATGATACCTCTTTGCACCTCCTCTCTAGAAATCTCATGGGACAAAGTTTCAAAAGTGGCCTCTGATTTTAGACCCCTAACTTTAGACCCCTGGGAGCTGATTTTCAGAAATGCTGAGTCCTCCAGTTAAGACAATCAGAGCCCCAGGAGCTCAGCACCTCTGAAAAATCAGGTACTGAGCTTCTAAAGCACCCAAAATTAAAGAGCATGAAATTTCTGCCACATGTTAGTAATGGTGACAAAGCAGAGTAGAGCTATATCAGCCACTGTTCTATTGCCTACTTCTATGGACAAAAGAAATTGGTATGGATTATTTTATGCAATGCTAAAATTTATAACCCTGTAACTCTGACTTTGGGAGTAACTTCAAGGCTCAGTACCCTGCCCAGAAGAGATCTATAGTACATAAGTCTTCTGCATCTCATCATGGCCACCGTCTGATACTATTTTCCAAGTTGAAAAGTATCCTTTCTTGTTTCCCTTTTATCACTCCTCACTGCTTTTGCAACCCAAACAGCATGACTAACTCCTGTAAAAGGTTAGCAGTGTTTGCCTGAAATATTCCACCCTGATAGCAGATATTGATCCTGCTGGGAAAAGATGAAATGAGTTATGCTGACTGATTGAGGCATATGACTCGTGACTGCATCTGAATATCAGGAGAGAATGAGTGGCTGTCCAGAAAAGAGGCTCTAGAGTATGGCCTGAGAGCAGTCCTGATGAAGAAACCGGAACAAGCCCAGAAGAAGGTTGGAGCTGAACATCATCTTATTGTAATTCCTTTGTTAATAAAGCTAAACCACGAGAAGTGGGTGAGTTTGGACTTTATATATTGTGTTAGCTGTGCTTGTGGAACAAGATGGGAACACAGCCACGCATATTGTCCCATTCATATCCCTCTCTGCCT
The DNA here is from genome assembly GCF_965152275.1 of Natator depressus. Classification (NCBI taxonomy): domain Eukaryota; kingdom Metazoa; phylum Chordata; order Testudines; family Cheloniidae; genus Natator; species Natator depressus. The sequence continues at coordinate 57,320,552 of NC_134235.1, forward strand.
TTCATCTACATACCTTCTTCTACAGACATGCCCCTCTACACCTAGTAATCCTGCCCTGACCTAGCCCACTTTGTTTCCACCCTCTCCTCCATCAAGACCTTCATGAGTGCCCAGTTCTCTGAAGGGGCAATGGGACTTGAAGTCATTTAGCACTTGGTTCTCAAGGGTTGCTCAACTCCCTGCAGAACAAAACCCTATAACATATTTTTCCAGGAAGCCTGTAAACCCTAACCCTCCTGAGTGTTAGCAAGACAGACAAATTATGATAATTGAAAACTTCTGAAGAAAAAAGACACATGCTAAATTTCACCATAAAATCATTTAGGGTTTTTTTTTTTTTGGTTGCATCCCAGTTTGATGCCTTATGTATTTGTTGTTTTCCTACTCACTTGTTAGGTGCCCAGCATGCTGTTGGTACTATGTAAATAAGTAAAAGCAATAACAGCTAATAATACTAAAAGTAAAGGTCTTGTATTTAGATTTTCCAAAATTATAAAGTTAGAATTTCTAGGGTAGGAAATGTGACTTTTACCCCTTCTCTCTCTCAGCTTATTCTGCTTTACTCATCTAAAGCTTTGTCTTCTGTAGGGGGAAAGGTGTATTTTTACCACGTATTAGCTAAGATATGGTAACTAACAAATCCTAGTGAAGACAAGGCAGTTTATAATTTTAAGTTGAATTAGCAGATGAAGATGAAACCTGGGTTTCCCCTCCCCCTTGTGTTTACCTCAACCTTGTGAAAACTACAAACTGGCTTGTCTTCACTAGGATTTTACCATGTGTTAGTTACCATGTGAGCTAATACGTAGTAAGAGCAAACCTTTCTTTCTAGTGAAGACCCATCATTAGTGTCCATCTGCAGTCCTATTCAAATGTTGACTGCACTGTCCACCTGCTTTATGCTGCTGTGACAGTCCTGTCAACTGAGTAGAAATCTGTAACATCTAACTAATTTGCCAGGAATAACAGAATCAAATTAATAGATAAAATGAATGAATAAATGGCTATATGCATTTGCCAGGGTTCAGTCAAACTGCATTACTATGTGAAAAGGCCAGCTTTTCCAAATGGGTTATAAAAGACCATATGAAAGGTGAAGGGGTTGGGGGGAGTGTAGGAAAGGCTTGTGGTTACTACCAGCTTGTGCAAGCCCCCAAACTGTGTGACCAATACTAGAGATCTTGCTTTTGCTGCCATTTCTGGGATTGTAAGACTTTGTGCTGAAAAAGAGAGCTGCTGCTTTAAAGTCTGAATATAAAAAGGCTAGTGTCTGGATGTAGAGCTTTTAGAAAGAAATATATATGATACCAGTAGCAAGCAAGAAAGGGAATGAAGCACTCCAAAGGGTTAAAGTTAACTTTAGTCTTTCAGTGATCACCCTCTGGTACTATGCAGTCATAAATTTTCTCTGTTTATAGAGTGTTTTTGATGGCAGGCAATTCTTTGTTGAAAGTTAAGTGCTCTTTTATATGAATAAATAAAGAAGGCTTTGGTTTGAACGAATACATTATTTTGACAAATGTTTATTGGAAACCCAATTATGGCTTCGTAAATCAGTGCTATCTGTGGTACATCAGGTGAGCTCACCAGTGCCACCAGATGTCACACTGGATACCAGTAGGGTAATTAAAACAATTTCATGGCACTCTGTCCCTCTTCCCTGGGTCTGACGGTAGTCAAAACAGGAAGAAATTGTTTATCTTTGATTTAACTTATTAAAATACTTGTTGCAAGATGTCATGGCCATACTTAACGGAAAAAAAACATTTGTTTTCAATTTGCAGTTAGATTAAAATGACAAGGTCAGGCACAATGCACAAGTCGACTGACAAATGAATTTTAAGAGCAGCCCAGCAGAGAAGGGAGGGAGGAAGGGATAGAATAGATAGATAGAAAATACACTGTTTGAACTTTATCCCTAGGAGAAGTTTTTGGGATTTTTTGGAAGTGGCCATTTCTTCTTTAAAATGTGTGCATCATTCATATACATATTTCTTCATTTTTGAGTGCCATCAGCTATGTTCATTCTGATTTAGCATTAGCAATACGCTCAAAAGTCAAAAGTTCCTTTATGACAATGGAACTCTCAAATCAAGAGAGGCAGCGCATCTGAAAGGTTGGGAACACACTTACTGCATAGACTTTAATACCTTATCTTCTTCTTTCCTGATTACAGTTTAAAAAAGGCAGAAATTTCTCTGATGAAGAGTATTCTGGCAATCCACACTTGTCACCAGTAGGGAACACAAAATTGAAGTAAGCTTTATAATAAATATGTACATCTTCCCAACAGTTAATATTAATGCTAGGATATGGACTAAATTTGTGCCCACTAGAACTTTATGGGGTTAAAACAGTGAATGAGACCTGATCTAATTAGTAGTGTGTAAGGTGATTATAAGTGACCCCTTTCCCACCTACTTCACTGAAATGTAAGAGGTGGATATTCAGGGGCACAGGAAGAAAGAAGATGGAAAAGGTGATTGGAGAGTGGCAAGGAGCAAGACAATGCACAAAAGCTGGAAGGAACATGAGGAGTACAGTGCCTTATTGGGATTTAGAATGATCAGCCTAACTGAAAAAGCAAAGAGCAAGGAAAGAACAGAGTTTACTGTCTGCTGTGTCTTTTCTCCTAGAACACTAACAGTAAACTCAGCCTGGGATCTAAAGGTCAAGCTGTAAGTTTTCTGCTTGATACAGATACGCCATCACTGGTAATAAAGATTCTGTGGACTAAATTCAGTCCTCGGTTACATCTGTGCCTCCATCACTCAATTCAGTGTCAGGTTTAGGTGAAGGCAGAACTTGGCCTTCATGATGTGCACACCAGGACGGAATCTAGCACCCTCTCTCATAACTATGTTGCCTCTGCAAAGCAAACAAAGTAGTGCATAAAAGTAGGGGAAATTTATCTTTGCAGACATGGCTTTCAATACACTGAAGAAATAAGGGTGCCATTTGTACATAGTTATTTTTTATGACCGTAACTTCACTTTGAGTGTCACTGATTGTCCTGCTAAGTGCCAGCTTCAACAAAAAAATCCCACTCTATAGTTGCCAGTAGGTGGAAATGTTTTCTGACTGCCAGGCCTGTCAACTTGCTGCACTCTCTCTTTCCTGCCTATCACCAGTAATGAAGATTCTGCAATCCAAAGTATGCCCTCAGTGACATTTCTGGAAATCCATGGCCTTTGGGGATTTACAGTACACAGATGTGACTGACTGGCCTTGTAAGTGCAACTTAGAAAACCATGTGGTTGATGAGACAACACAAGGAAAAGAATCCAGCTCTGTCTCTCTTAGGTGTGTTGGCTCTGTGGGGCTAACAAGAGTAATATAGAGTAAAAGCATATTGTGATCACTGCAGTAAGCCAACGTGACACAATACACACAGGAAATAGCTCTGCTGCACTTTAAGGGATTTAGATCCACCAAAATGTCAGGCCTTCCCCCAAAGTTTAAGGGACACTTACTGGTCAAACAGACATTTTCCTGGTATAGCCTATTTACTGCCTGATTCTCTTTTTTCAACCTCAGTTTTCTCCCTGCTCCATTTTCCCTGCTCCCATGATGAGAATAATTGGATCTGTGAGTCCTCATGGAGGAAGGAAAGAAGGGAATGGGGGTGAGGAACTGAGTAGGGCTGAATGAGTGATTCTTTATAACTGAGTTAAAAGCCAGCACCTCTCAGCTGTTTCTCCCTGTTTCATTTAATAAAAAGCTTTGGCTATTCATTTACTTTCCTTGTGCAATATATATATTAAGCATTTCAAATAACTATATTGAAAGGTTGTCTGGTTTCACAGTATATCTGCAAGCACCTCTCTAGAAAAAATCATTGTTTTGTGATTTCACATCACTTCTTGGAGAGAACCCTACAGCAACAGTACATTAGAAGAACTATTCTTCCTTTCTCCAGTGGCAAAGGCAAACCTGCATCATAAAAGGCCATGCAGCTGGATGATGATGATGATGATGGGCGATCGCTCGTTACCGAGTATGATCATCTTCCGTGGGAGTTATGGGTCCTCAGGTGGCTAATAAGGTCAATCCTTGAACCACAAGTTTTATTACAATGAGGGCAGATTATTTCAGGCTCAGCAGGAGGCTGTTGACCATGACTGGAGACCAGTCTCTCCTTCCTCCTGCACCTCTTGTCCTCTTCGGCTTGTCGGCGAGCAAGTCCAAAATGCAGGGGACCATCATGTAGGACTTCACTCCATTTTAAGCGATCCTGGGCAAGTGTCTCTCAAATATCAATGTCAATATTACATTTTTTTAGGTTGTCCTTCAGCAAGTCCTTATAACGCTTCCATTGTCCACCCATGTTACGGTACCCTTCTTTCAGCGGAGAGAACAGGACCTGTTTTGGGAGGCGATGGTCTGGCATCCAGCAAGACTAACCCCCTCATCCAGCAAGACTAACCCCCTCCCCATGTTGGGTGAGCAGAGTGGATCCTTAAAGGGACTGTTCAGTCATGGGTGCAGCTGCCGAGATGCTCGACCCGCCTCAATCCTCAGGCAAGACAACTATCACACACCCTCCGCCTGCGTGTCGGTCTGTGACTAGGAACTTCCGGATTTCACTGTCCTGTTCCCATCGCCACTCGCCAATCACCACCAGACTTTTGACTTGTGCAAATGTTATTTTCCCAAAAACTGGAAGATGCCTGTGTGGGACTTCTTTTAAAGTGGGGAGACTGGTGCACAACAGTCACCACACTACCCTTGACAGATAGAGGACTTGAAACCAAAGGCATGGACACCATGATGATTGGAAATCCTCAGTTTGCTGCAGCCTTCATCCACCTTCACAGCCGTTGTAAAATTACATAACAGCTGTATACCAGGACTCTAGCCTTCCCTATGCTGAGACTAAGGTTATGTCTACACTACTGTGGGATCGATGCTGCTGCAATCAATGCACCGGGGGTAGATTTAGCAGATCTAGTGAACACCCACTAAATCGATGGCAGAGTGCTCTCTGGTTGACTCCGGTACTCCACCGGGAATGAGAGGAGTAAGGTAAGTCAATGGGAGAGTGTCTCCCGTCAACCCAGTGCGGTGCAGTCACCGCAGTAAATCAACCTAAGCTATGTCGACTCCAGCTACATTAGTGATGTAGCTGGAGTCACTTAACTTAGTGTAGACATAGCCTAACACTTAAAGCATTAGACCTAAAAACCATTGGGAGAGAAAAGTTTCAAGGGAGATATCTCTTCCTCTGTGTGAGATTCCTGTCTTTAGCTTTTAGCCATTTAGACTGCAGTGCTGGTATAATCCAGGTCTGCAAGCTACTGGCATCTGAAAATCCACACAGAGTGTGTGGGAGGATGAGAGCACAGCAATGAAACAGGAGGGTGTGTTACCAGAGCATCTGTAAAATATACTGATTGAGCACATCTCCGCAAAAGCATTTTCTGGCCAGGTTCCTATTGCACTGTGGCCCAATTAAAGTTACTGTTTCCTGGTGGAACTCCCAGCGGAGGGCTGTGGGTTTGTAGCTACTTCCTAGGGAATACATGTACCTCTCTCACCGGGAGGGTAAATCCAGTCCTCTGTGATCCCTGTGTTCAGGTACAGTTAACATATCGCAGTCCTTGGTTATTTCAGATGAAGCCCAGGCCTTTCCCACTGCCAAGCAAGGAGATGTGAGCCTTGTTTTGAAGAGAAGTACATTTCAGAAACAAAGGCAATATCAACAGTAACTTGATTTGGGTTTTTTTTCCTACATTCTGTGTGGAAAAATTAAAACTGGGTTTGGGTGGGAAAGTAGGATTGGTTGTTTGTTTTGCCTTTACAGGGGCTATTTATGTATTTTATTTATTTTGCAAGTGATAGAAAAGCACCAATATTCTTTGCAGAAGTGTTTAGTTTATTTTATAAAGTCTTTGCTTTGTAGAGTAGTACAGCAGAACCAATAATTATTCAGAGCTGATAACTACTACCATTCCCATTAGCAATTATTTTACTTGAAATGCTCACTGCGAGTATGAAAAGTAAAGACAGAGTAAGTGACAGTCCAGGTAATATTTGCTTTGATTTGCACATATTTAAAAATTCATATAATTCTATACTCTTCATTGCATTATGAAATTTCTTATTCTACTGGTTTCTTCTTTTTCTCTTTCTCTTGCTAGTCCATCAACTTTATCTGAAGCACTTTCTTGTTTGAAATAAATAGTGGGGTGGAAAAACATATAATAAACAATAAGACAAATAATACCTAACACCAGAGTGAGAAAAACTGTGATGCTCACAAATGTAAAATATAGTTGCTCAGTAACTGAAGTCTTCCAGAACACACACATTATGCCTGAAGTTACAAGCACATGAGTGGCATAATAACTAGAAATATGTATTTTTGTTTGTTCCCCCTTGACATTAAAAAATGTAAAAATAAGAATGATCCCAACAACAGTCCTGTATAAAAATTCCATCCTCTTAGATTTGCAAAACATAGTGTGTTGCTTCAAAGTCCAGCTGAAGCCCAAGGTCCAAAGAAATATTAGCAGAAATATACTACTTATGATATTTAATAGGGTGGCCAGTGCAATACTCAGTATCCAAGAAGTCAGTGTGAACAGTTTATACAAGAGGTACAGTAACTTAGGAGGCACCCCAGCAAATTGATTTTTATCAGGCAGAGATTTTCGTAATGATATCTGATAGTCAAGTGTTGACCAGGAAATGCTGCAGAAAGATGTGATGATGGAAGCATCTAAATAAAACACAAGGATAGATGTTAGTTCCATGGAAAAACTTAATATATTTTTACTTAAACATTCTTTATATCTGAGAGGAAGAATGGTCCTGTTGTTGGGGCACTTGTGAGTCCCAGGTTCAATTCCTTTCTCCTCCACTAATTTCTGTGTGACCTTGGGCAACTTACTTAGCCTTTTATGTTCCTCAGTTCCCCATCTGTAAAATGGGGATAATAGCACTGCCCTACATCACAGAGGTGTTGTGAGGAGGAATATATTAAAGACTGTGAGGAGCTCAGTAATGGGAGCCATAGAAGTACCTTAGATATCTACTTATTCAATAAGTGAAAACAAAATAGACTACTCTGAAATGATTCAGTTGGTTACATCCATTAGTTTTCACTTATCAAACACAATACAATGTTATTCTTAAATATTATTATTACATACTACAGTGAAACTTTTCCCAGAGTTTAGTAAAATAGATAACCTAATAGAGGAAGTTTTAAACTAAATGTTAAATAAAATTGTACTGGGATATGACAGGGAATACTTTAAAGTTTTACCTGATACTAGGGATTGCCTTCTTAGTGGAGATTTAACTATATTCAACTTTCAAATGAGAGAGACTTACACTGACTGAAGGCAGCCTTGTCATGCTCCATCAGGATGTAAATCTGAAGAATGAGCTGGGGTGTCGTCTTCAGGAAAGTCTTAAATACCCTGAGCATACTAATATCAGCCAATGCATCAATGGCACGTTTATGAATGATACTGGCAGGGCCCCCAGTAAGTTCATCTCCAGAGCTGTTTTGTTTAAAAGCAGCCTGGTAGCCACCTTTCAATGCAAACCAATACCTACAAAGAGAAATATATATATAAAAACTTGGTTAGACAGAGTTTTTTTTAAAGCACTGTTCTACAAAATAGTGAAAACTAGTTAAGATTTTAGCCATTTTGTTCTCAGTTCAAAGTATCATTATTTGTTTTTAATTCTCTTTGAATGGGAACCTTTACTTCTTACTAATGCAAAATGCACATTGAGGTTAATGTTAGTAATGGGTGCAATCAAAGAAACTAAATTGAATGGAATGAGATTGGCCTGAGTAAAGACCATAGGATTGAGTTAATTAACTTTAATTTCTTTAAACAGGATATATTTCTGAATCTCCCCTTTGTTTCCTTCTTGTCCCCTTCACTTTAGGATGACACTTTCATTTTTCATGCACCCAGATCCCTAGATGTACACATGCAAACTGGAGATTGTGCATACATGAAACTATGTGTGTATGCATGTATCCCCTAACATGCACCTCAGCTGATTTGCACATCTACATCAAATTTGCGCATTCTTTTGTGGGTTCATCTTTTTAAATGTAGCCCTAATTCTTTAAGCTGTTTCTTTTCTAAGGAACCCAAGAGACTTTCAATACAGAAAATAACTCTCAGGACACACATATTTCATACAATGATATGATCTGGATGGTGTCATATGATAAATCAGATTCTTTGTCAGATATTGAGGGCGTATAAATGACCTCTCAAAACACTTCTATTTTGTCCTTAAGGCTATATAATCATTTCCTTTGAAAGAAAACTAAATGGAATGATACATTATACTGGAGCTAGTGAATCATGACAGATTTACTTCCTGCCTTGTGAAGTACCTTTTCTGTTCAAGATATCTGTATTGCCATGTGGGAGACCTATGTTTAATTCCCAGTACCAAGTCATTTGTTTTTCAGTCCTAGAGGAGTTGGCAGGGCTGTGGAAATAGAGTGCTTAGCTTTAGCCCCTTGAGGGGAGGGAATACTAAACTCTAGTCAAAAGAGACACCATTTGGACATTTAAGGAAGCAACTGTGATCATCTGCACACAGAAATCTATTCAGTCCTCCTTGGGGAAAAAAATGATAGCTGCAAGCAGATGTAGGACCAGATCCACAGCTGGTGTAAATCAGTGTAGATCCTTTGATGTCAGGAGTTACACTGTGCTACCTAAGGATCTGGCCCATTGCCTCCAAAGTGGAAGTTTAAAGTAGGGTGAGGAAAGCCCTGCAGATAGTAGGTATGGTGAGCCAAGTCTAAAAGAACAGGCTCTAAGGGATAATTACATCATTTATTTCCTGTGGAATTGTTTAGCAATAAACAAAGAGTCTTTCAGAACCAGTTAGCAATGAACATACAAGAAAGAAAATCTCCTAATAAGTATCCATGAAGGCCTCACCCCGTCATCTTTCAAGGCAAAGTAACAATCTCTTCCACACCACCTGCTGCTCACAAACCGGGAAGAATTAGTGGGGGAAGCAAAAGTGGATGGGAATCTGGGAGGCAGTGACCATGAGTTGGTTGAGTTCAGGATCCTGACACAGGGAAGAAAGGTAAGCAGCAGGATACGGACCCTGGACTTCAGGAAAGCAGACTTCGACTCCCTCAGGGAACGGATGGGTATGATCCCCTGGGGGACTAACATGAAGGGGAAAGGAGTCCAGGAGAGCTGGCTGCATTTCAAGGAATCCCTGTTGAGGTTACAGGGACAAACCATCCCGATGTGTCGAAAGAATAGTAAATATGGCAGGCTACCAGCTTGGCTTAACGGAGAAATCCTAGCGGATCTTAAACATAAAAAAGAAGCTTACAAGAAGTGGAAGGTTAGACATATGACCAGGGAAGAGTATAAAAATATTGCTCGGGCATGTAGGAATGAAATCAGGAGAGCCAAATCGCACCTGGAGCTGCAGCTAGCAAGAGATGTCAAGAGTAACAAGAAGGGTTTCTTCAGGTATGTTGGCAACAAGAAGAAAGGCAAGGAAAGTGTGGGCCCCTTACTGAATGAGGGAGGCAACCTAGCGACAGAGGATGTGGAAAAAGCTAATGTACTCTATGCTTTTTTTGCCTCTGTCTTCGCTAACAAGGTCAGCTCCCAGACTGCTGCACTGGGCATCACAGCATGGGGAGTAGATGGCCAGCCCTCTGTGGAGAAAGAGGTGGTTAGGGACTATTTAGAAAAGCTGGACATGCACAAGTCCATGGGGCCGGACGCGTTGCATCCGAGAGTGCTAAAGGAATTGGCGGCTGTGATTGCAGAGCCATTGGCCATTATCTTGAAAACTCGTGGCGAACGGGGGAAGTCCCAGATGACTGGAAAAAGGCTAATGTAGTGCCAATCTTTAAAAAAGGGAAGAAGGAGGATCCTGGAACTACAGGCCAGTCAGCCTCACCTCAGTCCCCGGAAAAATCATGGAGCAGGTCCTCAAGGAATCAATCCTGAAGCACTTACATGAGAGGAAAGTGATCAGGAACAGTCAGCATGGATTCACCAAGGGAAGGTCATGCCTGACTAATCTAATCGCCTTCTATGATGAGATTACTGGTTCTATGGATGAAGGGAAAGCAGTGGATGTATTGTTTCTTGACTTTAGCAAAGCTTTTGACACGGTCTCCCACAGTATTCTTGTCAGCAAGTTAAAGAAGTATGGGCTGGATGAATGCCCTATAAGGTGGGTAGAAAGTTGGCTAGATTGTCGGGCTCAACGGGTAGTGATCAATGGCTCCATGTCTAGTTGGCAGCCGGTGTCAAGTGGAGTGCCCCAGGGGTCGGTCCTGGGGCCGGTTTTGTTCAATATCTTCATAAATGATCTGGAGGATGGTGTGGATTGCACTCTCAGCAAATTTGTGGATGATACTAAACTAGGAGGAGTGGTAGATATGCTGGAGGGCAGGGATAGGATACAGAGGGACCTAGACAAATTGGAGGATTGGGCCAAAAGAAATCTGATGAGGTTCAATAAGGATAAGTGCAGGGTCCTGCACTTAGGACGGAAGAACCCAATGCACCGCTACAGACTAGGGACCGAATGGCTAGGCAGCAGTTCTGCGGAAAAGGACCTAGGGGTGACAGTGGACGAGAAGCTGGATATGAGTCAGCAGTGTGCCCTTGTTGCCAAGAAGGCCAATGGCATTTTGGGATGTATAAGTAGGGGCATAGCGAGCAGATCGAGGGACGTGATCGTCCCCCTCTATTCGACATTGGTGAGGCCTCATCTGGAGTACTATGTCCAGTTTTGGGCCCCACACTACAAGAAGGATGTGGATAAACTGGAGAGAGTCCAGCGAAGGGCAACAAAAATGATTAGGGGTCTGGAACACATGACTTATGAGGAGAGGCTGAGGGAACTGGGATTGTTTAGTCTGCAGAAGAGAAGAATGAGGGGGGATTTGATAGCTGCTTTCAACTACCTGAGAGGTGGTTCCAGAGAGGATGGTTCTAGACTATTCTCAGTGGTAGAAGAGGAAAGGACAAGGAGTAATGGTCTCAAGTTGCAGTGGGGGAGGTTTAGGTTGGATATTAGGAAAAAAATTTTCACTAGGAGGGTGGTGAAACACTGGAATGCGTTACCTAGGGAGGTGGTAGAATCTCCTTCCTTAGAAGTTTTTAAGGTCAGGCTTGACAAAGCCCTGGCTGGGATGATTTAATTGGGGATTGGTCCTGCTTTGAGCAGGGGGTTGGACTAGATGACCTCCTGAGGTCCCTTCCAACCCTGATATTCTATGATTCTATGATTCTATGAGTGCTTGCCCAGTCTCTGCTTTTAAGTGATTCATAAACATCTGGTGTGCAAATTGTCTGCTGAAGAGAGACCATTCAGTTATCATTGATTCCACTTTCAAATCCCTGGAACTTCCACTAGCCTTGTCCAGAGAACCGATTCTAACTCCACTATTGGCAAAACAGTGGAAAAACAGCCATTCCACTAGGGAATTAACCTTTATTTTCCCTACTTTTTTTGGTGGTGTGTCCCGTGGCTAGGGTTTTCCTGAGAAGGCTGGTTCCAGCTCTGAAATATATACTAACAGTGAACACATCTTAGAAGTTCAGATTAGGCTCAAAGTAGCATCCAAAAGTTTGGACACTTGTCTGACATGTTCAAACCTCTTTGCTTTTCAAATCAGACTGTAAAACACACCCAAAAAAACCCCTCTTGACTCGATTTGTGCCTGAAATACCACTAAAAAAAAATAGGCTGTTTTCAGAGATGCTGAAATGCCATGATCTTTCTAAAGCTCAAAAATATTCATATTTTGAGGTAAGTTTCTTAATTTAGCCAAACCATGTTTTATACTGCTGCCCGTCACCATAGTACTGAAAGCTTTCCATGTAAAATTGATCGTCATTCTGAAAGGATTCTAATGCAGGGACAGTTTAAGCACAGCTCAGACTCCTTGCAGAGCCATTCTAGGGGGCTTCCAGGCACAAGGCCCAAAATTCCAAGTGTGACCTCTCTCCCTACATTTGGCCAACTATCCTATGGCGCTAGCTGGGGGTTCCACACCAGGGACATGAGTGGGGAAAATAGTGATTGTTTACAGAAATGGTGAATGCATCTGATGACTGAGTTAAAATGGGGAAGCTACAACCACACCTGGCTGCTTCAGCAGAGAGACCAGTAGTGAATAGGCATGGAAACTGAACTACCCTTTTCATCAGTGTAGGTGGGTGATCCCTCCAGGTCAGGGGTGAGGCACATTGGTGGGGACAGCCTGCAGTGCTGCAGCTCATGATATTTCTGTTCAGTAGACAGATTTCAGTCACCTGAGTTTTAACTATGACACCTTTCACCAGCATTAAGGGCCAAATCCTGCTCTGTGGCCATGGAGGATACAGGTCCTATGACAATGCTTTGCTTTAACAGAGGAAAAGGAGAGAGGTGGGATCTGAATATCTATGCCACCTACCTGCTGCAGTGATCTGCTTTGTGTGGGCTCCCTCTGTCCCAGCAATGCACTACCCATTGTCCCCAAAGAAGGCAGAGTGTACACCAGCCTCGGGGCTAAGCATTGCAGTCCTGAAGCAGCAGTCACAGCTACAGAGCAGCTACGTTACTACTTCATGGCCTAGAGCAGTGGTCTCCAAACTGGGGTGCACACACCCCAGGGGGTGTGCGAGATGATCCCAGGGGGTGCGCGGCAGCAGGATCGCCACCAGACGGCACTCTGCCATTTTTGTTCTTCGGCAGAAGCTCTGCATGTCCAGGGCTGGTGTTCCCCTCCGGCGGCCCGCCTGTGGCAGGTTTTCCGCTCTTCTTCTGTCAGCAGCACGCCTGCAGCAGGTCTTCTGGTCTTCACCCTGGGGTGCGTGAGCCAAAAAGTTTGGAGACCACTGGCCTAGAGGGCTGATTCCATGCCCTTCTCCTTGCAGAGATTCTTACAATGCAACCTTGACATACAAGCTGTGCACTACTTCCATGATTTGGCTCTGACTCCATTACTTAAAAGAAAGAAACTCACAGGTGGAATTGTTTTCTTGTATTACATTTGTTGCATATCTATTTTACTGTGTTCTGAGTAATCTTCCATAAATAAAATCCTACACTGCTTGGCAAAACATCTGTAACTTTTTCAAGTTATAAAACAATTAAGAATGCAAACATCTGGTTCTTGCCTCTGAAATGTAAACATCTGTATAGTTTGCAATGTTTTCAAGAAAAACTGTTAAAGTAAATCAATCTGTTACACACACTCAACCATCAGAGCCTGAGTTTGTCCAAACACCAAGTAAGTGCAAATCTGATGCACTGAATATGAGCTCCAGAGCTCAGACCTGGGGGAGCAGATGTGGTAAGAGGTGAACGCCACATATGTTGTTAAAGGGATTCCTCCAGAATAAGATGTGTACTGGATATTATAGAATCATAGGACTAGAAGCCATCTTGAGAGGTCATCTAGTCCAGTCCCCTGCCTCATGGCAGGACTAAGTATTATCTAGACCATTCCTGACAGGTGTTTGTTTAATCTGCTCTTTAAAATTTCCAATGATGGAGATTCCACAACCTCCCTAGGGGTTATCATGTCCCCAACTGTTATCATGTCCCCTCTTGGTCTTCTCTTTTCCAGACTAAACAAACCCAGTTTTTTCAATCTTCCTTCATAGGTCACGTTTTCTGGAACTTTAATCATTTTTGTTGCTCTTCTCTGGATTCTCTCCAGTTTGTCCACATCCTTCTTTAAATGTGGCACCCAGAACTGGACACAATACTCCAGTTGAGGCTTAAACAGTGCAGAGTAGAGTGAAAGAATTATTTCTCATGTCTTGCTTACAACACTCCTGCTAATACATCCCAGAATGATGTTCGCTTTTTTTGCAACAGCGTTACACTGTTGACTCATATTTAGCTTGTGGTCCACTATGATCCCCAGATCCCTTTCTGCAGTACTCCTTCCTAGGCACTCATTTCCCATTTTGTATGTGTGCAACTGATTGTTCCTTCCTAAATGGAGTACTTTGCATTTGTTCTTCTTGAATTTCATCCTATTTACTTCAGACCATTTCTCCACTTTGTCCAGATCATTTTGAATTTTAATCCTATCTTCCAAAGCACTTGCATCCCCTCCCAGGTTGGTATTGTCCGCAAACTTTATAAGTGTACTCTCTATGCCAGGGGTCTCAAACACGTGGCCCGCTGGGTTATTTTCTGCGGCCCGCCAGCTTCCCGCAGCCCCCTCCCCGCCTCCCCAGCATTTACGTAGAGCGGCCGGGAACGGGGAACCGCGGCCAATGGGCGCTTCGGGGGAGGTACCTAGAGGAGCGGCCAGGAAAACACACAGACCCCTTTGCCCCCCACCCCAGGTTCCGGCCGCTTCCCGGAGCGGCACAGAGGCAGGGCGGGCAGGGAGCCTGCCCTGCCCCCAGTGTGCGCCGGGCCGGACCCACCCCCCGAATCCCTCCTGCACCCCGGCCCCCTGCCCTGAGCCCCCTGCTGCACTCCGCACCCCTGCCCTGAGTCCCTGCCGCACCCTGCACCCCTCCTGCACTGCCTGGGGGCAGGGAGGAGGCGGAGTTGGGGTGGGGGTTTCAGGGAAGGGGTTGGAATGGGGGCAAGGGTAGGAAAAGGCGGGGTAGGGCGGGGCCTCATGGAAGGGGTGGAATGGGGGCGGGGCCGGGACAGTGGGTGGGGGGGGTGGTCAGTGGTGCGTCCCTCGGACCAATGTACTAGTCCTCATGTGGCCCTCGTGGTCATTTGAGTTTGAGACCCCTGCTTTATGCCATTATCTAAATCATTGATGAAGATATTGAACAGAACCAGATCCAGAACTGATCCCTGCAGGACCCCACTTGTTAAGTCTTTCCAGCGTGACTGTGAACCACTGATAACTACTCTCTGAGAATGGTTTTCCAACCAGTTTTGCACCCACCTTATAGTATCTCCATCTAGGTTGCATTTCCCTAGTTTGTTTATGAGAAGGTCATGCGAGACAGTATCAAAAGCTTTACTAAATTATCAATTATCTATTCTTTCGGGATAGATTTGTTAGACTGTTCATAAATTATAAATATTTTAGCATCCATTCTCGCCACTCAGGCAGCTCATTTGAATATAAAACTTTATACTTATATAATTTTTGAAACAACCCAACATTTCATTTAGCATCTGCAGATGAGCTGAGTGCCATAAATAAACCGACATGCAAAATCAGGTCTATGAAAAAATTTGCTCATTACAAAATAGCAACCACAGCTGTTAGGGATCCCGGCAGTTTATATATTTTAAAAGAACACATTTCATCAACTATGTTACAAATGATACCGCACTTTACTAAAAGTGAAAGATTTTTTTTTTTTTAAATTCACTCTTTATCATGTACTCCCTCATTTTGGACAATGAAAATAGATTGTCAGTTTCACATTTTTTAAAGTTAGTTCCAATGACTTTTGCTTTCAGTTTATTATGTATTAGCTCACGGTTGCAATACTGTAGGAGAGTGTTTAAAAGCAATATGATTTATTTTTTTAATATTTGAAAGTTGGCCTTTACCTTGTAAAAATTCCACCATGCAAGAAATGAAGTAGAAAAATCCAGTTCAGCTTCCGAGGATCAGGGCTTTCACAGTCTTCTTTAAACCATTCATAACTAAAAATCTGTACTATTATTGATGACAGACACCTAAAAACCAGTGTCAAGATACCCAAAGAATATTGTCCCTCACAGAAAGAGTTACTAGTGACCCAGATATCTGCTGCAATATCAGCTACATAAATTACAATTCCAAGAACTGACATAGTAAAATTCCACTTAGTTAATTTCATTATGAGTTAGTTTTTCATTATTGTCATTGTGTTATCACTTAATATAAGAAGGAGAAGAAGTCAGAGCATATCTTGATACAACCTTCTCATAATGTTTTCTATAAAGGAAAGCTGTAGTGTATATTTTCAGTATGGAAAATTGAATCAAAATAAAGAGACTTCAATTTTTATGCTCTTTGCTAGAATACTAAACTAATTCCATTGCTACATGTCCATTCCAGAAAGCGTACGTGTAAACATCTTTTTAATTATGCTGGTAGATGTCATTCTTCCTAGTTTCTGGCTCCTGAAAAGAAGAATAAATGAAGGATCACCAATAACAAGAGCAATAATTCAGAAAAGCATAAAGCCCCCCAGCAATTCACACAATAATTTAAAAGGAAAAGCAAAGTGTATGGGGGATGCTCATGGACAATCACTGGGGAAGATAAATGTCTAACCAGTTGAAATTATTCTCCTGACAGCAGTGATTCTGAACCTTGCCCGGTATGAGTGGAACTTTCTTGTTATAAGTGGACATTTCTAAGTGTAGAGTTAAGAGATGCTAAGAAAGAAGCCCAATACCATGAGCTTTTTAAACCTCAGTTAATGTGGGTAAAGATTATGATTCCTTCCCAACACTACTCATTAAGACAGAATATTCATGAAACCAGCCTTTCTGGACTCTCAAAAGATATAAGAGAGGCAAGGTGGGTAAGGTAATATCTTTTACTGGACCAACTTCTGTTGGTGACAGCACACACTTTTGATCTTACACAGAGCTCTTCTTCAGACCCTTCTTACCTCACCCACCTTGTCTCTCTAATCTCCTGGGACTAACATGGCTACAACACTTTTTTTTAAAATGTCTTCCACAGTCAATAGCTAATCCATGAGAATCTGGGCTTGTTCAAGATACTACCTTCTTCCTCTGCCTCTGAGTGCCCACAAAGAGTGGAGAACAATCATACCTTGAATACACATCATTATACAGCTACACACATTGTGTGATTGGAAGACTTTTCACTGTTTAATGGTTTTATCTTTCACGTTTGCCCATATTCAGTGACTACAAAAGAGTACCCCTTAGGCTACTGAACAGGATCAAGGCTGTTTGCATGAAAGATCATTCCTGTGAAGGAATCACTAGCCAGACCCTGCTTTACTGTAGAATATGTATCCTTATTATCGGGGGAAGCAGATTACAGTCCTTACATTAAGGTTGCCTAACAATTTCCATAATAATGATTTTTGTGACTTTTTCTTTGACAATCTCACACACCTCTATTGTTTTCAGCAGACCTTTGATATTCAGCAGAGGGAATGTCCTTGAGGGATCAGTCTTGGGACCAATCTTCTTTAACATTTTCATTCATGACCTTGGCACAAAACGTGGGAATGTGCTAACAAAATCTGCAGATGACACAAAGTTGGGAGGTATTGCCAATACAGAGGAGGACGAGAATATCATACAAGATCTGGAGGACCTTGAAAACTGGAGAAATAGAAATGGGATGAAATTTAATAGTACTAAGTGCAAGGTCATGCACTTAGGGACTAACAAGAATTTTTGCTATAAGCTGGAGACTTCTTAGTTGAAAGCAACAGAAGAGGAGAAAACTTTGGGTGTATTGGTTGATCACAGGATGACTATGAGCTACCAATGAAATGTGGCTGTGCATCAGGCGAAGGATTTCCAGTAAAGATAGGGAAGTGTTATTGCCATTATGCCAGGCACTGGTGAGACCTCACCTGGAATACTGTGTGCAAGTCTGGTCTCCCATGTTTAAGGAAGATCAATTCAAACTGGAACAGGTGCAGAGAAAGGCTACTAGTATGATCAGAGGAATGGAAAACCTACCTTATGAGAGGAGACTCAAAGAGCTTGGCTTGTTTAGCCTAACCAAACAAAGGCTGAAAGGAGATATGATTGCTCTCTATAAATATATCAGAGGATAAATAGCAGGGAGGGTGAGGCGTTATTTAAGCACCAATGTTTACACAAGAACAAAGTAATATAAACTAGTCATCAACAAGTTTAGGCTTCAAATTAGACAAAGGCTTCTAAGCATCAGAGGAGTGAAATTCTGGAACAACCTTCCAAGGGGAGCAGTGGGGGCAAAAAATCTAACTGGTTTCAAAACTGAGCTTGATAAGTTTATGGAGGTGATGGGATGATGAAATTGCCTACAATGGTATGTGGCCCAACCCTCCAGGATTGTCCTGGAGTATCCGGGAATTAAAGATTAAACTTTAATTAAAGATTATGTCATGTAATGAAACCTCCAGGAATATGCCCAACCAAAATTGGCAACCCTACCCATTTGCAACTGCTAGTAGCAAAAATCCCCAGTGGTCGGAGATGGGGCACTAGATAGATAGGGCTCTGAGTTACTATAGAGAATTCTTTCCCAGGTGTCTTGCTGGGGGGTCATGCTGACATGCTCAGGGTTCAACTGATTGCCATATTTCGGATCAGGAAGGAATTTTCCCCCAAGTCAGATTGGCAGAGACCCTGGGATTTTTTTGCCTTCCTCTGCAGCATGGGGCACAGATCACTTGCTGGTTTAAACTAGAGCAAATGGTGAATTCTCTGTAACTTGAAGTCTTTAAACCATGATTTGAGGACTTCAATAACTCAGCCAGAGGTTATGGGTCTATTACAAGAGGACGGCGTGGGGGGGGGGGGGGTTCTGTGACTTGAGATGTGCAGGATATCAGACTAGATGATCACAATGGCCCCTTCTGGCCTTAAAGTCTATGAGTCTATGAGCTGTGGAACTGCATTTTCTTTGTCTCATAAAATTCCATTCAGTTTTTGTTGAATTATAAACTGTTAAAAGTCACCAGTTCCCTTCTATTCTCTCACGTGCATCAGTCAGGAAAATTTTGGCAGCATACCAAAACAACCAAACATATGAACATTCCAAAATGTCAGGCTCACACTACAACCAAAGCAGTATCAGACAGACACTTTATGGGGAACACCTGGGGGCAGCCAGCAGAGCCGGGGCAGGAAGGATTGGGAGGAAGAGAGTTGGGCTGGGCTTGCTTTGGATTTTTGTGATTTTTGGACACCTGCCCACTAAGAAGTGAACTGAGACCATTAGCTAATATGACATAGACCACAAGAAAGATTGTGACAATTCTTAATTGATATTGACCAGACCAAATTTTGAATAGTGACCTAGCTATTACGAGTCTCCTGTTCTGTCTACTTCCTATCTCAAGTCTTGGCCTGTGGCCAGTAGAGTGAGGTACTCTCAGAACTCAGATACCTGGAGTCCCTTCAACTGACAAAAAAAAAAACCCTGTCACTAACTTCTTCCAAATATCAAGTGCAATTGACATGATCTGGGGAGGTTAGGGGAGTAAACTTTGGTACACAGTAGTGCATGAGCTAAACTGAACTTTGCACTCACTAATATTTCATAACCTAATAATAATTCTTTCATGTATGTAATATTTAAATTGGCAACCTGATAGATATGTTTCTTCAGAAAAAAAATAAAGCTCTGAATATACTTGATATGTAAGGATCACTTCACTTACCCTTAATATTTAACTGCCATTGCAATGGGACACAGTACCTATTGCACAGTTTTTAGGATGGAGGATGAAGAATAATATCACTATTTGAAAATATAAGAATGTAGCTATTGGCCACTACAGGAGGCAGAATAAAATATGATGAATAAACAGTCTGATCCAATATGATAAGTCTTATGCTTCTATATGGACAGGGAGAATATAATTGTTGATGTTGATATCTTCCAGGATAGCAGGATTAACATGTATAATGTGCAATATGCTATGGGATACCTGGGGGCAAGCTTTTAGACAACTTCAGTCATGATCTGTGATTTTTGTGCCTGAAATATGTGTGTGTGTGTGTAAATTGGACTTCTAACTACTCATATGGGCCCAATCTCTGTACCCTTATTTCAGTATCCGAGCAACTCACAAACATTAATGAATTCATCCTCTCCACACTCTTTAATAGGGAAGTATTATAATCACTATTTTGTCAAGGTAACACAGGAATTCTGTCACGGATCCACAAACTGAATCCATATCTCCCAAACTCCACTACTGCCTTAATCACAAGACTATGCACAAATGCCTTTTTGCAGATACATCTGAAATCTTAACTGGAAATCTGACCCTTAATGTACACAAGGGTTTATGTGTAATCTATGACAGTCCTTCCAATAGTTAAAGCATCTCCTAATACCATGTGGGGTACAAGTTCAATGCCGACTTGGAGAAGGGTGTTGTCTCCTATGCCCCACAGCACCTGGAATCTCCTAGTCCCTAATCCAAGAACTCTAGGCTCAAAACTTGCTTACCATACAAGATCTGTTAAGATATCATCCATAAGAAATACAATTTTAGTATCCAGTGCTAAAATATGTGCCCGTTCTGAAACCCAACATACCTTTTCACAATCATTCTGAGATAGAGCAGAAGCTCTACATTTCCTGGACACTACTGTGCTAATAAGCGATGGTCACATAAACACCACCCTATACCGGAAACCTACTGACCGCAATACTTACCTACATACCTCCAGCTTCCATCCAGGACACACCACACGATCCATTGTCTACAGCCAAGTTCCAAGATACAACCGCATTTGCTCCAATCCCTCAGACAGAGACAAACACCTACAAGATCTCTATCAAGCATTCTTAAAACTACAATACCCACCTGCTGAAGTGAAAAAACAGATTGACAGAGCCAGAAGAGTACCCAGAAGTCGCCTACTACAGGACAGGCCCAACAAAGAAAATAACAGAATGCCACTAGCTGCCACCTTCAGCCCCCAGCTAAAACCTCTCCAACGCATCATCAAAGATTTACAACCTATCCTGAAAAATGATCCCTCACTCTCACAGATCTTGGGAGACAGACCAGTCCTCGCTTACAGGCAGCCCCCCAACCCCCCAGGCAGCCCCCCAGCCCCCAACCTGATGCAAATACTCTCCAGCAACCACACACTACAAAACAAAAACACTAACCCAGGAACCTATCCTTGCAACAAAGCTCGATGCCAATTCTATCCTCATATTTATTCAAGTGACACCATCATAGCACCTAATCACATTAGCCACGCCATCAGGGGCTCGTTCACCTGCACATCTACCAATGTGATATATGCCATCATGTGCCAGCAAAGCCCCTCTGCCATGTACATTGGCCAAACAGGACAGTCTCCACGCAAAAGAATAAATGGACACAAATCTGACATCAGGAATCATAACATTCAAAACCCAGTAGGAGAACACTTCAACCTCTCTGGCCTCTCAATAAAAGATTTAAGGGTGGCACTTTTGCAACAGAAAAGCTTCAGAAACAGACTCCAGCTAGAAACTGCTGAGCTTGAATTAATATGCAAACTAGATACCATTAACTTGGGTTTGAATAGAGACTGGGAGTGGCTGGGTCATTACACATGTTGAATCTATTTCCTTAAATTAAGTATCCTCACACCTTCTTGTCAACTATCTAAATGGGCCATCTTGATTATCACTACAAAAGTTTTTTTTCTCCTGCTGATAATAGCTCATCTTAACTACTTAGCCTCTCACAGTTTGTGTGGTAACTTCCAACTTATCTGTATGTGTATATATATATATATATATATATATATTACTATACGTTCCATTCTATGCATCCGATGAAGTGAGCTGTAGCTCACGAAAGCTTATGCTCTAATAAATTTGTTAGTCTCTAAGGTGCCACAAGTACTCCTGTTCTTTTTGCGGATACAGACTAACACAGCTGCTACTCTGAAAACTAAAAAGTAGACATTTACTGCTTGCAGTATATTTAAAACACTATCATAAAATGCAAACTTACCTTAATACCTGCCACAGACAAGTCAACGTTTTCACTGTAAAATCCCTGGTCTGCTCCAAGCAGCTTTGAAGGTCTGAACATTTCTCATACTATCACTGTGTGTCTCGAAAGTTTGCCATCGGCAAAAGTGAAAGGCTATGTGGCATAATGCAAACTGAAACTTAAATCACCTGTTGACCATGTGACATAGTTAATAAACTGTGAGATATCTGGAACTGCCAATCCTTATGAATGTATACGTTATTCTAATAGAATTCTAAAAAAGCCTTTATCTATGGATTTTTAATATAGTCCTAAAATAAAGGTTATTTAACTAAATCTCATTTCACGTCCTTCACTCCATGAAAGTATATCGACTTGTTGAAATAACACTGGTTTCTTAAGACTTATTGATCAAAATCAATATACATATATATGCAGATTTAGCAAAGCTTGTGAATATATTTGACTTATTAATAAATAAAGAATTGTTCGGCAGTTGTCTTTCCAATAAGATACATATAAAATGTATATAAAAAGTAAGGGTTTTGCTTTTTCATGCAATGAGATGAACAGATGAATGTGTTTTGATGCTTGAAACAGGTAAGTGTACAAAAAAATTCTCCCTGGCAAAAATGCAATAATGGGGAAGCATAAAGATTCAACAGATTAAAAAGGGAAAGTCTGCTGATGGCCAGAAAATACATATATCTTTTTTTAAGTGTTTTTAAAATAGCTGCAATTGCAAAGGTATAAAAATAACAAACAAAAACTCAAACAAAAAAAATCCTATATCACTAATACTTCTAACTAGCAGCTTCTAAATTATATTGGAATGATTTATTTTGTGAAATTGTTTGCATTACCCTATTCAGCAAAGTTTGTATAATAAACACAGAATTATATTTCCATGCTTAGGCAATAGAGATGTTATTATTTAGCCTCAATGAAAAGTGTTTACTCTCAGCAGTTACACATATCATGGGCAAAAGATAAAAGCTGAGGGTCACATTTTTAAAAGTGTTTAAGGTGTCTATCTGAACCAAAAAAAATTTTTTTTAAACTTGGTCATAAGTTAATATCATATGGTTGTATAATATGAAGCAACCTCATTTCAAAACTCATTTTGTTTAGTTCTTTTGTTGTTTATAATGTTCACACTCCCTGTTCAGACTATTTTTTCCCAAATAAATAATCTTTGGTTAGTATGCTTTTACTAAAAATGCAAACCTTCTATCTGAATTGGAGAAGCTGAAGCAAATCACTGTCCACTTGAGAAGATCTAGTAGAACTGCAAAAACATATTAACTTCAGTCAGTGTATACTAGTAAGAGGGGTATCAAAGTTTTGTGCCTAGTGGTCAGGTTCTGGAAATGAATACCAAAGGCTTTCTTGCGGCAGAAAGAACCTGTAAATTAATTCCTCAAAGGATATTACTGCTGCCATCTACAGACCAAATAGCTTCATAGCTCCTACACGTGATTAGAAAATACATTATTTATTTAGAAGAAATTTACACTGATACTAAAAAAGAAAGAAAAAAACTTGATGGTTGATTTGATAAGCAGTCAGAATCTTACCATTCAAAGCAATTAAGGAGGAAAAAAATCCCCGGTACAGTTTGTGGGAGATTTTTAGCAAATCTGAAGAGGTTTTCCCCTCATACGTTCAGGATTATGCAAAAAAAAATGGATTTACATTAGAGAGAGTCAGCTACCAAAATACACAAGTTGCCTAGGTATCTTCAGGTCCCATCATTTTTATATATGACATCACAGATATGCCTAACCCAAGAGCCAAATTTTACCTGGTGGATGAAAATAGGTTTAATGGAGCCCCAAACAGATGCACACGTACACTGCAAAACAGCATTTTAAGGCACCTGATTTCTGGCTGAGTCCAATTCCATTCACTGACCCATGCTCAACTATAGACAGTAGGAGTAATCTAGAAGGGGGAGGGAAGGTTGTGTGTAAAGGCCACTGCTGAGTCAGAGCATATGTATATAAAATGCAGCCTTAGCCCCTCTGACTCCAAGCAACATCTTGAAATTGCCCATCTGAGGCTGAAGATCCTGGAAGTGAGAAATTAATGTGACTAGTGTGATATAAATAATGGTTCAGATAGATTAAAGAGACTGGCTTGGCAAAATTTTGGAGGCACCAGAATAGAGACAGCCAATAATTGTCTGTTGTCCATCTGCTGTATGGAATTTCTGGTATACACCTATAAACAGCTCCAGCCAGAATTTGGTCCCAGAGAGAGATTTTTAATCACTGCAGAAAGGATCATCAACAGATGTAGTACTTTCCAGACCAACATCATAACACTGTCAGACCCAGACTTTGGTACCCTCCCAAAAATTCTGCTTGTAAAGATAGCACATAATCCTAATTGTGTCCCTCCCACTGTTTAGAATAGTTACCTTCACTGGATCTGTGAAGGTAGGTGTGGTGATCTGTGGGTTTCCTTTATATAGTTGTCTGTCAGGTTCCATTGTTGAAGCTGATCATGGTATCCAGAGAGATTTCCACCACAACTTCAACAACCACTACCCATCCATTAAACTCTCTCTGGAACACTCCCACACTAGCATCAACTTCCTGGATACCACCATCAACTTCAACAATGGAACCTAAAGAATACCATATACAAGAAACCCACGGATCACCACATTTACCTTCAGAGATCCAGCAGCCATCCCAAATGCACCAAGAAATCTATAGCCAGGCACTCAAATACCATAGAATATGTTCCAAGGAGAAAGTCCAGTATAAACACACTAAAACCACCTTCTCCAAAAAAGGACACTTTACCAGAGAAGTAGATCACATCATGGAATGGACCACCCAAATAGCCTGAAAGAACCTGCTTCAGTATGGAAATAAAAAACCCCTCTGACCGCACACCCCTAGTTAGGTTTCAAAATAGCAGCCGTGTTAGTCTGTATTCACAAAAAGAAAAGGAGGACTTGTGGCACCTTAGAGACTAACAAATTTATCTGAGCATAAGCTTTCGTGAGCTACAGCTCACTTCATCGGATGCATTCAGTGGAAAATACAGTGGGGAGATTTATATACATAGAGAACATGAAACAATGGGTGTTACCATACACACTGTAACAAGAGTGATCTCTTAAGGTGAGCTATTACGAGCAGGAGAGCGGGGGGAGGGAGGGGAACCTTTTGTAGTGATAATCAAGGTGGGCCATTTTCAGCAGTTGACAAGAACGTCTGAGGAACAGTGGGGGGAGGAGGGGGGGAATAAACATGGGGAAATAGTTTACTTTGTGTAATGACCCATCCACTCCCAGTCTCTATTCAAGCCTAAGTTAATTGTATCCAGTTTGCAAATTAATTCCAATTCAGCAGTCTCTTGTTGGAGTCTGTTTTTGAAGTTTTTTTGTTGAAGAATTGCAACTTTTAGGTCTGTAATCGAGTGACCAAAGAGATTGAAGTGTTCTCCGACCGGTTTTTGAATGTTATAATTCTTGACATCTGATTTGTGTCCATTTATTCTTTTACGTAGAGACTGTTCAGTTTGACCAATGTACATGGCAGAGGGGCATTGCTGGCACATGATGGCATATATCACATTAGCAGATGTGCAGGTGAACGAGCCTCTGATAGTGTGGCTGATGTGATTAGGCCCTATGATGGTGTCCCCTGAATAGATATGTGGACCCAGTTGGCAACGGGCTTTGTTGAAAGGATAGGTTCCTGGGTTAGTGGTTCTGTTGTGGGGTGTGTGGTTGCTGGTGGTATTTACTAAACCCATATGGGGTATCATTAAACAATTACAAACCATACTTCAGGGGGACTACATCCTGAAATAAATCTTCCTGAAAGATCTTTCCCTCCTCTTCTGGCCTTCAAACAACCCCCCAGCCTCTCCAAATTCATTATCAGAAGCAAGCTTCCCACAGACCAGGACATACCAACTCAAAGCGGCACCAGACGCTGTCAGAATAGATGCAAAACCTGTAGACATATCTCCACTGCTAGGATGATCAACAACTCCAACAACACACCTTTCAAGATCCATGGATCCTACACATGCCTATCACGACATATGGTGTACCTCATCCAGTGCACTAAATGCTCCAGTCACAACGATGTGGGTGAAACCAGACAATCACTGTTCTCTCAAATGAACTTATACAGGAAAATGATAAAAGTCAAAAACACCATATCCCCTGTGGGTGAACACTTTTCACAAAACAATCCGTCTGTTTCTGACCACTTAGTCCTCATTCTCAAGGGAAATCTGCACAACAACTTTAAAAGATGAGCCTGGGAGCTTAAATTAATAACTTTGCTGGACACTAAGGCCATGTCTACACTAGCACTTATGACGGCAAAACTTTTGTCACTCAGGGATGTGAAAAAAGCACCTCCCTGAGTGTCATAAGTTTTTCTGGCATAAGCACTGGTGTGCACAGTGCTGTTGGCAGGAGACACTCTCCAGCCAATATAGCTACCACCACGCTTTGAGCTGATTTTATTATGTTGATAGGCGAGCTCTCTCCCGTCTGCATAACGCAGCTACATGAGCACTCTTAAACTCATGTAAGCTTAAGCTTGTAAGTGTAGACATGACCTAAAATCATGGACTGAATAGAGACAATGGACTTATGACTTATTACAACAATCTATAACCCACTAGCAACACCCAGCCCCAGATGCTTTTTTCCCCCTCCCTTCCTTTCTCCCTCTATGACTGGAAGATTGTTAATAGGTCACTTCACCCTGAATGGTTCTTTGAAATATGTGTTAACTACTTATCCTAAACAATCTGTTCCAATTTGTATTTAGCTGTGACACTCTGAGGTTTGCAGCGTTTCTCAACCTGGGGTCCCTTGGGGGGGTTGCAAGCAGGTTTCGGGGGTCTGCCAAGAAGGGCTGGCATTAGACTTGCTGGGGCCCAAGACAGAAAGCTGAAGCCCCACTGCCTGGGGCTAAAGCCCAGGGCTGAAGCTGAAGCCTGAGCAACTTAGCTTCACAGGGCCCCCTGTGATGTGGAGCCCCAGGCAATTGCCCTGCTTGCTATCCCTTAACACTGGCCCTGGCTTTTATTTGCAGAAAAACATTTGTTGTGGCACATGTGGCCATGGAGTTTTTATAGCATGTTTTGGGGGCCTCAGAAAGAAAAAGGTTGAGAACCCCTGCTCTACGCTACAGAGTTAGGTCGATGTAAGCCTTACGCAGACCTAATTACATCAGTGTACACACTACAGCCTTGCTCCCCCCGGTGTAAGTGCCCTACTACATTGACATAACTCCACCTCCATGAGAGGCATAGGGCTTGTCAGCATAGTTAGGGCAATACAGTGTCCATGTAGACACTGCATGACTTATATTGGCTGCTGGCTGTCATTCTTGTCAATTTCTAGGGGGGCAGCAGGGGTGGCGGGGCAGCCAGGCTCTAGCTGTCACCGCGGGGCGGGGTGGCTGGGTTCCAGCTAGAGCCTGGCTGCCCCCTCAGAATTCCCGCTCCCAACCAGGCTGTGGCTGACCCACTTCCCGCTAGGAGCCATTCTGCCCCCAGATCCCCGAACCCAGCTGCTGCCCAGGCTCACAGCTTCGAACCGAGCGGCACCCACCTGGCTCCCTGCTCCCAGCTGGG
The DNA here is from genome assembly GCF_965152275.1 of Natator depressus. NCBI lineage: Eukaryota > Metazoa > Chordata > Testudines > Cheloniidae > Natator > Natator depressus. Next base: position 57,347,785 of record NC_134235.1, read on the forward strand.
TCCTGCCCAGTGGCTCCCAGCTCCCTGCTGGGAGCCCTGGTGCTGCCTGTCCCCACTCCCTGCAAGAAGCCCACCCATTGCACCAAGGCCCCCAGCTCACTGCCAAGAGCCTAGAACCGCCTGGCTGCAGCAGGTTGCTGAGAGCCCAGGAGGCTGCCGGGCTCCTGGTGGCAGGGAGCAGGAGCTGAGAACCCGCAGGAATCAACTTCTTTTGAGCTTACAAAGAGCTCTTCTTCAGGTCTGGTAAACATACTCAGAGCATCACAAGGTAAAACAGATTGTTTATTGTAAGTAATTAACACAAGTACAACAACACTGCAAGCCAGGGAGTGGAGCATTCCTCAGAGTATTGAGAGGAGCTGCAAAGGTGACATAAAGGAACCTTGGGCAGCCTCCGCGAAGATGTGTAAAGATCTGTTGGACTACAACACAGAATTGGGTCATAACCCACTCATATTGCACATGTGATATTAATGTATACGTTAAACAGTGTAATAAGAAAAATACTGATTATTTGAAATGTTGGTAAGAATATGTTGCTTTGAGACTTTTTTCCTCCACTTGTCCACAAATCATCCCCTGCCCAACCTGCATACCTTCTAACTGCACTGGTTCTGCTCTGTGGCTCTTTTGGTTATGGAGGAAAGAGGAAGTAAGGCCCTTATAATTTAGTAATTTGTAAGTATCTGTTTATCAGACTCATACAGAGATTATTTCCCAATCTTCAAGTGATCATTTTTCCTCACACCTAAGCCTCAAAACTTGGCTAATTAACAATACTCGGAAGAAATCACCATTGGACTGGGACCAGGCAATACAAATTTCTGCCCAAAGGCAGAATATGTGGGGAAGTTTGAGGATGGAAAAATGCGGGGTATGGGGAGAAGATAGTGGAAATCAGTTTACGAATGTCATCCATCATAGCTAACACCTGTTAAAGGATGGCACAAGTCTCATGGGGACTTTGACCACACTTGGCCCCCTTGGACAGACTCAGGGGAAGCCAAAGGCAGCATTGTCTGTGTGTGGTGGTTCCTGTGAGGCTAAGCTGGAGCACAGAGAAGCATTCCATTGGAGTTTCAGCCCCGGTAGCTGCCATGCGCAGGTGGCCTTTGGGTGCCAGGGGCAGAGCCACCCTTCCTGTGCTGTGGTTTGCTCAGATTTCCACGCTGTGGCAATCGTTGCATTGGCAGTCGATTTAGCTACCATCTATCGCTCTCCCGTCGACTCCTGTACTCCACCTCATCGAGGGTACGTCTTCACTACCCGCTACAGATCTGTGGGCTGCGATCGATCCAGCAGGGATTGATTTATCGCATCTAGTGAAGACACGATAAATCGATCCCTGAGCGCTCTCCCCTCGACTCCTGTACTCCAGCACCGCAAGAGGCGCAGGCAGAGTCAACAGGGGAGCAGCAGCAGTCGACTCACCGCGGTGAAGACACCATGGTAAGTCAACCTAAGTATGTCGGCTTCAGCTATGTTATTCATGTAGCTGAAGTTGCCTGACTTAGATCGATCCCTTCTGCCCCCCGCCCCCAGTGTAGAACAGCGCTGAAAAAAGTAAGGGGGGATCAACGGGAGAGCGTCTTCTGTCGACGTAGCGTAGTGTGGACCTGCCCCCCCCCGTAAGTAGATCTAAGCTACGTCGATTCGAGTTACGCTATTCACGTAACTCAAATTGCATAGCGTAGATCGACAAGGCCTAAGAAGGGCGCTGAGGTGAACTCTTTGTTCCCGGGGCAGCCGCGGGAAGGAGGCGATTGGGCCATGGCCAAGCAGCCCCGCCCAACTTCCTCCAAGCAAAGGCCACCTCCCAGCCTCTGCGGGAACTACAGCTACAGTCGCGCGCTCTGCGCTGGGCGGAGCAAGGGGCAGCTACGTTCCGCTTTCTTCTGTCGGGCGCGCGCCGGCGCCGCCGCCGTTAGGCTGTTGGCGCTGGGGCGGACATGGCGTCGCTGCTGCCGCGCATTGAGCGGCTCTCATCGCGGGTGGTGCGTGTGTTGGGCTGTAACCCGGGCCCCATGACCCTGCAGGGAACCAACACCTACCTGGTGGGGACCGGGCCCAGGTAACAGCCCCGCCCCTCAGCCGAGCGCGGGCTCGCGCCACGGGGCCGGCGCCTGCAGCTTCTGCCCGCTCTGACTGCCCCGCGGCCGCCGCCTGGCTGAGGCTGGAGCTCGGTCGCCGGCGTGTGGGAGTGGGGCCATGCTTTCTGCGCTGTTGTGCCTTTTAGGGGGGCTTCCGGGGGTCAAGGGAAGCCTAGGGCGTGGGGTTGGGAGACTAGGGGCAGCGAAGGGTTCCCCCGGCTCTGGCACACAATTTTGTCCGTTTGTATGCTGGGTTTCTGGGTCCGTCAGGATTTCACCTTCCCTGGCTTCCTTCCAGAGAGGTTCTACATCTTTCACGTAGTTCCCGTGGCATGTTTGTCCCGAGTTCAGTGTTAAGGTCCATGGTCCAGCATAGTCAGTGATTTACCTCAGGGCGTGATGACAACAGGTACTGGCTCTTTCCCTGGGCTTGCCACGTTTTTTCTGGGCACTCTGTGTAAGCTTTGACTTACCGACACTGATGTTGAGTGGTTGTGTCAGGGTCCAAAGTTTCAGCACTGTTTGTTTATTTTGATTCAGAGGTTCCTTTATGCTGTCTGTAGGGGCTCTGGCAATTAAATGTTACAACACAAAAAGAAAAGGAGTACTTGTGGCACCTTAGAGACTAACCAATTTATTTGAGCATAAGCTTTCGTGAGCTACAGCTCACTTCATCGGATGCATACTGTATGCATCCGATGAAGTGAGCTGTAGCTCACGAAAGCTTATGCTCAAATAAATTGGTTAGTCTCTAAGGTGCCACAAGTACTCCTTTTCTTTTTGCGAATACAGACTAACACGGCTGTTACTCTGAAACCTGTTACAACACAATAATCTATCAGCATTCAAAAAGCAAACATATGTAAACTCAGCTAGGCCAAAAAAACCACCTTCTCCCATCTTTCTGGAAACCTATCCTCAATTCTCCCCAAAAATCCTACCAAATATATGTAGGGTGACCAGATAGCAAGTGTAAAAAAGCGGGATGGGGGTAGGGGGGTAATAGGTGCCTGTATAAGAAAAAGCCCCCAAAACCAGGGCTGTCCCTATAAAATCAGGACATCTGGTCACCCTAAATAAAATCGGGACATTTGGTCACCTTCTGCAGCATGCCCAAACCTCACTGAATTTAGGCTGTTCTGGACCAAAGCAGTGCCAGAGCCCTGATAAAGAACATACTGCCAGGAGTCCTCTATCTTACAATGAGGGGAATGCAGCTCGAGTACTTCTGCTGATAACACTGCATGAAGAGGTGGTGTTCTTGTAGTATTTAGGGTTTCATCACCCAGGGAGTCTCTTAATTCTCTAATGACTTTTGTAATTGAACATTTCTGCCATATTTTCTCTCTTTAAATGTAGAAGGATCCTTATTGACACGGGAGAGCCAGCTATACCTGAATATATTGACTGTTTAAAGCAGGCACTGGCTGAGTTCAACATCTCAATCCAGGAAATTTTAGTGACACACTGGCACCATGATCATACTGGAGGCATATCTGATATTTGTAGAAACATCCACAATGGTAGGCAGAAGATTATAGTTTAATTTGACAGTTACTGAAGGGGCACTACTGGTTAGCTATGGGGACAGGGACCCTCTAACTAGAGTGTTTTGGAGGACTGTTAGCTGGACTGTGCACTTGAGATCTTCATGTGAGCTGTACAGTGTATTTAAACACTTGATGCTGCTACAGCTCATAGTATGACTACAGTAAATAGTATGAATGTTTGGTTTAGATGCGCTCCAAAATGTGTTTTCATGTTAATATATACATAAGTATTTACATATTTGGAAGGGAAAAGCCTCATGCTGTTAATAGTCTTTTGTCTGTGAATGATGAGAGAGAAATTAATTTACCATTGATAATTCACCCAACAACAAGAGATTCCTCCCTGACTTAACACTGAGAATAATCAATTGACAATTATTTTCACTTGAACAACAAGTAAATAACTGAGTGAGATGGCTGGTAACCACTCAAATGGAAATTTTTGGTGAACGCCCAGACCCCAGATTGTGTAAGGTAGGGACACTTTGCATGTTTGTCCTTATCCAAAATAAACAAGATATCATATTGATAAACATTGTGATGCTTTTTTGGTTAAATCTGTAAGCGGAGAAAGCTGTTTCTCTTTATACTTTATGAACAGTACAGAGAATGCAGCCCTTCTGTGTTTTGTGGGAGATTGCCACAGGCTGAAACCTCACCAGATTTTTTAAACTAGCCAGAGTTACTTCCAAGGAGTCCCCAAGTGCTGCTGGAAATGGTGTTTGTGTCTTAATGAACAAGACACAACTTCTCCAAATGAAACTAGTGAAATTTCATTTGAAGTCATCTTTTGTTTATCCTCTTTAAAAAACATTACTGATGCAGAACACCAATTTTAGAGGTTTTCGTAGGTGTCTGAGTGGTCTTGTTGATGTAGATACGATTAAATGTTCCTTCATATACATGACTTGTTATTGCAATAAACTTTTTTTATTCTTTAACTTTGCATTGAAATAGACTCATGCATAATGGTACATCTACTGACATTTTGTAATTTTATGGGCCATCCATGCTAGCGACCTGAGATTAATCAGTGCTTAACTATGAATAGAGTACTACCAAATTCAAGGCCATGAAAAAAGCGTCATGGACCGTGAAATCTGGTCTTTTGTGTGCCTTTACCCTATACTGTACAGATTTCACAGGGAAGACCAGCTTTTCTCAAATTGTGGGTCCTGACCCAAAAGGGAATTATTGGAGGGGGGGCGGGGGCATGGTATTGACATCCTTACTTCTGCGCTGCCTTCAGAGCTGAGTGCCCAGAGAGTTGTGGCTGTTGGCCAGGTGCCCAGCTCTGAAAGCAGCAACCTGCTAGCAGCAGCGCAGAAGTAAGGGTGGCAATACCATACCATGCCACCCTTACTTCTGTGCTGCTGCCTTCAGACCTGGGTAGATGCAGAGTGGCAGCTGCTGACTGAGGGCCCAGCTCTGCAGGTAGCAGCGCAGAAGTAAGGGTGACAATACCATCCCATCCCATCTTTACTTCTGTGCTGCTGTTACTGGCAGCAGCTCTGCCTTCAGAACTGGGCTCCTGGCCAGCAGCTGCTGCTCTCCAGCTGCCCAGCTCTGAAGGCAACACCGCCGCCCGCAGCAGCACAGAAGTAAGGGTAGCAGTATGGCAACCCCCTTCCCTCCCCCCCACACACAATAACCTTGCATCCCGCCTCCCCCAGACTCCTTTTTGGGTCAGGACCTCTACAATTGCAACACGGTGAAATTTAAATAGCTGAAATAATGAAATTTATTATTTTTTTAATAATGACCGTGAAATTGACCAAAATGGACCATGAATTTGGTAGAGTCCTAACTATGAATGATCTAAAATGTAGTCTGTTTTTTCTAAATAGGTTCCGAATATTGCATAAGTAAGCTTCCACGCACTCCACATCGTGAGGAAATAATAGAAGGAGAAAAGCTAAAGTATTCATACCTAAAAGATGGAGATGTGTTAAAAACGGAGGGAGCCACGCTCAGGTAAATGTTAGTTCTGTGCTAGTAGGCTAAGTCAGCTTTTAAAACTAAGCATGTTTTCCTCTCATACCTCATAATTCTGAAGTTACTATTTATAACTGCATCATAATTTAGCTCTTATTTTTAAGACAGCCAAAACAGTTGAGGAGATTCATGAATATGCCACAGTAGAAATTATTTTTTTGATATAATTGACTGGAGGGCTGCCTATATGTCAGATCCTGCACCACTTACTCATGCAGGTAGTCTTTCTGCAGCTGAATAGTACTGCTGAAGTCAAGAGGACCTACTTATGTGAGAGGGGATTACCTAATAGTGCAGAAATCAGGGGCTGGATCCAGCGAATATCTAGCCTCCCTAGAAAAATTATTAAGGGTTCCCTAGATAAAACTGTTCCTTTGGGCAACCATCTATATTCTATAGTGTTTTATACAGCTGCCCATCATCATAGTTTCTGAGTGGCTTCCATGTAAAATAGATAATAACAAAGTCAGTAATGTACTTCATGGATTCTTTGGTACTTGTCACATTTCAAGGTAAAAAATAAAAACTCTGCTTGCAGTAAAGTTTTCGTTTTTTAGATTCGTATTAATTTACTTTTTGTTTTTAGGTTGAGTTTTCAGGATAACTTATTTTTTAATTAGTGGGTGTGGTTTTTTTTTGTTTTTTTTGTAGAAAGGTGATTCTCGAAGTTGTGGGTGTCATTCTTATGGTGAAAAGGCTTCTTCAAAGAGGATGTATGGGCTGTTAATCTTTTGAAACAATCTACACAGGGGGATTAAAACACTTGTAATTAAACCATATTTCTTGAAACACCCTGTGTACAATTGTTCACTGTAGTTGGGAAGCAACAAAATTGCCGAACAACTAATTGAACAATTTCAAACTGAAATGTATTTTGTGTTCTCAGTGGTTGTGATGAACCCTGTACAAAGGTATTCGCATCAGATTGCTTGTCCTGGTAATTCCTTCTAATATTAAAATTCCTTAGGCCCTTCTCTGTCCAGAATTCTCCCATCAAAATAACACTGCGCTACTGCTCCAGCCAGTTTTAAGGAGTCATCCTGCTTCCTTTCCTTACTCAGAGGGAGTCCCTTTCAAGTCAGTGGTGAATTAAACTACTTCAGTGTTGTAGAACACAGCAGTAGGCTGGCTGCAAGATCGACTGCAAGTAGTAAAAGATATATCTGTTTGAAAGCATTTCATATATTAAAAATAAGTTTTGGAGAGAAAAAAGATCAGCTACGCTTGGGGTAAAAAAAGGGCTTGCCGTTTAAATAATTACGTTTCTGAAGACATACCATTACTCCTAAGATGGCCTACATAGTGCTTGGACAAGATCAGCTCGTGGATGAAGAACAGGTTGAAGGTGAACCAGAGCAAGATGGAGTTTATAGTGGTGGGCAGAGGAAAGCATTTTGAACTGTTGGCAGCTATGGTGCTGTCTCCTTTAGTTGAAGGCATCCACCTGCAATGGTCAGTCCAGTCTATAGTTTAGTAATGCTCTTGGATTCCTCACTGATGCTAAGCTCTTATATAGCAGCATCCACAGGTAAGGCTTTAAACCATCCCTAGTTTGCTGGAAGACTGTCCCATCCTGATAAACGATGACCTGGCCTCACTTATTCATGCCTTCATCATCTCTCAGCTGAGCTACAGCAATGCAGTATACCTGGGCATAAAGCCTTCAACCTTAAGAAAATCCAACTGGTACAAGAATACTGCAGCATGTCTCCTCAGCAACACAAGCAATAGTGAACACATCAGACCTGGCCTCCACTCCCTGTGCAGGCTCCCCATAGAATATTGAATCGAGCTAATGGTCTTGGTCCTTATCTTCAAAGCACTCAATGACCTAGACTCAGGAAATCTTAAAAGATTGCCCAAAAGTCCAGGATGAAGACTATGATAGACAAATTTGCTCCTCTGGCACAGTGGAACTTTCTACAATAGGGGTAAAGCTCATCTGTGTGGGAGACAGAGCTTTCTAAGGGGATGGCCTGACACTATGAATGAGCTCCCCGGGGAACTGAGGGAAATTCGCAAACCTCACCCCACCTTCAGCTCCAAGTGCAAAGCACATTTCTTTGACCTTGCTTTCCCCAACATAAACGTATGTGGTGGTGGTGTTTTTTTTTAAAAAAAATTTAAACAAAACCACAGTACATATTTCTTCTCCTGTGGAAAGGATAAGAAAACAAACCCCACATGACAGATATTAGTAGGGTGACCAGACAGCAAGTGTGCAAAATTGGGACGGGGGTGGGGGGTAATAGGAGCCTATATAAGAAAAAGACCCGAAAATCAGGACTGTCCCTATGAAATCGGGACATCTAGTCACCCTGAATATTAGCCATATCGTGTAATGCACTAATAGAAGGTGCTCAGATACTGCAGTGATGAGTGTGGTATAAGGACCTATGTTATAGAATAGAATATTAGAGCTAATTATGTTTGCCAGTTTGCATATATGTTTATGAAGCTTAAGAAAATGGACCAGGTTAGCCCAAATCACATCGTCTCTAAGCTGACATTTCATATTAACCCTCTTTCCCTAATAAGGATTCTTTTACAGAGGTTTTTTCTGGAGTACCATATTAATTCATGGCTTTATTAGCATTTGTTTCTGTCACATGTAAATGGTGTATATGTGATTGTTGCATAAAAATTATTCATTCTTTCATTTAATAGAGTCTTATATACACCTGGGCACACTGATGATCATATGGCTTTACATCTAGTGGAAGAAAATGCTGTATTTTCTGGTGACTGTATTCTAGGAGAAGGGACAGCAGTATTTGAAGACTTGTATGACTACATGAAATCATTGGAAATTCTGTTGCAAATGCAAGCTGACTTAATATACCCTGGTTGGTAGTTTACATTTTCTTAATTAGATCTACTAGTTTATGTCAAATATTTTAAAATAGCTCCTCTAAGAATGTAAGAACTCTTACTACAGTCAAATAATATAGTATTTATATAATACTTAATTTACCTTATCCAGTGTTTAGCTATTATAATTAGCTAAAGGGCGTTCAGCTTATTCTATTTAAGACACTGTGTGTGTGCTTGCCATGATGCTATCCATTTCTCTCATGAGCATTTTTGTATTTGAGTGAAACGTGTGGTTATGAGAAGTGCAGAATTGATAGCCCAGAAAACCAGAATTTTCTATTACAGAACACATGCGGCAGAGGCAGCATCAGTGCAAGCTGCTTCACACCATCCTGCCACTGCATCTAAACCTGACTAAAAAGACCACCTATACAGCGGGGCGGGGGTAAAGGGTCAGTTCAGTATGTATAGCCCTTGAGTCCTTGGGTTCTCTAGTCAGACTACAGCTAAGAAAGCCAGTTGTGGTCATGATTCAAGGTAGACAGCTGCCCATTACAAACTGGATTGAGACCATAAATTCATTTCGTAGAGGCCACCAAGCTATCAATCAGATGATTATTTTAGTTACCGAACTATGCTGAATTTGATCCAGTGACCAAGAGGTCAAACTCCATATTCCATTAATTATCCTCTAATTTATTCAGTCTCCTTGACTTTTCTTTTTTAATCTTGGAAAACCATTTAATTTTCATATAAAATTATGCCTCTTTTTGGCAAGACTGAATTTAAAAACTTATTATGTGACAGTAAGATTTAAGTTCCTTATTCTCTTTCAAGATTGCATATCCTGGCTCCTGCCTACGTTTTCCATCTTTTCTTTTCATTCCCTTCCCCACACCCTGCATTTTTCATGATTAAATAACTTCAAACTCTTGTTTCTGCCTTCTTCATGAGAACAGCCATGCTGGGTCAGATCAATGGTCATCTAGCCCAGTATCCTGTCTTCTGACAGTGGCCAATACCAGGTGCTTCAGAGGGAATGAATAGAAGAGGTAATCAAATGATGCATCCCCGGTTACCCATTCCCATCTTCTGGCAAACAGAGGCTAGGGACACCATTCCTGCCTATCCTGGCTAATAGCCATTGAACTTACCTAGTTCTTTTTTGAACCCAGTTAGTATCTTGGCCTTTATAACATGAACCTTCTATGAGTAGTTTCCTTGATTTAGTCTACCGTACCTCCACTCTTTCTTCATTTGGGGGGAGGGATAGCTCAGTGGTTTGAGCATTGGCCTGCTAAACCCAGGGTTGGGAGTTCAATCCTTGAGGGGGCCATTTAGGGATGTGGGGCAAAAATTGGGGATTGGTCCTGCTTTGAGCAGGGGTTGGACTAGATGACCTCCTGAGGTCCCTTCCAACCCTGATATTCTATATTCTTTGTTAAAATGTACTACTTCCAAAAGATATAATTTTTCATCTGTAGATCTTAAAGCACATTACCCTAGAGGTAAGATCATTATTCCCATTTTACAGGTGGGGGAAGTAAACTGACTTGCCAAAGCTAACCAGTGGTAAAGCTGAAAATTAGATTCCAGGTGCCCTGAGTCACAGTCCAATACCTTATCCACTAGGCCACACTGCCTTCTGTATAAGGTCTACAAACCATGTTCCTTTTCTTTGTTTAGCTTTCCTCATGCCAAAAGTATGTGTTAAATTCCACCTTTTTGGCACAGTTCTCTTTCTCTCTTATCCCCCTCTGTGTTTTATTATCCATTTAGATTACAAATTCTTTAAGGCAGGAAGCTTGTCTTTCTGCTTTTCTAAAGCACCTAACACGCTGCTGGCAATAGACAAATACATACACTAATTAAGATTCTAATAAAGCAATAGGATATTGTGCATTTTCAGGGGCTGATGGCCATAGGTATCCTGGTACAGCATTTTGAATTGGAACTAATTTTATTTCCTTAACCATGTTTAATAAAATATTTGTGCACTTCAATAAACAATAGTTATTCCTGAATCAGAGAGCAGTTTTCGATTACCACTATTGGCTGTATTAAAATTGGTAAATTTATTATAGTAACTTTTTTGATTTTGTGTTCAGTTTTATTCATGCTGAGAATCCTTTGTTTGACAGCCTTATTCTCCACCTTTCCTTTTCCTCTCTCACGCAACTCTCTCCCCCATACACCCCCCCCCCCCCCCCCAGGCTTCTCTTATTCTATCTGAACTCTGAATTAGATCTAGGAGGATGCATTGCAACAACATGATTCATTGCAACAACATGACCATTTGCCTAGTGTGAATGTCTTTATATGGATGAGTTTTTTATTTTTTCCATATAACTTTTTATATTTAACATTAGTTTTTTTAATTGAATATACAATAGAACCTATCCATTGTTAGTGTTTTATAAATCTCCCTGGGAACTGATACTTTGGCCACCAGAGGGCTCTCTCACTTTTCTATTCATACAGCTTTTCTACTAGGAAATGTGAGTACTTTAAAAATTGAATGTCCATTATCAACAGACAAATCTTTCTTAATTTTAAGGTGCTAAACAGTATTAAAGTTAATATGTTCCAAGGAATATTTGAACTTAGACTCCCTAAAATGAAGAATTTAAAACTATGAAAATTAACCATTACCAAAATGTTATATACTAATACACTCACAGTTCTTGCAGTCTCTTAAATAAATGTACAATTGTATAGTATCACATTTTGTATTTAAAAAACCAACCTTAATTCTGTCCATATAGTCCTGGACAGCCTCAACTTATATTCAGAAATTCGGATAGTCTCCCACTTAGCAACATAGATTTTTCCAATATTGACTGCCATCAAGATCTCAATTTTAGCCCTCCAAATACAGAACAAAGACTCTATCATTCCAACTTCTCACTGTAGCCATGACCACAAATTTCACATTTAAGCACCTATACCGTATGAGAACACCATCCACTATTCTGCTGTAAGGTAGAAAGCCCACTTGGAGCTTCACAGTTTTATAAAGAAAATTAATAAAGTGTAACTTTTTTCTAAGTATCGCATGAGGAGAGCAGAATTTCTCCTGTTAAGTAATAAAAGTTGACAAATGTTTTAGTTCCTTAACAGTATTAAATGGGGGAGGAAGAATGGCCTTGTGGTTAATCCTCTGATTTAGGATTTGTGGTCAATTCCTACCTCTGTCACAAACTTGCTATGTGACTTGAGAATGTCACTTCTCTCTCTGCCTAAATTTCTCCTCTGTAGTATATGAATAATGATACTACTTCAAAGGAGTGTTACGAAAATAGATTCCTTCATTGTTGTGATGCACCCTAGTGCTATAATGATGGGAGACATATGGGTATCTAGGGTGATACAAACCAGTGTTTGCATAAGGTCTAAACTATTAAAACATTAAAATACACATATGGAATAGATCTAGAAATGTATTTGTAATTTTTTTTGCAAGTCACTTAATAGATTTATTGATGGGGTGTTTGTGTTCAAATGGAAAAGAGCTCAAACCAACTATAAATCTGAGTGCTCCCAAAAGTTGGGACAGGTTTATATCCAGATTAGATTCCAAATTTTTCAATTTTGGCCCAGTATCATAGACAGAAAAGTGTACATGTACGTGGTTGCTGGAGATGACCTGGTGTGCAGGATGTGTGAACCTTCCTGAACTTTGCAAAATTTTGGTTCCATTTTCATATCCAAACATTGGATCTCTAGCTCACTGGAGGTGGAGTGTGTTAAATCTTTTTCAGAATGAAATGATAGGTTTGTTGATAGCTATATCTTGTGATTCAGAACTAAGGTTTGTTTTGGAATGTTTAATGTGACTTTTCACCACTGTAGGCTTTGAGAATGAACAATTACTGTATTACAGTCTCTATTCACTGTACCTTAACTGATCATTTCCTTTTTTTTAAAGTACACTTTTTACTAACTTTTTTAACATTAACATCATTAGTATGTTTTTGTTTGTTTTTGTCAAGCAAAAAGAACTTCAACATAAGGATACTTTTTGTCTTGGAATTTTACTTTTAAAAGTATTATACTGAAAGCACACACGTATTTCAACTAAAAGTTTTATGTGCATAAAATAGGCTTCACTGCATAGTATTAAATGCATAGGTCTGTATGTGCTGAAATCAATATATAAAGTTTAATGTACATAAACTTTTTGTGCTGAAAAGACTTAATGAATTTCTGCCAAACTTACAAGTTCCACCTAGTTGCCTGTCGGGCTTAAACTCTCCCCACACTCCCTACAAGACTTATTATCTTAGCATGAAGAAAAGGAGTACTTGTGGCACCTTAGAGACTAACCAATTTATTTGAGCATAAGCTTTCGTGAGCTACAGCTCACTTCATCGGATGCATACCGTGGAAAGTGTAGAAGATCTTATTATATACACACAAAGCATGAAAAAATACCTCCTCCCACCCCACTCTCCTGCTGGTAATAGCTTATCTAAAGTGATCACTCTCCTTACAATGTGTATGATAATCAAGTTGGGCCATTTCCAGCACAAATCCAGGTTTTCTCATCTCCCCCCTCCCCCCCCCCTCCACACACACACTCACTCTCCTGCTGGATAAGCTGTTACCAGCAGGAGAGTGAGTTTGGGGGGGGGGGGTGAGAAAACCTGGATTTGTGCTGGAAATGGCCCAACTTGATTATCATACACATTGTAAGGAGAGTGATCACTTTAGATAAGCTATTACCAGCAGGAGAGTGGGGTGGGAGGAGGTATTTTTTCATGCTTTGTGTGTACATAATAAGATCTTCTACACTTTCCACGGTATGCATCCGGTGAAGTGAGCTGTAGCTCACGAAAGCTTATGCTCAAATAAATTGGTTAGTCTAAGGTGCCACAAGTACTCCTTTTCTTTTTGCGAATACAGACTAACACGGCTGTTGTTCTGAAACCTATCTTAGCATGGACTCCTTTTTATGGTAGTCTTTATCATGTATGCTTCAAGCACTGAAGAGGGCCAGTTCTTTTGTTCCAAACTGCCACTTCTGAGACAAAATGAGTCTGGGACCCATGGACCACACATGCACACCAAGTATAAATGCTACCATTGTGATATGACAGCATTTTGCACCCACTTTGCACCAGTGTCAATTACTACAGAGTGCCAGACAGTGAAGAATTAGGCTCCTAGTCTTTGGATTGTCAGGCACTTTGCACTACATCAGCCCCAGTCCCTCCTAGGACACTGATTTCAGAAGGACTTGGGGAAGAGAGTGAAAAGTAAGTCAATTTTAAGTTATAAGGAACTGAAAAGTCATGGCGCTTAGTCATAATTTCCAAAAATGTTTCTTCGTTTTTGAAGTCCTAGAACTAAAACTTGGTTTGATCAATTTACTTAACTGTCTCAAAAATACAACTATAGCTGGAGAATAATTACAAAAATGTAGAGCCCAAAAGAACTTCAAAAGAAACTGTTTAAAATTATTGGGATGCTCAGAATTAATCTTATAAAAGAACCCGAGTTGCAGCCTTAACTATGTTAGCAACTATTATGTATGTGTGTATCTCAGTTCTGTACAATATACAGTACCATGATTTATCTGCTTCTTGCCACAAAAAACTCTAAGAATTTCCATACATTTTGGCAATTGATTTCTCCAGAAAGAAGACATCGTTCAAATTACGTTTGCATATATTCATGTGTGTATTGTACAAACCAAAACAATTAAACTTTTAGTGTTTTATATCATCAGGGCAATACCACAGATTCCTCAAAATTCACTGCTTCATAGATAAAAATGATGATCCCTTTTTCTACTTTGGTTTCAAAGCACTTCTATAATTCCAGTATTTGCAATTTGTCTTAATGTGTCCAAAAATACATTTTATGCCAAATTTAATCAAATTTTAAATGGACAGTATATTACCTTTCTTGACAGTTCTTTATTCTTGCTCTATCAAATTCCAGTTTTTTTGATTGCTGTCTTTTTGTCATGCCTCTGAAAAATATTCATTGTGTTTTAAAAAAAAAAAAAAAAAAAAAACAGGCCAGAGCAGCATCCACTTTTTTCCTATTGTGTTGTCCTTTCCCCCTCAAATCTTTCCAGGTCTGTTGTTCCCTCTGCTCTTTCTTCTTTCCCATGTTCTAGCCTTTTAACCTGTGTACATACACTACAGCCTGTAAAGTGAAACTTGGCAATGATTCTATTGATAACTCTGTGGTCTACAGTGTGTCTAAAACACACTGTAATGGAGAATCAAAGATATACTGGCAGTCGGGTGGCCAGGTGCCCGGTTTTCGACCAGACTTTGGGGACCTGACAGTGTCCGTTCAGATCTACTGACCAGACATCCAAAGTCTGGTTATTGTGAGCGGGGGAGGCGCTGTGTCATCACTCACTCCAACCCCTACTCAGCAAGGGCTGCCTCTTACCTTCATTGGGCAGCTGCAGGTCCCAGCCCCGGTTCCACAGGCAAGTCCCTCCTGACTTGGGTGGAGATGGGAGGGGAAAAGCAGTGAGTGACAGGAGGGAGGGGGAAGAGGAGTGGATGGGGGCGGGACCTCAGGAAGAGGTGGGGTGGGGCTTTAGGGAGAATAGGCTGGGCAGGGGTGGGGAAGAGACCGGGTAGGGGAGGTTCCCGCACTCCTGCTGGAGTGTCCGTTTTTTAAATATTTCCACATTGGCAACCCTAACTGGCAGGGTGGGAAGTACAGGGATGCTGCTGCTTCCATAGGATTTATAGGCTTATCAGAGCTTTTTACCAAAGTGAGAGGATATTTGTGAGCAAATTATTAAATAAGTTGTTTAAAATATTCTGTTTCTTATATGAAAAAACTCTTGTAATTGTGTTTGAATTTAGGACATGGCCCAGTAGTGCAAGATGCACGTGCTAAAATTCAAGGATACATTTCTCACCGAAATGCACGTGAACAACAAATCCTAAATGTTTTGCAGGAGAATGCTGGAAAATCATTTACATCAGTGGAGCTTGTAAAGATTGTATACAAGGTAATTATAGTTAAAACGTTATTAAATTGAACTGAAGAACACAACCTTAATGTTCAATTTAAATAAATTCAACATGTTATGTGTTTGTATGTGGGCTTTTAGGAGGCTTCATAGTTAAGCAGAGCCACATTTGGCACTTTTTCTGGTCTAGTCATGTGCAGTAAAGGACTAATGTAGCAAAGTGCACACGTGACTCTAAGCATGTAAGTAGTCTCGCAACTTAAGTGCTTTACTGAATCTGGGCTTAAATTATTTTTATTAACTTCTACCTTTCATAATTATTTTTAAGCCTAGTAATCACACGTTCCTCATGAGGCTCAAGAAAGTTTGTAGTTATAAAATAGTCAGATCAGAATGAACAATGTCAGACAATAACTAAATATATTTATGTCCAGGGTTGGCGTCTCCTGCAAGGTATTTGAGAACTTGTAGTTGTATGCTCCCACAGGCTTCAGGAAGGTGCAGGCTAAAAACTGTGCTAGAAACCCTGTGTTCTGACTGCTTGCCATGGGGCAACAGGAGCTGGATCCTGTGGCTTAAAGATAAGCAGACTGTACACTCAAAAGCCTATTTATTGATCATCAGACAGAGCCCTAAAGATACTAGTCTCTCTGCTTACCCTTCCTCTCTTTATGGTAATTCTCAGAGTGTGGGGCATGCAGTATAGAGAACTCTTTCATGGTGTTGCTTACAGGAAAAAACTTGTTCACTGAGCTGGGCTGAAGGGAAAGCGCAAGATGCAGGGAGGGCAAAAGACAGCTGTCAACCATCCTAATCGGACATGGGCTGTAAACATTCTGGACAGATTTACAAAGGGTTTTGGAAATGCATCTCAGGTGTTTCAAGTTCCAGTCTGTGTCCTGGAGACTGGGAACTACTGCAGCCTAGGAGGGATTTTTCTGTAATGCTGACCTCTCATACAGATCAGGCAGAGACTGCTACCTATTGTCTGTCTGAGCAGCTACTCTAGGCTGATGATTTTTGTGCAGAGTGGAAACTAGCTCAGAGCCAGGGAAGGGAGCCAGTAGCTCCCTCCCCCTACACATTGAGGTAAGTGGTAAGGGGGGATTAATCAGAGGAGCAGGGGAACTGGACGGTGGGGGATAATGATATCAAGGGGTAGAAAATTTGGGAGAGGTGGGTCCCCCATGTAATTTCAGAGAGGTATGGGGACAGGCCTGGGTAACATACTCTGAATTTTAAACCCCTCCCCCCCCCTTTGAAGACAGGTATAGGCTGTTGTGAGAGGAACAGCTATATGAGGAGAGGTGGTTTCAAGGAGAGGCTCCATTACTTCAGGTAAGCATCCAGAAGCTGTGATGCTTATCAGAATCACAAACATTCTGAGGTTCTCCAATCACTAATTTATAATAATTTTTACAATGACACTAAGTTTTTAATATGGAGATAACTGTTCTGCATCTCTGATATTTATTTTTAAAATAACTGACAATTTGCCAAGACAACAACAAGACAATTTGCCATTTAGATCCCACAAGATCTCTAACTTCCAGATCCATAGCATATTTGGGAAAATTCCCCTCAAATTTTAAGAAATGCTGGCAACTGTGGGGAAAAAACCTGGAGGCGTGGAAAGGGAATTTGATGTACAACTGTCTGCTGTCATATAAATCCATGGTATACCCACATCTTGAATACTGCATGCAGATGTGGTCGCCCCATCTCAAAAAAGATATATTGGAATTGGAAAAGATTCAGGAAAGGGCAATAAAAATGAGTAGGGGTATGAAACAGCTTCCATATGAGGAGAGATTAATAGGACTGGGACTTTCAGCTTGGAAAAGAGACGACTAAGGGAGGATATAATAGAGATCTATAAAATCATGACTGGTGTGGAGAAAGTAAATAAGGAAGTGTTATTTACTCCTTCTCATACCACAAGAACTAGGCATCACCAAATGAAATTAATAGGCAGCAGGTTTAAAACAAAAGGAAGTATTTTTTCATATAGTGCACATTCAACATGTGGAACTCCTTGCCAGAGGATGTTGTGAAGGCCAAGACTATAACAGGATTCAAAAAAGAGCTAGATAATTCATGGAGGATAGGTCCATCCATGGCTATTAGCCAGGATGGGCAGGGATGGTTTACCTAGCTTCTGTTTGCCAGAAGCTGGGAATGGGAGAGAGGGGATGGATCACTTGATGATGACCTGTTCTGTTCATTCCCTTTGGGGCACCTGGCATTGGCCACTGTCAGAAGACCGGGTACTGGGCTAGATAGACCTTTGATCCAGTGTGGCCGTTCTTATGTTGAGTTTCGTATTTGGCCAAATGCTAATGTTAGAAATGGTTTATTTGTAATACATTGTTAAATTTGGGCATAAAGTTGGCCGGGAAAGAACATGGGGAAATTGCATGACGGGCTTTATCATTCTGAAACTCTTGTCATGAAATTTGAGTTTATATAGCTTGCATTAGCAGAATTAACTTTTTTCAATGCTGTGACTTTTTCAATATCTTTGCAAATATTATCGCAAACTAGGAGTAATAACCTTGGAAAAGTAAGTTTTCTAGCGGGGGGAGAGGGAGGGAACCACATTTATGAAGCTGTCAGTAAAATCTAAAGAAAATTTTCTAGCCACACTAACATCCCAGTAGAGGCCCAATTCACAACAGCACTTAAGCATGTGCTATCCTTAATTAGTACATAATGAAAAAAATGGGGGGAAAAATATATTATTTAAACTGGAGATTTAAGTTGTATGACTTATTTCAATTCTTTGCCACTGCTGGTGGGAAGTTGAACATAAAAGGAAAATGAAAACCAAAAAAGAAAAATTATTAGCAGATATGGCATGACTATATATTCATTGTATTTCTATTTAGGAAACGCCTGAAAATTTACTTAAAGCAGCAGAAAATAACCTCACCCTTCACTTAAGGAAATTAGAAAAAGAAGGAAAAGTGTGTAAGTTTTTTTTTTTTCTTTTTATAAATTATTTCTTAAGAGTATTTTGTTAAATTATTTCCTGGAAATCACACATGGATAGTTTTTCATACAATTTTTGTAGTATTAGTAGTCACTCAGACAATTTAAAGTAGAATTAAATTAAAAATTAAGGTGATTAGATATCTTTAATGTTAAAAGTTCTGGAAAAGATCATATAATATGTTTGAGAAGCTGCCTGTGACGACAAATACTATCGTAATGCATACATTCAAGAGATCAGAATTAAAGAACATACACGTTACAGTAGTATTTGTCATCACATGCAGTTTCTCAGATATATTTTATAATCTTTTTCTAAAAGTTTAGATCAGCTGTGATTACATAACTAATGACTTTTTTTAGGCATATGTTACTGGGGGCAGAGTTAAAAATTGTGTAACCTTATCTTTTACAAGTTTCCTGACTTTTTATAGTAATTAACTGCAACCTTAATGTTGTATGTATTTAGGGTTTTTTGCATATTACTTTCAAGTTGTTTTAAAATAAAAATGGTCAAGAAAATGTCCCAGTTCTGTAATAAGACCCAGGAAGAAAAGGCCAAGTAGTCGTTATCAATGTCTTTAGAAAACTAGGCACTTGAACAGGCGTTAGCCAAAGGCTAACAAGCATATGTACCAGTATATAAAAATATAAATGTGTACAAGTGAATAAGCTATCAGGGTTTGCTGAGTTTTAAATAAAGGCATTTAGCCCAATTTTCTTCACATTTGGATTTTTTAAAGTGATAGATAAAGTTTGAAGAAATGGTTTTGGTATCATTTTAAGTTAAAACATCTGAAGATAGAATTTTTAAAAAGGAAGCACTTAAGTCTAAATCATGTCTTCAAGCACAATCGTTGCTTTGGTGCCATAACTGTAGGGGCTGAGGAGGTAGTACTATGAACCATATTTTGTGCATAAGAGAGATGCAAGCAGAATGCAGTAGGGCAGGGGTTCTCAAACTGGGGATCGGGACCCCTCAGGGGGTTGCAAGCTGTCAGCCTCCACCCCAAACCCCACTTTGCCTCCAGCATTTATAATGGTGTTAAATATAAAAAAAAAAAAGTGTTGTTTAATTTATAAGGGGTGGTCGCACTCAGAGGCATGCTGTGTGAAAGAGGTCACCAGTACAAAAGCTTGAGAACCACTGCAGTAGGGCATCATCATGATCCCTTGAGCTCACTACACCTTTTAAATGGTGTAGCATGTGTTCTCCTATCCACTGCTGGACACTAGCAAGCACACTGAGGATAGGTCCTGGCCACTTTACAAACTTGGCTGAGTAAGACTCCTGTGGGCCTTATGTGCTGTTGACCTACTAACAAGTCCCTCCCTTCCCCACCCCCAAAGCCTTAGCTGAGGTAGCACAATTAACAGGATATTTTCTGGGGCTTGTGCAGATACCCAAAGACTAGATGAGTAGAGGGTTCCTTTTCCTCTCCTAGGAGGAGCTGCAACTTGCCCATTAATATAAGCTGTGCACATATGCACAATAAATCATTTTAAATGTACATCTGTCAATTTAATATGTTCTGTTGTGCATGCTCAGTGTGTATCTTTCAAACAATCAAAAGTTGTTAAAGCCAATTTTTTTCCAAGTAAGAATTTTTTCACACTTCTTAGAACCATAAAAATTCACCTTTTGATAATCGACCAGGGACACTGAGCTTCAGTCAAAAAAGTCAAAAAACAATTATGGGTTGTACCAAATGCTGGCTAGAATAATTCTTGTGATTCTTTCTTCAATATGTTACTTTTGATGCATATAGAATTAATTTACATTTTCCACCTTCTTTGGAAGAATGAAAAAGATGTTTTCAAATCCCTTATCCATACTGAGTATTCTTGTGGGAGGTTGAAGGGGGGAGTAAAGTTGAAAATATAAGAACTGTGGATTTTTGCTTGCTGATTTGTACACTTTGTGATGCAAGTATTAACTTTGTAAGTTCTAAATAGAACTTAGATTTGTGATACACATGACAGCACTATACCTTTGTCAATATTTCAGTTCAGTTTAAGGATTTATATTAAGAAAAATACATATTATTGGTCCTGAATGAGTACTATACAAGTCCTTGCATACTCATACCACTGATCATTGACCTTTGACTTTGTTTTGATACAAAGTCATTTTTTTAATACAGTTTGAGGTACCGTATTTCAAATTTTGGTCTGTTCTTAGGAAACAGTAGCTGCAGTCAAATGAAAGTTTCTTCTAACTTTCACAAAATATTTGTCCAAAGAAACCTCTTGTTAATGTGCAGCACTGAATATGCCTAGCATATTTTGTTCCATTGTTACGAAAACTAGAACAGTAATTTGGCACATGTTCTGTTGCCCAAAGATTCTAATATTCAGAAATTCCAGTATGTTTTCCTTAAGTTTTATAATTATATTCATTAAAATTTGTTCTTAATATGGTTTATATCCCTAGAAGTCTGGTTTTGTTACAGTTAGCCAATTTGTGAATGTTTAACAACCTCCAGTAAATCAAACACTTAACCTTAACCTTCAGTATTCAGGTGGACAGCATTGTGGCTTTAAAATAAAATCTCCTAGTATGCATGCACAAATGGATTTTAAGATATATGGTGTGACAACTTCATGTGTCTGAGGTTAGAATTAAGCTTCCTGAGTTACTTCATTTTGCTAATATTTTCCTTTTCCATAGCAAAAAACAGTATATATTTAGATCCAACAATGATAGCTTTGAGTGACTAACTTGGTCAGTTTTACTTTACTTTTTTTTTTTTCCTTAACAGTAAATGAAAAGTCTCCCAAATCCAGATGGAAAAGCAGTTTGTAAATGTTGCAAGAAACAGAAACAAGATTGTGTATTCTCAAATACGTAAACACAACCTTTTTATATAAATACATGGACTTGTGTATGCAGAACACTGCATGGAGTATTAGAGGAATCCAAAAGCACTCTGCTGTTATGTAAAATCAGAACAACATTTTTGTTCGGGAAAAAAATAAATTACATAATTCTGCTGTCTTAAATAAATTTCATGTAATCTAGTGTTACAAAGTACTCAGATAACTAATGATTGTCATATTCTGTCTGGGGATTGAAAAAACTTCTATATTCAGTTAGTCAAATGAGGTTACTGTGAACAGCTGTATGTTATCTCGTTTTTTTTGTAAAATTGTTGACTTTCTGTTGCCAGTGACACAAAACAGCTAGTAAAGGTACTACTATAATATAAAGTAATTATTGATGACAACTGTAGTGCAAAAACTGATTGTGAAGGCAGAGTGCCTTTCATGATGACCTATTTTCATTTGTTCATACTAGTGCAAAAATGACTTAGTTTGGGATTTGAGAGTGCTCAACCCTTCTGAAAATCCAGCCACTTTTATTAAGGTACTGTATCTAAGTATTGATTTTTGGAGCGTAATTTTAGATACCCAAAGTTGAAATTTTTGGCCCCTATGTGGGCTGTTGCTATTTAATCTAGAAAGATTCAGTGCAAGAGCTAAGTGAGCAAAAAAGTACTTCCAGCTTTTTGTAGTCTCTGAGGAAAAACCTTTCCTAGCAGATTCAGTATAAGGAGCTACTATTAATTTTAAACTATTCATGCCAGTTAAGACAAACATTTAATAAAATAAAATCATAGCAAAAGTAATGCAAACAGAAAACTTTGTATGTGCAAATGAAAGAGTCAGATTATACAATCACATGACTTTTAAAAATACTATACAGATGATTATTAGAGATGTATTGAACATTAAGCACTTGAAGTCCCAGGTGTTTGCCAATTTTAAATATTGATTTATAAATTCTGCCCTGAGTTACCTACCAACGTCATATAAATTACAAAAGGTGGAACAAGGCAAAATTTGACTGTAAGACTCTATATACTGTCTGTGATTAAAAAATACAGTAGAAAGTTTTAATTGAAGATAATGTTGGACCTGAATTTCAGTTTTCTGTGTGTGTCAAACTTTTAAAGTAACTGAACCTGTAAATATTTGCGCTACTGTGTGTATTCAAAAAGTACATAATGACTGTATGGTTTAAATGTACCTTTTAATCCTGGCACAAATCTTGTTTTGAAATCACTTAATATGGAATACAGATACATTTATCTTTTATGCCTATGTTCTTGGGAAAGCCTTTACAGACTTTTTAAATGGTTCAACCCTATATTTTCATATGTGGCATGCACACATTTGGTCAGGTAGGTTTTTTTATGTAGGCTTTAGAAGTTGTATTGTTCCAATGTTAGTTGACAGCAAATACACATGGATTATAGACAGGGTGGATTTGATTTACATCACTAGTCAGGAAGACTCGATTTAATCATGGATTTCTACATAAAAGTGCATTCTTGTTGGTTGTTATAACCTTAATACATATTCTTCACAACTCAGAGATGTACGTTTCATTTTTAGAAGGTACACACTATACATTTTTAAGTGATTTATTTTGAAAACTTTTTAGATTAGTTTTACAACTATATCAGAAAATGAATGATTGTATGGTTATTTCATTTACCAAAGGTAATTGAAGCAGATATTTATGAAGTCATTGGGAGGTGAACTATCTCCAGTTCAACAGGTTAATCATTAATATTTGGAGGATTTTTTTTTTGCCATGCTGTATTAGGAGAACATCACCAGACAGACATTTTAAATTGTTTTATTTAACTAAAACAACAACATTATGTATTCTGGATTTTTTTCCTTCAACAGCAAACATATAATATTTTAACAAAACAAGCATATGAATTTTTTAATTTAGTTAAACATTCAAGATTTTTAAAATCAGGTTTTGATTAAAATTGTTTTTGACTAAAATAGTTACATGAAATATTTAAAAAAAAAATCGACTGTCAGCCAGGTCAACATGAGAAACTTAAAATATGGGCTTATGCAGCTAACTCAGTCGTCTTCACCTTTATTTTCCTGTTTGTTCAGAATCTGGAAAAGAAAAACAAGCTTTCCTGCTTCTTCAGGTCCCAGACAGTTTCTCAATTTGAAATGAATTAGTCCAAAGGAAGAAAATATTCTTTCTACACCAACAGAAGAAGCTACTGCTGTTAAAAGTGAGATTATCATTTCAATAGTCTCTGAATCCAAGTGCTTAAGTGACTTCCACAAGTTCACTGGTGTGACTTTCTTTAAAACATCATCAGCAAACATATTTCTTGGTTCTTATTCCCAAACTGGATCTCTTTTACGGTCTGCTGCCATTATAGGTTTTCCCTTCTAGTGAGAGAATGGTATAGTAGATCTCAAATCAATGAAGGCTACACTCAAAGACCTCAAGACTTCTGGAATATGCTGCTCAAAGTTTCACTTTTGTTTCTACTGCCTGTCCCTCCCTTCTCACATTTATCTCCAGACGACTTCTTCTTGTCCAGATCTATTCCGCCCCCAATAATCTTCTATTCATTGAACTTTTTGAAACTGCACTTTTAGAGAGAGGTAAGGGATTGACTCTGTACACAAATGTTCAGGGGGACAATAGGGTTGAGGTCTGTGACTTCTCACCTCTCTATTTATTTATTTATTTAAAAACATTTTTGCTGTTAACAAGCATGTTATCTCTGGAGACACAAATCCACAGTTTGAGAACTGCAAAACTAAGCACCTCTGATGGTATCTTCTACTGAGTACCATTGGGTAGATAGAAAGATGAACCTAAATCTATACAGGAGCCCCTGGAACCTCATAAGATTGGGTCCCTAATCCATGAACTATTGGAACTCATTTACAAAACTTTTCTTAAACATTACATACATATATTCTCATACTATAGAATTAGAATTTATAATCCCTATTCCATGATGAGATATCTTTGAACTATAATGTATCTTCCTTTAGATAGGGTTTTTTCCTCAAAGCATTTTATCAAAAAAATCCAATTTAAATAAAAGTGATTTTTTTTTAATCATTGATTTTTATCCATCCTGATTATACAGAAAACAGCAGAAGGTCATTTTGTTGCTCTGCTCTTCTGAACATAATATACTAGGTAAAGTCTCACCAGAGCCAGTATGGAGAGAAAATGCTACTTCCTTGCTCTGTGGAATGATCCTTTTTGTGTGGGCAAACTGTATTGGATTTTTTTACAGCCAAATTGTACTTGCCTGTTCAAGTCTAACTTTCGATCCATTATCGTTCTTAGGTCTTCAGCATTACTGCTTTCCAAGTTTCCAGTCCCTGTATGTTTGTGCATTGAATTGAATTAAGATCTGTTAGCTAGTATTTTTCCAATTGAATTATTTTTCTGTCCATGTTTCTAATTTGTCTCGGTTCTTTTGAATTCTTTCTTTTCCCTTTCTGGTGTTTGGAATTCCTCAGTTTACTATGTGTGAATTTCTACTTACCGTTTGTGGTCCTGTTATTCTGTAGTTATTTCATGAATTTGTGCCCATTTGTTCCATTGCTAGGAATAGAAATTCAATATATGGATTTCGAGGATCACTTTTTTCCTTTTTATTTTTTTGAGAACTTCGTTTGTTTTTTTCCTAATCTTTTGAAACTTCCCAGTTATCTGAATTTCATTTCAGAAAAAAATGGTCAATCGTATATAGAGTAAGTTCATTAACTAATTCTGTTAATACTGTAGGGTCCATATTTTCCAGAGTAGCTAATTTGTATATGGTCAAATGTTCCAAGTATTCCTTATCTCTTTATCAATAACAGGGTTTTCTTTCCTATTTAATCAGTTTTCTATATTTTCTTTATTGATCATTATTTTTAGAAGTAATATTAGCCATTTGCGTCAATTTCATCTCCACTTATTAAATGATCAACTTTCTCACTGTTGTTTTCCTGAGACAGCTTAGATTTGTAAATTTTCACCCTTATCTGGCTAGCATTAACTCATCCTGCCTCCTTGCCCCCCTCCCCCTGCCTTATCTTGCTGGAAAATATGAAGCTACAATCTACTGTGATTCTTTCATTAGGTATTAAAGGATTGATACTCATGGCCTGAAGCCATGACTTTTGGTCATAGTGGTCTCTCTAATTGGTCTCTCTCCCACATCCCTAGTCTTACTATGAAATAGCTGGTTCGATTTCAGGAGTTCCATATAGGTATTGCAGAAGTTTAAAAAATGTTTTACCAGTAAAGCTGCATCTCCAAGATGTGGATCTGGAATTATCCCCTCTTCCTTTTCTCACTTACCACCACCTCTTTTTTTCCCCAACATTACGAACAATATGTAATTGTTTGTTGCACACCAACTATTTAATCATAACTTAAATTCCATGTTCCCAATGTAGTGAGAGTTATCAGTAACTGATTTGCTTAGTCTTTAAGGATTTCTAACACTCCTGTTTATTTGAATGTTGTGGAAGGTTCAAATGGGGAGTCAGAAAGAGGGGAAATCTTCTGACACCAAAACACCGTTTGGGACTTTTTACTTATCATTCTTGTGGTTGCAGTGAATGATTAGTTTGTAGAACCTTCTGTCACACTGTCTGGCATGGCTCACAACTGTGAGTGCCTATCTCAGGACAGACTGCCAGAAAACAGGGCAGATTTCCCAAGATGGTGGTGTGTTCTATAATTAGATTTCACTATGCTGGTAACAAATGTAAACTCCTGGATCACTATACCAGTCATAGATTGGAAAGTCTAAGGGGACAGTCTGTGACTTCATGGTATTTTGCCACCCAGACAAACTGAACTTTGTGGTAAAAGATTATTAAAACAAAAAATCACACCACATACCAAAAGACTAGCCACTTACCCCAGATCAATTGGCACTCCAGATCTTACACCAAAGACAACTCTGGCAGCCAATTCTATAGGAAACTAACTATAAGTTTATTAGCTAAGAATAGGAAATGAGTTATTGAGAGGTTAAAGCAGGTAAAATATATTAACAGATGAGTCACAGTTTGCAATTTCATAAGATGTTAATGATGTAATAAACTGCCAGTTTCCCAGAAGTCTTTCAGGGTACCCAGATAGTCTCTGGGGATCTCTGGTTTGCATCTGAAACACTTCCCTGGAACAGTCCAGTCAGAGATTTCTTTGAATCCATATT
Organism: Natator depressus; assembly: GCF_965152275.1. NCBI lineage: Eukaryota > Metazoa > Chordata > Testudines > Cheloniidae > Natator > Natator depressus. The sequence continues at coordinate 57,374,183 of NC_134235.1, forward strand.
TATAGTTTCTTCATATAGAAAGCAAGCTGACAGAGTCTCTACCCACATGGGCTTTTCCTTTGATGACGGTGAGTGAGGAATGCACCTAGTCTTTTGACCTCTGACCATGATATATAATGGCCACTTGCTTTGAAATTAGCATTCCATGTTTAAGACCTTACCTAGTGTTTCACAAGATTTCTTTGATGGGTTGTTTAGTTGCAGGAGTATACATAAGGTAAATGTTTGCTGTTACATTATTACAGGAACAGATAAGTGAAAACATGCAAATAACATCCCATTAGTTTTCATGAAGTTTAAATACACAGTACACTCTTATACAACTGAACATTACTTTGATCTGCACTGATACACAAGAGAATTGATTCTACATCCTAGCATGACCTAGTTTGCCACCATCACATCTACATGTACCTACAATGAAGAAATAACATTAAATTCAAGATAAAATTGAATGCAGTGATTGTGAAAGGTGCCAGATTGATAGTCTCAGAAACTGAAACTTCTAGTATCCACAGAATCAAATCCAGTATGTAGAAGTGCAAGATACCCCATCAATATGTGCCAATATTGTTCTGAAATATGAGGAAAATGTAGTCTTTCTTGATACTACTCTGCTGAGAGTATAAAAAGAGTTGGCAATTATGGTGGAGCTTTCTTCAGAGAAACCTTCCCACTGGGAACTCTGAGATCACCAAAGATTACACACAACACATTTGGACAGCTGCCAGACTGTGATGTCTTATTCGCTACTCTTTTGAGACAGAAAATTACTGGTGAGCAAAATTTGTCAACAGAACTTTTTTCTCCATGTATTTTAATGTCTCATTTTAAAAATCTGACTGGTTTTTGCCTTCAGAAATTACAAAGTAGTATTACCATCTTCCCCTTGAGATCATTATCTAATATAGTAATAACACATGTAGAGCAGCAGCTCAGTGAAGAAAGGGTATGGAAAATGTTCTTGTCAGGCAGTAACATGTACTGGGGAATGGAGTAGCAAGTAGAATAAATGCTTTTTCTAAGACAGGTTTAAGCCAAGAAGCTGACAGTTGAAAGACTGTACCATGGTGCTGAGCCATGTGTTCAGCACAATCGGAGAAAACATTACTTCCTGCAGCTTACGTTCCAATGAGGCTTTCTGTCCAAGTAAGGACTTGGCCTGTCCCTGCTCAGCTTGAGGGAGAAAATTAACACCCAAGCTGTATGCCTAAAAGCATTTCAGTTGTTACACCATCCCCATTCACCTCATCCATTTCTGCAATCCCATCGATAGAATATTTTCCTGCCTGCAAATTTGTAATTATCACCGATTGCTACATTCTTTATAAATTAGAGTTATAAGGGGGGGGGGGGCAATTTGCCTAAAAATGTTTGACTTTTAATGTGTAAAGAAAATCTGGTATGATGAAATATAAGGGCCAAGTAGACTAGATATTAAAAATAACCCCTTGCAGAAATACTGCAGTTTGGGAAGAAAGGAGAGTGGGAGAGAAGAAGGAGGAACCTTTGCGTTTTCTGGTGCCACAAATCATTGCCAGATATCATATCACCTGATATCCCCATTTAATACATTTCTACTGTGACATTTGAGCATGTCAAAGAGCTTCCAAAACAATTAATTACTGTTCCCAACACATTTATGGGACAGGAAAGTATCCTTATTTTACTGATGGGGAAAACTAGGGCAGAAGTCTGTTGAAAACCAAACCCTGAACTCCTGACTACCAGTCCTGTGTTTTAACCACAGAATCATTCTTCCTGTCTTATTTATTGCATGATTTCTAAATTATTTTGAAGTCTCTGTGGATATTCCTTGGTCTTATTGTCTTAAGAGCAAGTAATATCTTATCTTACATTGAAGGATGCAACTACAACTGAGCATCTCCCAAAAGAGCATCACAGTAAGCTGGTGCTCCAATTTTTTACCCTGCTTCTGGGTAGTCTTAATTTCTTTCTCCCCTCCTGTTATGGCTGTTCTTGCTTTCCTCTTTCCTGCTTTATCTTCTTATTTTTTCTGTTGCAGTTGGGAGAGAGCTGTCAAAGAAGTGAATTTTACATTTCATTCAGAACAGAGAGATTTTTAGTTGTCTTCTGGTAATTAACTCCAAAGCACTAGCCCAGTTGCTAGAGCCCTGCTAATCCATGGATAACTAACTACATCTGCGGACCATGTTTGCGGATCACAGATCAGATGCAGACACAACATTTTATATCCATGCAGGGTTCTACCGGTTGCCAAGAAAGCTTTATTGCCTGCTGAGATGGACAATTTTTTAGTTCTTGGGGAACACAGCTGACAAGAGAGGTTATCATTTTCAAAACTGAGGTGGTGGTGTAGGCCAATTTAGTGAAGAACCTTGAAGATTAATACTAATATTTAAAATTTGTTCCACTGTTCTATGAAGAGCTATGTAGTGAGCGGAGCACTAAGTTGATATGCTCTTGGTAACTTCTGTTGCTAAAGTGGGGAGCTCTGGCATTCTGGAGTAAAGCATTTTTTAAATGTTGAAACGTTTGTACCTAGTGTAGTGAGCTGCAATAGCCCAGGCTAGAGTTAGTCTAATTTTTTGAGAATTATATTTTAAAAGCATGTGTCTTGCAGTACAAGTTTCCTACAAATGCAAGGAATTGGCACATGACCAGATACATCTGTAGGTTACTACTTATAACTGAGAGATGAATAAATATTATTTGACACTGGTTTCTTTTAGCTGGATTATGATTTCCTCTAAGAAGTTTTCTTTATATAGTAAAATGACACGTTTTTGTGAGTATTACCAAATCATCTTGGTAACTGTCATATCCAAAAAGACTGTTCCTATAACTAGAATATTTATCTTAAAGGAGCATTAAGCTATCTCTCCATGTGATTGTCTTAAGGAGTAAGTTTAAAAGTATAATTTCAATTACAGTTTCAAGTGTAGCAGGAATTAATATAATTCTAGAAGCACTGTCTTACAGTATTATCTTAAGGGAGTCTTTTTTCATTACTTCAGTCCTGTCAGTAACTCATTTATTACTTTAACATTTAGGAATGTCAAGTCAGATAAATTTATGATTAAATTCCTTGTGAGTGGTAACTTCCAGTTTGTAGTATTGATTGCTAGCTTCCACGTTTACTAGTTAGAAGCTGTCTTGTGAAGTTAGCTCATGAAAATATAAAGCTACACTGATTTACACAAAGTCTCTTTATCATATGCCCTGCACACCTTCCTACGCTTGTTAAATTCTAGCAAACTAAGCCCTGCCCTAAGTTTACAGCTCAAGCCCCTTCCTTTTCTTCACCATCCACTGACAGCTAATTCCATCCTAGCCATGTCCCTCTACAATCACACATGGCTCCACCTGTTCCTAAATTGTACCTCCTTTTCCCTTCCCTATGGTCTTGGGGGGGGAGAGGGGGGAGAACTGTAGCAGGAGGGAACTATCCAGAGCGTCCAGCCACTAGGAGCAACTGCAGAAGCAGACAAAGGTGGGGCTTTTGGACATTCAGTGAACTTTTTAGTTTTGCCTGGACTTTCTCTGCCCTTTACTGATCAGCTGTTTTTTCCAACCTTCTATCTCCTTCAGTCTTTTAATCTCAGCTTTTCTCCATGCCTGCCCTTCTTACTTTCTTCTCCTATACTCCTGTCCCCCTCAATATCCCTTCTATCTTTGCTTTTCTTTGCATTTAGCTGATCCCCTCTTAATGCCCTCCTCCCATGCTGTGATTCCCTGAATTGAACTCCTTTCCTTGTAGTCCATTTTAAGTATAGTTTTGCTCCTTTTAATTGTTTACTACTTAAACATTATTCTTATTACTCTTATACTCTTCCACTTCATCATTTACCTTTGTTATCATTGTGCAGATGCATATCACTGTGCTATTTAATTTATATTTTAATACTTATTGAAAATATTTATAAGTAAATAGTTGCTAGTAATCTTAGCAATGACATCTGTGTTTCTCATATACCACTTGCTATGTTTTTACTGTGATTTTTAATTTGGAATTTTTAATTCTTTTTATTTTTATGGCACAAGTTTATTCTGTTGGATCTGTTGGATTCTGAAGTCTATGTGACTTCCAGTTTGACTGATTTCCTGGCCTAGTGTCAAAACTTTGTTTTCATTTGATCCACCAGTGGCGATTGCCTTTTGCAACTGTTATTTTGCCTCTCAATCGAGCCCTTAGTGCTTTTTCGCGTGTCACTTTTTGTGTGTAGAACTTGATTCTCAAGTATTCAATAAGGGAAGTACACTGTCTCATAGTAAATCCTTCTCAAAGGCAAAAATCTACTGTAATTTTTGCTGAACATAAGAACAGCCACAGTGGGTCAGAACAATGGTCCATCTAGCCCAGTGTCCTGTCTTCTGACAGTGGCCAATGCCAGGTGCTTCAGAGGGAATGAACAGAACAGACAATCATTGAGTAATCCATCCCCTGTTGTCCACTCCCAGCATTTGGCAGTCAGAGGTTTAGGGACACCCAGAACATTGGGTTGCATCCCTGATCATCTTGGCTAATAGCCACTGATGGACCTATTCTGAGGAACTTATCTAATTCTCTTTTTAACCCAATTATAGTTTTGGCCTTCACAACATTATGAATACACGTCTACAACTCCAACATAGCTTGACAACCACAAGAATTCAAAAATCATGAGTTATACATCCTCAAGTCATGACATCTTTTCAAAAATAAATGATATTGGGTTCTTTTTATGTGCTTCTTTCTTCCTGAGCCTTTAGGGTATAGTAGGCTTAGTTCCACAAAAGCAGGAGCCTAAACACCTGAAAGAATCTTGGCCTAGACTCATACTTTTCCTGTTACCTCTCCCCCACATTTCATATACCTGAGGCCATATCTACACTACTAACTTAGGTTAACTCAAGTTACATCAGCATAGAGTCACCACAGTTAGTATGTCACTTGTGTGCATGCCTACTTGACTCCTTTTCTGCGGTGAGTGTACTTACCAGAAGTGCTTGTATCAATTCACAGTGTGGTGCACCATGGATAGGTATCCCACTGTGCAACTCATCACCGTCCACTGCACTGTATTTTGGGAAGTTTTGGCAACGCATGCTGCAGCCCAAATGGGTCGTACAGGAGTGACTGTGATCATGGGATCAACTTTCCATAATGCAATGTTCACCATCCCCTAATTTTATACATATTGCATATGTAAAATTATAATTTTGCCCCTTTTTTCCTAACTCCCACAAACCCCCGTGGCCCTCCTCATTTTCAGCCATCTCTGACAGAAGCATGGAGCCTGCACAGCTCTGCGTTATTGTCATGAGCATGTGCACCCTGGGCTTGCAAATCTTGCAGTATTTGCAGAACTGCAAGAAAAGAAGGGAGTTGATTCCATGCAGAACAAATTGCTGTGGGACATAGCAACAACCAATTCAAACTTGTTGGTGGCATTCCTAGAGCAGCTACAGGTGGTGGAGTGCCAGTTCTGGCCCCGAGAAACAAGCTCCAACTGATGGGATGGCATCGTAATGCAGGTTTGGGATTATGAGCAGTGGGTGCTGCAGAACTTTTGGATGTGTGTGCTGAACTTGCCAAAATGAGGGCTGAACTGACCATAGAGAAGCAAATACAGATTGCACTGTGGAAACTTGCAACACCAGATTGCTACCAGTCAGTCAGAGGTGTCTCAACCAGGTTTGCCAACTTTCTACTCTCATAAAACTGAACACCCTTACCCTGCCCCTCCTCTGAGCCCCCCCTCCATTCCCCCTCTCTCTGTTGCTTGCTCTCCACACCCTCAATTGCTCATTTTCACCAGGCTGGGGCAGAGGGTTGGGGTGCGGGCTCTGGCTGTGGGTGCGGGCTCTGGCTGTGGTGCCCGGGATGAGAGATTTGGGGCACAGGAGGAGGCTCCAGGCTAGGGCTGAGGAGTTCAGAGAGTGGGAGGGGACTTTGGCTGAGGGTGCGGTCTCTAGTCTGGGGATGAGGGATTTGGGGTGCAGGAGGATGCTCTGGACTGGAATCAAAGGGTTCAGTGAGCGGGAGGGGGATCAGGGCTGGGTCAGGGTGTTGGGGCACAGGGGGGGGGTGAGGGCTCCGGCTGGGGGTGCAGACTGTCATGTGGGGATAAGGGATTCAGGGTGCAGGAGGGTGTCTAGGCTGGGGATGAGGGGTTCAGAGTGCAGGAGGGGGCTCAGGGCAGGAGGGTGTAGTGTGAGGGCTCTGGTTGGGGGTGCGGACTCTGGTGTGGGGCCGAGGATGAGGGATTTGGAATGTAGGAGGGTGGTCCAGGGTGGGACCGAGGGGTTCGGAGGGTAGGAGGGGGATCAGGGCTGGGGTTGGGGCATGGGAGAGGGTCAGGGGTGCAGTGCTTACCTCAAGCAGCTCCCAGAAGCAGCAGCATGTCCCCCCTCCAACTCCTACATGGAGGCATGGCCAGGTGGCTCTACACGCTGCCCCATCTGCAGGCACCGCCCCCACAGCTCCCATTGGCAGCGGTTCCCGGCCAATGGGAGCTGCAGAAATAGCGCTTGGGGCAGGGGGAGTGTGCAGAGCTCCCTGGCTGCCCCTACATGTAGAAGTCGGAGAAAGGACATGCCGCTGCTTCTGGGAGCCACGCAGAGCCACGGTCGGTAGGGAGCCTGCCTTAGCCCCGCTGTGCCACCGACCAGACTTTTAATGGCCTGATCAGCAGTGCTGACCAGAGCTGCCAGAGTCCCTTTTCGACCAGGCGTTCCAGTTGAAAACCGGACACCTGGCAACCCTATTCTCAACTAAATATGAAGTGGGATAGATTTCTTTATTATAAGTATTTAACACACATTGTAAAAGACCATTCCCTGTTCTGTGGCCTGTTAGCACCTCTCCAGTCATAGGACAACAAACCAACCGTAGTGGGTTACAAACTGTTGTCTCTTACAACTTTCTTAAGTTATCATAGCAATTTTTATGAGTTGATGATTGTGATAGCCCCAAACATGTGAGGACACATTCTCATAGGCTGCAAGAAAGATGTTTTCAACTCACATAACTCCGTGATATTGTGTGTCTACGCATGTTCAGAGTGCAGAGCTATCAGTACCGCAGAAACAACCAGAAATAGGATGTGGTAGTTATTAGACATGCTTTTTTTTTCTTTTTTTTTTTGGTATTTGCATAGACAGTTTTTGTCGTGGGCAATCTATCTGGCAGGTCATTCCCTGTTTATTCACTTAATAGCTGAGTCAATCAGGTTTCATGGGGTTGGAAATGTTATAAATAGATCATCTTAACACAGCCATATCACATTAGTGGCTCTTCTTCCCTGCAGGAGCAACCATGTGTCTTGAAAGAGGATGAAAGAGCTGCCAGAGTGATCCCAGAGAATATCATCCTGGATAACCACCTGGATCTGGGCCTGCTATGAGCAGGCAAAGGTCCCGCCTACAGCCATCATGAGAGCCCACTCTAGAAGAGCCCAGGCTTCATCAGCAGCATTCCTCATGCAGATACCAATCCAGGACATCTGCAGGACTGTGACATGGTTGTCAATTCATGTCTCACTATGCCATCACCCAACAAGCCCATAACGATCCCAGTTTCAGTAGAGCAGTGTTGCAATCAGCACGTCTGTGAAATTTGAGCCCACCTCAGGGGATACTGCTTCTGAGTCACCTAGCATGGAATTGACGTGAGCAAGCACTCTAAGAAGATAAAACAGTTACTAACCTTTTGTAACTGTTGTTCTTCAAGATGTGTTGTTCGTGTCCATTCCAGGACCCACCCTCCTACTCCTCTGTCGGAGTCACCAGCAAGAAAGAACTGAGAGGGTATGAGGCTGAGGGTGCCCCTTATACCAGCACATAGTGCAGGGCTCCAAGGGGCGCTCTGGCTGGCCCTATGGATACCTCTAAGGGAAAAAAAATCTCTGGCAACTGTGCTCATGGTGCACGCATACATGGAACCCGATGAGTTGGTGCGTTGAAAGGAAGCAAAAATATATCACTTTGCATAATTCCACTCTGTGTTCATTGAAAAAATAAATAAATTGGTTAGTCTCTAAGGTGCCACAAGTCCTCCTTTTCTCCTTCCATGTATGTATTTATGAACTACATTACGTTCTTTGTGTGCCACAATGATTAATACATTAAAAACTTGCTTAAATGTCAACAGGTACAAGCCATCTCATCAGTAGTTTCCATTAGTGTTCTGTCAGGCAGAGCAAGACTAATGAAACTGAAGAAATGTTATGTTTCAGTGCCCATGCTTTCATGCCCAACATGGGTAAAGCACATTTTCATAAAGGTAGATAAGCACAGACTTAAGAAACAGCAAATACAATGCTAAATTGGGGAATGAGTGATAGTAATAATGTAACTGAAATTGAGAAATACAGTATAATTTACACTGCATGGTTTGCTTCATTGGCAAGTATAACTGCATTCTTAATTCTTTTTTCAATGAACACAGAGTGGAATTATGCAAAGTGATATATTTTTGCTTCCTTTCAACGCACCAACTCATCGGGTTATTGTGGTAAGATGTTTTCCATGGTTATACTTTGGGATTCTATGCACTAAATGTAGTACTACATAACAGGTTTCAAATACAGCTGCATAGCAGTGTTATAATTTTTATTATGGGTTTTCGATACAGTTTAATACATACAAATGAAAATGGAACTTCAGTGTAAGTCTTGAAATTCTGAGGATTGAAGTTTAAAAAATAAAATGCTAGCGTGAAGTGTTATGTTGGTAATGTAAAATTAAAGAATATAGTCTGTAGTGTTTTAATCAAGGAATTCACAATATGATTTTATCTTGTGTGTTAGTGAAACATAATAAATGAGAATATCTGCACGCAATGTTTTGAAAAATCATAATAAAATTGTTGAAATTATCATATTACCAATAACATATGCATATGTATTTACACTTAGAGATAACATTAATGGAAACAAAAGAATTGTTAATAATTAATCCCTTGTGAGATGAGACAACATAAGAAAGAGCCTCCCTGAGGAATTGGAGGTGATTTTTTAGATACTTATTTTCATAGTTTACATGTAGTGTTAGTGTGAAACTATTTTCAGTAAATGTAACATAACTGAAGATAATATCTTCCTGATATTAAGAAAGAAAAATGGAAACAGCACATACCTGTACTCACTGTGCTTAATAATGAATATTGAGTGAACTTGTGTGATTTGAGCATGGCTAACTGCTTCACTGAATGTGGGCACAAAACACTAGCATCTAGCATGAGTGAGAAGATATTATTAGCAACCCGGGCCATAGCAAATCGATATATAACATAAGTCTCTGATATGATAATATGAAACTAAGTGTGTGTGTGTGTGTATATATATATATATATATATGAGCATTAAATCACTGCAACCGTTCAGTAAATAGGGGGTGCAGGCTCTGAGGTGGGGCCAGGGATGAGAGGTTTGGGGTGCAGCAGGGGCCTCTGGGTTTGGGGGGGATTCAGGGCTGGGTTGGTGCTCGGGGTTGGGGCACAAGCTTACCTTGAGTGGCTTCTGGTCAGCAGCAAGCAGGGCTAAGGCAGGCTCCCTGCCTGTCCTGGCTCCACGCTGTGTCCCAGAAACGGCCAGCAGGTCCGGCTCCTAGGCAGGGGGTCAGGAGGTTCCATGTGCTGCTCTCGCCCGCAGGCACCGCCCTCCCCCAGCTCCCACTGGCCATGGTTCCTGGCCAATGGGAGTGCGGAGCTGGTGCTCAGGGGTGGGGGCAGTGCATGGAACTCCGTGGCCACCCCCTCCGCCTAGGAGCTGGCTGCTTCCAGGGTGCAGTGCAGAGCCAGGACAGGCAGGGAGTAGCCTGCCTTAGCCCCGCAGCACTGCCAACCGGACTTTTAATGGCCCGGTCGGCAGTGCTGATCGGAGCCACCAGAGTCCCTTTTCGACTGGGCATTCCAGTTGAAAACCGGATGCCTGCCAAGCTCCGGGGCTGGGGGTGCTAGCCTGGGGCAGAGGCTGGCGGCTGTGGTGGAGGTTGGGCGGGGCCTTAGGTGGAAGGGGTGGGGCGGGGGGCTAGCCTCCCCCAGTCGGTGGTTCATGTGCCGTCCATTATTTTAATGTACATTTCAGTAAAGAACAAAGTGTTAACACTCTATCTATAAATATGTTCAGATGCTTGTTTTTGAAAAAAACATTGAAAGGTAGAGTAAGCTCTTCTTGTTTATATACCTTGTTACAATAATCAAGTTTTTAAACTTTTAAAAATACCTCTCTTTATTTGTGTCCACATTGACAATGGAGATTTCAAAACAGTAGCAAATTGTAAAGAGCACCATCATGGTTTGCGACCTCTCACCTTTGTCATCTTCTGGGCCTGGGCCTGGGCCAGGGCCAGGGCCAGCTAGCTTGTGACAGATGCTTGGTGCCCTGTCAGAATTTGCTACCCCAGGACCCATGAGAAAGGGCGAGGTAGCAAAAAGTGACACAGCACCTTGATGCCTCAATAAATGCTACGGGTAGTAAAACCTGCCCCCTACTTAGCCCTTTTTAACGCTAGCCCGGCCCTGAGGCGGGGCATTGTGATTGGTCAGTTTGAACGTCAGCTCAGCGGCCCATGCAACAACAGGGAGCCAACGGCCGCCCTTATCCTTCCCGAGCGCCCCGCCCGCCGGACAAGGAGTCGTCAGGCCAGGCGTCGACGCCGCCCGCCAGCAGGTGGCGCTGCGGCTTCCCAGCGGCCGGCCAAGGGGTCCCTCTCTGGCCGCAGGCGGAGCTAGGACAAGCCATTTCCCTCCCGTGCTGAGCGCTAAAGGAGCTGGGCGGGGCGCCCCCTCCTCCGCCCCTTCCTGGCCGCGGCGGCTCCCAGCTCCTTGCCCACCACCATGGCGATCCGCAAGAAGAGCAGCAAGAACCCGCCCGTGCTGAGCCACGAGTTCATCGTGCAGAACCACGCGGACATCGTCTCCTGCGTGGCCATGGTCTTCCTGCTGGGGCTCATGTTCGAGGTGAGCCGCCCTGGGAGCCCGCGGCTGCCCGTACGCCCCGGGCAGGCTGAGCGGGCTGCGCACGGCCCGGGGCGGGGGAGGTGCCCGTGCGGAGAGGGGCCTTGCGTGGCCCGGAGCTGGGGGGTGCGTGGCCCGGAGCTGGGGGGTGCAGGGAGCGCTGCTCTCAGGGTGGATGTGTGTGTAGCTGATACGCTGAGCTGGCCCAGCCGGGCGGGGTTTGGGCTGCTCAGGCTCCTCCTCCTCCTCCCTCTGTGCCCGGGGGGCGGCGGGGTCGTGATGCCGAGCTCACCTCACACCCCCCACCCCTAATACCTGGGGGCTCCTGGCGCCGTGTGTATCCCCTGCTCGGCGCTCTGCCTGCCCCGCTCGCCGGCGGGGTTCACCCGAGCGGGCTGCTGGGGGAGCTGCCGCTGCGGCCGACACGTTGCAGGAGGGGCGTGTTGGGGAGGGGGCTGTTGGAGCTGGGCCATGCTCCGTTCCCTGGGACACCGCCCGCAAGTCTCTCTCCTCCCCCCCCCCCCCCCTTGTGCGGGCCCCGGGTTAGGTTCTAGGAGCGGTGTAACGATTGCTGCTTCCCCTTTGTGCAGCAGCAACCGCAGCGCCCTGCCGTTCCGGCTGCGCTCGGCGAGGTTACGTGGCAGTCGGAGCGGGGCGGGGGACGGAGCGCCTGGCTCGTAGTGTTGAGGGAGGCGGAGCGGCGGCTGGGGCCCAGCGAGGCTGCCGTGTGTAAGCAGCGGGGATGTGGGGGGCGTAAGGCCTTGCCGGGGAGCGCGTTTCCTGCCCTCTGTGCGGTGGCTGGAGCCGGGCAGCAAGGGAAGCCCCATGGGGTGGGGCGGCGGCTGTGCCCCCAGCGAGCTCCCGGGAAAGGGGAGCAAGCAGTGACGTGTCCCAGGCTGCCCCTTCCCCTGGGTGACCGCGATTGCCGCCCCTGTCCTGAGCAGCTGCTCGCTCGCTGCGTGATTCACACCCCCTGCCGCAAACACGTGTGAGAAACAACAGCAGCACTGGGCGGGGAGCCGCACAAACAGGAGTGACACACAGAGGTGCGCTTTGCATCTCCAGGCAGCAGCCGAAGGTGGAGACAGCTGCTGGTGGGCAGATGCGTTCCATTTTCCTGCCCTTGCAGTTCAGTGGCTTAGGTGTCTTGCTTGGGTAGTAATTATTGGGAAGATGGATGACCTTGCCATGCAAAATCAGTTTGGATTAGTGAAGATTTAGCATCCCACTCCTGAGTATCCACTAAGCTTTAAAGGTGCATCTGTCTTCTTTCAGGCTCATAACTGAGTTCTTATGACAACTGGTCAGAAAAGTGGCGATATGCTGCTGCCTGGGACAACAAAAAATATGTTTGAGATAACTGAAATCTAGTTATTTTTTAGCTGCTTCTGAGACAATGGTTAAAAGTCAGAGTACACTTACTGACTGACCCATCTGATCAAGTTGAAAATTAAAACTTGTCTTCTATATTTTCTGTTAAAAGTCACTGAAGTGAAAAAGAAATGGCAAATTTGTCTATTGGATCTCCTATTTTACAAAATGTCTCTCTTGCTTCTCTTCAGTTGCTTATTGAGAGAATGCACAAAAACTGGTAATATACATACTCCCTTCAGAATAACACTCACTTATTTTGAGCCAAGATAAGAGTCTCAATTTGATGAGCTAGTAGTCTGTCAGTGTTACCATGATTCTTAAGAGCATAATCAGTCCCTTATTCATTTGGTGAGCAGCCTGAAGATTTATAAGCATTTTTTTTTATATGACTAGTTTTTGATACCAGTTTTTTCCAACTTTAAGTAATAGTATCCGAAGGCAGCAGATTATCAACAGAGGTTGGAGAGTAGGGGTTTAAAAGAAATACATAACTCTCCTATGCTATGCTACGACTTGCCTCTGAAAGCCAGATATATCTATCTTCCCAGATATTTTTGGTTGTGAAGACCATCTATACACTGTTTTTGTGGGGAGAGGAAGAAGGATGGATTTGAATTTTTTCCTTTTTATGTACACCTGTGTGATTCACTGTTTTTTAAAACAAAGTGCTAATATCTTATTGTTTGTTGTAGTAACTGATCTTGCTAACGCTGAAAAGATTTTTGTATACTGGAGTGTAAGTGTTTAATTTATGTTCAGTCTTTCCCACTACATGCTATTCTGTACCTACAAAGACCTTCTTTAGTAGTTGCTTTTACTATGAAACTTTTAAGGCTCTGCCGATCTTTATTCTTTGTGTTAGTTCGGTATCAACAGAAGTTGTGCACCGTGGATTGTACTTCATGTCAATATGTATTCCGCGACGTGAAACCTGTAAAAACATTGTAGAGCCCTGGAAGCAAAGGACAAAACAAAGAATGACTAGGTGGCCACTGGAAATTATTTTTTGTACAGGAAATGGGATTTTATGGTCTTTAGATATTTTGACCTTTTGTAAATACTTTTCCAAACATTAGAGGTAGATGTTGCATAGATGATGTAAACTGGATAGGGGTGATAATGGGTGATGGATGGTACGGCACTAGAGAAGTAGTTGGATTCCTTAAACCCTTCAGTTCCAGATATTCTGAACTTGATTTTTTTTGTTTTTGTTTTTTTAAAAACCTGTTTGGGGGTATTAGGTGGATTTCATGGAAGCTTTTTCACTCTTTACTATTTTACACTAGGTTTCCTGTTTGAAATAGGAGTAGAAAAGAGAATGTGGTGCTGCTCTTTATTTAAAAAAAAAAAAAAATTCCTAAAGAAAGGTAGCAATTTTATTCTGCATTTGTTCTGACTTTCTGTTATCTTTTTTTTTTCATATAGTCCAGAATAATCATTGGCATCACTACTCTAGCTGCATGCTGTTCACCTTATTTTAATTTTTTGTGTGCTCTAGTGTTCAAAGATTTCTAAGGGTATGACTTCACTAGTAACTTCAACTAGCCGTGGCAGCGCTTTAACGAGGCTGTGTAGTTGCAACACCAGTGCTGCGGGAGAGCTCTCCCAGCACTTCAAAAAAAAAAAAAAAAAACACCCCACCCGCCGGAGGAGAGCACTGTCTACACTGCCACTTTACAGCGCCGAAACTTGCAGTACTCAGGAGGGTGTTTTTTCACACCCCTGAGTGAGAAAGTTGCAGCGCTGTAAAGTGGCACTGTAGACATGGCCTAATTCTTTTGAGCCTCGTATTCAATTAATTGTTTTTCTTAAAGGCTCTGTCAACATCTGCTCTATATTTTATCTGCCAGCCCACCCCTACCCTCCTGTTTGTGATTTTTTTTTTAAATTTTATTTTATTTTTTTATTTTTAGCTGGGATGTTAAAATTGAGTTTGAAACAAGGCTATAACCAGAGATTGACTAAAATTATAAGGTCAAAGGTAGTGGTCTAAAAATAGGTGACTTGGCATTACAATGCTTTGGTGCATTAGAGGGAAGCATAGTGGAAAGGGAATTGCAGCTTGTGTTATTAGTTTAATGTGGTGGAAAGAGGGATTAACTGGAAAATAGGCAGTTTGGAGGAGACTTTTTGGAGAGGATTTTTAAAGTATTCTGGCAATGCTCAGTCCCTGCATTGTGGGAGTTTGCTTTCCTAGATAGGCAGTTCTGCCTGTTGAAAGTCAGATCAGATGACTTTGAGATGAGGTTCCTTTTCTTTATCGTTGCCAAGCACCCTGCCTCCACTGCTTTTCTAGTTCAAGCCATGCTGGATATGTGTTTTTTGATTAGTAAACTTTGGTTTATTTTCATTTAGATCTTATAACACTCACTTTGTCTTGTTCTTTCAGATTACAGCAAAAGCCGCTGTCATTTTTGTCACACTTCAGTACAACGTTACCATTCCTGCTACAGGTAGGTGTCTTTTGAGAATTTAAACACTAGTACCATGGAGTAGACAGAATGTTCATAAATTGCTGGTATGCTGTACTCTCCCAAATTGAGTGTTCGTTGTAAGATTGACCCAGTGCAAGTCTGGATGCAGAACAAAGTAATTCTTACTGATCCACTCTTAATCTTAAACTATGTCACTTGAGATTAGTCTTGTGATATCATTTTTAAGACTGTTCTGTTGTGTTCATCATATTAAAAATGTTGCCTGATGCAGAGATGCACATGAATCCTCTTAATATCTTTTTTATTAGGATTCTGGACCTGTATGTAGTGCTCTGTGCTAGTCGGAGGACAAATAATTTAAAGTAGTCAAGAAGGAACTGTAAGAATTGAGTTTTGGAGTTTAAATACATTAGTTATGTTTTCCATTGTACATCTCTACAGACACATTAGGTTAATGGGAGGGAGTTGATTATTATAAACTAAGTCTCTAGCGAGTTATGCAATCATGAATCATTAATTTGGTTTCAATTTTTATCCAGCACAAAATAGGAATATCTTCTTAATTGATTTGTTGTCTTAACAATACTGCTTTGAGAAATAGACAAACATACTGTTAATTGGACTAAACAGGATCTTCATAATGAGCTTTAAAACTTTGTTTTTGTCCTTCAGAAGAACAATCTACAGAAACAATCTCCCTTTATCATTATGGTATCAAGGACTTGGCTACAGTTTTCTTCTACATGCTGGTAGCAATAATCATACATGCCATTATTCAGGAGTATGTGCTTGATGTAAGTACCAAGTATGCATTTCTTCCATTAAGATAAATCTGGTATAAATTATTATTCTAAAATTTAATTAGAATGCATGGCTAGATTGACTTCAATTTTAGATATTTTATGAAAACTGCTACATAAGAAACATCTAACCATCCTTCTCTTAAAATGGCTCAATATGTTTATCAATAACATAAATAACTTCTGTTTTAGAAAATTAACAGGAGAATGCACTTTTCCAAAACAAAACACAGCAAGTTCAATGAATCTGGACAGCTTAGTGCATTCTACCTCTTCTCATGTGTCTGGGGCACGAATATTCTTGTCTCTGTGAGTATGTCTTTTATCTTTCATTTATATTGTCAGATATCATACCCTTGCTCATCTAACTTTTGTGCTATGAAAATTACTTAGTGTAGTTTTCAGCCATGTATTTTAATATTAGATCAGAGAAGTCTTTTGCCTACTGTATTTAGATCTCTGTCACAATTGAATGCCAGTTAGTGCTTGTGATGGTAGATTTCCTTCCTCCACCCTAATTTTGGGGGTTCTGCCTTTCAAACAATAAATCAATTTTTGAGTATGGGACTGAGTCAGGACTCCTTATCTTTGTTCCAACCCTTCATTGCTGTATGACTGTAAACAAGTGACTATGCTTCTGGTTACTTACCTCTAAAATTTATTTTAAATACTGGTCAAACTCTCAAGTGTTAAGGCATAATTACTTTTTGTGAAGAGTTTTGAGATTCTCTTAAAAAGCAAAAAAATCTACTAAATTCCAGTTTCCAGAAACAGAAGTCTTTTCTTGTCTCCAGTAATACTCAGGGCTTGCTGACATGACTAAATTTCTGGTATAATTATATCCTTATACTGGAACTAACTCTATGTATGAACACTCTTATTCTGGAATAAGAGTGCATTTTCTGGTTTTGCTTATACTGCTTCCATAGCACGTGTGCTGTAAATGAGAAATGTGACAGACTTTCATCACTGGCTTCTGTATTTATTGTCTTTGTCCTGTGATTAAAAGGTAGCCAACAGTTTTATGTATTTTCAGGAGAACTATGTATCGGATCCAACGTCTCTATGGAAGGACTACCCGCACATTCTGATTCCGTAAGGTTTATTCCTTCTTCCGTGTTAGAAGTGTGATAATCCTTATGGCCCAGAGTAGGTATTTTGTTTAGACTAACTAAGGGGTGCAGTAATGGAGGTGGTTAAAATCTCTGCTTAGAACTTGATGCCCCACAACTCTAAAGTAACTACCAGAAATAGTATTTCTTAAGGGCAATACTGCAGAGAATGAAGTTGCATTTAGCCAGTTCTTGTAATACCTTTTTTGGATCATTGTTATTTTCCAGGTTTCAGAGTAGCAGCTGTGTTAGTCTGTATCCGCAAAAAGAACAGGAGTACTTGAGTCTCTAAGGTGCCACAAGTACTCCAGTTCTTTTTGTTGTTTTCCAAAAACCTTATTTCTGTAAATAATGTTGAGAAGATGCTGCATTCCTTTTATTGTAAAATCCATGGTTAACCAAGTGTGCAGGAAACTGTGTGAAATGTTTGAGTTTGGACTGCAGTTACAGAAGTGATGTATTTTATTTTATTGCTGTACCATGCAGGTTTCAAATGAAGTTTTTCTACATCTCACAGTTGGCATACTGGTTTCATGCTTTTCCAGAATTGTACTTCCAGAAAACCAAAAAAGTAAGAGGAAAACATTTTTTATCTTAATGGTGAAAATACTGCTATGCTTTCACAACTGTGCCAGAAATGAGGGTTTCAGTATAATTTTATATGCTTCTGTATCCACCAATAGTTCACTTATTTTTGTAGACTATGAACATGCTTTTGATTCTCTGTATCAAAGAGCTGATTAGATAGCTGCATATTTATTGAAGAATGTGTTAAAGCATTTTTCTTAGTAGTTACTTTGAAATACCTATAATTGTTTCAGTATCTCCATTGTGAATGGAGCTGTTGTCTTTCTCAGAGGGAGCTGTCATTGTAATACTACTTCCATGCAAGCCCTATTTTGTGCAATAAGATTGACATTCTATTATACACTTTAAAGAACTGCAAATCAGAAATTCATTTATAAGGAAAATTCTCAATTTTAACCTGTTTTAAATAATTTTAAATTAGTTTGTTATAAAAATGTTACATCATAACTTCCAACTCTCAAAGGGTGAAACGGTCAGTCGAATATGACAAAATCGAAGTGGTGGCTTCTGGTTTAATTGTTGTTAAAGACAACTGACTCTTGCCATTTATGGTCCAATCTTGCGTCGTTGAAGTCGGGGGGTTTTGCCATTGCCTTTACAGGGGCAGGATCCAGCCCTGGTTCTTTGTAATTACAAGTGATTACACACATTTAAGAACATAAGGTTTACTAGAATAGATTTACCGGTGGTCCAGCTGATCCAGTACCCTGTCTCTGAGAATGGTGAGTTACCAAATGCTTCAGAAGAAACTGTAAGTGAGGTCTGCATAATATCTGTCAGATTGGTTTATACATTGAAGAATGAGTTTATAATCCTTCAGTTTTTCCTTGCTGAAGTAAGTATGGATGTTCTCATTTTAATTCTGTCTAATTTTATTTTTTAAATCCTTCTAATTTCTGGGCCTCAATTATATTTGTGTAGTCAAGTATTTTCTCTAAATATGAATACGTTCTGTGTAAACAAAATTGACTGTGGTCTTCTGATTTAGTAAAGACAAATGTCAGAGTTCTTTCCTTTTTGCTGTTTCAAACTTCTTTTGTTTAATTCGTAGTCTGAGTAAGTTTTTTTCACTAAAATGAAGAAAATTTCATATGATGCTTATTGCAGGGTTAGTAGTAATTATTGTCTTATTTACCAACTCCAGGGAATCTTAAATAGATATCTTTGGGGAGTTAGTGTAAAGATTACCTACCTGGCCAGCTCAAAGAAGTTTAAGAAACAGCACATATATTTATTTAGCAAAGGGAGACTGTCCCGAGTTAGACTGTAAAATCAAGTATCCATTATAGCTGATCTTGGGTGGTAATAGGTGTGAGTTCTGTAACATCATTTGACCACCCCAAAAGCGTGTGTTTTTCCAAAACATTAACTAGTTTCAGAAGTCACTTTCATGGAGAGAAGTAGACAAGACATAGTGTTGTCAAAGTTTCTTAACCTTCCCAATCAAATGTACTCCCTTCTTTGAAATTTTAAATCTACTATTGATTTCAATAGGTGCATTGAGTCCTGTTAATATTATAATCGTCGCCTCCTTTTGAAAATGGGCAGAGGCCAAGTGTTCTTATTTTATTAGATATAACTAATAAAGTGAAATAACCAAAAGCCTTTGCTTGTCTGTGTTCAGGACTTGGTAGAGCTGATTGGATTGTGTTATTGGGTGCCTCCTATCTTTTTTTTAACGAGGTTTGGAAGTTGATACCTGCCAGATCCCATCTAGCTCAGTGTGTGGAAGAGTGCCAGGATAGATCACAAGGGCTTTGGTCTGCACTGCCTCCAATATGCTGATTATACGCGCTTCTCCATCTTTTCAACAGATGTGAACGCTGCAACTTCCTTCCTTTCTCTGTCTCTGGCAAAGAACTAATTTTTTGTGCTCTTGAGAAAAGAGAAGTGAGAGGTTGATTATTGGTAAGGGGAGTTAGAGGTTATGACAGCTTCATCTACTCTGTGTGTCCATCTCTTACCAGAACAAAAGTTTTTAAAGCAGGAAACTTGCGTCCTCAACTCAAAGTACTAAAAAAAAATTTCCTGGTCACAGCCGCTGCAGCTAACAAGTAATACCAGAGTATTCCAGGGTCCAAAAGTACACAAGAGATTATGAACTTTCTTGGTAAATTTAGGAGAGCAGTCCCTAAGGTGTATTTATATGCCAACTTGCTGATATGTCTAAACCCTTAAGTTTTCACTTGGCACATAAATAGACCTCAGTAAGTACTTTCCTAAATTTACATTAATACACTTTTCAAAATTATGCTACAGTAATTTGTAAATTTAGAGCACTGCGTGTATACTTACTAGTACAATTAGGGCTTGTCTACATAAACATTTAGTTTGCAGCAAGCTGGGGTCTGGATCTGCCCCACACTATTCTGCTGCAGACTGTCTGCGTGCACCCTACTGGTGTGTGTTAACAGTTTGTTAATGCACTTTGAGCTAGTTCTCTTTTAAATGGGACTAAATCAGAGTTGGGTCCACGTGGACAGACAGTCCATGGCAGACGAGCATGAGGTAGATTGACAACCCAGCTTGTTAGAAACTAAATGTTCAAGTAGACAAGTTCTTAAATGAAGCTGGTTAAAGGCCTGATTCTGCTATCCTTAGTCATATTGGATAATATTTAAATTAGTAGTTCTACTGAACACAGATATGGGCTGGGATAGTCTTTTTCTAGTTTTTGTGGTTCCTCCAGCAACAAGAGACCCTCAACTTAAAAAGCAAGGAATTTCAGTCACAATGGTGATTGAGTCTATCATGATGAGCTCACAAACTTGTATGCCTTGATTTCTTTCAGAGTACATCAGACTTTTTGTGCTTGAGTTTTTGCAGTGTGTTTGACGTAGATGATAGCCAAGATATCGTGATCACTTTTTTCAGTTTCCTGGACTGACTAGCAACCCAGCATATGCAGCAGATACTTCTGAGATCAAATGCTTGAAGTTGGAACTTAAATAACAAAATTTGATT
Source organism: Natator depressus (assembly GCF_965152275.1). Lineage (NCBI taxonomy): Eukaryota > Metazoa > Chordata > Testudines > Cheloniidae > Natator > Natator depressus. The sequence goes on from NC_134235.1 coordinate 57,394,380, forward strand.
TTTATTTTTTTTTAAGCTTTTTAGGGATAGAGGTGATCTTTGAGAGCTAAATAACAAGCTCAAGGGTGTGGTTAATGCAATCCACAATATCACTGAGTGTCTTGGCCTGTATGCCACTTGAACATCGTATATTTACTGCTGTGGTATCTAAATTCAGATCACCTAGATTTGATTTGAGCTCTACTGTCTTGATCCCCACCATTTCTAAAGCTCTGTCCATTCCCTGCACAATTTCATTAGCTGTCCCAGACTCCGTTTCCTGCGTCAGCAAAGGATACAAATCTGATGCATACAGATACTAGCTCAGCTACCGACTGTTAATGAATCCATCAGAAAACAAAGTAATCTAGCTTTCTACATGAACTTCTAAGATGATTCCGTAAGAGAATTTGCAGTTGCCTCAAGTCTTTCCTGCAGTGGGCGTTAATAAATCTTGACTAAGATTAAGGCTGTTTCTATCTTGTAAATTACAGAATATTTCATTCTAGTGAATAACAACTATTTAATTTTAGTGACTAAGCAGTTTTAAGGTGGTAAACTTGCATTTCTTCAGATTACATTTTAATTTTGTGTAAAGGAGCTTCCTTGTTGTCAAAGTGACTTATCTTCTGGTTCCATGCATTTCACGTGGGCAACAAAGTATGTGGGGGATCAGTTCTGATGTTCTTATAATCCATTTACAAGAGGATTGTCCTTATCAGCGTCTCATTCTTTCGACAGGATAAACACTTCATCTTTCTGACAAACCTGTGGATGTCTAATTTTCCATAAACTTCGGAAAGTATTTACATCAAGGTTTCTTAGGGCATGGCTGCGCTTGCATATGTAGAGCGCTTTGAGTTAAACCCGCCTTCAGAGAGCGCAGGAGGGAAAACGCTGCAGTCTGTCCACACTAACAGCTGCAGGCCCACTGGCATGGCCACATTTGTGGAACTTGCACCAGCATTGGGAGCGGTGCATTATGGGTGGCTGTCCCACAGAGCACCTCTTCCCATTCTGGCGCAGTGGCTTATGGGAAGGGGGCGGGAGGTGCAGGGTATTCTGGGTCCTGTCCCAATGCCCTGTGATGCATTGGTTCACATCCCAGCAATCCCTGTACTTCCGTGCACATTTGGCACCGTCTTTCAAAATTTTTTGTACTGCGCATTCTGTCTTCCCTTTTGGTCTGTGGGAATGGAGCCCGAACTGCTGAGGAGTACACTGACGAGTCTCACCAGCACGTCACGTTTGGCAGTCTAGTTATTCCTTATGATCCAGAGTGACAGTGAGCGCTCCAGTGATGATATCGATTTGAGTAATGCATATGACACGAGTTTGCTTGTGGCATTCACAGACATGCTTACCACAGTGGAATGCTGCTTTTGGGCTTGGGAAGCAAGCACAGAGTGGTGGGATCATGTCGTCATGCAAGTCTGGGATGACGAGCAATGGCTGCAGAACTTTCGGATGAGAAAAGCCACTTTCATGGGACTGTGGAGGAGCTTCCCTCCACCCTGCAGCACAAGGACACAAGATTGAGAGCTGCTCTGATGGTGGAGAAGTGGGTGGCTGTTTGCAATCTGGAAGCTGGCAACTCCAGGCAGCTACCGATCAGTCGCTAACCAGTTTGAAGTGGGAAAGTCGACCATTGAAATTATGTTGATACAAGTTTGCAGGGCCATTAATCGCATCCTGCTCAGAAAAACCGTGACTTTGGGTAACATGCATGACATTGTGGATGGCTTTGCACAAATGGATTTCCATAACTGCGGAGGGGTGATAGATGGCGCGCATATTCCAATCCTGGCACCAGCCCACCTAGCCTCAGAGTACGTTAATCAGAAGGGGTATTTCTCTATGGTTCTCCAGATGCTTGTGGATCAGCGTGGGTGTTTCATTGACATTAACGCAGGCTGGCCCAGAAAGGTGCATGACGCACGCATCTTTTGGAACACTGGTCTGTTCAGGAAGCTGGAAGCAGAGACTTTTTTTTCCCCAGACCAGAAGATCATCATAGGGGAAGTCAAAATGCCCATTGTGATCCTTGGAGACCCCGCTTACCCGTTAATGCCGTAGCTCATGAAACCCTACACAGGGAGCCTTGACAGCAGCAAGGAGCAGTTCGACAACAGGCTGAGTCGGTGCAGAATGACTGTGGAGTGTGCTTTTGGCCGTTTAAAGGGCCGCTGGTGCTCTCTGTATGAAGCTGGACCTGGCCAATGACAGCATCCCCGCGGTTATATCCACGTGCTGTATCCTCCATAACATTTGTGAAGGAAAGGGTGAATGATTCACTCAGGCATGGAACTTGGAGGTTCAACGCCTGGAGGCTGAATTTGAACTGCCAGAGAGCAGGGCTATTAGAGGGGCCTAGCGCGGGGCTGCAGATTAGGGATGCCTTGAGGGAGCAATTTGAGGCTGAAAGCCACCAGTAATGTCTGGTGCCCCGCACAGGAGTGAAGTGCAGTTGTTCCAATGTTAGTAGGAATCTGTTTTCTCCACTGACTTGCAGTGCCTGTTTCTTTCCTGGGCTAAGGTATCTTTTACTTCATGCAATAATAATGTTTTCAAAGCCAAAAAATTCATTTATTGAAAAGAAACACAACAGCTTGGGAAACAGAAAGGGCAAGGGGGTGGGGTGGGGAACGGTACAATCACAGATTTGTGTTATGTCCTGTTACTATATTCAACCCTCCTGTCTGGAATGCTGTGCAATGAGTGCTGCACTTCAGGATGGCTATACTGCATGGTGATGGGGGTTGAGTGCACCTTGCCATTGCTCCATACTCGGGATTGTCTGGTGCATGGAGGCCTGGTCACCTGGAAAGATTCGCTGAGAGCACTCCACACCTGGCTGAGCAAATAGGAAGGGGATTTTCAAAATTCCCAGAGAATTTAAAGGGTGGGTCTGAGGGTTGGTCACCTGAGGGCAGGGCAGTAGAGTTCAAAGTGTTGACCAGAGTGGCTAGAACAGGCATTGTGGGACACTTCTGGAGGCCAATCAGAGCTCACTAACAGACCAGGGCGTCCACACTGGCACCTCAGTGCTCCAGCGGGAACACACACAACGTATTCTATTCACCGAGGATGGAGTACCAGGAGCATTCTAGCCGTGGAGTCAGAGCGCTCTATGTGCCTTCCCAGTGTGGACAGGGCTCCTTTAATGCGCTCTAACTCGCAAGTGTAGCCAAGCCCTTACGTTCTTCAGGAAACTCTTACGTGCCATGTCCTTTATGGTTACATGGCACAAGATGTTCAGTGTTTGCTGATTCAGGCTGCTGACATTTTGTTTTTTAAACCCAGAAATTCATCAAGTTAGTTTGTGCTTCCAACAAAGTTTGACTTGAAAAGAATAATTAACAAATCTCTGTGTATTGTTTAGTAGTTTTTTTGTTGCACACTATTTTAAATTTCTAAATCTAGGATTGTCTTGCAAATTAAAATGCCTGGCCCTGGCAATAGCAGCAGAGTTTGCTTTTGCAAAAGGCAGCCACTTTGAGCCAGAGGACATGAGAGAGCAACTAGGACATCTGTTGTCTGTTATGGATCCTTGCTGTGCTTAATTGGGATGGAATAATAGGAAGGTGTGGTTCACCTGTTGACTGTTTAGGCTTTGTCTGCAATGACAGCCTCATCTTGGCAGCCTAGGAAATATGTATGTGCCAGAATTGTATTTCTCAGTAGAGTCTGAAGCCACAGGAGGTGTACTCTTGTGACCTGTGTCATGCATGATGTCTCGCCTCTGTCTGCTAGAATGAAAGAAGCTACTACATCAGGAGCTCTTCCTTCCTTCACTTCAACCCCATGCCGCTCAGTTTTCGGGCCTGACTTGTGAAAGGTCCTTGCTCTCAAATTTGGATCCTTGTCATCCATTCTGCTTGCAAAAGAAGGGTACTTTCTCTGCTTACTACAAGATGTGGTTGAGCTCATGTGATCATTGCCAGGAAATCCCCTATCAATTTTATCCTAAGGTTTTCTCAAGATAGGTTTGAAAAAGCGTTCTCTGCTCCACTCAGTAGCAGGCTTTTCCATTGGGGTCCCATCACCTTGTAACTAGGTTTTGTAAGGTAGAGGCTGCCTTAAACTCCAGTGGTACTGGAACAGTTTATAGTGGGGGTGCTGAGAGCCTTTGAACCAAACTGTAAGTGGGATCCACTTCAATCCATGGGATGCTGCAGCACCCCTAGTTCCAGCACCTATGTTAGACTCTCTAATCTTTTTTCTGGTTTTTTCCCCTTGAAGCCTAAATTCTGCTTCTAAATGTTGTTTGTTCAGACTCCTTTGAACTTGTGCTTGCCTTTCCAAGCTATCTTCTGTCCAAACTTTGCAACTAGGCTCAGTCTGCTGGCATTTCCTGGATTTCTCCTCTGCTTACCTTTCTTGAACATAACCCTTCAATAAGTCCAGGTCTGTCTTCTTGCTGTTCAGTGATCCTCATAGGCTGGGAGATAGATATCGGAGCCTGCATCTCCTCCCTTGCAGGCGTTTCCAGTCCAAAGAAACTTTGAGGAAAGATCCCTCAGTTGATGCCTGTAGTCCAGCTAGTGGCATCTCTAGAAGGTATGGCTTGAGCCCAAAGTGATTATCCAGCAGATCTTTGAGGAGACTGCAGAGATAAAGGAAGGAGGAGGCATACCTCGGGGCCCTATTTCACCCCAGGGTGTTCACTACTTCCCACCACCTAACACAGATGTAATGAGGTTAAGTGGTGTCCGTATAAAATAAGTAAGAATTACTGATTATTGCTCAAGGAAGGCTTTTAATGACTTTCGACTATAACAGCATAAACAAAACAAGAAAAGGAAAACCAAAGACCAGCACGGAATAAGAATTAATACAAAAGGCAGATTATATTAAAGACAAGTGCAAGTACAAGTAATATTGTGGACCATTTGTGAGTTCCTGAACAGTGACTCTACATATGTTGGTCCTGGCAGGTTATAATAAAAGCCCCGAAGACAAGCATAGGTAAAGCTATTATTCACCAGCTCTATATTCCTGGTGTAAAATGCAACATAAAGCTGATGAACACCAGCGCTACATGCATTTGCTAGGACTATGTAAAAGACAAGCAATAACACATGCAAAGCTATTATGCATCAGCCATCTACTATTGATTTTGTACTACAGTATCAATACGATTAAGATCAGTTCAGCTCGAGTGACCAGACTTCTTTACTCCATAGACTTACCCTGCATTCGTCCGAAAAATACATTACCCTTCAGTCGGCCGTTTTCCACACTGGCCAGGTACAGACAGTCGAGAAGCACACGTCCCTTCGGTTCAGGGGGTGTGGGTCAGGTACGACCAACACACACGCACACTTCGTCTTTTTATCTGGTCTGACGGCCGTGTTTTAGAACAGACCAACCAATCAGGATGGGCCACATTGTTTATGTGGTTGCCCTAATTGTATAATTGATGCATATTTAATTTTTAGGCCTATTTATTTTCTGTAGCCAATTAGATTTTGAATGTGGGTAATTTTGGATCGATAAGTACATATGAGTCAGCATAAATCGCTATCTGGTCGCCTCGTTTCCTGACCACAAGTCACAAGCGTAAGCTTTATTTTTGCAAGGCTTGCACTTCGCAAATACAGAAGTTTGAGGCCTAACATTTGCAATACTTCTATTTCGTTCAAGCTTGACAAGACAGCTGTTCAATTTATTTACAGAGACAGTTTTCACAAGTTACCAGAACAGTGACCATTCTACTGCATTTACTGGATGGAGCTTTACTGGGCCCGTGCCTTCTTGAGTGGTCTTACAGGAGGGATCTCCATTCACCCTAGTGGGCTCAGGGCTGGTCTTTCCCCTCACCCATCACTTTAATCTAGCCCATTTTGGCTTATCCAAAGTTACTCTTACTGGAATTTCAAGTGAGGTTGTTTTTTTTTTTTTTGTGGCGACACCCACTCCGGGCATCCCAGTGGGCCATCAAGCTCAGACAAAATGACTAAGTGGGGGAGTGTATGCTAGCTGTATTTTTTTCCAGTTCTGGAAACTGTTGTCACCCAGGGAGGAGGAGAAGGAACTGAGCTGTTATCTTGTGTCTGTATTGGCTATTCTCCATTAGATGGATATTCATCCATATTGGTGGTGATACATCAAAAAACAAATAACTTCTTACCTTGTTAATTTGCTTTTTTAAAAGAATATCTGCTGTATTGTGCCATTGGTGTTACTTTATCATTAGCCATCCTGTACCCTGTGTGATGTTTCTTTCTGATGCAGCTTTTAATGAGTGAGTTGGCTGTTGTCTCCTTACATATGAAGAAAACAAAACTTAGCTTTAATTCTTATTTTCAGAAGTTATAGATCCTCACCCCTTGCAGAGCCTGAAGTGTATGTCTTCTCTATGCATGTAACTTTTCACCTTTCACTTCAGACAGCAGCTGTCATTTAAAGAGGAGGAGTATGGTGCCACCTAATAAAGAGGCATGGCATGTGGTATTTCCCTGCTGGACAGTGAACAGATCTAGAATTCTAGCTTGCAAAAATTTTGCTTGCCATGTATTAAGAGTATGAGTCTTAAAAATGCCTGTTATAATAATAAAGGTAATTTTCTTATTCTTTTCCATCAGACCATTTTGGGAAGGTCATGCTATAACTGTACCTCAGTGGGTCACAACTGAGGATGCCAAATTTAGGACGAACTGCTGAGAAATAGGGCAGATACACCCCAAGACTGGTGGCTAATCCCCCATAGGATATACCAAACCAGCAACCACAGTAAACATTTTTTTACCACACTGGCTAACAAGAAGTCATAGAAGCAGTTTCCTTGGGCATTCTGGTTATGTCACCACCAAAAACACTGGATTCAGAGATGAGTGGTTCTTTATAACTAGTCTCATCAAATAATAGGTTCTTCTGATCCCAAAGGACCAGCCACACACCCAGGTCAATATATAATTTAGATATTACCCAAAAATCACACTGTTGCCAATCCTTTAGTATCTAAAATCTAAAGGCTTATTCATAGAAAGAAAGGTGAGAGTTAAAATTGGTTAAAAGAATCAAATACATACAATAATTGCAAAGTTCTTGGTTCAGGCTTCTAGCAGTGGTGGAATAAACTGCTGACTTAAGTCAAGTCTCCAGAGTACGTGCACAGCTGGATGGGTCATTCAGCCCTTTGTTCAGAGCTTCAGTTTGTGGCAAAGTTCCTCCAGAGGCAGGAAGCAAGATTGAAGACAAAATGGAGGTGTTTCCAGGGCCTTTTATAGTTTTTGCCATGTGGAGGGCATCGCATTGTTCTTACTATGGAAAATTACAGCAACAAGATGGAGTTTGGAGTCACATGGGCAAGTCACATGTTCATCTGCAATTTCCTACAGTCGTTGTAGGAAGCCATTAGCTACGCTCTAGAAAGCGCGTTTACATGACAGTCCACTTAGTTTAGATGGGCATCTCCCAGGGTCCATTTTCAACCAAGTGTTTCTTTATGAGCCACTTAATTTGAATAATCCCTCCAAGATGTGCTGGCTAGCTACCTTGTGGGTGGTACCCCAGGAGCCAACATATGAAATCCAGGAATAGAGCCAATACTTAAAACTTCAAATACAGAAATGATACATGCATACAGATAGCATAATCATAACCAGCAAATCATAATCTTTTCATAGACACCTCACTTGACAAGCTTTGTACAAGATTTGCTGCAAATATATAACAGTGGTTGCAACAATGATCTATATGGTTATATTTTAATCGGATAACGTCACACATGCTCTAGCTAGATTTTTGTATCTCACTAGGTGTTATGGCATGCGCACAGATTTGCACATGCTAACTTGATTTGAAATGAGAATACAAGTCTATTTAATGTAGCTCTTGCTGGATGGATTTTTCACAATTTCCACTGCTATATAATATGTGCAAGTGAAAACTGAAATACTTGACTCAGTCTGTAGAGGAAGCTCATCCAAAAATGTGGAGTTTCTCTGAAATGTCGGTGTCCTGTACATTGTGTGTAGCTCTTTAAGGACATGACTTGTATTATACTCCAGTGATACATAATGGTGTGTCATGTATGGTCACAGGGGTGATTCTTTAATATTTGCCAGTGGTTTATAATGATTCTTAAATTGCTCTATCTGCTTTCACTCTCTCTGGCCCTAATCTTAATCTTGTCTCTTCCTCCTGCCTATTCAGTCTCTTCCTCTCTACTGTTTTAACTTCCATGTGGCATCAAAATGGAACCAGTTAAAAGCCTAACTTGAAGTGCCAGCACATATACTGGTATCATTTCTAATAAAAAAATTCACTCTGCTGCCAGCATACAGATCAGCCTAGGAGGATGGAATCCTGGAATGGAAGCATCTTGAGGATCTCGCATTTCTAAAACAGATGCATTCTTAGCATTGCATTTGTATGAAATTTCTTGAATTCATTAATTGATAGTGGACATGTAAATGAAATATAATAGAGGCATAATTTTTCAAATTTGCCTTAAGAAAAATACTTGAGCTGCTTTGACAAGCATCTCTGATTTTTATCTGACAATTGATCCCCCCCACCGGCCCCCTTCTTTATTCTGGTGGATGCTTAAGATAACAAATAGATTAGTTAGTGGTAAACTCCTGAATGAGACCAGTATGGAATTGAGAGAATCAAACAAATATAGTGTCTGCCATGACTAGAATATTATGAAAGGAAGGATTAAGGTGTCTGAGCAGCCTAAATGAAATTTATAAAATCAGTGAACATGAAAACATTTTGTCCCAATTAGTTTAGATTAATTCATTCTTCTGTCTAATAGGAAGATATCCCTCGCCAGCTTGTCTACATTGGACTTTATCTTTTTCATATTGCTGGAGCTTATCTTTTGAAGTAAGTCAGTTTTAAGCTAAATTTCACTGGATTTATCTGCTACCATAACTATTTCATAAAATGTTTGAATACTTGGTTTGCTCTTGTTTTGATAGCCTGACCCGTCTTGGACTTGTTCTTCTGGTGTTGCATTACTTTGTTGAATTTCTCTTCCACATCTCCCGCCTCTTTTACTTCAGTGATGAAAAGTATCAAAAAGGGTAAGTATTTATCATAACTTTAACAAAGGAAACTACTTTGTGGCTCACAAGCTTTTTGCAGCTGATCAACAAGAAGTTTGTATTTTGGCTGCACAATAGCCACAATAAAAAATGTGTTCAATTAGAATTTGCTTGCCCTACAGAAGTGTGACTTCTGTATTTCTAATGAAGAGTACTACTCCTTAATTGTATGCTATAAAACAAATAATTTCGTATTACCCTATTGCCTACTCAAGCAATTGTTAATGTAGCACTATTCTGTTTCTTATTATATACTTTATATTGAAATGGGATATTTAGTGTAGCAAACACAGTTAAACTTGACATAAATCCAAATGAAATTCTTCAAATTCATAGTTGCTAAAAAGTATCACTTTCATTGTTTCCCTTAATATGAGGGGGCACAGTCGTTGATTTTACAACATGCCTTGCACTCTATAGAAAATGGAGGTTAAATGCCAAGAGTTGAGGTTTAGCTCACCATCAGAATTAGTAGCTCCCAATTAGCAACTTTATAGCTTTGTAATCCTTTTAGATAACATTTTGAAGTTGGATAATATCTAGTGCGTTCACTTATGCTGATCCTTAAAATTATGCATAAATGACAATGCTGTTTATAATCCAACTTCATGTATTTTAAATATGGTGATAGTCTTTAGCACCACTTCTTTTCTGTAATTAAAAAAAACCTCAAGAATTATTGCAGAAACGTACTTATTCAAAGAATTATTAGAATTTTTATTTTAGTAAATGTGAAAACATTTGAGAATTGACAGGAGATTAACAGTAATATCTCATGTTGAGTATCAATCCTAATTTTTAAAGAAATCTTGATAGTTTTCTCTAACTAAACAGAGTCCCACATAATGGAAATAAACAGTCAGACTAATGGCTTTCTGATGTAATCCAAGTAGTGAATATGCATATTTACTGACTTCTGGCACTTTCTTTGTAGGTTTTCATTGTGGGCTGGTCTTTTTGTTTTCGGAAGACTTCTGACTTTGATTCTCTCTGTTCTCACTGTTGGCTTTGGCCTGGCAAGAGCAGAGAATCAGGACCTGAATTTAACTACTGGAAATTTTAACATTCTGGGTATCAGGTATGGTAAATTGAAACCTTTTTTTTAAAATATTACTCCTGAGGGAATTCTGCGCCAAAATATTTTTTAAATCTGTATTTTTTGTCAAAATAACACAATATAATCACACAATTTTAAATTATTTTGGTAATTTATTTCAAAATACTTGTCAGCAAATAATTGAAAATGGTGTCTTGTTGTTGTTGTTGTTTTTGTTTTGACAAAATATGCGGAACTTTGCAGAATTTTTAATTTTTTGGCGCAGAATTCCCTGAAGAGTACCAGGGTTGTGTGTGTGGCAGAATCTGGGTTCAGGCAGTTCCATGGGAGATCTAGGTGCAGGGGGTATCTGGATGCATGGGGGTTCTGGGTGCAGGAGGAATGGAACTCTGCAGGGAAGTCCAGGTGAAGGTGGTGAGGTCTCAGCGGCTGGGTGCTGACTGCTGGGGGAATGGGTTTGGCTGTAGGGATCAGGGTACAGATTGTTGGGGCTCTTTGGGGTGGGGGTCCAGGCCTGGGGGCTCAGGGAGGTTCTGGGTGCGAGGAGCTTCTGATGCAGGGGGAGCCTCAGTGGGGGGTTCCAGGTGTGGGGGGGCGGGGTGAGGCTCGGCGCGGGGGGAGCAGCACCCAGTGACCCCTCCCCCCATGAGTGAGGTGTGATGGGGCCAGGAAGTGGGGGAGGGGTCACTGTGTACTGGGAGCTGCTTGCTCTGACCGCCAGACCGCCCCCACCAAGCCTCACCTCCTTCCCCCCCCCCCCCACGCCTGGAACCCCCACCCCACCGAGCTTCAGCTACTTCATGTGTACACACTCATTCACACAAATGTAGAGCTTTCTGCAGCCAGGCGAGATTTCTGGGGGTGATTTGACCCAGACCAGGCTGCTCCATGCAGGGGATGGGGAACTCCATCTCTGTTGTCCTCTTCTCTCCCCCCCCCCCTCCCCCCACCTCCCAGCCGCGGTGACTTACCTTTCCCCCAGCTTTCCCGGAATAGCAGGGAGGGGTGAATGAGCACTGGTGCAGTTTCTCTTTTCTTCCCCACAGAAACGATTTTTCTATGGAAAGCAGAGTCTCCGCAGGGGGGATGTGTCTCTGCACGTGTGCAGTGGCGCAGAATTTCCCCAGGAACAAAATAAACTTAATACACGTTATGTATATTCTGGAATGTTTTGTATTCATATTAGACTGAGGACATTTATTTATTTACTTAAAGCCCATATCCTTGAGTCCAGAGCTTTGGTAACAAAGTGGTAAGGCACTTGCCCACCTCCACAACAAAATTATTAACTGAAGAATTCTTGTACTACTGTAGATTATAGTGTTGGTTGTCTTGCAAGAGAAGTTCAATTTTAGGCTTAAAGGGACCCTCTGATATATACAGAAGTTTTAAGTCTCTCAGCTGTCTTAAAATCTGTAGATTGTCCTCTAGATGCATCCTGCTGAGAAAAAATTTGTAAGCTCCAATAAACCAAGCTGTAACACATGGAGTTACCTACAGATCACCCTCTCAGGTAGAAGAAAGCAGCAATCACCATTTCCCTTCCCTCACCCGGGAACATGAGCTGTGGGTTCTTCAGGGAAGTCTTGAAGTTCTGAAGGCACCAATAAAAGGGACAGGGCACTTGTTCAGGGGCCTAGAGAGTCTTCACTGCTTGTTGCGAGGTGTTTTGCATCTGCAGTAACATGGCACAATTAGGAGCCATGCTGTTGTCATACCCTGTAGGCTACTATGCACCATCTACCTTTCAGGATTTTAATTTGTGGAGGAAGGAATGTATGAAAATACTGCTAGGATCAGGATCATCTTATGGAATTGCTTCACAGTTTTATAGGGAGTAAAATGCCAATCCACACCTTTTCCCACAACCGTAGCATGCTGGTAATCTGAGGAGCTTTTCTGACAAACCTGGAAAAAGAGAGAGCATGCCACGAAGCTGCCACTGCTTCCATATTTGCACGTTTGGCCAGTCTCCACCCTCTGTAGGGGTCTCACTCTAATTTTGCTCTTCTTTTGCTAAATCCTGTTTCCATATGTGTGCTAACATCTGTCTCTTAATGGTAATAAATAAGGAAGTAAAGTCAGAACCAGGCTGACTTGTGCCTCATAAAAACACATGAGAAAAATCAGTATTTGCCTACTGAGAAGAGTTTCCGATTTGTTGCCTTTTGAGAAGAATCATTGCTTTCATGTTTCTGAGGAAATTATACATACTTTGGAGAGCAAACAGGCAGCTTCTCTTGACAAGTACAAACCTTGAGGGTTAACTGTTTGCAAAACTTGACAAACTTGTTGACATGCCTTCATCTGATACTTGTTTACATGACTACCTCTGCTCTGTCTTAAATCTGTTTATAGAATCATTGTACTGTCCTCAATCTGTGGAACTCAAGCCTTTATGATGTGGAAGTTCATTAATTTCCAGCTTAGAAGGTGGAGAGAACATTCTTCTTCTCAGCCTCAGTCACTGAAGAAGAAATTTGTAACAACTAAAGGCAGACCATCCAAAAAAGAGCGAGGTTTGTATTGCAAGGTTTTTCTTTCTGAGGATAGAGTTAAACCAATATGAAAAACTTATTTGGCATAATTGGGTAAAGTGCTGTTGTATGTTTGCTGTGTGAAATGAGATGTTTCTGGTTTTGATACTTGAACTCATACTGATGGAAACTAATATTGGTGGTTGAGATCAAGGAGGAATAACTTTGAAAATGTTCTCACTGGCTATTTATAACCCAGATAATATAAAATAATATACCAGATAAAATTACCTGAGTATTTCAAAGGTGACTCTCAAATACCCACCCAACTTGTTAAAAATTAAGGTAATGTGTTCCAGTTTGCTAAGTTAAAGGGATATCTAAAAGTCTGTGGCTATTTTAAGACTTTGAAGGTCACCTCTGAATTGCACTCTTTTACCTGTCTCACTCTTAGGCCTGAATTACATGAGAGTAATCCTTTTTGAATGTCCTTTAAAATTGACTATGGGTTTTGTGTACATGGTGCTTTAGTTTGCACCAGAGGGATGTAAATGTTAATCCACACAAGCTTGTCGTGTGCTAACTGTCCTGCGTGGACCCTGCTGGTGTGCACTAGAAGTTCACTGGTGCCTGTTAATGTAGTCCTGAAGTAATACTATGTAACAGGCACTATGTAAAGGGAACTTCTGATGCATCCTAGCAGGGTCCATGCAGGACAGTTAGCATGTGACACACTAGGGTGGATTAACATTTACACCCCTCCGTTTCTCGAGCAATAGGTAGGCAATTTGCCTAAGGGAACAGTTGGCCCTAGTTGGAGTTCTAGTGTGATGTGAGACTTGATGCTCTCTAATTATATCTTTTTGTTTAAGCAAATAACGGGTTCTTCCAGCTGGGTTTGCAGGTTAAAGTAAATGGGATTTGTGCTTCCATGCTGCTTAGGCTCCTAACTTTGTAAATTTTAGTCTGTGTGATTTTGTTTTTGTTTGCTTTTTTTATCACAATTCTGCTGTATTGAAAGTTTAAATAATTCTCACTGGTAATATTAATGCAGTAATTTTTTTTCCATAGTTTTATAAAATTTGAGTAAGATACTCTTTCAGTACTGGTATTTTACGAAAATCAAACTAACAAAAAACCTCAGTTTATTTAAATTGTGATCTAATTAGTTTTGCAAAGATTCAATGTGACTTAATGACTTTTTAAAATCAAGTGATTTAAATCATAATACAATTCAATAACTTAAATCACTGTAGTACCCTACTATGTGTAATGTAGGTGAGTTACAACACAAACTTCAAGGTGGATATTAGTTGGTAAATACATATATCATGAGAACAACAAAAAGAGACACTTAACTTGAATTGTGGGTGTTTCACAAAATTGATTTTAGATGTTATAGTTACCCTGGAGGCCCACAGTCCATTTTGGAGGGTTTACAGCTACTTTTCCCATTTAATTTTTGTCTGTCTTGTTGCTATGTGTAAAACCATGGGAGAAGAACAACAAATTAAAGGGAAAAGTGGATTAAAACCCTCCCAGACGTGACTTTCCTTCCTTTTGATATTTTCCACAACCTTATCTCCATTATGAAGACTTAAAGCTGCTCAGGCATGGCAGGGGTATGTATTAAGCACAGGTGCTTGAGTGCACCAAACCCCACACCTGCCAACATCATCTGCGTGTGTCAGAAACCGCTGTAGAATGAAAATGTACATGTAGTGAGATTGAGGCTTTGGTGTGGGGTTGGGACTAGATGGGTGTATTGGTGTATGTCACTCTTCCACTGGGAAAAGGGCAGAAAGTGGTGTGGCAGGTCCTGGTGCTACAGAGATTTGGTCCCAGCTCTTTTCTCCCGGTGCAAGAGAGTGTATGACTCTAGGTCCCTTTTTTTCCCTTCTTCTTCTTCTTGGTTTTACTTATTTCAGCTAAAGCCAGGAGCAAACCGATAGGGGACCAGTAGGGCAGAGCGCTATAGCTAGTTACCTGTGATTCAGGCAAAATTGAGTGTTTAATCTGAAATTGGAGTGATATAGGGCTTGTTGAATGCGAGCTCTGTAGGAGCTTGAGCTGGTTGCGGATGACTGCTGTACCGGTCAACTTCATGGATGTGATTATTGGGACTGTACACTTGTCTGCTCCTGGGTGTTTTAGTGGTCATGCTGGTGGTTGCCTTGAGGCAAAGACCACGTGAATATTCCCAGTTCTGTGATGTTGCTGCTGCTCCTTCTGTTGAGGATTCTAGGATGCAACAATGAAGAATCACTTAGATGGCAAGTGTTGTCTTTTTAGGATTCACCGTGCCAGGGTTAGTGTAGGAAAGTACCAGACAGCAGTGGTGGAGTGGAAAGCAGTTTGAAAAGGAAAAGGAATTTGAAGTCCCTATGGCATTTTGCCTGCATCTGCAGACAGATGATGTCTAATGTGGTTTACATTGCAGAATGTACTTAACTTAATTGCAAGGACACAGCAGGTTTAAGAAATCCATAGCCTAAGGAAACCCTATCATTGGACAGTCAAGGGTTAAAAAGGCTTAATTTCCAAAGCCTGTTAGACGCATGTTAGAGAGATGGCTTGGGAGCTGGATGAATCTTGGGTTTGTTTTTAGGAGCTACATTTTCTACTTTTAAGGTTGCATAAGTGCTTTTGTTCTGAAAGGTCATTTTTGGATGACTAGAACGTCCTCAAACTCTGTAGCCTTCCAGGATGGAATTTTCTCAAACTAAATTTTTCAGAATGTCTGTCTGAGCAAATATTTCAGGCATTTTCAAGAACAAAGAGAATGGGGAACGACTACTCTTGCCATGATTTAACAAAGAAAAGAAAATTCAACATTGCAATCTCTTGAACAGTTTAAGTATTCCAGTAGGGGAGATTATGACAGCTTGAATTTCGGCAGGGGCATAGTTCTCAGGTCACGGATCTGCCTTTGTGTACTGGTAAACACAATCTTTTGGCTAATTTATAAGGGGTTTAAAAATGTACTTAGATGTATGCATATGGCTTTTGCTTTACAATAAACTAGCAATCCAGCAACTTTCCATTGGCACGTCACATGGAAGAAAAGTCTACAGAGAAAGACGCAGGAGAAAAGATCACTAATACAAACATATATTTACAAACTGCACATATTATACTGTATACGTTATTAGGTGTATTTGATGGTGTGGTAGAAGTGTTAACATAAATTTGGAATGGATACATTACTTAAAAAAGGTGAATCCATGAGTGACTTTTGTAAGTCATACCAGGTGAATGCCAGTAAAGCTTTTTGCTGTACTATACTATGTATTCTCCACACACTGCAGAAAAGCAAAAGGTTTGAGTTTCTAAAAGATTGTATTGGGATTATCTCTTTAGAACCCTTCATCTGTAAAGTTGGATATCTTGGTTACTAGGAGTTCAGAACTCAAAATCAGTCTATATTTTAAAATCTTTTCTGCAAACTATGTAAAACAGACTTTTTTTTACACAACACTTTTAAGCTATTGCAATTATTGCATCATGAAAGTCTCAAGACAGCATTTAGTAGAGTAATACTTACGTTAGAATAAAATATGCAAAAGCTGTATGTTGACTTAAAAACGACTGAAAGATGATAAAATATAAAATGTTATTTGGCTTGGTGTAGTTGCTTGGAAAATCATCCATTTTTTTTTCTTGTTCGTAGAAAATGGAGTAAATGGAACAGTAACCTCAAATGGAGCAGACTCGCCTCGTAGCAGGAAGGAAAAATCATCATAAAACTGAATTTTATTAAGTTAACTGACTAATGTCCCCAAAGAATCTGCTTTTTACTATGAAAAGCCCTTCAGCACTAGAGATCTTACTGATACAAAAATACAATTCATGCTTTTTGATTATTGCTATTGTTTTGTGAGACTTGTTTTTTTAAAAAACATTTTGACTTTAAATAAAGAGTGGGAAGGTTATTTGTTTTCAACTGTTTAGGGGGCCACAACACTTTTTTTAAATAACCTTGAACACTTTTTTAAACACTTAGTGTGATTAATATTAATCAGAATTCCACTTACTGAGGATCAGTGATACAGTGTATTATTCCTTCCAGTTTTTATAATCTTGGTAATATCTTGTTACAGCAACGTCATATTTTTCAAGTTCTTCAAGAAGTGTTGCAAAATTGAAGTAAAAAATTTAATATCTGTTTTTAGATATTCTCAAATGTTCAGTATGTTACTTTGAATCAGATTTGCAGCTCAGCACTGGTTTTATAAGACCATGAAAATTAATGTGCGTTATTTTGTAGGTAATAGCTGCGTTCGTTTTAAGAAATGCCCATGTCATTAAAACAAAATCTAACTGATTGGAAACATTGCAGTGTCTTATTGTCTAAGTTGGCTGGAAATCTCTTGTATAAAATACTTGTAAGGAACAAAATCTTTCTGATGTAGCTTTAGCTCTTTAAAAATGGAAAACAGAGAATGTGTTGTACAGAGAAGAGTGATTTGCATAGTGCTACTTTAAGTTAATAAAATAACTCACAACTGTGCTTATACGTGTGCCTATCGCAGAGTACTAGGGTGACATAGCCCGGCTTTGAAAACTCATTTTGTCTCTGATTTTTAGAGTGCATCTTTTTTTTTTTTCCCATGGGTCAGATTTTTAATTTAGAATACATTTTAATGCTTTGTGGGGAGGGAATTTATTTAAACAAATGAATCAAGTTCTGGCAAACATTCCTAGCTTTTCTTTCTTTCTTTTTTTTTTCTTTTTTGTTGTTTCCATCTCTTATTGGGAAACGGTTCAGTGTATTGCATATATATTTTTTGATGGAAAAAATATTTTTAAAAGCTACAAAGTTTTATAAAAATTGAACTATTGGTGACCTTTGCTCCCATTAGGACCATTGTAACTTAATTTCCATTTTTGCCTGTTTTTCATAGTTTTAAGTGCAAAGGTATGTCCAAATTACATTTTCAGTTGAATGCGCAATTAATATTTGCGTTCTTATCTTTGTAGTCTGTAATATGTATAAACCCAACTCATTTCATTCCAGAAAAACCTACTTAATAGTTTACCTTGAATGAAATTGCTAGTTAGATAGCCTTTGTTAGACCACTTATTGATAAATAGGAGCCCTTATGAGAAATATATTAAGCTCTGCGAAACAAAATACCTACAATTATAAATTGAATATATTAAACTGAGACTCAACGAAATAACAATAAAAACTGTATTCACTGTCTTTTTTTCCCCTTTAGTTGCTTATAAATTTTTTGTTTTGTATACTGATACAAAATTTGGGCTGCACTTAATTATCCACTCTTAAATAATGTATAGCTATTTTGACATGAATTATTGTAAATTTTGTATAGCATGACTCTTAATTCTTGATGCAGTTGCTTCAACAGCTCCCCCTGCTTAGAATTGCAGGCAAGCATGGACCTGGTTACAGCAGTAGCCCTGTTATGGGGTTGTATACCCTGAAATTTGTCTTATTATGGAAATAGCTACATCATGTTTTGGTTTTTAACTTTTAGATTCCATTGCATCTGATCATAAAACTGTAAGATCAGAGTTCAAAAAGTGATAAATATACATGTAAAATCTCCATTCCAAGGACCAGCGTGCTTTGTGTCTGATGTTTAACACAAGGACATTCTTTGAGTTTGATGCCTTGTTCAAAGATTGTACTTCAGCTCCAAAGGGCAAGAATGTTTAAAAGCACTAATCATGTGTGATTCCAAATCTGTCATCTGAGAGTTTGCCCTCTTTTGGCCATGTTGGTGCTATCTGGGGAGTCTGGTGAAGAGAGCTCTCGACCTCCTGGTAGCTTTTTTTTTCCCCCCATGGATCTTGAGACGAGAAGGGATGGTCATGACCATCTACTGTGGTGAACTGCATATCACAGGCCATAGAACTTCACTCAGAGGAATTTCGAGTGGAATCCTCTGTCAGCAGAAGTGAAACATAGGTACTGATTACTGATGCATGAACACCTTTTATTTAACCAGCTACCATTCTGAACATAATTATTTAGAGCTTTCTCTTCAGTGATTTATTGGAGCCCGGGGTTTATAATATCAACTGGTTTCCAGAGAAATTATTCCTTAAACTCTGAGGGTCTTACAGAAAGATTGAGTTTTACACCTTAAAGCGTAAACTTTGCCTTCACCTCCAAAATCCTCTGAAGAGTTATGTACTTTTGTCTGCTAGTAGAGGTTACTAACATTGCTCACGCTTGACAGATGTTCCTGGAAGGCTTTTAATTTTTCAGAAGGGCCTCATTTCCAAATTCACCCCATATGCGTAGTCATTTTCTTATCTGGTAATGGCAGATCCCAATTGTTCCAAGTATCCTTGGATTATTATTTTATTTTTTTTTAACCAATGTGCTGAAAGCTAGCAGTAGTTGTCTGACTTGTAACTAGGAAAGGCCAAGTAGCATCTTGAAGAATGGATTTCTGATTTACTATAGAAGTAATTGCCTTTGTTTTCTCTCCATTGTCTTTTCAAAAGTATTCTGATCAAGATGACAAGACTATATGATCCTGATGTGTCTATTTCCAGTCTGCTGCCACCCATTCTTAATTCATGTATTAAGACCCTTTTAGCTTTGCTCAGGGAACTCTCAGTGGCTTAAATTTCTGACTTCCAAATCATGATCTCTGTATTTCTCTCTTCAGTTGTAATCTGGAATTTACAAAACCTGAGCAAAGTAAGTTAGTGCGGACTTAGCAACATGTCTTACAAATATGGTTGGCATTTGTAATTTGTTTTTCCTTGTTCTGCTCTATTTCCTAACCTAAATCGGGTGCAAGAAGTTATCTACTTCTAGCCTGCTTAGTTTCTGTGGCTCTGAGCTGGAAGACCAGAGTTGCTGATCCCGGAGCAGAGAAAACTCTGAGGTCCTCTGTGATTTATGTGGTTGGGCTACAGCTGTGAGTCTGAGCAAATGGCTAACAGGATGGAGTGTGTCTGTGAAGAATTAGAGTGGGGAAGGATCTGGATGTCTGTCTTGTCCTTTCATAGGTATGGAATCACAGACGTTAGAAATGGGCAAGACCTATGCGATCATCTAGTCTGTTCCTGTCCCTGTCCCTAATACAACTTTATTCCTAGGCTGCAGGAGACCTTTACGCTTTGTCCATGTTGATTGTAATTTCCCATATATCCCATAAGGAGAAACTTGTACCCATTTCCAGCCTAAATTCTTGTTCTATCTAATATGGATTTGGATACCACTTAAATACATTCTTGCAAATTTTATTCCCTTGTCAGTATGCTGCCTGAAAACCAGCTCTTCTCTGTAGCTGGACTTAAGATGTTCTCTTTATACAGAAAATAGGAATGTAAGACAGATACTGAACGGTCATGAACTGCTATAGGCACCTAAAGTCCATAAGGTAATTGTCCTAATGGAGTTCATCTTCAAATAATCCATCCAGGTTGTTACCCACACACTGTAGGGGCACCCACCTTTATCCTGTTCTTATGGCTCTGGAGCCACAGGTTGGCCACCCCTGCCTTTAACCAATCATTTTATTAAAATATTACAAAATAATTCTTTGACCAATCCTAACACATTTTGAAATAATTCTTTACCCAATCATGTCCTACCACCTTAGTTGATTTAAATCTTGCAAAACTATTTGTGACAGACATAAATAAAGAACCAGACAGAAACCCTACAGGTAAACCATAGAGAAGCAGGGACATAAAGGCAAAACAATAAAGAAGTAGAGATTTCACAACCACAATTGTTAAGTGATTCCTTGCCAGATAGAATGCTATCAAACAAAGTTTTCTTTAAACATCGCAAGATCTGTTTCTTTATCTGGTGGTGGGTACTATTAGTTCAGGATCGGCTTCTTAACAGCCTGATATTTCATTGTTTTAATTACATTTAACTGGAACGTGAGGCTGAGACTTTCTGCTTCTTGGCTCATGGCTGCTGCTAACCTAACCTGGCTGCAGACAAAGGCCTCAGACTTTATGAAGTGTGTGGTGCAATGTTTTGTAACAAAGATATTTCACACTCCAGAAGAGCTAAAGGCTCATTCCACAAGTTTCCTAAACACCTTTGCTTTGTGTGTGTCTATTTTAAAAGCAACTTTAGGTGGGATTCTCTATGATCATATAACAAATGTTCAATAGTTTGATGGCACACTAGAAATCTGCTTAAGAATGCTGGACTGCTTTATTAAATTTTCAAAGGACTTGGTTCTTCCTGTAGACTTCCTACTATTTGTTTGTCCCAAAGAGTAACTGGTCCCCTCTGAATTGTACATGACTCAAACATTTTAAAACCACTACACCTGTTTGGGGATCCCATTACCAAATGTCGTATACATCAACCCTTCTCACTTTGTATGTTCTTCAAACAGTCCCAGATTAATGAAGCAGAGGAAAATAATTGGAGAATTGCAGTTACTAGTAAGCAACTTAATTACTTCAAAGGAAAGCTATTTCTCTTATTAATGTGAAGTTTTTATTTCAGCTTATAAAACTGCACTATCCAGAACTCTAGACGCATGATGATCAATTAACACAAATAATTAGACTTCCCTCATAGGTCATGTTTTCTAGACCTTGAATCATTTTTATTGCTCTTTGGACTTTCTCAAATTTATCCACGTCTTTCCTGAAATGTGGCGCCCGGAACTGGACACAATACTCCAGCTGAGGCCTAATCAGCACAGAAGAAATTACTTCTGACTCCTGTTAATATATCCCAGGATGAGGATTGCTTTTTTTGAAACAGTGCTACACTGTTGATTCATATTTAGCTTGTGATCCACTATGGCCCCCTGATCCCTTTCTGCAGTACTCCTTTCTAGGCAGTCATTTCCCATTTTGTATGTGTGCAACTGATTGCTCCTTCCTAAGTGGAGTACTTTGCATTTGTCCTTATTGAATTTCATCCTATAATATACAAAGGCATTGCAGATACATGAGCTGTAAACTAAAAGCCCAAATCACTACTTCCTATAAAATTAAGGAGGAAAGCTGCTGCCAAGGGGACACCACATGCCAGGTTCCCATTCCCTCACCCCCTTCTCTTCCCCATCCCAGAGTGCCAGAATTCTGGAAAGCAACTCTGTATAATATTGCAGCCAGTATCATTTTTTGACCAGATTGTTTGTCTAAGTCAGGGGTTGGCAACCTTCAGCATGCGGCCTATCAGGGTAATCTGCTGGCGGGCCATGAGATATTTTGCTGACATTGACCATTCGCAGGCATGGACCCCCCCCCCCCCCCCCCCGCGGTTCGCTGTTCCTGGCCAATGGGCGCTATGGGAAGCCACGGACCGCAGGGACATGCTGGCCGCCGCTTCCTGCAGCTCTCATTGGCCGGGAATGGCAAACCACGGCCATCAGGAGCTGTGCGGGGACGTGCCTGTGGATGGTCAATGTAAACAAAATGTCTCGTGGCCCGCCAGCAGATTACCCTGATAGGCCACGTGCCGAAGGTTGCCAACCCCGGTCTAAGTGCTGTAGGACTTGTGGTTTTTCATACCCCTAACTCATTATATCCTTTGTTATATTCAAGTGTCACTCAAAATTGATGATCCATATACCAATCATGATTATATTTATTATTTTATAAGAGACCCTAGCCAATATCAGGATCCCTTTGAAGGGTGCTATACAAACGCAGCAAGAGACCATTTCTGTCCTCAAGACCAGACAGACAAAGAGTGTGGGAAGGGAAGTACAGTTATCTCCATTTTACAGATGGAGAACTGACACACAGAGAAATTAAATTACTTATCCAAGATTACAGAGAAAATATGTGGCCACAACAGGAACTGAACCCAAATCTCCTGAGTCCCAGTCCGGTGTCCTAACAACAAGACAATTCTCTAATCCCTTCATATGTAAATAGGAAGCATTTCTATACCTACATTGTAAATTGCATATGGAGTTAAAAGAAGCAATATTGATTCCAAATTCTTAACAAATATGTTCTAAAATGGATGGACATGAAGGCCCTCTGAAATCACAAGATTGCTTCAGGTAATTGAGTCTTGGGAATGCAATACTGAGTTTCAGATGAGTTTGCAGGTGGTTACAAAAAATATACTTAATTTAGAAAGTAATATGTCCAGGAAGGAGCTGCTGAATTTAAATTTAGACTGTTAGGTACAGTCTATTCATTTATATGGTCCAGACAGGGTTCCCAGAGGAATAAAAACTTTTTAGTTTTTCCCACTCTGGCACAGGATTGCTTTTCCGTGTTTGCAGTTTCTGGCAGTGTTTGTATCCCAGTCTATAATTTGGTGTGGCTTGAGATTTCCAAGGTCTCAGTAACTATCGGGTTTTTGGTAGCAAGCGAGTCACTAAAGAGCTGGATCTTTTGATCTTGATTTAGACCGCAGAGGTTCATGGTGATGCCTAGAAATAAAAATTTTAGCTAACACCTGAACATCTCTTTCCCAGAACAGACTTTTGATTTCTTCCACCCAAAAGGAAAGTGCAATTGGGCCATTCTATAGCAGATGGACTATATTTCCAACTGCAGCTGGAGCATGGTAAATGGATTCTATAAACACTTGATGGGATCCTTCATATTGTCTGACTGATCTAAAATTAGATTGCCCTGGTGTGTATCACAAGAAAACTGATTCATGTTAAAACAAATTCTTATGCAAAAATCTTTAAGCTTGAGTTATATTTATCAATAAATCATGGGTGAAATCCCTTAAGTAAATATTGTAGTTTTCTTAAGAAAATCCTATTGCCCCTGAAAAAAAATCAATATCAACTCTGCTCGTATCAGTTTACTACTCCGTGTATGTTTTATATCTTGTAGAAAGAGGGCATTTTGATCAAAGTTTAGGTAAGGTATGGTCATCTTAAAACTACTTTGGTTTTGGGGGTGGGTGGAGTATGATCCTTTGCCATCCTGCCTCCTGGTGCGTAAGTTACGTTAATTCTTGGGGCCCTTAAGATATCATTGCAGCAGATAACAGTAGCTATGTGCCTTTGATAAATCTGAATACGTGAAGTCGGTAGTAATATCTGTGGAGTAAGATACTACTCTGTGTGAGTAACAGTGATAAAATCAGATCCTAAATAATGCTCTCATTCAAATAAGGTACCATCAATTTACAATAAGAACATAAGAATTAGCTTTTTCATACCCTGCCATGTTTGCTGCATGATGGAAATGTATTGTACGTTGCCGATAGTGATTAAATTGCAATCTGCTTTAAAAATGGTATTGCTTCCTGTTATTCTTGGTTTGCCACTTCCTTTAGAATAGTGTATGAAGGATTATTAACCCAAATCTTCTTTTGTTATCACAGGTGGTCCACCACTTTAATTGCATACAGTAAGAGGTTGTCGCTCATTTGCCATTCAAATTAAGTGGAAGACTTGTTCTTTTGCTTTCTTAGCATGGGCTTGCAGGCTGTATTAAAGGATTGAATAGCATTAATAATGCATTTGGAATATGCCTAGGCATAATAAGGTGCTACATAAATTGCAATCATGTTATATTTGCAAAGGTCATTCAAACAAGTTCTCTTCTTTTTATTTGTCCAGGACCTTGGGACAGATGAAGTAGGCAGATTCTGAAGGGACCACTGAAAGCTTTGCATAGGACTCTGTGCATCCTGAAAAAGGATATTATGTGGTGTTTAACGAGTTTTATGGAGCAGTCCAATTAGTCTGGAAGCATTCAATAACACTGAATTTTGATTTTTATTTTAGTACTGAATCTGGGTTAATTCAATACTGGCAGGAAGTTGACACAACAGTATTCAGCCAGTTTTTGTATAGGAAAAATTTCCATTAACTCGCTTCTAGGATTGCTTGTATATTATCTTTGGTAGACTTAATCTGTGCTTACCTTATATATAGTCTTAACAGCTATTGTAGTAGAATTTCTGGTCCAGCGAAGAAATCTAGCAAGCTTTTCAGATTGAGACATACTTGTGTGACCTTCTGTTGTATCTGTGCATGAAAGGCCAACTGGTGGTATCCAATATGGACATCACATTTAATATATTATTATACTCACCATTTTAATTGCCCTTATATTTGCTTACTCTATAAATGTGCAGAAACTGAATTGTTTAAGATTAGTTAAGCAGCTGATTTGATGCTGTAGCAATAACAGATGTTACAAATTTTCTGTTTTACAATTTACTGGGAAGAAACAAAGAAGCATGTATGGCTCAAGAGCCAAAGGCTGCAAACACTTGACATAGCCTTGTATGAGCAGAAGAATGGAGGATTTTCTTTATGCCTATGTAACAAGCATGTCTATGCCTCTGAAAATTAAAATACTCTGATACATTCAGATGCAACTTTAGGTGAGGAATTGTTTCTTTTTTTATTTTAAAGGCTTTATATCAAAATATTTGAAATAGCACTTTTTGGCAGTGGAGTTATATTTTTAACCACAAGAGGGAGTTACAAGTTTATCTTCAGTGAGAGTGGAACTGTTTGACTAAAAGTTTGAAAGATTTTTATTTCCAAGGTCAGAAGTTCTTCTCACCACTTTGTCTTCCTTTACCTCCTGCTCATAGCTACTAATAGGAAAAAGACTCAGTAA
Source organism: Natator depressus (assembly GCF_965152275.1). NCBI lineage: Eukaryota > Metazoa > Chordata > Testudines > Cheloniidae > Natator > Natator depressus. The sequence goes on from NC_134235.1 coordinate 57,419,477, forward strand.
AAGCACAAAACATGTTAACACAATTGATCAGGAGGCAGTCAATCAATTGTAATAAGCCACTGCAATAATCTTGACTAATTGTATAGCAACTGTCCCTTAGTTATCTGAGTGAGTTTATAACGTTAATGAATTAATCCACAAAGCACGTGTGTGGTATATATTACCATTTCTGAAACAGGTTACTTCTTGTCAGGTGTTGGAGAATTTTTGCAGCAGAGCTGAAAATGGAACTGAAATTTCCTGAATCCTAAGTGCTATGCTTTAGCCATAAGACCATACCTTCCTTTTGGATGTGCATATAAAACAGGAATGTTGGGTTTTAATCACTTATGCAGCACCATGGGCGTGCAAATCTAAAGAAAGGCCCTGCTTTTCTTTGTTGCACCATTCTGTCTCTCAAATGCATGCTTAGTATGTGTTTTTTACCTTAGAATTTCCTGGTTGATTGTATTAAGGCATCTTAACTTGTTTCAGAATTGCTGCTGACATCAGCCCTCTCATTAGTAGGTCCCACATACACTTCTGTCAAGGTTCCTTCCCCACTCTGAACTCTAGGTGTGGGGACCTGCATGAAAAACCCCTAAGCTTATTTTTACCAGCTTAGGTTAAAACTTCCCCAGGTACAAATTATTTTACCCTTTGTCCCTGGACCTTATTGCTGCCACCACCAAGCGTCTAACAAATATAACCAGGAAAGAGCCCACTCGGAAACGTCTTTTCCCCCAAGCCCTACACCCCCTTTCCTGGGGAAGGCTTGATAAAAATCCTCACCAATTTGCATAAGTGAACACAGACCCAAACCCTTGGATCTTAAGAACAATGAAAAAGCAATCAGGTTCTTAAAAGAAGAATTTTAACTAAAGAAAAAGTAAAAGAATCACCTCTGTAAAATCAGGTTGGTAAATACCTTTCAGGGTAATCAGACTCAAAACATAGAGAATCCCTCTAGGCTAAACCTTAAGTTACAAAAAGACACGAAAACATAAATATACATTCCATTCAGGACAACTTATTTTATCAGCCATTTAAACAAAACAGAATCTAACGCATCTCTAACTAGATTGCTTATTAACTCTTTACAGGAGTTCTGACCTGCATTCCTGCTCTGGTCCCGGCAAAAGCATTACACAGACAGAGAGAGGACCCTTTGTTTCCCACCCCCCCCCCTCCAGCTTTGAAAGTATCTTGTCTCCTCATTGGTCATTTTGGTCAGGTGCCAGCAAGGTTATCTTAGTTTCTTAACCCTTTACAGGTGAAAGGGTTTTTCCTCTGGCCAGGAGGGATTTAAAGGTGTTTACCCTTCCCTTTATATTTGACAACTTCTATTGAGCAGTAATCTTTTTATTTGGTAAAGATCCATATTGGGTGACTGATCACTTGCCTGACAGAGCTGCTTGTTAAGCCACCATTCAACAGTTGGGCAGCAGCCTGTTTGCTCACAAAGTTGCCAGCAGGCCATGTGACCACGCTCTTAAGGATGTGGCTCTTTGAAAACCTTTTAGTGCCATTTGATGTTCCTTCCAGTTCCACCTGAGCAAACTAACAAACCCTTCAGTTAGGGCACAGTGTTCTGTCTGAGCGTTCATTCCCACAGAGATTTTGAGCTGTAGAAGCCAATTTGCAGAGAGAACATGCTAGAAGTCATTCCTGTTGACAAGATAAAATAAGCACAAAAAATGAGCTTTGGTTTTTCAGTCTCTCCTCAGTCCTGGTCACCTATGGATTCAACCCTTTTCTGTAGCTGATATAGATCCCTGTTTTCCTGCTTGTTTGCCACCCTGTCTGTACCCAGTACTTTATGTAACCCAACTTGTCATTGTTCAGTGCTAGATGACTTACAAAGTCCCTGGTCAGTCAAACAGTGCTGGGTCGTCTGAGTCCCATCACATCTTCATAATAGCCTGAATGGCTTGGAATAGGAGGTCAGTTTTCTGAATTTTATGGATCACTGGGTTGACTTAAAATGTGATCAATGTCTGGTCAGTTCCAGCTCCTTAATCTGGGATGAGTGCACCAATATTCCTGGACTCTCACAAAATGACACTTAAATTTAAGTTTATTTATATGGTGGTGTTGGTACATTACAAAATGGGTGAGTCTGTAACCTTTACCCAGATTTTGAGCTGGACTACTTGCATCCAAAGAGAAAATGTACACAGTGTTGAGCCTCAGTTGGGTCACTTTTGCATCTTGTGCTCCTGTTGATTGTAAATTGTAGAAGTGCTCTGTACTGCTGGCCATTCCATTAAATGAGCAGTATATTCTGCAATTGGCGAGGTATTCTGTTTTCAGACCTAAATAAGGAATCACACATGTTTGATTTTTAGAGAGTAAGATAACCATGGTCTCTCTCTAATGATATCTGCCAAACTGGCTTCTGGATTGTGCCTAATCCCTTATTAAAATGTCTCACAAATTTATGTAATTCTGCTCTCTGTTATATCTGTGCAACCTCAGCGATTTCAGTGAAATTGTACAGATATAAATAAACAAGCGCAGAATTTGGGCCATCGGCTCTTATTTCAGTCTCTAAAGCATTTTTTCCTATTTGGTTAAGAGGACCACGATGCTACTAACTTATTCTGTTACTTTTAAACCCACTTTTAGAGCACTAGTCTCATCTCTATTTAGTTTGCTGTTTGACAGCTTTTGAGGATAAGACAGTTGCTTTCCTCCAACAAGGTAAACAAGAGTTATTAATTTCAGTTAAGTTACACTTGCCAGTCTCTGCAACCTTGGTCTCACTGGACAACAAAACAAGCAGAAATAAACACAGCTTTGATGAGAATGTTCTCTGTGGCAGCCTAGGCTGGGGAGCTGGGCTCCAGAGTAGATAACTTGAATTCTCTAATGAACTGGCCTTTTTCAATACAAGTTTTGCATCTTAGTATTTTAGAGTTGGCCACTGCAAAAGTTTTTATTACAGGGTTTGACCTAAGCTACAATAAGAGTCTGAGTCTGGAAATACCACATTGCCTTTTCCCTTGAGCAAAGCTCTGTGTGCATGTATGACAGCCAACTTGGCCAAAATGGTGCCTAGTGATGGGTGTATCCCAACTGTCAGTCTCCCTTTTTTTTTTTTTTTTTTTAATGAAAGTAGAATTGTGGTGTGTTGTTTTTTTTTTTTTTTAAACCAGAAAGGGGTTGTGTAGTTCTGTTCTGTCTTGTTCTACCTAGAAGAGCTTGGCATTAATAAAACTTCTTTGTTATAAAGGCTAATTCTTGTAGTCTCAATATAACAACAGCTGTGATGTTGGCTAATTGTAATAACTGAATTCCTTAATTCTAATGGCAGTTTAGTTTCTTAGGAGATGCCGTTTTTTTGTTGTTGTTGTTGTTTTTTTTAAGTCTGTGTATAGGAATCCAAAGTTCAACCACAGCTTAGCTACTTCCTGGGACTTGCTAGGAACACACAAAACCTTTCCTGTAGTATCTCTGGATCAAAAATTCTGGACTTCTTTGTGTTTTTGAAACTGTTGTGAACACTGTGTGTTGCTGCGTTCATTCTTGCAATGAGGGCAGTGCAGAGGAGTCAGAGAGGGAAGGGAGAATATTTCCAGCATTCATAATTATCTATTATGCACAGAATGACATTGATGTGCTTGGTGCACTGCTTTACAGACTTCTAAAAGGACAAAGTTCTTGCCCTGAGGCGTTTACATTCTATATTAGCTAGCTCAGTGGTTCCCAAACTTGTTCCGCCGCTTGTGCAGGGAAAGCCCCTGACGGGCTGGGCCGGTTTGCTTACCTGCCGCGTCCGCAGGTTCGGCTGATCGCGGCTCCCAGTGGCCGCGGTTCACTGCTCCAGGCCAATGGGAGCTGTGGGAAGTGGTGGCCAGTACGTCCCTTGGCCCGCGCCACTTTCAGCAGCTCCCATTGGCCTGGAGCGGCGAACCACGGCCGCTGGGAGCCGCGATCGGCCGAACCTGCGGACATGGCAGGTAAACAAACTGGCCCGGCCTGGGAGGGGCTTTCCCTGCACAAGCGACGGAACAAGTTTGGGAACCACTGAGCTAGACAATACAATGAACGATGGCCAGCCAGAATGATTGGAAAGGACTGGCATCAGCTATGAATGGAAAAGAATGTGGCTCTTGGGAAATAGCTGGTATTCGTGGAGAGCAAATCGTATTCATTGTGTTGCTTGTTTCATAGAGTTCTGACCACTTTTTAAATGTTTGTGTTTTGGGAACTGTTTTAAATACCGGACACTAGATCAGGAATAGATTAGTTAGTAGAGAGCTAGCAAAAGAAGAGGGAGGAATTTGAGAGCGAGTGAGGCTACTTCAGATGCAATGGAACAGGGAGGAAGGTAGAGCAGCAGACTATTCCAGGTCTTTGGGCGGAGTGACACAATTAGCAGAATTGTTAGGGGAAGAAGGCAAAGAAAATGTTAAGGAGAGAGTAACAGCAAAGTGGCACCGTGCAGCTAAGGCCTGTAGCCTTATCTATAGTTATGTGTTATTTTAACCAATTATTCACCCCAAGAGGGGGTTTACACCTATTTTAATATGTGAGAGTTCAGCCCCCAAAACCATCCATTTTTCTCTGTTTCCTCCATATGGGGGTCAAATACTGGAGGTTAAGAGTCCACATTTACTTGACAGGCCAGGTGCCACACTGAGCCACCTGTCAGGATAGCAAGGCTGCCACAGAGGAGGAATAATGCTGCCAGCTGCATTTTGCTGTGAGCCAGTTCCAACTTCGGTCTCCTCTGAGGACCCTGGATGGTTGGATACCTGCAAAAATAAGTCTCTTCTCCCCCGCTTCCCCCCCCCTCCCCAGTACAGCTTTAGTTGATTTAGCATGGTAAAACTTTATTTACCTTTTTGTTTGTTACCGGTGATTTAAATTTTATATACAAATAAATTAAGCTCGTTAATAACATGATATGGTTTTAACCACCTGTGGCAGCAATCATGCTTTAATTCATTATATGAAAAGAGCATGACTTGATTACCAATTTACCAATGATTTTATTTTATTTTATTTTTTGCTTTATTAAAACCACTACATACCAATGCACTTTGTATAAATGGTTGTGCAAGGATTGCAGGCATGTAGCCATTTTAATTTTCTTAATTTGGGAGATACGGGATTGCTCAAATTCCATTTCCCTTTTGGTCATCACCTCAAAAGATGATCAGCCAGTTGAAGCAGTAAAAGTTATTCTAAAAGCCATTTAAAATTATGGGAATTAAAATATCCCAAATTGCCATAAGCATTTACCAGCTTTTAATTTGGTCATTTGAATGATTCTTTACACTATCCCCAAAACCTGTGGGTGATAAAGAAAGCGGAGCTTTTGTTAAATTATATTATTAATACATAACCAGTGAAGTGGGATGTTTTTGATGAGAGCCTCCAGTGAAAAAAATCTGTTCTACCAGAGCCTTAGTAGCTGGCAGTTGTTAACCTTTTGGGGAAAAGCTTTTTACTCACTTTGTAAAACAGATCCACTACCAGCCACCTTTTGTGTAAGAGACAGTGGTCCTACAAAATTAATTTGGAGGGTTTAATCAGTTCCCTGATGTTTTTCGAAGTGAACATCAACATGGAGAGTTTTAACCTCCAATTTGGTTTTACAATACTTTTATTTTTCCTTGTGCAGGGCTTTCAAATCAGGGACTAAGTCCTTCTGATTTCCCTTAATCAAAGAAATTGAATGGGAGTGACAAGCTGGCTCAAACGTGTTATAGCCTGTTTACATCAAGCCCCTTAGATCCCATTTTGGAGGATAAATTAGCTTTATTGTTTGGACATACAAAGCGTCCATTTACCGTGTGAACATAAAGGTGTTTGCTAGGGCAAGAGGTTAAAACACTAATATAACATACTTGAGGGTGAGTTATTTGAGCAGGTTAATGTTCAAAAGTACCAGAGTAACAAAAGTTTTGTAAGGGCACTTCATACCCAAACAGAATCCCACCTCCCCCAGTCTGGCCAAAAAAAATACAGTTAATATATTAACACAAATGTCCATTCCAGTGTGTTGTGCAGAATATACTGTGCAGAATGTGGACTTTCTGCAACTGCTGAATCAACTTATAATCAACAAACCCAAGCTCCCTAGCATATCAACCACAGGTTGATCCAAGGTAAATCTTTCAAAATCAGGTGAGGGTGATTCCTTAATTCCTGTCACCCCCTTGTAGGGGTGATAATCCTGGTACCATAAAATTGTTTTAATAATATTATTCTTTCATACTTTGTGTGCAAAAGTTTTGTTGCAACAATAAACCCCTCAAATTAAAAAAATAATGCAATAACATGGCCAAGTGATATAAAACACATAACCAAGGGACAAATGATTCCAACATTGTTAGATATAAACACATGATACAAAATACTTTAGAAAACAAAGGTCAAATACATAAACAATCCACCAAACAACAAATTAGACATTGCTGTTTAGGGCAGGTCGAGGAAATCTAAGGGTTACAACTATTAACTGTTCAAGTATTTAGCTGACACCAGCATTGATCAGTAAGGCAGATAAGTACTGGAAATTTATCCATTTAAAAAAAAAAACTACTTAGGTTATAAAAGCTTCTTTTTACTAGATTACACTTTAACTTGCCTATTAAAAAATAGTTTAGTTAGGAGCCAAAGGTAGCTCCCTGAATATTCATATCCTATTTAAAAAAAACTAAATAGTTTAACAAAAATATTAACGCATGTTTTATCTACCGAGAAAAAATAAAAGGTAATTATAAAAAATGTATTAGGAATAACTTTAGACACTTTTACTAAAATGGTAAATTTTCGAGCCATAATAATAATCGTGACTGTTATGCTGTGGGTAGCAGAGGCTGCTACATTTTTTATATTTATTCCTTTTTTTTTTTTTATAAAGGCTTTAGTAAGGCTTTAATACTTCCTGAAAAAAAAATCCTGTATAAAGCATACGTTGCTGGTTTCTTTTATCACAGCCATGGATCTGTCCAGAATGGTAACTGACTTGGGATAATGATACACAATCATCAATTAGTTAAAACAAAAAATACATTTATTAGCAATCAAGAATTTAAACCACGTTCTGTGGCTGGCATTCCAGCCAATGCAAACGTGCAACAACAGAACTAGATATATTTATATTAATATTACATATACTTAATATTTTAACTTTACCTAAGGGTTCTACCTTTCCTTCTTTTCTTACTTTCTTCCCCTTGATGTACCTTGAAGATTAGAGGACTAGTGAGTAGGGTTTCCTTTACCTTACTTCCTCTCACTAAATTACCTTTTACATTTACATCAGGCAAAGCCCTGGGAGCCAATGCTGAATATTATAAATTATGAATATACTTAGTTAGATGCCCCTACACAAAAAACATGTTGGCTTTGTTCAAACGACATTTAACATAAAGGTTTTAATACAGGTTCACGTGCAGCTAATCTTAATCCTACATTAAATTTAGGTTTGAAAAAAAATTGCTTTGTCTGTTCTTTTTTCCCCACAGACACAGTCTAGAGAAGCAAGTTGCTTCCCCTTTTTTATACAGCACCACATTGGCTGCTGGCCAAAGAGCCTTAACTTGACTGGTTTCTGTTAGCTCTGATGTAAAAAAAGAAAAGGAAGTTACTCAGGTAGAGACACTACAGTTTAAAGACACAGAGAACAATTAATGCCTTAATACCCTTGACTTTAAATTATTTCCCATTTAATCATTAAAGCAAACAGATTTTTAGTGGAATCACTTTACAAGATAATTTATTTCACACACACATTTACATAAATCCTCCTATCTCCAGGAGAGGTAGGTAAGATGATCCATAAGTGATAGTTTTCTGGCAGGTTCCAGAAAATCTCCCATGGGTTACAAAATATTTGGTTACAAGGCCTTGAAGACATGTGAGTAACTAAGGTTCCGTTATCTTCTGATGAATAGAGGTTCATTCATCTGGTCCTTTGATACTTACTCATTTGACCATAACTTTGTATCACTATTTAATTTAGTGCCCATAACTCTTAACACACTGTTTCAGTGGAAGGTATCCCTTCCCAATTTTCCTGCTAATTGGTTTCAACACCAAAAATTTCCTACAGGGAGTGTCTGTTGGTCTCTCCCTCTTTGACCTTTTAACAGGTCAGTACCAAAGGGAGCACCTTAAGGTGCCTTCCCCCGTCGATCACTGACAGTTGGTTATCCCTGACAAGGAGGGCCAGTGACCAATGGACTCCATACAATACCGTTGATCCTCCATTGGTGTCGCAGTCCAGGTAGAGGCAGCTGGGAGCCCCGAGCCCTTTAAATCACCGCCGCAGCTACTAGCAGCAGAGGCAGCTGGGAGCCCTGGAGCTCAGGGGTGATTTAAAGGACCCAGGGCTCTGGCCGCCGCTACAGCAGAGGAGCCCCGGACCCTTTAAATTGCCGCCAGAGCCCCCAGGTGCCGCCGCTACCCCAGGGCTCCAGAAGTGGAGCTTGGGCAGCAATTTAAAGGGCCTGGGGGTCCGAGCTGCAGTGGAGTCCCAGGCCCTTTAAATCGCTGCCAGAGCCCTAGGGCTCCTGGCCACCTCCTCTACCCAGGGGCTCCGGCAGCGGCGCTCTGGCGGCAATTTAAAGGGCCCGGGGCTCCGGGCCCTTTAAATCACCAGCCTGGGGAAGCCAGTCCAGTATGGCGCACTGGCTCTTGCCGGTATGCTGTACCACCCCATACCGGCTTACATTCACCTCTGAATATTGCCCATTAACATTTGTGCATTTAAAACAAAAATAATTTTCTTCTAAATTACAAGCTCCAGAAGTTTGCGATAAAAAGAGGAAGTTGATCAGAAGAGCAAGGAATACAAAAGAGGAACAAACTGAAAAGAGAAGTACTGTGCTCTTAAAGAACCAGACTGCTATAAGCACTGTGATTATTTAGATCAGAAGCTCCAAATGATTTTAACTCTGAATTTCCCATCCAGGTTTATTTTCACATCAACCTCTTACAAATGGGGTGCTTTCTCTGTATGTTCCCTTTGGGGTCCCTGTTCAGGCAACAAATCTGTAGCCAGGGTTTATTTTAACCAATTACCCACCCCCAGGTGAGGGTTTATTCCTACTTTAATCTGTGAGAGTTCAGCCCCCTTGATCAACTACAGTAGAGAGGTTATCAATACAACCTATTGTGTACAACAAAGACTACATCGTACGCTTTCTATAATAATTACTTTCATTAGCCCACCAAACAATATACACACTACAGTCTAGTAAAGGACAGAGACCAATACAGAATGCAGCATATTTGCATTACTCCCACCATGCCATGTGGAAAAACCCAAGCGTTAGTCCTCATTCTCTCCATCCTTATCATCTTCAGCAATGGCTGTCATCCTGGCCTCTCCCTGCAACACAGCACGCAGGCCGGAATACAGCTTTTATAATGTGTTAGGCTGATGCCTACTCGTGCTCATACATATTTATGAAGGTTTTCACTTCTTTTCCTTATTTGAACTTTCACACCCCACTTCTTTTGGGGTGCCCCGTTTTTCATAGGCTTTCTCATTAACATTTACATCACCTTATCACCATGGTATAGGGTTGCCAACTTTCTAATTTCTAAAAACCAGATCCCCGCCCTGCCTCTTCCTCCCAAGGCCCACCCCTGCTCCACCTCTTCCCTTGAGGCCTCTTTCCACCCCCACGCCTCGGTCCTCTCCATTTCACATGTAGAGGGACTGCAACACAGAAGATGTGACTGGCCTAATATAGATATGAGAAGGGAACCCAAATCTATGCTTTCACCATGAGAACAACCTGTTTCTTCGAGTAACATCTCTAGGGGGCTCCACTCTTGGTGTGCATGCACTCCAGAGGTCCTTGATCAGAGAAATTCATTAGCAGCATCCATTTAGCCTGCACTGTTGGTATCCTCGTACCCTGCACTGAGGCCACAGGCACTGACTTTCCAAAGTGCTAGGGGTGCTCGACCCCCAGCTCTGCCCCAGGCCCTGCCCCCACTCCACCCCTTCCCCCAAGGCGCCCCACCCCATCTCTTCCTGCCTCCACTCCACCCCCACCCCTCCTCTTCCCACCCAGTTCCACCCCTCCTGAAAGTGCGCCACATCCTCGCTCCTCCCCCATCCCTCCCAGCCTCCTGCTTGCTGCAAAACAGCTGATCATGGTGGGCGGGAGGCGCGGAGTGGGAGGGAGAAGCCCTGAACTGCAGGTCCTGCCAGTGGGTGGGAGGCACTGGGGAGGGGTGGGGGAAGCTAATAGGCTGCCGGTGGGTGCTCAGCACCCACCATTTTCTCCCCATGGGTACTACAGCCCCAGAGCACCCATGGAGTCGGCGCCTACGACTGTATCAGGCTGTGAGGATGAACCGCCCCCTCAGTTCCTTCTCGACTGCCTCAGCCTGAGATGGAGCTAGCATGTCTGCTTCTTGCCTACCGCAGCAATTACCGCACTTCTCTTTAATCAATTAGCTAGCTAGTTAGCTTGTTAGTCTAGTATTTGGTTAATTTGTTTCTTTTTAAACTTTTTTGGTTACAGAGACTTGTTCTATTCTCTCCAGGGAAATCCTCCCTGTGAAGGGAATGCCCAGTTCACCAGGATTGAAACACTGCCTCTCACGTAAAGAGGCTGTCTCAGTCAGTGACAGGCACTCCAAATGCATTCACTGCCTGGGCAAGTCACAAGTGCCACAGAAGTGCAATTTCTGTCTAGCCCTGAAATCTAGGCTTGGAAGAAGCAAGAAGTCTAACTTCAACTCCTTATGATGGAGTGTTCCCTTTGTCCCACTTTGGAAACAGGTCAGAACCCCTTTGGACATCAGTCTCCAGGAGTTTCTAGAGCCCCTTCCAACTTGGCACAACATTCTCCTAGGAATGAGAAATCCTCAGAGTCTTCCTCCAAATCTTCTCAGAAGAGGAGATCTAGTTCCCTTCCCAGTGATTCTCCCAGAGAAAGACCTTGATCTCCAGCCACATCTACAACCTCAGAGAGGTCTTCCTTGAGGCATGGGTAACGTAGAGGTGAAAGGCTCCTCTGAGGTAAGAAAACACCATGGTTCTAAGGGTAACCAGGGCTCTGGGAAAACCCTGGTACTGTTGGCTGGGGACGGCACCAAGCATGGAAGATCAGAACTGTCGAGCGTGACTCCACTCTCAGTGGCCTTACCAAGTGTTGCATTAGCATGTAAGCCTTCAACCTCATCTGTACCTAAGTGCCGTAAGCCTCCAGTACTGTTGGACAAGGGCAAACACCTGGTACCGTTACATCTGTCAGTGCCACAGCACCATTTGGTACCACAGTATTTTAGAAACCAGAGAGAGTTGGCCGTGACTGCTGAGCCAGTCTCCATTGCTGGAAGGTACTGAGAACTCTTGGTCTTCAGATCCTTTTATGTCCCCAGTACTGACACCTTCCTTTTCTGTGGGAGCTCCTCCATTAGAAGTAGAGGAGGACGATAACCTTCTCTCTGCTTCTTCCATTTCAGCGCAGGGTTCTCCAATACACCCTTACATTAACTCCCTCTCCTGAAGTGCAGAGAAGATGCTCCGAGACCGTATCACTCCTGGTGGGAGCAACCTTGGATGCCACCCCCCTTGCCCCTAATGGCCATACTGAGATCTCTGGGCAGCCTGTCATAGGCAGTTCTCTAGGTCCCTAACCCTATCCCATCAAGACGATAGGGACACATAAGCTTCTCCAGCAACAAGAGGAAGCATTTCATATAGTCATAGGGTTAGAAGAGACTGCAAGGGTCATCTAGTCTAACCCCCTGCCAAGATGCATTTTGTTGTATCTAAATCATCCAAGATAGATGGCGATCCAGCCTCCTTTTGAAAACCTCCAGTGAAGGAGATTCCACGACCTACCTAGGCAGTCTGTTCTTACAGTTAGGAAGTTTTTCCTGAAATTTAATCTGAACAGGAGACCAGGGTGGACAAAGAAGCTGTGGCTCAAACCAGAATCTCATCCTTTTCACCAGTTGAGGCCCTGATGCCTCCTCCTCCATCAATGGCCGATGATTTTTGGCAGCCTCATTAAATGGGTGGCAGACTCTCCCTTGAGGAGTCAGAGAACCCCAACACAAGCTTTTGGACATTCTGCACTCTGCCACACCATCTAGAGTTGCCCTCCCTGTTAACGAGGCTCTAATGGAACTCGCTAGGAGCATCTTTCAAACCCCAACCCTACTGACACCTACTTGTAAGAGGGCCAACAAAAATATTATGTCCCCACCAAGGATTCTGAATTCCTCTTCTCTGACTCACCTCCAAATTCTCTGGTCATTGATGCAGTGAACGAGTGGGACAAACACCATTATAAATCCACCCCATATGACAGAGACCAAAAGTGCCTGGGCCTCCTGGGAAGGAAGGCCTATTCATTGGCTATGCTACAATTCTGCATTGTGAATTACCAAGCACTGACAGCCAAGTACAACCTCAACAACTACATAAAATTTGGATTGTTTATTGAACACCTTCCTCCATACCAAAGGCAACAATTCCAGGCCACTATTGCTGAGGGACAGTTGCTGGAAATTGGTTTTCAGTCCTCGACCTACAGGGTGCATACTTCCATACAGTGATACACCCGTCTCACAAGAGATCCCTCCAATTTGTGGTGGGCCAGGATCATTCAGTATCAGTGCTTTCCTTTGCCTCTCTTCAGCTCCAGAACTGTTTCTCAAAGGTCCTATCAGTAGCGGCTGCTTATCTGCATCATCAGGCTATCATGGTATTTCCATACCACAATGATTGGCTACTTGGAGGTCGATCCTATCAAGAGGTATTGTCCACCACAAGGACAGCACTTCCTTTGTTTTTGGGCCTGGGCCTTCAGCTGAATAAAGAAAAATCCACACTAACGCCTGTCCAGAACATACAATTCATAGGGTCATCCCTGGATTCTCTGACATCCAGAGCATCTCTTCCCATGGCCGGGTTCTGAATATTACTGAGTCTTGTCAAAACAATTCAGGACAGCCCCCAGACCTCAGCCAGAAAATGCCTTCAGCTTTGGGGTCACAAGGCTGCTTGTACATTTTGACAGAGCAGGTGAGGATACACCTCTGCTGTTCCCAGGGGTGGCTTAGAATGGCTTACTTGCCAAACAGAAACAGTCTAGACAAGCGAGTGTCAATTCCCCAGTGAGTGAAGCCTTCTCTAGACGGATGGAAGATTCATGGCAATGTAGGGGCGAGGGTCCCCTTTCTCCAACCAACATTGACAGTAACTGTAACCACAGATGCATCTGTTAGGTTAGGGGATGCATCTTGGCTCTCTGACAGCACAGGGCAGATGGTCGCCCAAAGAGACCAGCCTCCATATCAACCTTCTGGAGCTCAGAGCAGTCAGAAATGCCTGTCTTCATTTCCTTCCTCTCATCAGATACAGATCCACCAAAGTCATGACAGACAATGTGGCTTGCATATTTTATTTCAGTTGGTAAGGAGGGATGAGATCCCCTTCCCTATGTGCTGAGACAATAAAGTTGGTGCATAAAGCATCACATAAGGATCTCAGCAGTGCATCTGTCCAGAATACAGAATGTCACAGCCAACATGCTCAGCAAGTGCTTCTCTGAAGAACACGAGTGGGAGTTGGGTCCCCAGGTTCTAGTCAGAATCTTTCAGACTTGGGAGTTTCCAAAAGTAGACCTTTTTGCCACAACTACAAACAAAAAATTCCGTCTATTTTGCTCAAGGAGGAAAGGTTAGATTGTAGTTCCCTGGGGGACAGCTTCCTCCTGTCTTGGATGGACAGACTGTTCTATGCCTTCCCTCTGACGCCTCTCATCCTCAAGGCAATAAAGAAGATCAAGCAGAAGAAGGCAAGAGTCATTCTGACAACCCCGATATGGTCAAGGCAAATGTGGTTTCTTTACCTGATTCATCATGCTCTCTATCCTCCGATAGATCGCCCAACAGTTCCTCAGCTCCTCTCCCAGGATGCTAAGTGTCTGATGCATCCCAATGTGGGCATTCTTCAGCCCAAGGTGTGGTTCCAAGATGGTTTGTGGGGATAGAGTCATCCTGCTCTGTGGAGGTACAACACATATTATTAAACAGTAGTTCTATCCTCCAGAACTACATACCTTCAAAAGTGGACAAGATTTGGCTGCTGGTGAACTCCACAATGCTGCTCCTGAATCTGCCCCACCTCCACTTGTCCTGGAGTACTTGCTACAGTTTAAGAAATCGGGACTGTCCCTTAATTCCATCAAAGTTCATCTGGCAGTCATAACAGCTTTTCACACTACTATCAAGGGGTTCTCTGTTTGCTCACTCCACAACTGTGACATTCACAAAAGGCTAAGGGGAATCTCTTCCCATAGATAAAGGTTCCTACTGCTATCTGGGACTTGATCTTGGTTCTCAAGAGCCTCACAAAACCGTATTTTGAACCAATTGCCCCTGCTCATTAAAACAGCCTTTCTAGTAGTTATTACCTCAGCCTATAGAGTTGGAGAGATTGGGGCCTTAATGGCAGGACCCCTCCTCCCCCGCCCCTTTCACAATGTTCCACAAGGATAAGGTGTCCTTAAAACCACATCCCAGGTTTCTTCCTAAAGTAACTTCCAAATTTCACCTATATCAGAGAATATACCTACCAGTTTTCTTTCGAAACCTGCATGCTTCCAACCTGGAGACTGTTCTCCATACTCTAGATGTCAGGAGGGCGTTATCCCATTATCTGGATAGAACTAAGCCATTTCATAAATCTAGTAGACTGTTTGTTTTGATTGCAGACAGGTCAAAGGGTTCTGCCATTTTTACCTAGAGATTCTCTAAATGGATTTCCGAGTATATTATAGCTTGCTACCAGGCTATCAACATGCCACCCCTTATCAGCATTTTGGTGCTCTCGACTAGATCAGTCTACATCTATGGCTCTCCTTAAAAATGTTTGCGTTTCAGAAATCTGCAGAGCTGCTGCATGGTCTTTGGCACATACCTTCTCTAGACACTATGCCTTGGTTGATGCCTGCAGCTCTGATGCTGCAGTTGGCAACGCAGTTCTCTCTTCTGTGATGGACTGTTTAAAAATAGATATATAATATGGATCAGAGAATACATTGTTCAAAAGGACACTATAAACATCTCAGAGCTGTGGTCCCATTTTAAGACATTTTTATTTTAAATTTCTTGGACTGAAAATATGTTTTATATTAAATGTGAGTTATTGCACAGGTTATAGTATACACACAGTGGTTTGTTTGTTCTTTGTAGTGGGCATGCTTCTATATTTAAGTAAGTATATATGCAAATAAAATATAATCCAAGAAATTCTCACTGCTCACCTCCCCCACAAACAGACAAACAAACAAAAAACCCTCTAGATTCTTCAGGAAGCCAAATTCTCCACAGGTTATATTAGGGCATACGTCTATTGACTTCATCTGACTGTGCCAAATGCACTGCTGATATAAACAGGTAGGACTATTGCAATCAGTGGAGTTACACTGATCTATACAAGAGGTTAATGTGACCCCAGAATGTTTAAATAGGCCTGCTGTCCCTATGTGGCAAAATGTAGATCTGCCACTGCTGGCAGGGGCCTTTAAACAGTTTCTCACCTGACCCAAATTATTAAATGGTACTTTTTAAAAAATCCATCATGCAGGCACAATGTTACTTTAGAGCTCATCTTTCTTTACCAGTCTTCACTGAAATAAGCAATACTGCATTTTAAAATACAAACATATCCCACCTTTTTCTCTTCCTTCCATGGATCAAACACACCGTGTGAGGAATTAGACAACCTCACTCTATTACTTGATGTTCCACTTCCGAAACTAGAAAAAAATACAACTGTACCTCATAGTCTATATACTGTACTATTGTTAATAGTATCTACATTGCTTACTTTGCTCAGTTGTTTGGACATATTAGGCTCCATTGCTTTTTATGCTAATATTGTCATTCAATGTACTTCGGGCTCTCTGTCAGACATAGAGTACTGCAGGAGCTCTATGAATCCTAGACAAAAACTTTGTTAACATGGAGTTAAGGATGAGAGCACTTACCAGTAATTTAGGGTAAAATACATTAGAAGGGTATGGTAAGTATCCCAAAACCAAGCATCATAAATCTAAGAAATTCAGAGTTGTTAAATCTAAATGTTACAGCAGGAAATGCAGCATTAAGGCACTCAAACTCTGTAGTTACAGCATCCAGCATACGAATCGGATGAAGGCATTTAGTGTTTATGGTCCCAGATTGGAGTAGAGTACGCTAATTTTTAATAACATTTTTTTCCTCATGTCACTGCACAGCCAACTCATTTAGAATTGCC
Organism: Natator depressus; assembly: GCF_965152275.1. Lineage (NCBI taxonomy): Eukaryota > Metazoa > Chordata > Testudines > Cheloniidae > Natator > Natator depressus. The sequence goes on from NC_134235.1 coordinate 57,435,714, forward strand.
CTCAACATTACTGGGTCCACAGTTCAAATCTTTAAAAGGCCACATTTAGATGCCCTTTTTCAGAAAGGCTACTGCCTCCCATTATTCCTAGTGGGAGAGAAACCAAGGTGTCCTCCAATGCTGGCAGGAGGTGAAAAGAAACACAGTGAAGTAGATGAAAAGAGGCAGTGACCATCTTTGCAAAGGACAGACTGTGACCTCAGTCCGATTGAGAACAAAGGGAGATGGCAGCCATTTTGAAAGAGGGCAGTTCTTCATGGCCTGCTCTATAGAAGAATATTATTTGTCAACCTCAGCTGAAGAAGAAAATTTCATTTTTGATGAATAATGAGAGGGAAATGTTTGTAAGGTGGTGGCTCCTCAGATGTAGCCTATGCACAAAATGTCTGTGGATTTTAACTTTGGGAAGTTTGACAAGTCTTCATTGTTCTATTCAGATCACTGGGGCAAAAAAAGACCTGATGCTGGGTACTATATTCCTTAAAGGGGTCATTTTAAAAAATAATTTTAACTTGGACACTGATAAACCGATTAACTTTTAAATGTTCAGAAAATAAATGTGGTGCTCAAAGAGTAAGTTCTTTAACTTGGGAGAAAATACATTGGGTTTTTCAAACAAAAAAAGTAGTTGAATCCCTGCTTTAAGGGCAAAACTCAGCTCAACCTTAATTATGCTACTGGTGCCTCTGTAAACACCATTTACAATAGATTGCAAAGTCTTTCAGTTTACATAAAGTGAAATGTTTCACACTTATTTCTCTCCTCTTTCTGCCATTCTGTCTTGTATTATGAGTGAGTTACAGTAATTGTTAATGGAAAAAATCATCCTGTTTAGAAAAACCCCACAGAATAAAACCTCACAGTCTGTCTTATTTTTAAATCAGTAAAGCTTCTGTAATTTCTTGGCTGCCTAGCAGCTTCAGGGAGAAGTCAAAGTACTAGCAGAGTAAATGCAGTGTGGGAGGAGTTCAGCTGAAGAATAAATTAACTGTATTTCATTTCCCCTTAATAAAGAATTTCAGTTTTTCCACAGCTAACTATATAATCAGTTTGCTCCCCTGCTGGCTTGCTAACTTGCTGTTGGCTTTGCTTCAATAGTATAAGCCTGTAATGAGGGCAATGGGAGGGTCTAATCACACTGAGGAGAAATAAGCAACTGTGATATAACAGGTAGTTTTAGCTGTGCAGAATTTTGCTGTGTCTCTTATTATTAAAGAGCCCAAATATGTTTCCCCTATGTCTGCTCCACTTTGCAGAATAAAAAGCAGTGTACTCCCTGAGCTTCATTAATCATTTTTCACTGATTGGGTGACACTAAATATTTAAGTCCTTCTCTGTTTTCTGCAGCCTTGAGTTACCAGCATTTCCCCCCCGCCCCGCCCTGAAGTTTTATCATTAAACAATGCAAGAACCTCCAGTAACAAGAATGCATTTCAAGTGTGGTTGCCTGCATGAGGAATATAACATAATTTTGTTTCTTTCTGCTATAAAATCGTTAGTCAGAGTATACTTTAATTGTGAAATTATCATACCAGAAGTCTTGGAACGATTACAGAGACAATATAAGCTATAATAACAGCTGAGTTTGTTTTTCCTGCCTTTACTGTGCCAAGAAATTATACCCCATATTATGGGTTTGTTCACTAACTCACTTGTAATTCCACATTTTTTTCAACACTTTGGCTATACCAGACACAAGTTAAACGTACAAGATAAACAAAGATTATCTTTCGTCACACTATCACCAGACAAAAGGCTCTTCTGAGCAAGCAGTCCCTACCCCTTCACTTCTCTTTCTGCTCCTCATTCTAAATGCTCTACTTTTAGTTGCAGATAATATGCTAGGCAGCAGTGTGCAAAAAGAAAACGGTTCTTGTCAAATGAAATGTAGCAAACTTGTGGTGTTTTCAAAATTGAATGGGGGGGAAAATCCACTTTTACCTAATGCTTTGGAAATCTTTGCTGCCGGGGGGGGGGGGGGGGTTGGACAATAATTCTGGGGGGGGCTGGGAGGAGGTTAAAGTTCAAATTTAGTTTTCTGCGTCAATAGGTCTCATTCTGAATTGCAGCCAGATGATCAGCAGTGTTCAATGTAACACCAGGCAGATGAGGGAGGCTGGGCCAGTGTCAAGGTAGATTTGGAAGAAAAGTAAATAGCATTAACCAACACAGTGACTTATCTAATTGCTCTAAAGCTTTTCTGCTAGTTATTAAATATTTATATTTATATTCTAAATAAATATATGTAGTTACGTTTTTTAAAAAAGGCTGTAAAACTCGTACCTTCCTGTAGCTCCCCTTGTGCTTTCTGAATCATATGCTTAGCTTGGTGACAACAAACATCATCGTTTTGACTTCAAATCAGAAGTGCAAAGTCAACATAGCTGACTGAGTTCTGCATCATCAAGGAGCTTTCAGTGGCATTCTGATTTCAGAATATTCTGGTGGTGATGCATAAAACAGAAATGACACAACCTGATTTAAAGCTATAGAGGTGCACTTGCAGCATCAGCAGTTAGGAAACCATCTTGTTTTGATTTGTAAACTGGGTGAAATTCGCTATGGCTGCCAAATAGATCTGCAAAGGTATTGTTTTCCAGGGTTAATTTTCTGACCACAAATAAGCCCAACACCGTGTTTATTAACAAATGTGGACTTATCATGGCTGAATCTTTATCAATATTTGGAGCTCTTTAAATATGACAGTGCAGCACAAGGCACAGGTCCCTTGCAGATTTAAACTAGTGTAAATGGTGGATTCTCTTTCATTTTAAATCTTTAAATTGTGATTTGAGAACATTAGTAACTCAACCAGAGGTTATGGATCTATTACAGGAGTGGGTGGATGAGGTTCTGTGGCCTGCTATGTGCAGGAGGTTAACCTAGATGATCATGATGGTCCCTTCTGACCTTAAAGTCTGAGTTTTTAAAACCACAAATGTTTCAAATGCCTTTTTTTTCTTTTGTAGCCTTGACAACAGCTGTGGAATGGTGGGGGATAGCAGGTAAGGGCATGGAAAGCAAGGTGTGAATGGTCCAGTGCTGCAATCTAGCACTGTTACAGAAGTGGAGCACCACTCTGGATCTTCCTGCATGTCTGTCTGCTACTGCTCACAATGTTGGAGCTCTGCTCATTCTTTGCCACATTTCTGGTTCATAGCTGTGATAGTGCCAGCCTAGGAAATGCACTACTGATTGGAAGCAGCCCTGCTAGCTAGAACCTGGTACAGTAGCTTGGAAATATTGGGTGGCTGGGTGAGACGTTTTGGTATAGGGAGAGGCTGGGATCCATGACTGAGCAGAATCCTAAGGCACACTGTAAGCCTTTGTGAAGCTGAATGGGGAATATAGAATCGAGGGGGTTGAGGGGTGAGAGGATGCCTGAGCAGCCAGATGGAGAGGTTGGGTAGGGGGGCTAACAGCTGGTCCTGTATATTCTAGGGAGCCTTTGATCCCATAACTCCTCCAGTATATGTTTAAAAATTTTTTTTGTGTATATATAGTTTAATTTTTCAGGGAAAAAACATGTTTGAAATAGTATTTAATTGCTTGACAGCCCTATTAAAAAAAATTAATCGGAATTAAAAAAATTAATTGCGATTAATCACGCTGTTAATAAAAGAATACAATTTATTTAAATATTTTTGGATGTTTTCTACATTTTCAGATATATTGAATTACAACACAGAATACAAAGTGTACAGTGCTCACTTTGTACAGTACTTTATACTGTATTGTACTTTACTTTATACACTTTATTATACAGAATACAGTGCTCACTTTATATTTTTTATTACAAATATTTGCACTGTAAAAAAACAAAAGAAATAGTATTTTAATTCACCTAATACAAGTACTGTAGTGTAATCTCTGTATCATGAAAATTCAACTTACAATTGTAGAATTATGTACAAAAAAACCTGCACTCAAAAACAAAACAATGTAAAACTTTAGAGCCTACAAGTCCAATCAGTCCTACTTCTTGTTCAACCAATCGCTCAGACAAACAAGTTTGTTTACATTTGGAGAAAATAATTCTGCCTGCTTCTTGTTTACAATGTCACCTGAAAGTGAGAACAGGCATGGCACTGTTGTAGCCGGTGTCGCAAGATATTTGTGTCAGATGCACTAAAGATTCATATGTCCCTTGATACTTCACCCATATTCCAGAGGGCATGCATCCAGGCTGATCATGGGTTCGGCTTGATAATGATGCAAAGCAGTGCAGACTGACGCATGTTCATTTAATCATCTGAGTCAGATACCACCAGCAGAAAGTTGATTTTTTTTTTTTTTGGGGTGGTTTCGGTTATGTAGTTTCCGCATCAGCGTGTTGCTCTTTTAAGACTTCTGAAAGCATGCTCCACACCTTTTTCCTCTCAGATTTTGGAAGGCATTTCAGATTCTTAAATCTTGGGTCGAGTGCTGTAGCTATCTTTTAGAAATCTCACATTGCTACCTTTGAATTTTGTCAAATTTTCTGTCAAAGTGTTCTTAAAATGAACAACATGCTGGATCATCATCCGAGACTGCTATAACATGAAATAATGGCAGAATGTGGGTAAAACAGAGCAGCAGACATACAAGTCTCCCCCAAGGAGTTCAGTCACAAATTTAATTAACACATTATTTTTTTAACAAGCATCATCAGCATGGAAGCATGTCCTCTGGAATGGTTGTTGAAGCATAAAAGGACATATGAATCTTTAGCGTATCTGGCAAGTAAATATCTTGCGACGCCAGCTACAACAGTGCTATGTGAATGCCTGCTCTCACTTTCAGGTGACATTGTAATTAAGAAGTGGGCAGCATTATCTCCCGTAAATGTAAACAAACTTGTTTGTCTTAGCGATTGGCTGAACAAGAAGTAGGACTGAGTGGACTTGTAGGCTCTAAAGTTTTACATTGTTTTGTTTTTGAGTGCAGTAATGTAACAAAAAAGCCTACATTTATAAGTTGCACTTTCATGATATAGATTTCACTACAGTACTTGTATGAGGTGAATTGAAAATACTATTTCTTTTATCATTTTTACAGTACAAATAGTTGTAATAAAAATAATATTAAGTGAGCATTGTACACTTCGTATTTTGTGTTGTAACTGAAATCAATATATTTGAAAATGTAGAAAAAATCCAGAAACATTTAATACATTTCAATTGGTATTCTATTGTTTTACAGTGTGATTAATCACTATTCATTTTTTAAATCGCGATTAATTTTTTTGAGTTAATCACGTGAGTTAACTGCAATTAATCAACAGCCCTAGTGTTTAACCAATTGTTATAGGTATATTCTACATAGTCAGCTATGTCAAAATGCTTTCTGAGACTTCTATCTGCACTTCCCTGGTTGAAAGTAACAATAGTAAAAGTATTAACACTTTGAAAATATTAAGTGCTGTACAAAAATTAATCATCACAATGGGTTTGTACTAATAATATTAATAGCCCCTTATTTCAGGTGGTGAAGCAGAGAGAGATCACGTTCCCAACACCACACGCCAAAGGTGCAGTTGGGATTGGAATTCAGGAGTTCCTGGCTCCCAATCCCATACGTACCCAAAATAACAGTGGGTGTGGTGTTGTCTTGCTTGACAGTGGTTATGCAACCAATTAGTGTAAATTATCTTTTTATATTTCATTCTGTAGGGTTTGGCTCTTCTTTGTAGGGGTTGTACTAAATGTACTATTGCATTACTGACTTTTCAGTTGTACTTGCTGGGTTTCTTTACCTTTAGAAGCTTTGATCCTCTTTTAATCATCATTTTGGACAGTGTTCCTTGTGTACCCAAAATTCCCAGTGAAGTCAGCTGGCACGTGCATGCAGGATCAAACCTTGTGTCTCTATTATTAATGGTAGTTACAGGCCACAATTTTAAAAAGTGACTTGTGATTTTGGGTGCCTCTGTTTTTTGGAGTGCCTACCTGGAAACACCTTAAAGGGGGCCTGATTTTTAGAAAGTACTGAAGACCCTCGCTGTAAAAAATCATCCTCCTTCAAGGATTCTCAAGTTGGACACACTAAAAATCACTCGTTAGTTTTTACATTTTAAACACAGTCCTTGCAGTAAAACATTCAACCAGATGTGTAACTTCTACAGATCATCTACTGTTCTTTTGTAGCCTTAAAATAATATTAATACAAAATTAGCTAATTTTCTTGTTGCTGCCTGTTTGCTATTTAAGTGAAGCATTTAAGAAACTTTAACTGGTGAATAATTCATGTATTTTCTTGTCATAGAGCAATTCAAATCTCAGCTAATTTTTAAAAAAAGTAAATATTAATTTAAAAACCCTCTCTACACCATGATTTTGATCTTGCCTATCTACTTCAACTCACAATAGCTATTTCTCTTTCTTTCTTTAAAACAATAGATAGCAATTTATAAAATTTTATTGTTGAAAAACTGAAGTTATGATGTTTACATTTGTTTCTATGTATACATTGATTCATATTAACTTAGCTTTTTCTTAGTAAATGGGAGTATATTAACTGTCTCTCAAAAATCAGTTTTATTTTTTGTTGATTTTGCTCTCTTAAACTACATGTTTGCAGAGTATAAGTATTTCCTTTCAAAAATATTTAAATATGTGTATTCTTTGAGACATGGATTCTTGTTCAAATCTCTAGAGAAGTCAAAATATATGTCACCAAACCCCACCCACAATGAAAAACAAAGATCTGGGTTTTGTCTCGTGTTATATGCAGTATTTCACTGCTGTTCTTGGAGAACTGTTCTTCATTTCTTGTAATGGAATTGTAAGCAAACCCATGCTACATGGTGTTTTTCACAATCAATTATTTTGTTCATTTTGAAATATATCTGTTTTCCATGTAAAGTCCCTATATACCTTCTCCAACTAACCCCAGGAAAATAAGTTGTTTATTTTAAAAGATTTTGAAGTCTGAGTGGTCTAAGATATGAAGAGACAGATTAGTTTGCAAGGCAATACTATACTACAGGCCTGCATATCCTTCTCTTTGTCAGAAATGGGATTATGGCACAAGTATAGAGGATTTCTTATCCATATAATTTGATGGCAGGAAATATTAAAATAAACTATAAACTCAATTTGCAGTTTGTCTTAGGGAGGAAATTGGGATATGACTGGGTAAAATACATATTGAAGGCTAATATCTAAAAAAACTTGGATTTGCAGAAATAGAACTATTACATAAGCCTCTCTGCCATTTTCTTTCAGTAACACTGAATATAATTACTTTACCATTTATTTTATTAAATGTAAATGTTAAATTTCCAAGCAAAGCTATATAAGTATGAGTTTTCTTTACCCTTTACAAAAACTGATGAGTTTTAGTCTCTTATTGTTGAATAAATTTCTGTGTCTTAATCCACACAATCAAATTAATTGAGGAATTAAGATCCAGAGGAAATAGTCATTACATTATGGAAGATTCACTTCTACAAAAGGAATTAGTAGTTTATAAACCTAAAAACATTAGGGACCTAATTTTTAGAGGTGCTGCACCTCTGCAAATCACTTTGTAAGTGAATTAATTTTTTATGAAAAGTACGAGATTAACGTCCACGGAGAAATTACAACAGGGGTTGTAACACTGCAAGCATCTTCTTATGGCCCCATCACTGTCGAGATGAGACGTTTCTTTTCTTGTATTGTGGATACTGGTCCATTGGTGGACTAGGCCAATCAACTTGCCTCACGAAAGGCACTGAACAGCCATCAGAAGATGGAGGTTTTTGGTTACCACCAAATCGGGCTTGTTTCAAATAACAACTCAGAGAATAAACATGACCATTTAAACGAAAATAATTAAACGTTCAGGGAATTCTTCTATTCTTCTTGTCCTATTCAGCTAATTGCCTTAAACTTGAATGAATACACTGCATGTCTAAATGAGGAACTAATAGTATTCAGCCAAGCATGTTTGAAGCAATACACCTGCGTCCCTATTGCAGTTGTTCCCAAACTATCAGTTGTGTCCTCCAAGTCGGGTTGCATCATTAGTGTATGGGGCCACAATCCCACTTGAATATACAAACCCAAGTCTGAACACGTCCAGACCTGCTCTACAAAATGGTGTCCTCCACTTAGTGTGACCTCACACGCGCTGTATGTGACAGGTCACACTTCCTGCAGGATGCTATTTTGTAAAGCAAGTATTTCTGCTGGGGACTTGCGGAGGTGCTGCATCTGGTGCAACCTCCAGCAGCGAGTCTAGTGATGTAGATATAGGCTCACATGAATCAATAACTCTCAAACTAGGGTCAAGCAGGCAAAAAGGTTGGGAACTGCTATGCTACTGCTTGAGCAACAAACCTCAAAGCTCAAATTATGATGCTCCTACTATTCTAGTCATAGTCACTTAAGGACTGCTCACTTAAGCAGACACTGCCAATAATGTGGCAGTTTTTGTGTACAAGACTCAGACCTGGTCTTGGGGCACTGCAAACTGTGTTGTTGCAAGTGGCACCCTCTAATGCTGGTCATGCATGAGAAACAGAAGAAGGGTAGCCTCACGCATTGACCTCTGTATCTGACTCATGAGAGTTGCTGCTGTCACAGGCAGTGCCACCTCCAGCCGTCTAAGAAGCTAACTCCTCCTCCCTTTCCTAACATCTTTCAGGCCTTGTCTACACTTGCATTGGCATGGAGGGTATGTGTAGCTACACAGAATCATAGAATATCAGGGTTGGAAGGGACCTCAGGAGGTCATTTAGTCCAACCCCCTGCTCAAAGCAGGACCAATCCCCAATTTTTGCCCCAGATCCCTAAATGGCCCCTTCAAGGATTGAACTCCCAACCCTGGGTTTAGCAGGCCAATGCTCAAACCACTGAGCTATCCCTCCCCCTTCATAATGCAGTGAAAAGCAGGCTATGTCCACACTGTGGTGTTAGCTACCCCTGACAGTGAAAGGCTCTGGGAGGGAGGAGGCAGCACGGAAAGATTCTGGCAGAGGCTTTCCCCACTGTCTCCTCTTCCTGCAGTGGGCAAAGGCTAGGGTTGCCAGGCCTCCAGTTTTCAACCGGAACCCCCGGTCGAAAAGGGGACCCTGGCGGTGCTGGTTAGCACTGCTGACTGGGCCACTAAAAGTCCAGTTGGCGGTGCAGTGGGGATAAGGTAGGCTCCCTGCCTGCCCCGGATTTGTGCAGCTCCCAAAAGCGGCTGTCATGTCCGGCCCCTAGGTGCAGGAGCGATCAGGAAAGCTCCGCATACTGTATCCGCCCTCTGTGCTGGCTCTGCAGCTCCCATTGGCTGGGGACTGCGACCAATGGGAGCTGTGGGGGTGGCGCTTGTGGGCACAGCAGCATGCAGAGCTGCATGGCTGTGCTTCCACCTCGCCTCTCCGGGAGCAGCACAGAGCCAGGGCAGGCAGGGAGCCTGCCTTAGCTCCACTGCACCACCGACCAGGAGCCACCTGAGGTAAGCACCGCCAGGCTGGAACCTGTACCCTGAACCCCCTGTCCCAGGTTGGAACCTCCTCCCGCACCGTAACTCCCTCCCTGAGCCCCCTCCTGCACCCCAAGCCCCTCATCCCTGGCCCCACCCCAGAGCCCACACCACCAGCCAGAGCCTGCACACCTTCCCGCACCACAACCCCCTTGCCCCAGCCCTGAGCATGCTCCTGTACTCCAAATCCCTTGGCCCCAGCCCAGACCCACCTCCTGTACCCCAAACCCCTCATCCCCAGCCACGCCCCTAGCTGGAGCCCTCACCCCCTCCCACACCCAACCCTCTGCCCCAGTCCAGTGAAAATGAGTAAGGGTGGGGGACAGTGAGCGACTGGGGGGTACGGGGCTGGAGTGAGTGGGGGCGGGGCCTCAGGGAAGGGGTGGGGCAGGAGCGTTTGGTTTTGTGGAATTAGAAAGTTGGCAACCCTAGCAAAGGCTCTGGCAGTCGGGAGGCAGCAGGACATTACCATGCTAAAAAATAGCCTGTCAATATAGGAGCGATGGGTTGGGTGAGTAGAGAGTAGGGATATATACCCTAAGGTTCTGGCTTGTCTTTACTCGCCAAAGCAGTGACTCACTGTCTACACGGCTATTTATACCTGTGTTAGGAGGTGTGCAGTATCTGTACTCTACATGTCACCGTAAGGGTAGACGTAGCCTCAGTTCTACAGGATTGTAGAGAGAAATCTGCTGTTCTGCAGGAGACTAGAAGCAGTAGCTTCTTGACCAGTCCTAGGAATTTTAGTATTATCATGGAAGGAGGAAGTAGACAAAGAGATGATGTGTAGGGGGAGAGTTAGAGGAGTTTCAACAGGGGCCAAGGGCTACGTGCAGCAGAGGGTAAGGTGTATCTATAAGTGGAAGTAGAGTGAGTGGTAGGTTTGCAGTTTTGAAGGAGGGGAATTGATGTGGTACAGAGAATTAACAGTGGGTACAGACAGAAGAGTAAGTGATAAGTAAAGGAGGAGAGAGAGAACAAGATATAATAAAAGAAAGGTAGGGGAAAGAGAAGTATTCAACATTATAGAAATACATTGGGAAGAGACACACCAGAACACAGTGAAAGGAAAGGAGAAAACAAAAGCAAGAGACAAAATTAATTCCTGCCATAAATACAGTGAAGTACAAACCTGCTTCTGTTTATTAAACACATCCTTTCCCCAGGCTTTGAGAGGATTTGACCTGTAAAATCTTGGGCACTCAGATCACTAGTCTGAGCTATCTAGTACCTTTCAAAGTTGTAGCTTGTGCATAAGCATGATGTTCTCCTTTTATGTGGCGTTAATAACCTACCTAAAAGAGCACTTAAGTACAGAGATTTATAAAAGTGTGCAATTAAGAGTGTTACAAAAAATATACTTCACTAATTCCCCTTATGTGAACAATCGTGTGTGTACATACATATTTAGCACCCATATGGAAAGTACTCTGTGTGTGTGTGTGTGTACTGTATATAGTACTCTATATTCCCAGATAAAAACTATTAAGTCTGACCTGTAGTTAAACCATGCAATGTGGTCCCAGATTACACTAAACTGATTTTTAAAGACACATGAAATTCTCCCATCTCCCATGCTTCAATGGTGTTGCTAAAGGGCAGACTTTTGGGTTCTTGAACTGTGCATTTCCATACCTTAACATGTCTTTTAAGTTTAACCTCAACTCTGAATTTCCTGGTTTTATAACGAGTGGTTAAGGAGCAACTAGAACATCCCTGTAATGTTTTCACCCAACTGATGTGTACTGATACATACTCTGTCTTCTTTCCATCCCTACTTTTTGTCTGGGAATTTCCTTTTTTTTTTTTTTTTTTTTTTCATTTTAAAAATTCATAAATCAGCACTAATTAAGGAAACCCAAAGAGAATATTACCTTGTGATATTTCTAATGACTTGAAGATAAGTACCAATCTCAAACTGAAAAGAGAATGTTAACTTTTTGGGCCAAACTCATCAGTGTCCTGTGGCTGTTTTATGCCATTCAGTAGCACTGCAAAGCAGCCAGAATGTAGTGGCCAGCCAAACTGGGTTTACAACCTTATTTATATCACTAGAGCAGTGTAATGCAGCTGGAGTGTACTCCCTGGCTCCCCCCTCTGTCTCATTTTCCACATTCCACCTCCCTCCAGCACCCCTGCATTCCCCTCCATGCACACCCACACCAATTAGCTCCTCCTTCTTACCCCCAACATTCCTTGTACACATTCCCTTAAATTTCTCTGTCATCCTGTCATTCCCCCTCATTCTGTCTCCTTTTGTACATCGTCTTTCTGCCCGCGTATGCATTTCTTCAAACTTCTCCCCTCTCTATCAATTCCTTTTTCTCTATTCCTACCCAATTAATCTCTATTTTTATTTACTTTATTTTTACTTTTTCGTTATCCATATTGTCTATTGTTATGAATGTAATATTCAGGATTACTAAAGAAATACACAGATGAAAATGGGGATAATCATGTGTGGTAGTAAGACAAGGTTTGTACAAAGAAGGTATATGGTGTTTTTTTTTATATTGCTGAGGTGCGTTTTTGTTGATTATAGTTATAGTGTTTTGATTATTTGCAATATTATGATGACATTACAAAGCAAAGTGTTGGCATTGCTTTTGCTCACCACTAAAATTGTATCAGGTTTTTTAGTTTATAGCAAGAATGAAAATTTGTTTTATATAGCATTTTTACTTCATGTGCTTTACATGAATATCATGTACTCCCTACCATTCATGCTTTTGACTAGAGATGTGCTTGAGCTACAAAATTAGGATCTAGATTTTGAACCCACAAATTTGGAAGCGTTTGGATCAGAAGATTTGGTTAAGGTACATCTCCTCTCTAAACAGTATAAAACAGCATGCAGTTAACTATGGAATACTATAAACACAAAACATGTTTCCAAATCAAGTAATGCATAAGTTCCATACAAATATTTTATAGATTAGTTGATTTGATTAATCTGATACTTGAAATAATGCAAAGATAGATCTGTTTGATTCCCATTACCCCATTTCTGCAAACATTTGCTATATCACATTTTTGGCAATCATGTGAACATCATTAACTGACTATCTTAATTGTGATTTGGGGAAAAACTCCACTGGTTGGGAAAGAGGGTAGACCAAAAATGGATGCAGATATATATATGTGTGTGTGTGTGTGTGTGTGTGTGTGTGTATATACACACACAATATATATATATATAAATTTCACTTCTGTAAAAATTACAAAATTTTGTTGCACATACGAAGACATTTAATATAAAAAGGTCTCTGATGTGCAGGGCTGGTTTTTGATACAAGATTCTGTCTTCCTGCATGTGAACCAGTCACACCAGAACTACAAAGAAGTGCTTTTATTTTTTGTGAGCAGCAGTTTCAAGACATGTTGCAGCCACCAAGAGTTGAGGTGGGGTGAGGTTCCTTCCTGCCAAGTCCGTAGGATGAGTAATACTTAAGTTTACAAAATACTACGTAGTTTAATTTTTTTAAAGGCAACAATTATTGTAATGTAAAGGAACCTATATCAGTCCCTACCGTATTTTCTAAAACTTGATTTAAACATCTGATTAGTTGGGTGGCGAAAATGAAATCCAGTGGAACTTTTGAGTATTTTTATTATTTTATTTGTGTTACAGCAACACCTGGGGGACTCGTCCAACATTGGGACCTCATTATGCTAGGTGCCATATAAAGACATAGTAAGAGATGGTCCCTGCCTTGAAGGGTTTGTGACAGTGCTGTCATTTTCTTTGCAATAAACCCTCCTAATTGCTCCAGTGATGTAGCAGTTCTGCCTTTGATTACTCAGCTGCATACTTATCAGTGGGTATCTGAGTTTTACACCATCTATGAAGTTCTTAAAACGGGCCAGATTTGGGAAATTAAGTGCACAAGAAACAAACTTATGAAAAGTTAAAAATAAAATAAAATAAAAATCCTTCATTCCCTGTGCACCCCATTTTCATTTAATTTCCAGAATTCTTTAACTCCTTTACTATGCGAGGATTTCCATGAAAATATGAAAAATGTCCTGATTAAAAAATGTGATTAAAAAGTTATCTTCCCTACAACTTGTGTAGTTTTACCCTTTTATCTTTCAGCTTCGATAATTGTGTCTTCCTGCTTTGACTTAAACATGTTTCATTGTAATGAATGAAAGTAATTGTGGTTGGCCTGTATATATGTAGATCTTTAAAAGCTGTGCATCACTTTATAACTGATACATATCATTGATATTTATAAAAGCAATGTATTCTGAATTGTCACTAATCTGAAATGGAAAATATTTTAAAATACCATAAAATACTCCTACTTTTTGAAGATGTACTGTGTTAATTAGGAATTCTTATGAGTATTTTTCACTCCATTGTTTGGGTTTTTCAGTTTACTTGATTTTCCTGTTTCAATTATGTAGATTAGGAAGGCTTACTTTTCCCTGTTTCTGCTGTCCTTTGCATCCTGGTTATTGTTTATTCTTTCTACTTCTTGACAAAATAATTTTGACAAGAAAGCTTTTAGAAATACACTCATGTCAATACTGGAAAGTAGTTCCTAATATTAATATTTTTATATTTGGACTGTCCTCCATTACCCTCTGTTATTCACTCGCATTTACCATGGATATTAAATGTAGTAGTGTTGTTCACATAACATACCAGATTACTGTTTACACTCTGGTGGTAAATTTACATAAATCTACCCAATGGATGAACAGGAACAATACCATGTGACCTATGTAACTCACCAACAAATATTCACAACAACTGTTCACCAGCAAGCTGCAGACTAATATCTGATCACTCAAGAAAGTCACAATTTCAAATAATGGATAATTGAGAATTTGGGGATCTGTTACATACATTTAAAAGGTAAAATCCTTTGTCTGTTGAATAAATTACTAATTGTAGATTTTTTACTCAGTTCTGTAAGTAGATTATACACTGATAAATACACTTTGTTATAAAGTAGTTTTCATTATAGAAAACCAAATTAAATTTTAAATGCTTTATATCAGGAAATAGACAATATACAGAGAAATAAATTACTGATAGCCATAAATATTAGTACATAAAAATAGATACTAAATTACAATTAACAATCTTATTGAAAAGCAATTGTGATAGTGTCCAAGAAAATCTGGCGCCAGCCCACCGATCCAGACCACATCATCTTACAGCACCGTACAAGTACTCAGCATCAGTGCATCTGTAGCTGCATCCAGAACTGCAATCTTCCTTGCTGTAGATTTCAGCACTACAGTCAGCACCGACCCTATCCACTGATGCGGCATCATCAAGCCCTAACACACTGAGGGCCACGGCACCACCCATGGATCCAAGTTATACTTTGTCCTTGGCATCATCAGCCGGTGAGGAAGATCCATACCAAAAGCATTTTTACCCACCCAGATTTTCTCCACAATCTTCAACATCATAGAGAGTCAAGACACTGCACAAGAGTTGGGCCTTTAACCTGTAACTGGGTACATGCCACATTTGCTCAGAGATCCTTTGTCTTTATTGAATTGACAAATACGTACATCGTTATAATTCATTCCCAGTTTTGAAATAGGAAAAATACACCCTGCCCACCAGGCTCTTGTCCACCAATGCCCATATAACCCTGCTGGGGACCCTTGCCTGCTCGGAGCAGCTTTAGCCAGAAGGGAGAGCGGTATAAGGTTATTTCACCTACAGTGCTGGCACTACAGACCTCCCAACAACCCCTCTTGGTTCTACTCCAACCACAGGTAGAGATGGAAGAAATGGCACCAGAAGGCAACCCTTTGGCACTGGTGACCCTGTCTTTCTTGTCCCTGATGAGACTGTAGTGCCGCCAACAGCCCCACAATTGACCAATACAAAGGTTTCCAAGACCTATTAAAAAGGTCAGTGAGGCCTTTCAAACCCGTTGAGGAGGTATAGGAGCAGACACATAAGTTAGTAGACATATACTCTGGACTTCTTCAGTGGGAAGAACAGCCCTCCCCGTCAGTGAGGCTGCTATTGACCCTGCCAAAATCCTGTGGCAGATACCGTTTTTGGCATACCATACCTCTTGTAAGGCAAATAGGAAATAATGAATGCCTCCTGAAGGTGTGGAATTCTTTTACACGCACCTTGTCCCATCCCCCATTGTAGTTACAGTGACAAATGAAAAGGCAAAACAATTCAGGTCCACACCAAAGGAGAAAGAGCCAAAGAGACTACAATAATTTGGTTAAAAAGCCTACTCCCTGGTGAGCCTGCAGTTCCGTGTGGCCAATTTCCAGGCCTTATTGGCAAGGTATGACTTCTGCATACATGAGATTGTTCTGCTTGCTTTTTCAGATAATCTGCCAAATGAGACTAGCGAGGAATATATATGGCCAGTCAATGAGAGCCAGTTAGTGGCCAGGAGAAGCCTGCAAGCAGCAGCTGATGTGGCTGACACAACTACCAGATATATGGCAATGGTAGCTGTTTTGCAACGGGTTCCTTGGCTTCAAGGATTGGGGTTCCCCAGAGAAGTCCAAATGTTGGTGGAGGATCTGAGGGGGGCAGTCAGGGGGCAGGAAGTGGGAGGGGGCAGATAAGGGGTGGGAGCCAGACTGTTTCGGGAAGCACAGCCTTCCCTACCCAGCCCTCCATACAGTTTCGGAACCCCAAAATAGCCCTCAGGCCAAAAAGTTTGCCCACCCTGGCATAAGGGGTGCATATTGGTTTACAGCGATCCCCTGATGTCTTAATAATAGTGTGCCATAAGGTGCATATGAGGTCTCTACAAACAACTACTGAAGCACTGGCCAATCTAATCATTGCAAGATGTAAATGTGGATGATATTTGAGGAATTATGTATCTATACTGAAAACTATATTCTTAGGGTATGAAAGTTAAGGCAGGTCATTTGAAGGTGATAAACAGATTCTGTTCAGGCAGGGGTCAGAGACACTCCTCTCTCTCCGGCTGACCACTGTGCAGTGTGTGTCCTACAATGTACATCTATTTGCATACAAAGCCACCAATTAATCAAGATTGCAAAGTCGACAAGAGATCACAAAATCTACAAGAAGGAACACCGAGCAGGGGGTGTCCTATTTATGACTAAGATCAAAGAATTAGCCTGGTAATCAGGAGAATGTAGAGAAATACTCAATATCCTTCACCTAGGGAACAAGCTGTTCGTGTGTTTATCTTATGAATGGAGGATCACAGCTGGTCTGGTTGTTAATCACTGCAAGAAAGGCTTTGGGTGAGCTAATCTTCATTAGACCAGGAAAATGTCTGGTTAGTTAAGTAAGTCTAAGCTTTAGAAAGCATGTTATGATTTTATTTTATACGTAACCATTTGTGTTTCCAATACTTTTGTGTACTTGCTATTACATGATTCTCTGTTCTTTGGTAAATATCCTTATACTTATTTTACTATAAACAAATCTAAGTGCTGTGAATTAAGTGGCATGGTGATCCTGAAACTGATCAGCTGAGGTGTACTGTTCCCTTGGGAATAGTATATCTGTAAATAGTGTGTGTCCCCTTTGGAACCCGGGCTAGGCACTAAAGGGAATGCTGAGAGCGTTCGGTGTTTGGAGTGTGCCTATTGCTAACCTGCCGGACAGTGTCTGTGTAAGCTGAGAAGGGAGTGTTTGCATTGCCCCTGGCTGGTAGAGTCAGGGAGCTGACCCCGGTCAGGCATGGACAAGGCTCCCTAATGCTAAGGGCAGGTGGTAGCAAGGGGCCTCACAACAAACCTGCGTACCCTCAGGAAGCTTCATATACTCCATCCTGGTTTTGGTGGTGCCTATAACCCCTTTCCCATCCCTTTTCAGGGACCCTTCTTCCATCGATAAACCTGACTCTGGAGTCAGGAGACTAGTTTGCACCTCTTAACCTTCAGGATGCATACTTCCATATTGCCATTATTCCGCTCACAGGAGGTACCTAAGGTTTACAGTGGGCCAGGACCACTATCAGTATTGAGTACTGTCCTTTGAACTCTCCCATGGCACTGAGGATATTCGCCAAGGAGCTATCAGTTGTGGCAGTTTATCTGAGAAGACTATCTGAGAACTTACCTGAACATCAACATAGACCCTTATCTGGACAATTGGCTTGTATGGGGGAAATCTCCTTAACAGGCCTGTAGAACCATCTACAACATGCTCAACCTCTTTCAAAGGTTACACCTGAAAGTCAACAAACATAAATTAACATTTAAATTAAGTGGTGCAATCCTAGACTCCTCTGCATCCTGGGCCTATGTACCTCAAGACACATTCAAGAACCTGTCCATCCTTATTATCCAATTTCAGGGAAACCCCTGTATCAATGTCAGGTCATGCCTCACCCTTCTGGGTCAGATGGCCTCTTGCACCTTTGTGATGCTGCATAATAGACTTCACCTCCGCTGCTTGCAGAGTTGGTTGAAACTGGTTTACACACCTTCCAAACATCACTTGGATGTGCCTCTCATTATGCCACCCTTGGTCCTATCTTCACTGAAATGGTGGAGAAACCCGATGAATGCCTGCAAATCTGTCCCCTTCCAGGTGCCCCAGCGTCCAAGACCATTGTGATGTTAGGATGAGGTGCCCAAATTGACCAATTAAAGATACAAAGTCTATAGTCCCCAAGGAAGAAGAAGAGAATGCACATCACTCTCCTAGAACTCAGAACTGTACAGAAAGCCTGTGTGTCCTTTCTCCACCTAATAATAAGGACAGTTGGTACAAATCAAAATCAACATCAACAATCAAGATGGAGTCAGATTTTTTTCCTCTCTGTCAAGAAGCCATCAAGCTCTGGGATGGTGCATCAAACAGCAGATATCCAGGGCAGCTGTACTCTTACCTGGACTGTTGAACACTTTTGAAACAACCTCAGCAGACACTTTGTAGCCAGACAGCCAGCCCCCCCCCCCCCCCCGTCAGACCAGCATTGCTGGAAACACACGGGAGCCAAAACACCAGGGCACTCCAGCACAGCCTTTGAAGCTGAGAGAAGCACAGGTGTGCTGCGACAATGTGCCTCTGGGAACGTATACAACAATTGGGCTCACAGCAGGCAGAGGCGCTGTGACAGACATGGCTCTTAGCCCCTACTAAACAGCATGATGCACACACACCAACATCCTAGGTGGGAAAATATTTACCCTGATAAAAGAAGTGTCCAGTAGTCGAAACTTATTGTTTCTCCCTTGCAAGTGTGAACTACTCTTGCGAGAGCTGGCGTCACCCCGACAGACCAGCCCCAATTTGGTACAAGAAATGAGAAAGAGAATAAAGGAGTACAGAGGTATAAGTAGGGGACCTACAGCACCATCATTTTTGAGTGCTTTTCACTATCTATCTGCTGGTCAGATAAGTGACAGCCTCCCAAGGCTTCTGCAGCTAAGAGGGTCCCTAAGCCTTGTCCCTTATTCGTCTTTCTGCGGAATTGAGTGACCGATCCTGGCTTGGCACCGCTGGAATCGAGAGATGCAAGGAGGGTAAGAAGCACCCACACCTGATCTCCTATCTTTAGTGTACACATATTTTGAAATAGAGCTCTATACTTTGTTTTCTTTCTTTGGGATTGTAGCTTCAGTTTTGTAACTTGTTTGTGTGTGTAACATCTCTACATTTAAATAAGTAGGCACTAGCAATTTTGTAACCACATGATTAGAATCTAGTTTAATAAATTTTGGTAACCATTTATGCATAAGCCTGACTTGTTTCTCTGGTCTACTGTAAAGCAGCCAACACAATTAAAAGAACCTCAGCCGTTTTGGCTATAAAGCCTGGCCATTAGGTGAGAGTACTAAGAGCCTAGCGTTGAGTTGTGCCGCCTCCACGGGGCAAACTCTTGGGGCACCTGTCAGTCAATCCTGACTGCCCGCTGCGAAGGAGCTCTGAGCTCTAGCAGTTAAAGTCACGGGTGTGGAGAGGCTCTTAGTGCTGCCATTGGGGCACCTGTCAGTCAGTGTTGACTGCCCGCTGCGAAGGAGCTCTGAGCTCTAGCAGTTAAAGTCACGGGTGGTTAGGACCTTGGGGCATCTGTCAGCCTAGCCCGGGCTGCCCGCCGCGAAGGGACAGTGCGTCCTAGCGGTTAAAGTCACGGATGGTATAAACGGGCATAGCTGGCACCTCACCAAACATCCCTGGCCATCGGCTAACAGACTTCCTCCCCAATCATGAAATCAAAGACAAAATTCTACAGGATGTTTTCATGGACTGAGACAATCCCAAGATCAACCTCTTCACCATTCAGTACAACAACAAATGTCCAAGATTCTGCTTGAGGCGTGGAATGAGTCCAGGATCCATAGCAGATACATTCCTGATACTATGGTCAGAAGATCTGATGTATGCTATTCCCCAACCCTTCTAATTTCTAGAGTGCTTCACAAACTCAAACAGGACTCATTCAAGCTAATCTTAATAGCTCCAGCGTAGCTCCAACAATTCTGGTTCACAGACTTACTGAACCCATCAATATTTCAACCCAAAACCTTACCTCTGCTCCCAGGCCTGCTGTCTGAGAACCAGGGACAGATTCTACACCCAAACCTGGTGTCCCTACATCGTACAGCATGTCAGCTGGATGGATGGATGTTGTCAGCAAAACAGGTCTGCTCTTCTCTAGTTAAAAAAGTTCTAATAAGCAGTGGAAAAGAATCAACATGACAAAATGGATGAGGTTTTTCCACTGGTGCCACCAAAAAATTAGTGGAACCACATCATTCCTCCATCCCTCAAATACTCGACTACTTACTGAAACTAAAACATAGGGACCTGTCCCTTAGTTCAGTTAAGGTGAACCTAGCTGCCATCTCAGGTCATCATCCACCAGTGAAGGACTTTTTCTCATCTGTTGGTAGTTTAAGTTCCTGGAGGGCCTAATTCCGGTTTTCCCACCAATCAAGGAACCTGTACCTGCACGGGACTTAAACATGGTACTCTTAGCCCTCATGGAGCTACCCTTCGAACTTATGGCTTCTTCCTCCCTGCTATGCCTTACTCATTTTCAGTTGCTATAACTTCTGCCAGAAGCATAGGGGAGATTCAAGAACTACTGGCTGGCTCACTGTACACAGACAAGGTATCCATGAGAACACACCCTAAATTTCTCCCCAAACTAGTGATGGAATTCAACCTGAATCAATAAATATACCTACCACTATTTTTCCTGAAACCTTATGCATCCAAATCTGTTGCACATTTTAGATGTCAGGAGAGCCCTGGGCTACTACTTAAAAAAACAAAACAAAACCCAATTACCAAGACTGTTTGTCTCTCTCCATAACAGAGAGGCCGAAAAGCTCTGCATTTTCATCCCAGAAACTATCAGACAAGATTTCTGACTATATTAGGACATGCTATGAGGTGGCCAAGGTAGAACCACTCTCCATGATCACAGCTCATTCCCCTAGAATACAATCTGCATCAGCAACATTGCTGTGAAATCTACCAATATCAGACATTTGTAAGCAGCCATTTGGGCATCAATACACATGTTCATGAGACTGCATCCTGACTGAGGCCTCCAGCTGGTGCTACATTTGGTAAAGCAGTTCTTTATTCATTGTTTAATGAATGAAGCTGCCACCTCCTTAATACAATCACATCAGTGGAAATGTGTATGCAGACGATCACTCAAAGGATGTACTATTGTGTAAAATAAAATATTCTTGAGGAATGGGAAATTACCTTCCATATACAAGTAAATGGATTTCTTTGAGATGTGTTGTCCGTATGCACATTCCACACTCCATCTTTCAATCCCCTCTATCTTGGGAGTTCCTCTTTTGGAGGTTCTGCTGTAAGAAGGAGCCAAATGGAGGCTGGCGTGCTTTGCCCTTATGTGCCCTCACTGTGGAGCACAAGGGCTGGAGGGCACACAGTATGGGATACTGCTGGCCAAAACGACTCTGACCTCAGACTTATGAGGTGCATGCACACTATCAGTGCAATGTGCATATGGACAACACATCTCAAAGAACTCCATTTACTTGTGCATGGTAAGTAACTTCCCGTTCCTCAAGAATATTTTACACAATAGTCTAAATTGTTTCCTGGATATCAGTTGTTGTACATATAAATATATCTGACCTATCATCTGTTTTATGACCTTAAATTTCATTCCTCTCCATCTTGGTTTTTCTAGCCAATTGTCTGACTTTAGACTATAGAAAGAGAATATCAGGCCTTTTGGTGACATGAGTACAATCTTTTTCATGGTTAAAAGCATAAGCGCTGACTCCATGGCGCTCTGAGGCTGGAGTGCCCATGGAAGAAAAAGTGGATGCTCAGCACCCATCAGCAACACCTGATCGGTGGTTGGGGAGGAGTTTGG
This sequence comes from Natator depressus, assembly GCF_965152275.1. Classification (NCBI taxonomy): domain Eukaryota; kingdom Metazoa; phylum Chordata; order Testudines; family Cheloniidae; genus Natator; species Natator depressus. The sequence continues at coordinate 57,457,457 of NC_134235.1, forward strand.
GGAGAGCAGTGAGTGGCGGGCAGGCGCCTCGGGGAGAGCGTGGGAAGAGGCGGTGTGGGGGCAGGGCCTTGGGAGACGTGAGGGCAGGAAGAAGTGGAGCAAGGGCAGGAAGAGGCGGAGCAAGGGTAGGACCTTGGGGGAGGGGCAGAGTGAGGTGGGATCTTGGGAAAAGGGAGGAGTGGGGATGGGGCCTCTGGGCAAAGCAAGGGTGGAGCACCTCCAGGGAAAAATAAAAGTCAGCGTCTGTGATTAAAAGTAAAACTAATGCTTGGTTCTCTAGTACCATAAGCCCTGATCCTGAGTCAATAGGATTCTCATGTGTATGAGGTAATGCACATGCTTTAGTTTTTGAAGAATTGGGGCCTATGTATATGCTAATGGAGACTGTGTTGTATTTTTATTATGTGTCCTAACTTAAGGTAACAAAAAAATAGTGTAAAAACCTAAAGTAATATCAATTACTTAAATGAATAAACACCCATGCTCCAAACATGCTCATTGGGGTTTCATGCCAGTTGAACTTTACAATTTTTAAAAAATAGTTTGGTATACTGGGTTATTACAGACTGGGCAAACAGGAGACAGCAGGTTCTTTGGCACAATTGTTACAGGCCATTCCCCATTCCAATACAGTGACATTAACAATGGATTTAATTTTATCTTTATTAAAATATGAGGATGCAAATGTAATCTGCAATATAAAGTTAGAATGACACATTTCCCTCTCTAGATCCACTGGTGTATACAAAGAATCTCCACTCATCCAATCTTCAATAAATCTGAGCTGACAGGCAATGTGATAGAGATTTCTACATAAGAATAAAAGCCCTTCTCCCACCTTGGCACACTTCAAGGGCAATACATAGCCACCTTTCATGAGAAAAGCCTCTCAATATCCTTTCTAGGCAGCATCATTCATTTGCTTGTATGTTGTATCACCATTCTCTTCCTTTCATCTCTTTTTGTCATTGGATTTTAAACCTTTCACGGAGGGGACTGTTTCTTTTCTACATTTTTACTGTGCCCAACAGAATGGTGCCCCAGTCAGGATTAGGGCCTCTGGATGCTACCATAATGTATTTGTCATTACTGATACTACTATTGTTGTTGCCCCCTTTTGACCTGAGCAGCTAGTCAAATTTTGAGGTGCTCGGAATGTTCCAGTTGGGAGTAGAAATTGATGACGGAGTCTGGTATTGTCTTTGATGCAATCTTGCTTATTTACAAGGAAAGTACAAAGTTCTGCTTCTCTGAATTCAAGAGGATCCAAGAATAAAAGGAGCAGTTTCCTTGCTTACAGTCCCAAGCCTCTTTAACCAAAAGCTCTCTAGCTTTTCACAGGGTCAGACTGAGACTACTTGCCTCTCCCTTTTGCTCTGTTCTCAGTTTGTTTGTGTGTTCTCTCTCTCTCTCTCACACACACACACACCCCACCCCCCCGCCCTTGTCACAATACCCACTGGAACTCCCCACTCAGATAGTGCTAGTTTTTGGGCAGACTCTGTTAGGCCTTGTTTTAAGTGGTTTAACGTTATTATTAGATCTAAAAGTTTATTTCAATACTGTTGTTTGTGAAGTGTTGGTGATTTGCTTGTGGAACAAGCTTCATTCTTTTCTCCTGAAGAGATTCCAGAGAGTAGATCTGGGTAACTGCTTTTCTGTCAGCAGGGTGTTCTTATGTGGGGTTCCACATCATCAGCCCTTGTGTTGTGTCTTTGGGAGGATCAGTTAAGAGGAACTGGTCAAATTGTTTTCATGTGCTAATGACCCTCACTGCTGCCCATTTCATCTGATCAACAGGGCTCAAGTGAACATCTTTCTTAATACATGGAAGCAGTCTGAACATGACTTTGGCTGATCTTGAAGTGACAATGGCAATATGCTCTATATGCCTTTCATCATCTTGGAAAATTAAGCAAGTATGGAAGGCAGCAACCTGATTAAGCCATGTGCACGTGACATCAGTGCTCTGAAATCTGCATGTGTTGCTTGTAGTTTTTTGCATGGAGTTCAAGTTGTTGGTTTTGACATATGAAGCCCTAAGTTGCTTGAGCTATCTACCTAAAATCTCTTTCTTCACCATACCATACTGCCATAGCTGATCTGTGGAGGGTTCAAAGAGGGATTGGACATATATGTGGATAACAAGAATATCCAGCATTGTAACAGTTATGGTAAACAGAAATTTGGAAGAGATAAAAATGCTTCAGAGTTTAAACCAATCTCCAAATCTTACGAATTAGGCTGAGACCTTCATGAGGGGAAAATTACCCCACATCTGCCTTCCGTGGAGTTCTTGCACGTTCTTCAGAGGCATCTAGTGACGGGCACTGTTGCAGACAGAATATTGGACTAGATGAACCACAGATATGATACAGTATGGCAATTCCTATGTTCTTGTCTTCTGAATCTGTAAAACATTGACCTACTACTTATTGAGTGAACTATAATTATACTGGAATTATATATTACTTCTATCATGCACCAATGTTAGGAGAAAATTCAAAAAATATTCTACAATAGATATGTAATCAGAGAATCAGTCTGGTACTAGTTGCTGAAACATGGCATGCACGTTATGAGAAGAGCAGCAATTAATGAAAAATTCCAGATCTTAATAATGGCAGAACTTTGTGTGGTGCCCTTTATAATTAAGTGGTAATATCATTGTCCCTTTGTTTTACAAGGCAATAATGCAATTCCCAAGTGGACGAACTGTGAAGCCAAAGGCTAATATGTTTATCACAATGGGAAAAATAGAGGGCAATGAAGACATTTAATATTGTATTACGTCTGCAAAGAGACATACATACCAATGTTGTTATATTATGAAGGAGCTGGTCATGACTCCATAGTTAAAGGTGGGTCTGAACTTCCATTCAAAGTCTTATTTCCCCCCCCCTTAGGCTTCTGACAGGAGTAATTACTGCTTGCAAATTGGGATGCTTGAAGTAGGGTATGAGAATTTTTTTTCTGAGATTTTGGGAAGTACAGGGTTAAAGATGTTCTTAAATTACTTGTTTTAGATTTTTCCCAGTGTCTCAGGATTTTCAGTTCACATATTCTCAGAAGTGGTAGGTTTTCAGAACTCCTAATATCAGCGCCCAGATGGCTCTTTACAAACTTAGTACTGGATGTTTATTATACATGGAGCAGCATTTTCCAAGATAAAGCTATTTACTAATCTTTGTCCTTAGGGACTGGGTCGATAGGATCTGATCCAAAGCTCCTTAAAATCAATGGAAATCTTTCCTTTGACTTTAACAAGCTTTGGATCAGACCCAGACAGAATGGAAATGGATAAGGTGCTAGACAAACTACTTTCATCCTGTGAAGTGTCCTGCCAGTTTGCTACTATTCTCTGATTCTGGAAGAGTGCAGAAGTCCTCCAGGATCAACAAATGAGAGTATACAGGAAATGTGAGCAGAAAAGAACTTGGAGAGTGGACGAGGCACCCACAGCAAGAGATGGACATAGAATCATTCTCCAGCTTCTCATGTCATCCTACTGCCCCCTGGCCCACCCCTAAGGAATAAAGACTTCCTGTTCTCCTACAGAGAATTAAGAGGTTCTTCAGCTCCAACAGCCACCTGATGAGCCATAATAAGTTAGGTCTGACTGCCTCAACAAACTAGCTTTCAAATGGCTGAGGAGCCCAATAAGCTTCATGAGGCCGGAAAGAGAAGGAAGAAGTCTTGGGGAATGAAGAATCTGTGCCCTACTTCCCACTGTATGGGCCTGGGATCATAAACATTTCTAAATGTTTTTAAAAGTAAGGAAGTTTCCACACACAACCCTGATTATACTGGAGTTTATGGTTGAGAGCATATATCAGTAATTTAAGATTTTTTTTAGAAAAATTAACTATAAAAAAGCACATCAGGGGAGTAAGTTTAAATATAAAACACAAACAATTTGAAGTGAATGGATCTGAAATACCTTATTACACCTGCTGTGATGCCACCCTCCTATATTTCCTTCTTTGTTCCTTTCATAACTCGGGCCTATTTCTGAAAATGCTAGGGGTTTGTAGAGTCAAGCTTCTATGCTGTATAATGTTGTTTGTGGATCAATAACTTTTTCTAAAGAAACTAAGTTGCCAAATGATGTCTGTGAATATAAGTTTGGAAAAATGACCAAATCACTGCTATTTGTCCATCTTAGCATCATCTTTTTTCCATTATGATGTTAAGAAGCCTGTAGTATGAGGAAACAGATCTTAAATCTGGTGCATGTACTGTACTTGTACATCTTGAACAGACTTATAAATATGATTCCAGTTGTAAGTGTATGCTTTGACACAACACTAACCTTTGCTTTTTATATAAAGTGCTAAAACTTCATTAGCCAGTAAATTTGTGTATATAGATACAGATTTACTGATAAGTGGTGGCACAAGAAATCTATATGAAGAATATACAATGATGGCTTTTAGTGTGAAATCTGTTTAATTACAATTTATAAAGTACATCTTTATCTGTACCTAGTGTATGGCTCTGCAGACTAGACTTTGCACAACCATTGACTTAGGAGTAAAACATTCACGTGTTTGATCTCTGAGATGAAGCTGTTTGTTATTGCTGGATAAAGTTGTCTACGAATTAGTTTTTGAGGGTATCACAACAGGAGCAAAACTAAGGTGGGGTTTTGGGCTTGTTAACTGTGCATCCCTGCGCTTTCAAATATTAAAATTGCACTTAAAAGAAATTCAAACTATGGCTTTATTTTCTGATGCTTTTTATTATATGTTTGTAAGGTTTTCCATCCTTTAAATTACTGTTATGCTCTCTTAAAAAATTAAGCTGGAGTTAAAGTTATCTGAAAATAAATATTATAAATACATATTTATGTAATACAACATTCATAGAAAGTTAAAAAAATATTTTGTGTTTGGAGTGTGAGCGTGTTGATGCTGGTGGTAAATTTCAGAAAGTGATACACAAGTCATTTTATTGTATCCATATTGGGAGTTAGTTATATTGACATATCATTTTGCTCCTAAATCACTTAAGCATTTCTGAAAATCCCACTCTAAAGGTTTATGGAAGATTTTTCCAGTTATACTGGTATAATTGTATATAATAATTATATCAGTAAAGTTAAATTACTCCCCCAGGTGGACACTGTTATTCCAGAATTAGAGTGGCTTTTTTGACTTAGGCTGTCTTACTCAGCAAGCTTACAGCGACACAGCTGTACCAACACAGCTGCACTGCTGTAAGATCACTCATGTAGCTGCTCTATGCTGATGGGAGAGAGCTCTCCTATCGACATAATAAAACCATCTCAACCAGTGGTGGTAACTATGTTGGCGGGAGAAGTGCTGTGCACACTATCACTTATGCCAGTGAAACGTACGTCGCTCAGGGGTGTAGTGTTTTTTTTTTTTCCATAGCCCTGAGCAACATAAGTTTTGCCAACATAAGCAGTAGTGTAGACATGGCCTTTGCTTAAACTGCTTCCAAAGTGGCATAAGCTAAACTAGAAAAAGACACTCCTATACCAGAATAAGAGTATCCACATGGGGAGTTATACCAATAAAACAATAATATTTTAAATTCACACCACTGAATGAGACTGTGGAAAAAATAGTATGCAATCAAATAATTAAAAATTATATCAATTTATATGCATGAGGGCCATGGTATTTCCTAATTTTGAGCCCTCAACTTTGCAACCTTAATGTTTTTAATGCAGTTTTAAAAATATAATTTCCTAGCTTTCTAAAACAGTAAACTGAATAAAAATGCCATATCATGTGGAATCATAATGATTCCCACATGGCTTATGAACAGGATTAGAACTGCCTGCTCCACAGCACAGACCTCTGCCACTGGAGCTAATATAGTAACTAGTAGCAGTAGTAGACTGCCATCCTTTAAGTGGGTGAGCCACTAGAGGGAGATAAGAAACATTTTGCCAGTGGGTTTCACAGCTAATTGAAAATGAGGGCCAGGGATAACGAGACACTGGAATCCCTGGCTCTCTTCCAGGTTCTGAGGTGGAGTGTATCTTAGTGGTTACAGACTCTTCTCCTCTGTCTGCCTCCAAACCTAACTTTTTTGGCCCTGGCCCTGGCCTGGCCAACCTGTTCTCATCCTAGTCACCTCCCTCAAACTTTAACCTTCCCTGTTTCCTTTCCACTCTGACTTTTGTTCCGGTCTTCCTCTTCCTCACTTCCCTGCCAGGCAGGCTTCTCTGGCTACCAACAAGGGGAAACATGGAAAGCACAGGAGTGTTTCCCTGCTGTCAGTTTTCTGTGAGTGGCCTGACTGATGGGAGGAGCAATTGTAAGAAGTATCCTGTTCCCTTCTTGCAGCCCTGGGATGGAGTGGGCTCAGTTGCTCTGTGAGGACGGCAAACAGGAGTCCGGTCAAATACCGGAGCCAAGAAAGGGTGGAACGTACTCAGTGCTGGTGTAAGCTGTGGAGAATTTAGCTGCCAAACTTTAACAAGTCTTTAATGAACATATGCAAACAGAGGCTCCTAACTTGTTCAAACACTGGTAAATTTTTGCAAGGATGACAAAAGGTGACACTAGTGTCTCTGTCCCCCCCAGCTGCAGAATATGGAGGCACTAGAGCTTCTCAATGAAAGTGTTGTAAGATTTTTTAAAACATGGACAAAACAACATAGCTTTCCTTAATCTTGTTCTGAGAAATGGCTGAACCATTTTTGCTGAAACTTAAAAATTCAGTCTTCAGCAAACAAACAGCATAGGGAGTTTCAACTAAGACAGTTAATATTCAGCAATGTCATAAGGGACTGAAAATGGAGTATTATACAGGAAAGTGTTGGGCAAACTTAATGATAGGCTTTTGGTACCCGTATTACCTACAATAATATCCTTTGGGGTCTAGCAGAAAATTATAGCACCATGGCACTGGAGCAGAATAACCACCTTTGAAATGCCAAAAGCCGCAATCCCCCCACCACACACAAAGGCAAGCCCACCGCAACCCCAACCACAAGGCAACTCCGCCACTTTCCTCCTCCCAACAGCCACTTATATATAATATGAGAAATAACACATATAGATAAGTTTCAGAGTAGCAGCCGCGTTAGTCTGTATTCGCAAAAAGAAAAGGAGTACTTGTGGCACCTTAGAGACTAACCAATTTATTTGAGCATAAGCTTTCGTGAGCTACAGCTCACTTCATCGGATGCTCAAATAAATTGGTTAGTCTCTAAGGTGCCACAAGTACTCCTTTTCTTTTTACATATAGATAAGATTGATAACATCATTTTATTACTTAAACTCTGGAAGTAGGAACACTGCAGCATCTTTAGCTGGACATATAAACTTTTAACATTCGATATCACAGTGTATTGTGATGATCATGCAAAATTTTAGACCCATGTAAAAAAAAAAAAAAAAAACCCAGCAAATTATTTTTCTGGCAACTGGCAAATCCATAAAAAAAAACAGCCAGGCCTGTCAAATACCAGCCAAGTGATAACCATACATTGGAGTATTATACATGAAAGTATTGGGCAAACTTAATGTTAACCAAACTTAAGCATTTGGTACCTATCACCTACAGTAATACCCTTTTCAGAGTAGCAGCAGTGTTAGTCTGTATCCGCAAAAAGAAAAGGAGTACTTTTGGCACCTTAGAGACTAACAAATTTATTTGAGCATAAGCTTTCGTGAGCTAGAGCTCACTTTGTTGGATGTATGATGCATTCATCCGATGAAGTGAGCTGTAGCTCACGAAAGCTTATGCTCAAATAAATTTGTTAGTCTCTAAGGTGCCACAAGTACTCCTTTTTTAGTAATACTCTTGGGCCGGGGGGTCTAGCAGAAAAATATAGTGCCATGGTATTTATCTAAGAATATGAGGAAAAGTAGAGTGGGTACAAATGGAATAGTTTGATGTTTCTAATCTGCATAAAGTTGCTTTTTAAAAAAAGGTGGACAATCGTGTGTGCTGGATCTAGCACGGACTGGCTGCGTGCTCCCCACTACACTACATGCCACATTTTCACAAAGCTGCGACATTTGCTTTTCCAGATCCAGCAAAGGGTGCCTGTGTTTTCAGAAACTCGCCTTTCCACGTTGTGAATCTCATGGAGCTCGCTTAGGACACTATTTCCAACCCCCACCCCCGCCCGGCGCACTTTGTTTTTGTGTGGTGGGGAGATAGGAGCGAGGGCTGCTCCCTCCTTGTGGTGAACACGGCGGCCTTACAAACCAGCGCAGAGCCGCTCTCTCAAGTCTCAGCGACTGGGGAAGACGACTCCCTGGAGGACGGCTGGCAAAGGGCCACATTCGCAGCCCCACGCCCGGCGGCTGAGGGGTTTCTTCGTGGGCTGCGTAGGTTTCAATGGGCCGTTTCCCCCACCCCACCTAAGCGCGCTGGGCAACCCCCGGGTCGCGCTCTCCCTTCCAGAGCAGGGCCAGAGGCAGCCCGGGGTGTTTCATGGAAAGCATCAGCGCGGGGAGGAAGTTTCCTCCTCGCTGGCGGCCAGGGAGCTTCGGCGAGCAGCGCCGCTGTGCCGGGGGAAGGAGGGAGGGACTGCGCCTCGCGGCGGCGCTCCCGGCCCCTCCTCCTCTCCGGATAGCGGGGGGAGTTGTGGGAGGGTCTGTCTCCATTGAAATAAACAAGCAGCCAGTTATTAAAACGGGAACATGGCGGCCGCAGCCACAGCTTTATCTTGCAAAGCGAAGGTCAGCGCCTGCGGCAGCCCCGGCAGCCGGAGACATGACTGACCCCGGTAAACACTCCCGCATGCCGCCCCCTCGGCCGGGCTGGGGCTGCCCGCGGGGGGCTGCCCGCTGCTGCCTCCCAGCCGGGTTGTGTAAGCTCGGGGACCCGCCGTGGCTCGGGCAATGGTGGCGGGGGAGCCACAGAAAGGCAGCTGATGGCAGGGGGAGGGGGCGGCTGCTCCCCCTCCGCAGCGAAGGGAGAGGAGTTGGGGGGCTGCGGGTGTCGCAGCGGGGTTAGCTCCGCTTCCAGCCAGCGGGGTGCAGTGAGGATTGGTCAAGCAGGGGAGCGGTTTGCACCCTCAGTGGCAATGGGGGCGATTACTCCCCCTTTGCTGAGGATGCGGGGTGCAGTGGGGGCCTTGTGAGGAGGGGGCTTGTCCCCTTTCCTGGCTGAGCTGGAGCGGGCGGCGGCGGCTGTTTCCGGGGCGGCAGAGGGGTACTAGGACGGGACTGTTCGCCCCCCGGGACGATGGGCTGCCTTGGGGAATGCGGGGGACAAGGGACCGTTCCCCTCTGCCCGCTGGGGTCGGTGTGTATGTGAGCGGCAGGGAAACGGGGCTGGGGCGGCTGCGCTCCCCCCTCGCCCCCCAGTCCCAGCGCTCCGCGCCCGGCCACGGGCAACTTCACTTCTCTTTAACTTTCTGCGCGGGGGCGTGGGCGCGTGAAGCCGGGCAGCCCCTCCCCGCGGCCGGGCCCCTGCCCTGCGGCCGCCTACGCCCCGGGACTCCCGGCCGCCGCAGTGCTGTGTGCGGCGCCGCCCGCGGGGAGGGGCTCGCGGGGCCGGGGCTCGGCTGGTGTCGCTTGCGGGGCGGGGCGCTCGCCGGGGGTGGGGATGGAGGGGAGGAGGCGGTGACGGCGTCAGCGGCCGAGCGGTGGGGGGGAGGGTGACACTAGAGCCGCCTCTTCCCACCGTTTCCCCGGGACCCCGGGTGCGCGCGGGGGGGCGGTGTCAGGTTACAAACAACTACCCCTCTGGATTTGCTGCGTTGCTGGTACTGAGCATGCGCATGTCAAGTAAGCATGCGCAGGAACAGCTGCTGAAGCCGCTGTCTCGACCCTGCCCCTACTGCGAGGGGCGGAGTCTATGCAGGGGGCCCAATGGAATGCAAGGGCCGGTCAGACAGCTGGAGGCAGGGGAGGGGCTGAGGGGCGAGAGCAGGGAGGTGGGGTAGGGGCTGGGGTTCAGGCGGTGGCAGAGGGGAAATCCCTGCGGTGGGGAGGGGGCAGAGGGGTAACAGTTACCACATGTGCAGTGGCTGCAAAAGAAAGAGTTTCAGAGTAACAGCGGTGTTAGTCTGTATTCGCAAAAAGAAAAGGAGTACTTGTGGCACCTTAGAGACTAACCAATTTATTTGAGCATAAGCTTTCGTGAGCTACAGCTCACTTCATCGGCTGCATACTGTGGAAACTGCAGAAGACATTATATACACACAGAGACCATGAAACAATACCTCCTCCAACCCCACTCTCCTGCTGGTAATAGCTTATCTAAAGTGATCATCAAGTTGGGCCATTTCCAGCACAAATCCAGGTTTTCTCACCCTCCGTCCCCCCCCACACAAACTCACTCTCCTGCTGAGGGCTGCCGGCTGCTGAAAGAAAGAAAGAGTGTTGGGGAGGGGAGGCATTTTCCCTTTAGAGGAGGGGACGTCTTAGCTCCCGCTGCCCAGGGTTGTGCTCCTAAAGGCACATTGTGTCCAGTGCCCCCACAGGGCAGCACTTCCCTATATGATATGCTGTATTGAGCTGCTAAAAGAGACTTGATTCAGTGAAATATTTTACATTGACCTGTCTCCACCCATTTACAAATTATAATTGTCACAGATGTTTTTAGTGTTTAAAGGAATCGTTTATCAGTTTATATGGCTGAATAAAGCCGCATATCAGTTCACAGACTTGTTTTATCTGCTGTTTTGATTGCCTGAATGCCACTGGCTTTTCCTTGCAAGCCACTATGAATAGAGTTTCACTCCTTGAAGTTTTTTACTTGTTAAAATGTTATTTTTATTTCTCTTTGTATTTCCTCATTTATGTTCTTTAACATTGTGCTATTTAATTGATTTTTTTAATAACTAATCATTTAAAGTATTAATAGTTGCTATTAGCTTCAGCAATCACATGTCAGTGTTTCTATTATAGCACTTCCTGTCTGTACTGTGACATTCCTTCTTAGTTCTAAATTTTTTGGGTTTTTTTTAATACACAAGTTTATTCTTTGGATCATGTGACATCAGTGCTGACTGATTTCCTGTGTTGATGTCAAAACTTCTTCAGTTTCCTTTAATCTAACCATGGGGATTGCCTTTATCAACGTTGTTTAGCTTATCTGTCCAGCACTCTTGTCCTCTTTCATGAATCACCATTTTTGTGTAGAACTTGGTTCCCAGATAGTCGCTGCAGGCCAGATTTTAATAGATTGGAAGCAGCTAGATGCTTTTGAAAATTCCACTCGTTACCTAAATATTGGGCTGTTGATTAATCGCAGTTAAATCATGTGATTAACTCAAAAATTGATCACGATTAATAGCAGTTTTAATCATGCTGTTAACCAATACAATACCAATTGAAATTTATTAAAAATTTTGGATGTTTTTCTACATTTTCATATATATTGATTTCAATTACAGAATACAAAGTGTATATTATTTTTGATTACTAATATTTGCACTGTAAAAATGATAAAATAAATAGTATTTTTTAAATTCACCTCATTACAGGTAATGTAGTGCAGTCCATTTGTCCTGAAAGTGCAACTTACAAATATAGATTTTTGTTATTGTTACATAGCGGCACTCTTAAAAACAAACAAACAAAAAAAAACCCCAATGTAAATCTTCAGAGACTACGGATCCACTCAGTCCTACTTCTTGTTCAGCCAATCACCAATACAAACAAGTTTGTTTACATTTACAGGAGATAATGCTGCCCTTTTCTTATTTACAATGTCACCAGAAAGTAAGAACAGGCATTTGCATGGCACTTGTATAGCTGGCATTGCAAGGTATTTACGTGCCAGATATTCTAAACATTTGGATGCCCCTTTGTGCTTCGGCCAGCATTCCAAAGGACATGCTTCCATGCTGATGACGCTTGTTTAATAATAAAAAAAAAAAAAAAAAAAAGAATGTGTTAACTAAATTTGTGACAGAACTCCTTGGAAGAGAATTGTATGTCCCCTGATCTGTTTTACCGGCATTCTTCCGAATATTTCATGTTATAGCAGTCTCAGATGATGACCCAGCACAAGTTGTTCATTTTAAGAACGCTTGCACTGCAGATTTGACAAAACGCAAAAGAAGTACCAATGTGAGATATCTAAAGATAGCTACAGCACTCGACGCAAGGTTTAAGAATTTGAAGTGCCTTCCAAAATCTGAGAGAGACAAGGTGTGCAGCATGCTTTCAGAAGTCTTAAAAGAGCAACGCTCCGATGCGAAAACTACAGAACCCAAACCACCCAAAAGGGAAAATCAGTCTTGTGCTGGTGGCATCTGACGCAGATAATGAAAATGAACATGCGTTGGTCTTCACTGCTTTGGGTTGTTATCGAGCAGAACCCATCATCAACATGGACACGTGTCCCCTGGAATGGTGGTTGAAGCATGAAGGGACATATAAATCTTTAGTACATCTGGCACGTAAATATCTTGCGACACCGGCTACAACAGTGCCATGAGAACGCCTGTTCTCACTCTCAGGTTACATTGTAAACAGAAGCGGGCAGCATTATCTCCTGCAAATGTAAACAAACTTGTTTGTCCGAGTGCTTGGCTGAAGATGAAGTAGGACTGAGTGGACTTGCAGCCTCTCTAAAATTTTACATTTTTATTTTTGAATGCAGTTTTTGTACATAATTCTACATTCGTAAGTTCAACTTTCATGATAAAGAGATTGCACTATAGTACTAGTGTTAGGTGAATTGAAAAATACTATTTTGTGTTTTTACAGTGCAAACACTTGTAATCAAAAATAAATATAAAGTGAGCACTGTAAACATTGTATTCTGTGTTGTAATTGAAATCAATATATTTGAAAATGTAGAAAACATCCAAAAATATTGAAATAAATGGTATTCTAGTATTGTTTAACAGTGCGATTAATTGCAATTAATTTTTTAATTGCTTGACAGCCCTACTAAATACCTTTTAAAAATCTGGCATTTGTTGCTTTTTGGAGAAACTAAAGTGCCTTGTCTCCACTATGTTTTTAGAGGGGGATAGCTAATGCATGGTAGTTAACGGATGGCAAAACCACAGATTTTCTTAACACTAAGTACACAGACGGTAGTGCTGACTCAAATGTTCAATTATCCATTATTATTCATAGCTTGAAAACTCAGCCACACAATCAGTATCAAACACTGCTCCTTTGCCATCAGATGTATTAGTGTCTGAATGTCTGGAAAATCAGTTAAAGCATTTTAAACTAAAGGAATTTAGAGGCTTCCCTCCCTCAATTTCCTTTATTACCTTTGGCCTGACAAAATTTCAATAAATGGTTTAAGGTTCAATTTTTGGATGATCTTGCTCCTTCTTTTTGTCCTGCACTGGTCAGGACATCTTTCATGAGCATGAGATTGAAGACCTGGTAGTGTCATGCTAGATCCTGCCATGCACACAGAGTATTGGCCTAGCTGTACGTTGATCCTCACTATGAGTAATGCATACAAAATCCCATTAGAATTAACCAATTGAGCCATATATTTGGTGCTATAACTGTAAAGATTCTTCTTTGATCTCAGCCTCTGCCTGCTTGCTAACCACACATGTTATAAACCTTATCTTGTACTACTCATGTGCTCCCAGGAAAATTTAACTTATAAACACAGCATTTGTTGTGTTTACATCTTTTTTGCATTATGGTGGTAGTATTAATCAGTCCATTATTGTGATACCCACAAAGGTGTGCCAGAATATGATAAGCTGTGACAGAAGTGTTTTCAGGTCACTTGGAACATTGTGGTGATGTGTCTCAGCACACTTGTATTGTGCAGGGCTGATCACCTGACCCAGAAACATCCATAAATAGGGAGTGGTGGTTACTAGACATGCTCTGTATTTGTGAAGCTGTATAGGATGTTTTCATTGTAGGAAAGCTGCTTGGCAGGTCACTCCCTGTTTACTCACCTTATAGCTGAGGTAATCAGATCTCAAGAGGGGGAAATGTTATAAATATATCTGCTGATGACAGCCCTGTGACATCAGTGACTGATCAATGCAAGAGAATGCACATGCACACTGTGAGGGATGGTTTTGCTGACAACACGGGGAAATATTTTGAAAAGGAGGAGGATGCTGACATTCTTATGAACATTTGAAGAAGCTGGACATGTGTGTTTGTATATTATGGCCAATTATAGGATCATAGAATGATAGAAATGTAAGGCTGGAAAAGGCCTTGAGAAATCATCAAATCCAGCCCCTTGTGCTGTGGCAGTAGGAAGTAAACCTAGAGCATCCCTGACTGGTGGTTTTCCAACCTGTTAAAAACCTCCAATGATGGAGATGCCACAATCTCCCTTGGAAGCCTATTCCAGTTTTTAACTACCCTTATCATTAGTTTTTTCCTAATATCTAACCTAAATCTCCCTTGCTGCAGATTAAGCTCATTATTTTTTGGCTGATCTTCAGCGGACATGGAGGACAATTGCTCGCAGTCTTCTTTATAAAAGCCCTTAACATTTTTGAAAACTGTCTTTTCTCAAGACTAAACATACCCAGTTTTTAACCTTTCCTCATAGATCAGGTTTTTTAAAATCTTTTATCATTTTTGTTGCTCTTCTTTGGACTCTGTCCAATTTGTCCACAAGTGTCTAAAGTGTGGTGTCCAGAATTAGACAAGTACTCCAGATGAGGCCTCACCAGTGCAGAGTAGAGCTGGACAATTACTTCCCGTGCCTTACCTATAACACTCCTGTTAATATGCCTGAGAATATGAGCCTTTTTGACAGCTGCATCATATTGTTGAACTTTCATTCAGTCTGTGATCCACCAAGATGCATTTCAGCAGTACTCCCACCTAGCCAGTTATTCCCCATTTTATAGTTGCGTGTTTGATTTTTCCTTCCTAAGTGTAGTACTTTGCACTTGTCTTTATCAAATTTCATCTTGTTGATTTCAGACTAATTCTCCAGTTTGTCAAGGTCATTTGAATTCCAATCCTGTTCTCCAGAGTGGTTTAGGCACTTAACTCGGGATTTGTGAATTGCAATGGTGTTCATGTGATTTTCGTGGTGCCTAAAAACTAGGTGTTGTGTTACTGAGTGTTCAATTCTTAATTCCATTTGTGAATCTAGCACTTAGGCCTTTTCCTCAATGCTAAAAAAGGTGATTTTGTTTAACAAGGGGTAACTAAGGTCTGGATATGGGGGTATTCTGAGGGAAAAGCTGAGTAAGGAGAAAGCACTCAATTTTAGCAGTGAGAAAAAGGCCTGAGAAAATGTCTTTGGAAGACAATCAGAGAGCAATATACTCATATGTTTGTGCCAAAGCAGCAAAGTGCAAATTTTGTTTTGAAAACTTGATCAATATGTGTAACAGTGATGGTAGGGGAGAGTCTGTATAAGGAAGAATGGTAAATTTTCTGCCTTGTAACTTTTGTTAAAAAGGTATTCATAAGTATTTCGAATACTTTTTTACAATGCTTTACACTAGTTTCAGTGTTTTGTATACATTACATTTTTCATTACTGTAGGCCATGCAGTTTCTAATCTATAATGGAAAAAGATTAATAAAGAAAAAGCTATATTTTTCTTTAGGGTTTTACATTCAGTAGCCCTGCAATTTAACTCTGTAAAATCCCTTGCAAATGACAAAAATACCTTTATTTATGTCCAAATTTAAAATAGAAATTTTAAAATGGTAGTAAATTGTGACTCAGTTGCCCTGAAACATCACAGTTTGCTAGCCCCGGAACAGAGAATGAGGAAAGGCAGAGGCAGCAAATTGTGGCAGGGCAACAAAAAGAAGACCTAATTTAGTAATTGCTACAGGTAACGAATTGTGATGGTAGCCGTTGGTAGCATTACACCCTGTGTTGTGTTCCACTGTCCCTGTCTCTGGCCCCTGTGTGGGGGGGGGGGGAGGGGGAGGAGTTACCTCCCCCATGTTCATTCAGCCACCTGAGCCCCAATGTATGCGGAAGGATCTGGTAGGGGGTTCGTATCTAGTTCCTTCCCCCCCCTGCATGGAGGACCCAGGTGTATGTGTTTTAAACTGTACTCCATCCATTCCCTAGGGGACCCTGCGAGCTAATGTAGAGCCCCCTTGTACCTCTGCTTTCCAGAGATTCCTGTGTGAGGCGTAATTGGAGCCTGGTCTCTGTGCCCAACTACTCATGGGCCTGAATATTTCTCCCTAGCATAGAAACCACATGCTCCTCTTTACAGAGAAGGGTAGGTGTATTTATAAGTTCAGCTCTCTCTTACTATAGGCAAGAAGCCTGCTTAAGGTTATTGGAGTCTTAGAAATTGTTTGTTTAAAAATCAACAAGATTGCTAGCAACCACCAAGTATTAATGACATCAGACACTCAGCACATGTTAATATATTTACCTTTATCCAAAGTATGTATACAGATAAACACCCCTCTATGTACATGCAATTCCACTATTAAAAAGTTCTGCTTGCTTGAATACTTTATTCACCCATCCAAAAAAAAAAAAGGGTATCGTTGTCTTTTAGATTTTTTGTCTTTTCTTTCTGGTAAGGGGCAGGCAAGTAGATTTTTATTCTGGGCTAGCAAAATGTCATGACATTCTGAAGTTTGGCTCTAGCTACACAAATATGTCGAGAGCTATAGCAATACAGTATTGCCCAAGTAGAGAAACAGTCAGAGATTTTCCTCATCTGGGGGTAGTCTGCCCAAATGAAGGAACTGTTTTTACCTGAAAGCCGTTTTGTTTTTGTTTTTTTGTTACTACTGTCTCTGGAGACTGTCATCATTTGTTTTATCTTTGGATTTTTATCTGCTCAACTCCTTATATAAAATCAACTCTAGCAGCTGATTTCCTGGTTGTCTCCCACTTGATGGCAGAGGTGGGAAACATATTGAGAGGCAATCCCAACAGTTTTGAAGGATTGCTGGCCTGCTATATTGGTCAACTTTTTTTGAAGTGTCCATGTTTGATATCATTGATGTCAGAGCTGGCACTAGGCATAAGCAGACTAAGCAATTGCTTAGGGCCCCAAGTAGCTCCACGGGGCCCCTGTTGGTTTTTTTTTTTGTTTTTTTTTTAGTATGTGTTGTGCGGGGGTAAGGGGAAATATTACTGCTTAGGGGCCTCTGTGGGCTAGCACCAGCTCTGGATAATGTCAGATTGAGCTAGGGTTGCCAATTCTGATTGGACATATTCCTGGAGGTTTCATCACATGACATAATATTTAATTGAATATTTATCTTTAATTCCTGGAGATTCCAGGACAATCATGGAGGATTGGCAACCCTAGATCGAGCCTATTATCCTCAAGGATGTTCTGTTGTCTACTTATGTGCACACAGCTGCGTAGATATTCATGACCAATGTGAATGGCAAGCAGTCGGTCACTTGACCAAAATTAGATTGTGCTATTGCCCTACTTCAACAGCTTTTGGCTGATGGACTACAGTGAAGGTGTCACACATGGGGAGTGCATATGTATATAATACAATGTGCTGACACCCTTCCCCACTCCCATTCCTGGGGAGTGGATCATAGGGGTTAATTCCACATTATACCTACGTTAGTGGGTGAGCAGAGAGAAGAGGAAACTTGGCCAAAGATACTGTGGCAAATTACTGTTTATGAAGAGTGCCATGGTATCTTTAATGTCCATGCAACCAATCTTGGTGATGTAAGGTCTCATTCACAAGCCTTTATAAAAGGAGTCAAACCACAGAAATGTTTAGAACAGAACTTTTTTTTTTTAACAAAATAAGTATCTTCTCTCCAATCTCATAAATCTTTAAATAAGTGAGTTATTTATTAATGTGGGGTGAAACATGGCCTAATCATCTTGTGGATTATACTATTTATTATTGTGGTTGCTTGTTCACTTCAAGTAAAAACCTTGAGGAACCCTTAACTTCCTATTTTCTGAAGCTTTAGGTTAGACTTTGCCTTTATTTTACAAAGAAAGGAATCTGTATAGTCCTAATGTTGCATGACTGCCTTTGCACTCCGTGAAGGCCCTTTTGTAAAAAGGCAGTTTGTAAATCCCTTTGGGTTCGTTAGTATACTGTGCTGCCGTCTTCGGTGCCTGAAACTCAGGTATTTGAGGAAGGAGTGGTTGGTATTTTTTTTTTTTTTATAAGCATGATGCTGTTGGATAAGATAATGTAGTTGGAAGCTGAAGCTGTTAAACACAGAGCCATGATATATAAGGAGAAAATGGTCAAAGATCATTTGCACACAGAAAAGTGTGGTCACTAGGATTTGTCCAGATCTAATGTAGCATATTAATTACCCTAATGCTATAGACTCAAAAGGGAGTTAAAGAATAGTGTTTGTTTTTATCACTATTTGTGATGCAGAGTGTGCTTTATAAAACAGGCTGTGAAGTTCTATGGACAAAGGTAGATTTAAACTGTGTAAAGTCTTGATATTTACAACTTTTCCCCTAACTTTAAAATAAAAGGGAAGAGGCTCTGCTCCATCTGCAGCGAGCACAAGTTACTCTGCAGGAATAACAGTCATTTAGAAAGACAGCTGCTACTACAATGCCCATTGTCTTCTGCTCTTTTCCTTTGTTGATGATGTCACTGGTATATTGACAGAAGCTGTGGTACTGCGCTAAACTGGAGCTCATGCAAGAATCCTAGACGAGAATCCCTGAGACTACAGGGGTTGCTCAAATGTGAGGTGTGAGGAAACTCTGTTCATTTTTTTTTTTTAAATCAGTGTTTGCTAAATCGAAATAAAAAACAAATTCTCTTTGTTCTCTGAGGAAAAGATTGTGCATTGAATAATGAAAAGGGTGGTTGGATCAAACTCGTGTTTGTCATGTTCTTTTTATACTTAATGCTTTTACTGTCATTGGCTTCTCAAACAATAAAATAAAAATACAATCCAGTCTCAATGTAGTATTTGCAAAATTGCATTTCTCTCTTCACTACGCTATTTTCAATACTCCTGATCAGACATGCCAAACCCACGAAAAAAATGCAGATATTGGGCTTGTTTTTGGCTTAACTGGCTTTTGAGTTGCTTGTTGGGTAGTTTTTGGCTTGTTTCTTATTTGGCTTGTTGCTTGTTGCTTCTTTTTTTTGATCGGCTCCTGGCAAGCGGGGGTGGGGGCAAGCAGGGGCAAAAAGGGGGAGAGAGTCAGGGGTACACCGTGCGCCTACCACAGTCCCAGACTGCAGGCCGGAGGGATCTAGTTACATAAAGTGTTGGGGTTCTTAGGGATTGGCTTGTTTTGGCCTTGTTTTGAAATGGGATTAGCTTGATTTTTGGCTTATTGTGAAAGTCGGGGTGCTTATTTACCATGTGAAAGTTGGCAGCTGTGCTCCTGATGGCAGATAGTAAGTCCCTTAATGCATGGCTAGAGGGTGGAGAGAGGGAGAAAACTCTTGAGCATATGGAGATGTCCAGAAGAAGATGTGCATCGTCAGCTGTGATTCCACTGTGTGCTTGCAGACACGATCTGAGTTTTCTCATCTTGGGAATTTCAGTCTTACAGAAGAATTCTTTGACTTTTAGATGTCAAGATAATGAAGTTTAGGGTAGCAAATAGCTTGCAGATTTAACAGTGGATAATACAATTATCAGAACACTTGCTATGCATTAAAACAGTATTTTTAGCAGATGTAAATAATATCTTAGCAAAGTGGTAAAATGGAGTACAGTTTAGATAAAAGATAATTCATATTTGTTTCATCAGTAGCTGTATTTTATTAGCTGTCTACTTGTTTCACTACAGTTAATGGTTTGTCAGCACTATTTCCATTACACAAACACCACCCTATATTTAATGATTCAGTAGCTTAGCTGTTTACAGTCACATGAGGCAGAAATATGACATGTAAAATGACATCCTATATAGTTTGATAAATTTGGGGTGCAGGATTAAAAAAAATGCAGGTTTTTAGCTGTTGTGTCCATTTTCAGGCAGTCTTGGGCAGTTTTTGCAAGGTCAAAAATAATTAATTGGAGAAACTTAATCCTTTATGGACCAAGGGCTGGATCCCTGCAAATACTTATTATGCAATGTTACTCCCACGAGTATTCTCACTGAAGTCATTTTGTTGGTGGTTATATTATTATTATTTATTATGAGATAGTAGAGAGTTTGAAAAATAGCTATTGAATATGCACTGATTCTAGCTTGTATAATTTTTGTTCACGGCTATGACTTTTTTTTCAGTTTATTTTTTAATATACTATAGGCCATTAGAATTAGGACTTACTCTAATAAATAAGAGATTTTTTTTAAGTCATTTTGGCACAAATTCCTTTGATAAATTCATTATTGTTTTTTTAAAGCTTAAAATAAATTGTTTAAAGCCACATAATATACTAACATTACGTGAGTATTTTCCTTTAGAAATAAAATGATACAACTGCATGACAGTCTTGAATTTCCTTAAATGACTTCTGTAACAAAATCTTTTATTAGTATAATCACTAGCTGATCTTACTTGTGCTTTGTTCTCATTTTGGCAATTATGAGTGACAGAAAATGTTACTATTTCTTAAGTGCACTCAGACAATTTTTATTCTGAAAAGCCTTTTTATGTGTATTTTTAGGTTAAAATATAACCTCTGCAATGCCTAATTATATTTTTTGTATATTATTAAACTTGTTCTCTGGAATAGATAATTTATATTGTGCTAAAATAATACTCCAAAACATTAAATCTATATTTATATATAAATGTAAGGGAAAGAGTTTAAAGATCATAAATCAAGGGGGAAAATCAGTATTAAAGATGCTGACTTATTCATAAGTCCTACATAGTACAGATGACATGATCCTCTATTAGGGAACTTTAGAACATAGTGTGAATTTACATATCTTATGAGCAGCAATTTATTTATTTAGCATTTGCATATTCATTGAGCCAAGCAATAGCAGTAAGACTTGGAATGCAGGCCTGATGGTATGGAAATCACGGGATTGCACATTCTTACAATATCTAGATGCATGTGGCTGGACAAAGAACAGTGTGAACCCTGAAGAAAAAAAAAAAATGTGCACCAAACTGAAAATGTAAAGGTGCTAGCACACAGAGCCTTTTCACCTTTAAGTTGCTGGATAGAATACATCCCTATGTGTTGGGGACTGAAATTTGTCATTTTGATTATTCTTTATTGAGTGTAAAACGTTGTTGCTCTTGGTGGGATTTCAAGGGGGAATATCACAGTTGGCACTCTTAGTGACTGGTTCAATGCGGAAGTCCAGGATTGAAGAATGTTTATGGAGACTGGAATAATTTCTTGCCTGTTAGGAATTAAGGCATATGTTATGATAGCTCGCACATCTGAACATACTGTATTTCTGCTGTGTGTGAATATGGGACTTAGTATTTTAGTGCGGTCAATATGGCACCTCTAATGTGCACTCTATTAATTTTAAACACTCCCACAAAAAGCAGTTTAGTGTGTCAGTTACCTATAGCCTACTAATGATATTGGAGGTACTTGCGTTTAAATCAAATGTTCTCAGAGAGAATCTTGGTCTGCGGATAAGTTTAATAACGTATTTTTCCACTAACTTTTTGTCATGGATGTTCTCACCAGCTAACTGATTCATCATTATGATAACAGCATGATGAGGTAAAAGTGGGCCTGTGAAGAGCAAAACTCTTTTAAAAAACGTTTCAAGAGGATGTGTTCTTAGTTCTCACAGAAGTGAGAGACTGACAATACTGCCTAGTTTATGGGGAGACACGTGCAAGCTTGTCTACGCAACTCTCCCAATATACTTCATTTTTGCCCTGTAGCACCTCTATTATTCCTGTCTTTGGGCCTCTCAGCAGAAATTTCAAGACATGCTGACTGAGTGCTTGTGTTATACAGACATGTCCACAAATATATGCATGTAGACCATCAAAATCATTTTACTTGTTATACTTGATGCACAAAATGGAACTTGCGTCTTTAGAGATGAAAGGCTAGCTCATCTGTTGTTTTCATATCAGAGTCTCCAGCACAAATTCTCTGATAAGGAAAAGGTTATGAGAATGCTATAGGTCAATAGACTTTTTTTTAATTTATTTCAAGACTTTCTGAAAGTGTTTTCCAGTATAAAATTTAACTCAAATCTTTTTTCTTGTAACTATAAAAGACAGGACTATAACATTTAAATTTTTTACAGCCAAAAAGTTAAGATTTTTTTTTGAGGGCTGACCTATTGATTCTTTAATTACTGTAAAGATACTGTAGCTCTAATTACATAGTTTTGTTTTAATTTTTTTGTTTTACATACGTGTACTGAAGTGAGCTGTAGCTCACGAAAGCTTATGCTCAAATTGGTTAGTCTCTAAGGTGCCACAAGTACTCCTTTTCTTTTTGTGAATACAGACTAATACAGCTGCTACTCTGAAACCTAGTACTGTCCCTGGATCTGCCTCATTAGGGACTGACTAAACTTTGCTATCTGCCTCTGGATTTTAGGTGTCTGATAATATTTTTCAAATGTCTAAAGATTAAAGTCATTTTATCTTTGCACCAATCTTCTGAACCATCTCTTCCCCTAGTTGTATTAGTTTTCACTATAAAACAGGATTACAGATAATTAAATTAAATCAAGCAGGAATGAAGACAAACTTAAAGTATCACATATTTGTGTTCTCTAGTACCAACATGCTTTTTAAATGCTGTAGTGGAAATGTATGTATCCAAAACACCTACCAAATTAATTGCAGTGCATGTAAACATATTGTCCAGATTGTCCTCTATTCCTTGGTGATAGCGTCGAAGAATGGCCAATTACTGAGTGATGTGCCACTTGTGAGTGTAAGAAGTTTTAACAGAATTTATTTTTAAAAGGTATATAAGCGAATAGGGCCATGATCAAGAATGTAATTCTTCCTACGCTCTAAATACCATTTTCCTCAAAGCACCTTTTTTTGTTGTTGTTGATTGCTTTGGGGTGGGGGAGAAGAAGACTTACATAAGTCTTAGAATATAGGTGAGCAGCTTTAATTCATACCTCCGTTTTTCTTGTCAGTCAGAATGAGACGTAAGGATAGTATTGGTGTAAATGCTTCTTTGGTAGTTTGTTTGGTGGGTACAAATGTCATCTGGCCCTCAGACAGAATCTGTTTATAAAGGTTAAGTGGATGGTAGAGTGAAGTTAATAAACGGTTACCTTTTGTAACCGTTCTTCGAGATATGTTGCTCATGTCCATTCCATTGTAGGTGTGTGTGTGCTCACCACATGCACCGATGCCAGAAGGAGGTTCGGGTGCAGGAGTCAACCGTGATCCTGCGAGAGTAGGTCCGGGTGGCTGGGAAGTGGCCATGGGCTGCAATGGCAGGCCATGAGCATGTTGAACCAATGCTGACGAGGCCATGCTGGGGCAATCATAATGACCCATGCCATGTCCATCTTGATTTTTCGAGAGGACTTTGATGATGAGCAGAATTGGTGGGTAGGCGTACATCAGGAGTCCTGACCAAGACTGGAGAAAGGTATCGGATAGCAAGCCTCTGCTGAAGCCTTGGAGGGAACAAAACTGATTAAGCTTTAGTAGTGAATTTATTTTATATAGTTGTTAGACACAGTAGAGATTGGAAAGCTCTCCAAAGCAAGGAGACGTTCCAGCACAGTCACTGGCGGTAAGAAGGAACTGAGGGAGGGGGAAGCTGGCGGCGCCCCTTATACTGGCACATATGTGCACCACTCTAGAGGTTCATTAGTAATCTCCCTGGACTCCAGGGAGATTACTGATGAACCCAGGACGCTGAGTAACACATACCGCCTTCTCAGCTGCCCCGGAACCTGCATGGGCAATAGCAAAAGCTCAGGCTCTTCTTCCAGAAGAGAGAAGAAGAGAAGAGCTTTTGAATTTTCGCGGGGCGGCTTGGGGTCTGTGGAGGGGAGGTGCGGTTACGGGGGCTTCAGCCAGCCTGGGGCTTCTCTGAGCAGGTTGTGGCGGAGGGCCCAGGGCTCTGTCCGTGGGGGGTGGGGGAAGGTGCGGGAGAGGCAGGGGGTCCCAAGGCTTAGGCCGCGGAGGGGAGAGGGGGTCTCAGGGCTTGGGCTGTGGGGGGCACGGCAGGGGGCCTCGGGGCTCCAGCCATGGGAGGGGCAAGGGGGTCTTGGGGATCTGGCTGCAGGGGGTGTGAGAGTGGAAGGGGCAGAGCCAGGGTTTAGCCTTCCCAAAGTGGGGTTCTGTCCGCCACCCATGGACATGAGCAAGCACTCCAGAAGAATATTGCACCTCCTCTTCTCTGAAAGAGTGGGCACTGCTTTGGTACGAAAATGGTTGTCTTCTGTTCTCCTGGAATCTAAAGGTTACTCCAAATGCATATTTTTTCATTTGTTGGCTAACTCTAATGCTTCTGTCACTCAGGCCAGAAATGTTTGCTTTAAAGTGGAATTTGAAGAGTGGAGAATAACTGAATTTAATGAATGTGCATATAATTTTCATGAAGTTTGTTTTTAATATGGACTCAAAGGCTTTTTTATAATAGTTCCTATTTTTAGAGATTTAGACACTAATTTTGTTTAAAAAGCAAATCAGACCAACAAATAAAGGAAGCAGTAGCTGTCATGGAGATTTTCTACACTGATTTGGTAAACTCTGCTTCAGGTTCTGATTTTTAAGAAAGGATTCGAGTTCTGATATATGTGAGGAACGGCTAGCTGAGAATCTTGGTTATCCTGGACTTATTTTCACAGAAAATAAAGTACACAGAGTTCAAATTAATTTTAACCTATTGGTTGCTATCACCATGGGTTTGCATGCAGTCAGCAGTAATTCCTGCAAAGGGAATGGTGCGTATATGGAGTAATTCATGCAGTTGCTTATGCTCAAATAAATTGGTTAGTCTCTAAGGTGCCACAAGTACTCCTTTTCTTTTTGCGAATACAGACTAACACGGCTGCTACTCTGAAACCATAATTATACAGTGATCTCTGAACCAGATATCACACTGCAAAGTTTATAGTGCTCGCTTTCTCAGTTAATGATCAGTACATTATGTTAAACATACTGCAATATTAATGTAATTTCAGTTTCTCTATTCAAACAGGCTAACATTTCTCTTTTACTTCTGTTTATAGCACACTTGAGATGTATCTGAGTACTGAAACTCACACACACACGACCTACAGAACTGATTTGACTGCCTCACTGAGTCTTGGTGAGTTATCTGTAAACTATATACATTTAAACACTGTTGCTACAGTTATAGCTCTTTCAGCAGAGAATTTGATGATCAAGTAAGGAGTTTTGATCTGAATATTTAGGGCACAGACGTAAAAACCTGTCTTAGATAACATACAAACTAATTAATACAATGCGAGTAAGAAAAGAAATTTTCAAAGGCTCATTGTGAAAATATTTTTGGCTGGACTACTCATGTAAAGACTACTCACAAGAGTGTAGGATCCAGGGTGACATCCTGTGTTGGGAAAGTAAACAAATATATACTGAAGCTACTCAAGTAGTAGTATATTTTAAGATTAAGCCAAATAAATGCTTTTATCATCTAGCTAATGGACTTTTTACTTTCCAGATGTGGCCTTTCTTATAGTAAAGGTTGTGTTGTAATAATAGAACTCTTTCCTTCTACCAGCACTAATAAACTATGTACATTGTGGCTGAAACCAATATAATGATAACCAAATAACTAATTGCTCAGGAATGATATACCTGTCTGAATCCACTCACGAGAAGGGATAATACCTCTGAGAGTGAGTAAAAAGAGACCTCCTGTAGCTTGTTTTAAACTGATGATGATAATTTTGTAGTTTAACAAAACTTAGCAGCAGAAGATAAATAAATAGGCTTGTTTAACGTAATAGTGGCACTCCATAATAATGTAGAAGGTTCTATATAAAATCTAGAGATTTTCTTTTTGTGTGAGGCCCCTTTCAGGATTCTCAAGAAAATATGTTCCCTTTAATGTGTTGTAGAATGACTTACTAAAGACTAATTATAAATGTGCATTTTTGAGACTTGCACATATTAAGTATGCAGGTAGGTAGTTATGCTAAGTAACAGGGTTCTTAATGTGTTTAGCAGTTTGCAAAATGTTGAAAAATTACGGGCTAAAATATGTATATCTGTGTCGGGTATCTTCATCTTTTACAGTTATATTAAGCAAATTTTGGAGCGCAAAAAGAATTTTCCTTAAAAAAATAAAAACAAAAACCCCCACTTTTTCTTTATTGTCAATAAATGAAAAGACTAAATGGCATTGTCTGCTACCTCTTTTTTGCTTTTTTTTTTTTTTTTTTTTTACTATTTATTGTGT
Organism: Natator depressus; assembly: GCF_965152275.1. Classification (NCBI taxonomy): domain Eukaryota; kingdom Metazoa; phylum Chordata; order Testudines; family Cheloniidae; genus Natator; species Natator depressus. The sequence goes on from NC_134235.1 coordinate 57,483,571, forward strand.
CTTATCAAAAATCATTCTTAATTCAGACTCATTCAATGAAATAATCTGATATTCAGTTTAATTGTATAAACATACATGAACCTGTCTTTCTTAATTTAAACTATTGTACCACAAATTGCACACAAAATGCAGAACTTAAACTGTGATATTCTAGGAAGCTCATTATTAATTTGATGTGCATAATTATAATATGCAGATCACAGTCTCGCTATAGACAGGAAAGAGAAGATTCTGTAATACATCTGTTTTCCTAAACATTTTGAGTAGTGCTTTCCCTCATTTCAAAAATCAAAACAATTAGTAAGTGAAAACCTTAAAGTATGTGTGGTATTTTGCAGTTAATAAAAAGCTTTATGGTAGCATAATTTATATACCTGGTATTGCAAGCATTTATGAGCACCTTACTTCCAGAGGGATATACAAATTCTGGAGAAGATGTATAATAAATTGGAATAAAATAAAGTCTACTAATTGATCAAAGAAGTTTGATGTGCTTTAATTAGAAGTTTGAAGAGGTGTATATGAGGATCTGCACATATGTACAGAGATTTGGGTAAAAAAAAATATTTCAAACTAGGCAGTAGAAGAACACATGACCATTCTTTGACTTTAAAAATAAGTGAGAAGTTTTGTTTTTCTCCAAATATGATCAGAATTCTGTTTTTGGTAGTAGAAAAATCTGGTTTACTAGTATTCAAGGAAAAATAAACAATTACTTGTACACCAGTGGTATATCAAGGTTGAATTAGATGTTTAGCTATAGTGATTTTCATGCAAACAGGGTTAATATGATTGCCTAATCTGGGGTCAGGAAAGAAATTTTCTGCAGGGCATATTGTCAGTGACCATGGGGTCTTTCACCTTTATTTGAAACTCTGAGCAGTGATCTTCTGTTAAGATTAGACGGTGCATCCCATAGGTCAATTTCCAGCCATTGGGAGTGGGCATTGACCTTTCTGTTTTTTTGTGATGTGGAAATGATTGTGATACCATAAGTTTAACACTTTGACATCCTTGTAAAATCAAAGAAGATTGATTATTGAAGCATTAAAGTTATTTTTTAAAAAACTGAATAGCAAAAATATAAATTAAGTTAATGGGTTAGGGTTGTTTAAAAATAAATTATAGGTTTAAATAATATACAAGTCTGTCTCTGGTTCTGAGTATACAGTCTTCACACATGTAAAACTCACTTTAAATTCAGTGGATGTGTTGCATGGGAGCAGATGCTGTGCAACTGAGCTGCTTATTGTGTTGGAGGAATATGAAATATTATATGTGATAGGACTGTTTAAAAGATAAACACCTGTGTTTGAGAACCTCTTTTCTTAAGTAACTACATTAAGATAGTTAGTTACTTCTAACTTTTTAGTTTTTAAAATGAATTAAATGAAAAATATTTTGGAAATAAGGGGATAACTGGAAACTAACTTAACCAATATTTAATAAGTGAATAAAATTATGACTGAATAATGGACCTTGAATAAAGTTTTTTTTATTATATTGCTTATTTTGCTCACAACCTTTTTGTATTGACAAAAGCACAGTATATACACATTTGCAGAAGAAAGAGCCATCATCAGAGGAAAGTGTGTGTGCGCACACACGCGCACACACACACACACACACACACACACACACAGAGTTCCTGCTCTACCTTGGTGGGTCTTGCGCTTATTGGAGGATTTGCTCGCCTTGGAGCTTCACGGCAGCCCTCAGCTTGGCCGTTTTTCTGAACCCACAGTCCAGGTCGACAACTCCTGTGTCTGACCGGGAGGATTTGTGGGGAACCCGGGCCTGCCCTCTACTCCGGGTTCCAGCCCAGGGCCCTGTGGAATGCAGCTGTCTAGAGTGCCTCCTGGAACAGCTGTGCGACAGCTACAACTCCCTGGGCTACTTCCCCATGGCCTCCTCCCAACACCTTCTTTATCCTCACCATAAGACCTTCCTTCTGGAGTCTGATAATGCTGGTACACCTCAGTCCTCCAACAGTCCATGTTCTCACTCTCAGCTCCTAGTGCCTCTTGCTCCCAGCTCCTCACACGCACACCACAAACTGAAGTGAGCTCCTTTTTAAAACCCAGGTGCCCTGATTAGCCTGCCTTAAATGATTCTAGCAGCTTCTTGATTGGCTGCAGGTGTTCTAATCAGCCTGTCTTAATTGTTCTGGAACCTTCCCTGTTACCTTACCCAGGGAAAAGGGACCTACTTAGCCTGGGGCTAATATATCTGCCTTCTATTACTCTCCTACAGCCATCTGGCCCGACCCTGTCACTATATATATAATATATATATATAAAATAAATGTAGATTGATTGCACTGTGTCATCAGTGTTAGAGCCTGGGAATGCTATAGGGGTCAAGAACAGGACAACTGAGCACTTGTATCATCAGGGAAGATGACATGCATTTACTCAGGCAAATATTCCTCACTGCCTGCCCTTAGCCTCCAAATTGAGGCTGGTGAAAGATCTACCCAACTCAGATCTTGACAGTAAATAGTATTAATTAAATATAGGGCTTGACAATGACACTGATAACTTGGATCAAGGCCAGTAGATTTTGCCTTGGTTTTCTGAAAATTGAATTCCACTGATCTGTTTATCTGGCAGCTTTACAGTACAGTAAATTAAAGATCCACAGACACATGTCTGTATGTTAATGTGGTTGAATTTCTATTTTTGTAACGATGCCACAATGCCCGAGCATTAAAGTAGCTGATACTCAAACAGAAAACTAACTTTACTGGCTAAAGTACCAAGCGAATGTCAAGTTTATTAAGCTAATGTCTGGCAAAGTGCCATTGCAACCTCATTATTTTTATATGAAAAGATTTATTGTGAAAAAGTTATACAACTTTTTTACTAAAGCCAACGTTTATTTCTGTATCCAGTTTCAAAATGAACTATCATCACTAAAGTCTTATCCGCTTTGGGCTTGTCCACACTTGCAGAGCTGCAGTGGTTAGTGAAGATGCTACCTGTGCCAACGGTAGAGCTTCTTGCATCATTGTAGGTACTGTACCTCCCTGAGAGGCAGTAGCTACATCGACAGGAGAAGCTCCTTGTGTCAACATAGTGCTGTCTACACCAGGAGTTCAGTTGGTATAACTGCATCACTCAGCGGTGTGGATTTTCCATATCCCTGAGTGATGTAGTTAGACTAATATAAATTCGTAGTGTAGACCAGGGCTTTAAAAAGAAGTTAATTATACCTTAATCATTTAAACATTTTTCTAGGATCCATGTACTTGACCAAAATAATTCCTCTGGGATTTTAAGGAAGCTGATCATACGAGTGTATTTTCTAGAGTTTTAGTATGTCTATAGCCATTTATGACTGGCATGTTGCTCAAATACCAGATTTTAGTTTACACTTTTAGAAGTTCCCCTTTTCAAATGTTTAGCTCATCTTCTTCCCATCCTTCCCCTCTCCTGAAACTCTTTATCAAAATAGCATAGACGAATCATATCTGCAGGAAGGGAGGGAAATACTTCTACTATGTAAATTAAATTCCTTTTTAATCTTTCATTTAAAAAAAATAAAGATACTTAGCTCTAAAAGGACTTTAAAAATATAATGGTTCCATTGAAAACCTGCAAACTGGCTCTGACTTTTTTGTAAAATTCCTGAGTTATTTCTCTCCTTTCAAATAATTTAAATGATTGGCTAAAGCAGTGTTACACAATTGTACAAGAGGTGATTGAGTGGTAGCTTCCCTTTATGTCTACAGCTGTGTTGAAATTTGTTTTAAATATGGTTCTGGCTAGTGGATAATATGAAGTAACTTTCTCTGCTGTTGTGGACTGGACAAACTGTTAAAACTGTTTTACAAAATCATGCCGTTGCCTTCCCACCATAAACAAAGGTGAGAAATACTGATATTCATACACACGAAGTATAGATAGTACATGTATATTATAAATCTGCGTTAAAAAGCCTGCAGTATCCTGGGTGGGGGGAGAAGCATTCATTCTGAAGTCACTTTCTGGACAGCACTATACTAGTTTTATTACTATAGCCGTATTCTGCCCCTCTGCCATTGTTTGGTACTTTTATTGCAGTAAGGTACTACATCTGGCCTTTTATTTTGTGCTTAGAAGCTACAGTGATGACCAGTCTAGAAGTATGTAAAATAGTTTTGGAGGGTCATTAGCCAGCAAATCAGTTCAGTTCATCCTTGACCATCAATGGTGAGGATAACCATACGAGCACCTTGCCAACAAGAACAGGCTAAAATGTGGTTCTCTTCCTAATGGTATTTTAGTGCTCCAGTAGACATACCTTAATTTTGAACCAGGAGAGGAGTGATGATCCAATGGCTAAAGCATTGGGCTTGGATTTATGAGATCTGAGTTCAGTTACTTGATCTGCCACAGGTTTTCTCACGTGTAAAAGGGGGATGACTCCCTTTCTCCCATCTTTCTTTATTGAAATGGTAAGTGCTGTGGGGCAGGGACCGTATTAGGGAAGTGTCTGGTAACAACTCTGTAGTTAGGGTTGAATTCTGAGTGGGCTTGAAATGCATAAATACTGTTTTTCTCTAGAAGAAAGTGACCAATGGGTGTGAAATTTCACACAGTGTTAATAAATTTTCTGTTTATCTTTTTGTTTGGTTACTCTTCATAAATATTTTTAATGGGAAGTCTTTGAATTTAGGCTCTAGCTGAATGTTTTCAGTTTTATTTTTCATTGTTGATTAGTTTCATTCAAAACATAAGACTAGCCAATAGTCCTTCAGACCAATGGTCCATCTAGCCCAGTATCCTGTGTCTGACAGTGGTTGGTAACATGTTTCAAATGGAATGAACAGAATAGGGCAGTTATTGATTGATCCATCCCTTGTTCTTCAATCCCAGCATATGGCAGTCAGAGATTTAGGGACACCCAGAGCATGGGGTTGTGCCCTTGACTGTTTTGGTTAATGGCCATTGATGGACCTATTCTCCATGAACTTATCTAATTCTTTTTTGAACCCAGTTTCGCTTTTGGCCTTCACAACAACCCTTGAAAGCAAGTTCCACAAGTTGAATGTGCGTTGTGTGAAGAAGTACTTCCTTATGTTTTGTTTAAAACCTCCTGTGTGTTTAATTTCATTGGAGGACCCCTGGTTCTTCTGTTATGTGAAGGAGTAACAATTACCAATTCACTTTCTTCACACCATTCATGATTTTATTGACTTCCATCATATTCTCTCCTTCCCCACCTCCCGGTTGTCTATTTTCTAAGATAAACAGTCTCAGTCTTTTTAATTTCTTCTCGTATGGAAGCTGTTCCATACCCCCAGTCATGTTTGTTGCCCTTCTCTGAACTTTTCCCAATTCTAATATATCTTTTTTGAGATGGGTCAACCAGAACTACGTTCGGTATTCAAGATGTGGGGGTACCATGGATTTATAGTGGCATTATGATATTTACTGTCTCCTCTATCTTCTTCCTAATGGTTCTAACATTCTGTCGTTCTGTTAGCTTTCCTGACTGCTCCTGCACATTGAGCAGATGTTTTCAGAGAACTAGCCACAATGAATCCAAGATCTTTTTTGAGTGGTAACAGCTAATTTAGACCCCATCATTTTGTACGTATAGTTGAGACTATGTTTTTCAATGTGCATTATTTTGCATTTATCAACAACAGTTTTCCTCTGTCATTTTGTTGCTCCATCACCCAGTTTTGTGAGATCCCTGTGCTACTCTTCGCAGTCAACTTTGGACTTAATGATCTGGAGTAATTTAGTATCATCTGCAAACTTTGCTACCTCGTTGTTTACATCTCTACCCAGATCATTTATGAATAGGTTGAACAGTCCCAGTACAGATCCTAGAGGGATCATTCTATTTACCTCTCTCCACTGTGAAAATTGACCATTTATTCCCACCCTTTGTTTCCTGTCTTTTTAACCAGTTACTGATCTATGAGAGGACCTTCCCTCTTATCCCATGACTGCTTACTTTGCTTAAGAGCCTTTATTGCAGGACCTTGCCACTGGATAACCCTTGTCCACATGTTTATTGACCCCTTCAAAGAATTCTAATAGATTGGTCAGACATGATTCCCTTTGTAAAAGCAGTGTTGCTGCTTCCCAGAAAATTGGGTTCATCTACATGTCTGATAATTTTGTTCTTTACTATTGTTTCAACCAGTTTGCCTGATACTGAAAATAGGTTTACTGGCCTGTAATCCCCAGGATTGCCTCTGGAGCCATTATAAAAAAAATTGGTGTTACATTACCTATTCTCCAGTCATCTGGTACAGAGGCTGATTTAAGCGATAAATCATGTAGCACAATTAGTAGTTCTGCAATTTCATATTTGAGTTCTTTCAGAATTCTTGGGTGAATACCATCTGGTCCTGGTGATTTTATTACTCTTATTCATCAGTGTGTTCCCAAACCTCCTCTGACATTTCCATCAGCAACAGTTCATCAGATTTGTCACCTTAAAAGAATGCTTTAGGTTTGGGAATCTCCCTCACATCCTCTGCAGTGAAGATTGATGCAGAAAATTCATTTAGCCTCTCCACAGCAACATTGTTTTCCTTAAGTGCTCCTTTAGCATCTTGACCATCCAATAGCCACACTGATTGTTTGGCAGGTTTCCTGCTTTTGAGATACTAAAAACAAATTTTGTTGTGTTTTGGTTTTTGTCTTTTGCTAGTTGCTCTTCAAATTCTCTTTTGGCCTGCCTAATTACACTTTTACATTCCGCTTGCCAGAATTTATGCTTTCTATTTTCCTTAGTAGGATCTGACTTCTGGTTTTTAAACTATGCCTTTTTTACTCTAACAGCCTCTTTTATTCTTGTTGTTTAGCTATGGTGGCATTTTTTGGCCCTCTTACTGTTTTTTTTTGTTTGTTTTGTTTTTTATTTGGGGTATACATTTAGTTTGCGCATATATTATGGTGTTTTAAAATAGTTTCCATGCAGCTTGCAGGCATTTCACTCTTGTTCCTATTCCTTTTAGTTTCTATTTAACTAGCTTCCTCATTTTTTTTGTAGTTCCATTTTTTTAAGTTAAATATTACTGTAGTGGGTTTCTTTGGTATTTCCCCTCCTACAATGATGTTACATTTAATTACATTATGATTGTCATTACTGAGCGGTTCGGCTATATTCACCTCTTGGACCAGATCCTGTGCACTACTTAGGACTAAAGCAAGAATTTCTTCTCCCCTTATAGGTTCCAGGAGCTGCTCCAAGAAGCAGTCATTAATGGTTACCTAGAAATTTTATCTCTGCATCCCATCCTGAGGTGACATGTTCTCAGTCAATCTGGAGATAGTTAAAATCCCCCATTATTATTGGGTTTTCTATTTTTGTAGCCTTTCTAATCTACCTGAGCATTTCACAGTCTCTGTCACCATCCTGGTCAGGTGGTCAGTAGTATATTCCTGTAGCTATACTCTTAACTGTTCAAGCATGGAATTCGTATCCATATCAGTGGCAGTTTGATTAATCAAAGATTTTTACTATATTTTACTCTGTGCTTTCTTTCACATATAATGCCACTCCCCCACAGCATAACCTACTCTTTCAGTCCTGTATATTGTGTACTCTGGTATTACCATGTCCCATTGATTATCATCGTTCCACGAAGTTTCTGTGACAAAATATGTATCTACACAAAAATTAGTAGAGAGGTGGTGGGTGGGTTGCTCCATGGCTGTGAACTCTTCATATCAGCCATTTAAATTGTCCATAACTGGTAATAGAAATTGAATACATTTGACTACAAGTGTTTTAATATAAAAGAATTTCCCATTGTTATTAATGCATTGTGGATGTTTTTACCTAGTGGCTTCTCCATTTGACACTCTTCGATCAAGTCAGTGTAAACAGTGATTGATTCAAACATCTCGAAGACCTAAAAGAATTGTGTAAGTAAGATCAGAGTAACATGTAGTTAGATGTGTCACTAGCACAGAAAACCTGGGGAAAAGCAAAAATGTGAGCTTTCGACTATGTGCATAGCAAAGTGAGGAATACAGAGTTACGCTTTTTTAAAAAAAAAAAGCTGAAAAGGTCTTTTAAAATGTAATGAAAAATTAATACACTTCTACTGATGTTGACATGACCTTTATACTACTTTTACTATTTTAATTTTGTGAAAAAATAGGTTTATAAATCGAGTGATAATTTGGACATATGAACCATATTATGTTCTGTTACGCTTGTGCAAACACAGAATAATTCCACTGAAGTTATGCTGCTGTAATTGAAAGAGGAACATCACCTACTCTTTTAGAGTTTTCTTAGGAAAAGGAAAAAAACCCCACCTTTTTACCAGGATTGGATTTCAAAAGGGGAATAAAGGACCCTTCCACCCCCCCCACCCCCCCCCAAAAAAAGTGTAAACTTGCTATCAGCAGTGTAGAAGAGATGTTCTGTAGCACTCCTAATTGAAAATACTCTCTGATTTGCATTAGTTGAATTTACAGAAGAGATTTCTGCTGTATTTTTATTGATTTTGCTTGTTGCTGACAAGGAAGCAGTTAATAAGGAAAATTGTTGTTTTTAGGGCTGTCAAGCAATTAAAAAAAATTAATGGTGATTAATCACGTTGCTAAACAATAATAGAATACCATTTATATCCATATTTTTGGATGTTTTCTACATTTTCAAATATATTGATTTCAACTGCAACACAGAATACAAAGTGTACAGTGCTCAGTTTATATTCATTTTTATTACAAATATTTGCACTGTAAAAAAACAAAAGAAATAGTATTTTTCAATTCCCCATTGCAAGTACTGTCATACAATCTGTTTATCATGAAAGTTGAATTTATAAGTGCAGAATTATGTGGGGAAAAAAAACCCTGCACTCAAAAACAAAACAATGTAAAACTTTAGAGCCTACAAGTCCACTCAGTCCTACTTCTTGTTCAGCCAATCAAGTTTGTTTACATATGCAGGAGATAACGTTGCCTGCTTCTTGTTTATAATGTCACCTGAAAGTGAGAACAGGTGTTTGCTTGGCACTGTTGTAGCCAGCCTTGTATATGCCAGATGCGCTAAAAATTCATATGTCCCTTCACGCTTCAACCATCATTCCAGAGGACAGGTGTCCATGCTGATGACGGGTTCTGCTTGATAACAGTCCAAAGCAGTGCGGACTGCCACATGTTCATTTTCATCATCTGAGTCAGATGACACCAGCTGAAGGTTGATTTTTTTCTTCTTTGGTAGTTCGGGTTCTGTAGTTTCCGCATCAGAGTGTTGCTCTTTTAAGACTTCAGTGGACACCTTGTCTCTCTCCGATTTTGGAAGGCACTTCAGATTCTTAAATCTTGGGTCAAGTGCTGTAGCTATCTTTAGAAATCTCACACTGGTACCTTCTTTGTGTTTTGTCAAATCTGCAGTGAAAGTGTTCTCAAAACAAACAACACATGCTGGGTCATCATCCGCCACTGCTTGCATGGAAGCATGTCCCCTGGAATGGTGGCCGAAGCATGAAGGGGCATACAAATGTTTAGCATATCTAGCACCTAAATATCTTGCAGTGCCGGCTACAAAAGTGTGAACGTCTGTTCTCGCTTTCAGGTGTTATTGTAAATAATAAGCAGGCAGCATTATGTCCCATAAGTGTAAACAAACTTGTTTCTCTTAGTGATTGGCTGAATAAAAAAGTAGGACTGAGTGGACTTTTAGGCTCTAAAGTTTTACATTTTTTTTGTTACATAAATGCCCTCAAAAGCAAAACAATCTACATTCGTAAGTTGCACTTTCATGGCAGAGATTGCACTACAGTATTTGTATGAGGTGAATTGAAAAATACTATTTCTTTTGTTTATCCTTTTTAGAGGTCAAATATTAGTAATCAAAAATAATAATATAAAGTGAGCACTATATACTTTGTATTCTGTGTTGTAATTGAAATCAATATATTTGAAAATGTAGAGAAACATCCAAAAACATTTTATAAATTTCACTTGGTATTCTACTGGTGAACAGTGCGATTAAAACTGCGATGAATTGTGATAATTTTTTTGAGTTAATTGTGTGAGTTAACTGTGATTTAATCGATAGCCCTAGTTGTTTTGTAATAGTGACAATATCTTGCGGGGAAGTAGAAGTTGAGTGAAATAGCGCAACCTAGGGTTTTGTGTGAGCATATAATATACATTGGGTCAGTTAAGAATCTTTTTTGAATTTTTATAATTGAAAATTTCTTTTCTTTTTTTTTTTTTTTTTTCAAACAAACCAACCCCAAACAAACAAAATAAAACAACGTATAATTTTTCCACAAAACTAAGTTTTGTTCATCTGAGATGAGCTGACATACATAAGCAACTGACTATTTTTTCATGTTGCTTCATTCATAGTATCTGCTAATTTTGTATCTTATATATAACACCTAGTGGTGGGCTCCAGCAGCTCTTTACTGTTGCCACAAGCTCAAGCTACTCCTGTGCTGAATACTGAACGACCAGTTGAGTACCTTTTTACAAACTTGTTGGTAGCCAACTATGAAAATTTGTTCTGTTGGCCTTTTTAGTGTCTAGGAGTGCACCATCATCAACAAACAACTCCAGTAAGGTGGCAGCCAACCATATAGAGAAATAGTTAAGAATTTGAGAGTTTAACTCTAAAATGACATTTGAATTTGTGGTAGAAATCACATTTAATCCCATAAAATTGTCCTATATGTATAATTACATCCAAAGGAGTTAGGGAAGGGATGTAGCCCTAGGGAGAAAGGATCGCCTTGTGCTTTAGGCACTGGCTAGGAAGTCAAGAGATCAGTTATCAGCTCCCAGTTTTGCCGTAGACTCCCTGTGTGACCTTGGGCAAGTCATTTCAACCATCTATGCCTCAGTTGTCCATCTATAAAATGAGGCTTATATTTTTCACATGGCTGGGTGTAAGGATACATTCATTACTGTTTGTGGACTGCTCAGATTTTATGGTGTTTGGGTTTATATAGGTGCACAGAACAATTACTCATTTTTACTTTCCAGTTCAGAAAACACTAGTCAAATAAGAGGCCATATTTTCAATTAGGTGTGCAGGACATGAAATAGTGGAATTTTCAAAAGTCTTAGAGGGAGTTTACCAGCTAAGCCTGCGATCAATGGGCTCCTGCCAAATTATTAAATGAGAATCAGTCTAAATTGTTTTGAGTCAACTGTAATTTTGCTTGCTTACACTGTTAGATAAAACATCAAGTAGGTAGATTTAGACTTTTAATTCCATCTCCTGTTAAATGTGAAATTATCTTTGTGGAAGTACTCTCTGAAATTCTACTTTAGCACTTCAGTATTGGGTTAAGCTCTCTGAATCCTCTGTAGAATTATTTTATTTGTTTTAGGGCCCTGGAGGTCAGGAAACAAAATCCACTTGGAAGTTCTGGAGTGGGGGGAAAAATACAATGCAGTCTTGCTCAGCTCAAGAAAAATGGGATATCTGTAAGTTACTATAGGTACGGGCTTGGCAGAATTGGATTTTTTTTTTTTTTTTAAATAAAGGATGGATAGTGATGTTTGGTTTTTAAGCTTTTTTCAATATTTATCAATTTAAATTTTCAGTTGTGCAAAATTATGGGTGAATTGTTTTTCAGTTTTTGTTGACATAAATACCCACAGTTGTGGGAACTTGTGCAGGAGGGGAAGAGGTCAGACAATTATTTAATGACAGTAGATGTTGAGATTCAAAAAGTTAATCCTTTATAGCTGTTAACACAAATGGTCAATGTCACATGTTACAATATACCAAGTAAATATCTTTAAATCAAACTCTAAAAATTTCTCAAGTCACATTTTTCTCAAGTAGCATTTGCCTGTATGTAAATATCAGTTATCATCAATGGAAATATTTTTTCATTGGTTGCTGTGTGTATGCTGAAATTGATGTTTATTGATATTTACCAATAAAAATCTAATCCTTCCCAGCCTGCATATATAGTCTCTTAGTAAAGTCCCATGTAGGAAATGTTATTTTAAAATGAGACTGTTACTTGATTAGTGAGTAAGGATTTTCATAAACAGGGCTTGTTTTTGAAGAGATACTTTCAGCTTAAAAAAAAAACACACCAAGGGTTTTTATTTTTAATTTTACTATTTGTTACAAGTAACACCTTAATTTCTAAATTCTACTAATTTTATTGTTGTTTTTGTTTACTTTGTGTATTAGCTTTCACTTTGTGTATGGTCAGTTTCACTACTTCCTTTGTACATGTATAGTAAGTGAGGCCTGGTCTACACTGGGGGAGACAATTGATCTAAGTTACGCAATACGTGAATAACGTAGCTGAAGTCAACATACTTAGATCTATCTACTGCGGTATCTTCGCTGCGGTAGGTCGACTGCTGATGCTCCCCCGTTGACTCCGCCTATGGTTCTCGCTCCGGTGGAGTACTGGAGCCGACAGGAGAGCGCTCAGCGGTCGATTTATTGTGTCTTCACTAGACGTGATAAATCGACCATCCCCCTCCACCGCCCCCGGAATCGATCGCTTCGGACATAAGTGTAGACATGCCCTTAGCTTACTCTTGTTGGTGTGTATCCTACAGGCTTCAACAAAGGAAACTTTTTTTTTTGTTTAAAAAAAAATTATTATTAAACCACATAAATTGACTGGAGGAGCAGACAGGTGGGGGTGTACTTGCAATTAATTGCAACTCATTTTTTAGAAAAATAGATTTTAAGTTAAAGGTATACCTTAAACTCCTAAATTATTGTATGATATGAAGATTATGGAACACACATAAGTTCTGCATTTTGACTAAAGAAGGAAACCCCAAGCATTCTGCATATTTATATACGTAGTGTTTAACCTGTATAAACATTTTAAAGTTAATCTGAAAAGGTAAAATGCTGAAAATGCTCAGTATCCCACATGAACAAAGTAAGAGGAGCATTCAGCCATTATTATCTTGAGCTTGCAACTTTAAATCTAACTTTTCCTCCTTAACGAACTCGCTCTACCTTTTATTCTGTTTATGTTGGACATTCAGTGCATAATACTCAGTGGGGAGTTTTTTTGGTGGGAGAGACTGTTCCATTGTAGATCACCTTTAAAAGATACATAATATACTTAGTCCATGTTTTAGCAGGCTACGTATATCTTTGTTACAAATTAAATTGCATTTTTGAACATCTATGGTTTCTGATGTCATAAAGTATAAATTAATACAATGAAAATCTTATGGAATAAATCATTTTAACTGCTCTTAGCATCTCTTTAGGATTAGGAGACAAGCTGTGTGCTGTGCATTGCAGATATTAAGAAACATCAGAAGTTTTTTTTAACATAAGTTTTGAAATGAGTTGTGGGCTGAGCTCCAGCGCTGCTAGGAGCATAGCTCATTCTGCAGTAGTTCCATTATCATTTTATCACATATCAGATGCATTTATTTCAGTTTTTAATAACTTTGGTTAATGTTTTTAATTTACCATATAATTATTCTAACTTACTGCTGTTTCAAAAATTTACAAAAATGTAAAAGTATAGACTACTACACAAAAATAAGGCCCAAATACTTCAGTTTTTAATTAAATATATATTTGATGGGTTGGGCTTGGTTTGTTTTTTGTAACTGGTGACAGCTGTCAAAGTTAGAGGCCTGACCTCAGAGGTTTTTTTTGTTCTGTTTTGTTTTTTTGTGAGGGGAAAGTAGGTGAAATAGAGTACAATCACCAATTTCTTGGAGAGTTTAAAAATCTTACTTTTACTTTTCCATGCTTTCTAAGAGAGGGGGAAAGCATTTTAATAACATTATTGAACAAAGATTTTTAAAACAAAATGTACAGCATTCTTTACAATATTCTCATCAAATGCTAATTTTAAAATTTATTTCAATTCATTCACAAGAAATCCTCTGTCTGCTTTGGGGAAATGTAGATGCTGTAGTAAGGTTAGTCAGTTGTAGCAGAAGTAAGCAGGCTCATGAGCTTGTATTTGAAGTATTTCTGGGGCTGAACAATTGGGCTGCTTTTAACGTCAAACTAGATACCTTGCAGTTGCTGGGGCTACCATTATTTACCGAAAATAATGGTGCCAGAGTAGGAATAGTGTAGCAGATCTTTTTTTTTTTTTAAATTTTAACATTCTGGCCAGTAAATACCACAGCAGGGTGTACCCCATCCCACTCTACATGCCTTCACCTCTCTGCAGGAGCCCTGCCAAATATATGCCCTGAAAGTGCAGCGATTAAGGCTATTTTGGATCAAGGGTAGAAATGAGTTCCAGAGATGAAAGGCCTTTGTGCAGAATGCCTAACCTGCCGCCACCTTATTTCCTCTCTTGGAAAGTAAAGCTCAGGTGCTGCCCTCAATTCCGGTAGGGTGGCCTAGGGAGAGTGGTGATCTCTCAGGTCGTCAGGTTCCGGGATTTTTAGATCCAAGCCAAAACCCTGAATGCCACCTAAACCCTAACTATATAAGTAGGGCCCTACCAAATTCACGGTCCATTTTGGTCAATTGCATGGTTGTAGGATTTTTAAAATAGTAAAGTTCACCGTTTCAGATATTTAAATCTGAAAATTTCACAGTGTTGAAACCGTGGGGGTACCCACCCTAAAGGGGATTGTCAGGGATTGCAAGGCTAGTGAAGGGAGGTTACAGTATTGCCATCCTTACTTCTGCGCTGCTGTTGGCAGTGGTGCTGCCTTCAGAACTGGACAGCGGGAGCTGCTGGCTGGGAACCCAGCTCTGAAGGCACCACCAGCAACACAGAAGTGAGGGGTGGCATGGTATGGGGGGGTTGTCACTTTTGGCAGGAGGGAGGGCTGGCCTTATGGTGGGTGACTGCCCAGGGCTCTGTAGTCATCCCCCTCCAGCCAGCCCTTTAACCTGTGGGTGCTGAGCCTGGAGCTGGGAAGGGGCAGGGCTGAGGGCACCCCACCAAAGGGCCTCTACCATGCACTGGGCTCTATGCTCCCACCTCCAGGAACCTCCCCTGGATGCAGCAAGCTGCTGCTGGTGATGGCGCAGAAGTAAGGGTGGCAATGCGGTACCATGCCACCCTCACTTCTGCACCACTGCAGGCTGATGGCGGTGCCTTCAGGGCTGAGCTCCCGGCCAGCAGCCGCACGCTACTCAGAAGCAAGTGTGGCAATCCTATGCGCCCCCCCCCCCCCCCCGGGCCATCTACAATAGCCAGATTTCACAGGGGAGACCAGATATTAGCATCTGTAACGTTTTTTTTCCACAGACATGAATTTGGTAGGGCTCACTATATAAGTACCTACTATACAGGGGTGTTATGAGGCTTACTTCATTACAATTGTAAAACACCTTGGAAATCCTCGGATCAAAGCTACTCCAGGAGTGTGAAGAAGAATGACTTCATTATCCTTGGTAGATGAATTTTGTCTTGATAATTGATCTGTCCTTCATGCCAACGTATCCTTATCCCTGATGTGTCCCTTTTAGGTGAGAGGTGGGTCATTCTCAGTGTTGGCTGAGACCTGGGGTTGTTCTGAATAAAGACTTGATAGTTGTGCCAAATTATGTGACTATAAAACCACCAGACTTTCTTTCTCTTGGCTCAATGCGAGGTTTCAGGTCAGAAAAAATGAGCACTTAAATACTCTAATCTACTCAGGCTGTTCACATACACACACACTTTGGTTTTGCTAGCTGCTATTTCTAAAGCCGTAGATATAGTTTAGTAACTTAGTCAGTACTATGGCTATAGTTTCTTGGCTTGTATTTATACAGACACATTTAAATGAATGAGTAGACAAATAGCTAACTTATAGAATATCAAGTTTCCTCTTCAGAAACAATTTAGCAATTGCAAGCTCTGATATAGTGTGCATAGGAACAATAAGGTATATACTGAAGTACAAATGGAAAGTTCTACAATACAGTTCAGTATGGTTTTTATAGGCAGTGGTTAGACATAACGAGAGGAATGGCTCAGTCTAACACTGATTGGATAGTAGTGTGGACATATTTTAATAGAAGTTGTCTTATAGGCCTGCCTCCTCCTCTTCATGCTCTCATAATGTCCCTGTGACAACTACAGCAACTGCTTACATGGGGAAATAGTAATAGGAAAGTGTTTGATATATTTTTAATTTTCTTTTTAATGCAATTTTGCAAATAAGGAGAGTTAGCATCATGTGACCAATAGCTTTCCCCAGAACACCAGCAGATGATCCATGGATCACAGTTTGGGAACCCTTAGTTACAGTCATTTTCAGTGTCTTTTTTCCAGGATCTTATAGTTGTTAGTAGCCTGTAGAAACCGTCATCATTAGTTTGGCCTATGATTCCTCCAAAATATTTATATATATTTTTATTTGGTGGCATTTCTTGTGGTGCTTATCTCTGAAGTACATGAATGTCTGACAAATATTAATTAACCTCACATCAACCCTATGAGGTAGGGAAATATCCTTGCTTTTAAACGACTTGCACAAGGTTACATAGGAAAGTCTGTTCCAGAGATGGGACCAGAACCCACATTGTCTGACTCCTAGACCTGTCCTTTAACCAGAAGGCAATGGCTAATAGCAAATGGAGTAGAGATAAATATCTAATATGTAATACTACTTCTTCGAGTGCTGTCCCTGTGGGTGCTCCAATCTAGGTGACGGTGCGTCCTGGCACTGTTGATTGGAGATCTTTCGGTAGCAGTGCCTGGTCGGGACACACACACTCAGTTGGTATCTCCCATCTCATTGGAATCTTCCTGAGTGCGTGCGTCCCACACGCTCCTCAGTTCCTTCTCAACCATCCTCCGCTGAAGACAGGACTCGGGGCAGTGCTGCTTCTCTTCCCTGGTTTCTGTAGAAAACAGTAACAAAGAACATAGAAATAGTTATTAGTTACATCCCAGTTGTTTCCCTTCCTTTAGAATAGTTACATGTTTAGTTACTTAGTTTTAAAAATAAAACCAGAAACAAACAAAAAAAAACTTTTCGCCTCAGGCTTGTCTCCCGCTGAGACACTTTCCCCTGCCATTTCTAGTTCAATATGCCAGGGGCTTCAGGATTCAAGTGTGCTTCCTGTCAGGACTCCATGCCAGGACTGATGGGCACTCACGATGTGTGAAGTGCCTTGGCGAAACACACGTCCCTGCAAAATGCCTTCACTGTGCAAGACTCAAGACCAGGGCTCGTCATGACAGGGACCTGTGGCTTAAAATGTTACTAATGGAAAAATCTCTGCAGCTGCCTTCGAAGACAGGGAAAGTTAAACCCTCTCCCTCATGCTCCCCGGCCAGATCAGAGCCAATTGGGAGCATGGCTTCACCCTCTCTGTAGCAGAGGCAAGAAACCCAACAGTCTCCGAGGAGAGACTTTAACAAGAGTAAAGAGATCCTCACCCTCTGTATTGACAGCGCAGAAGGCAGGCGCCTCAGACTGACACAGCGCCTCACCGCGGCTCCCGCAGACCGCAGAGGCAGGAACCCAACCTCCTGTACTGGGAAGGCTTCCGCGGCACCAAGTGCTTCAGTGCTAAAAATAGCCGCGGTACCGACTGCGCGCTCTGCTCCAGTGCCGACAAGAACGTCGGCACCGACCCCCTCCGGGCTAAAAATAGTCACGGTGCGGACTGCACGCTCTGCTCCTGTGCCAGGAAGAACGTTGGCTCCGAGCCTGCCTCCTGCCCTGGCACCAGCAGTGGATCCCTTGCAGGGCTCCTCCACATGCCCCAGGGCACCAGTGAGGCTTTCAGTTGACAATGCGCTAGAGCACAGTCCAAGCTCAGCGCAGCCCAGGGAGCAGGAGCAACAGGTTCTCACTCAAGGTGACCTCTCAGTGCCACCTGAGCCTAACTCCTCGCTCCTGGACACACAGGGCTCATTTTTTGAACAGCTGCTCTCCCCACCTGAACTGGCTACCTTTTACTGATAGCGAACCTGATGTACAGCAGCAGGCGAAGTTCTCCCCACCTGCCTCTCCTCCTCCACTGGAACCTTTTCCGCCTCAGGTCATGGCTCAACCACCAGTCTCAGTTTCCCTACTTCACCCCTCCGTGGATGACACCTGGGTTCTCCTACCTTATACCTTGGCCACATCCTCCTACCACTCACCCTCAGACCTCTTCTACCGAACCATTACCTCCTTCTGTGCCTCGATCTCCAGCTCCGTCCACTTCAAGAGTGCCTGAACCCCCTCCTGAGAACATGAGCTACAGACCATATCCTGACTCACCGACCCCTGACTCTCCATCAGCTCCAGATGGAGTTCTCTTCCCTCCACCTCCATAGAACGTGGATGACTAAACAATTTCAAGAACTTTTCAAGAGGATGGCACTCGGTCAAGACATCAACCGCCCAAAGGCATTAGAACTCATTCCACTCGAGCTGTGTCGACATCCATTGCCTTCCTACATAATGTACCCATTTCTAACATCTGTAAAGCGGCTGCGTGGTCATCTGAACACATGTTTGCCAAGCACTATGCTATCACGCAAGATACCACGGCAGACACCACAGTAGGCCATACGGTACTCTCTACAGTACTCACTGCCGCATCTCCAAAGTCCCACCGACCATCGTGGGAACTGCTACACATTCACCTAGAGTGGAGCACCCACAGGGACAGCACTCGAAGAAGAAGGGGAAGTTCTTTGAGATGTGTGTCCCTGTCGGTGCTCCACTCCCTGCCCTCCTCCCCCCTACTTTGGAGTACTAGTATAATCGCTCCACGGTAGAGAAGGAATTGAGGAGGGTGCGGGACGCACGCACTCAGGAAGATTCCAACGAGACGGGAGATACCAACTGAGTGCGTGTGCCCCAATCAGGCACTGCTACCGAAGATCTCTGATCAATGGCGCCGGGACGCACTGTCACCTAGAGTGGAGCACCCACAGGGACACACATCTCGAAGAACTTTAGTTACTGCAAGGTGAGTAACTTCCCCATATATACAGTTTATTTTATTTAGTTTGAATCAGTTGAGCTTCATTTCTAGAGACATATTGTAATTCAAGGGTAGAATCTGGTTGTCAATTAATTGCTTCTGTAAGTGGGCTCAAATCCATTGAACTTTCAGTGCAGTTGTGTTTGTGCCAGGCAGGTATTTAGAAACATTACAAATGAACAGGACAAATTACTCTGTGGCAACAGCTAAAATAAATGCTTCATAAGGTATTCAAGAAAAATACACTTGGATTTTCTTCCTCTGCCCAGCCTGCTTCCATGATCTTTGCTTTCTGGTCAGGTCCTGCTAAAATAATCTAGTAAATGTCTAAGCTCTAGAAAGTAAGGCTGTCACATTGATGTTTAACTGACTTTGAAACAGTGCAGCTGTAAAGGGGAAATGAATTCTGTTCTCTGTCAAAGCCCGTAAAAGAGTGCTTATTTTAGCAGCTACTGAAGATGGAAGTGTTTTATTCCATGACTACATTGGTTGTCAAACTGGAAATATTTTCCTGTATTAATATTTGGAACTTTCCAAAATCATAATTTTCTGTTTTTTTTCAAAGCAGTATTCAGTTTCTGATCTCTGATCCAATATTCTGCTCTTTTGGGCTCCATGGAAATCTTGGAAATGTATTTTTTTTCTATTAACTACACGTGTATTTAGCTAATACCTTTCAAGCTACAGCGTGGGGCTGGAGGTCAACATTGCCAACCTGCCAGGAGATGGAGGACTAAGCCTAACATGCGTTAGGCAACCACCCTCATCTTTATTGTGACTATCAGACAAAGACTTCTGTACCCAATATGCAGTTCTCTACCTTGATGTAAAAAGACTGGCCAACCTGTGGACAATAACTCATGCTGACGTATATTGTATTCTGTCTAATTAATTTTAATGGGCATTTATCACAGAACCATTATAAAAATGTAGCCTTTCAACACGAGTGGTAGCTTGCTGAAATATCTCTGCCACTTCAGCAGTGTTCGTCCGAGTACCAGCACTGATGTATTTTTTCAGACATATCTGGGACTGAAACTTGGCAAAGTATAATGGGGTAAGATTAGAGACAAAGGTCATGCCAAATTAGCTCCAGTCACAGTACAAGCATTGTCTAATACAGGGTTTCTCAACCTGTGGGTTGGGATCCAAAATTGGGTCGCCAGAATGTTTCAGAGGGTCGCATGGCAGCTCCTCTGGCTCCTGTCCCCTGGGGCTGGCTGGGCTCGCCTCCCTGCTCCAGGCACTGCAACCGCTGAGGTCCCAGCACCATGCAGGTTTGGCCCAGTTGTCATGACGACGGGAGTCCGGGTAAGCTAAATTTGGGTGAGTGGCACTGCACCGCCATGAGCCAGGTTACAACTCCGCTTGCACACGTTTGGTCCAAAGCCGAGAGCCAAGCCCAGCCAGCCCTACAGTACAGGAGCTGCCACTGTGGGGTGACTGCTGGGCATGTCCCAGCTCCCTCGGAGATTAGGATCCAACCAAAACCACCACAGGGCAGGGCTGTAACCAGGGCAGGGTGAGCAGGGCAGCCACCCAGGGCGCAAAGCCACTGGGGCAACTCGTTGGGGTTGGTGATGCGCGGCAGGGCTTGGGGAGGGAGCGCCACCTCTACCCCCTGACTTACCTCAGCTGACCACCCAGGTGTCTGGGTTGGAGGGGCACAACCAAAAAATTGGGGGGGGGGGTGTGAGACAGTGCATGCCCCACCTCCCCATCGCCTCCAATAGGGGGTGCAAATATGCTTGCTTGCCCTAGGTGCTAAAATGTCTAGTTACCGTTCTGCCCCAGGGTCTCCACCCCCAGACTATTATTAGGTTGTGACAGGCCATAAACATTTACAAATGGATCATGAGCCCAAAAAGGTTGAGAACCACTGGAGAGCTGTGGGTCTGGACAGTTGAGTTCTATTCCCAGTTCTGCCTAAAATTTTCTGTTGGGCAATACTAATTCTTCTGTAGTGCTGTAGGTGATATAATGAACTTTACAGATAATTAAAAAGCAAAAATACCAGATCCCTGCTTCAAGGAGCTTACATTTTAAGGTTGCAGTCCTGCAAGAACTGCGTAGGTGCAGAAGTTTGCCCTCATATTTCTCCTTGCAGAATCAGGGCCCAAGTTAAATATAGTGGTACAAAGGATGACAAACAAAGGTTGTTCAGGAGGTGAATAGGGGAAAGAAGAGGTTGCAAGAGTGAGTGAGATGTTTTTATGTGCATCCTGTTTAGTTATTCATGTTTTTTGTTTATCTTAATATGTTAATATAGTTCTAGTTTGAGGGAACAAAGTTGTTAATCAAGAAGGCAGAGGTGATGGAGCATAGGGGTGATTAAGTCTCCTTTCTGTCACTTTTCCAGTGAAGTGGGGATGATAATACTTGCAGGAGCATTGTGAAGTTTAAGGAATTAATATTTGTGCTGTGCTTTTAGATCTGTTGATGGGTGCTGTATAACTGCACAGCATTAATACAACATTACATATTTTAAATTTTCATTCAGAGGGTCCCTAGTCAGGAATAATTTACCATTGGCGCCTTAGTATTTTATGTCCCTGTGTTTTGTATATTGCACAGACGAGCATCAAGATAGTCTGAACATTCAGATAATAAAGGGAACTAAAATTCTACTTAAGCGAAGTAATCACTTTGTCAGGTTGTATTTTTGTTTGTTAGTATGTGTCATATTCATTATTTCTTGGCAATGCTCTTTGACTTCCAAGGCTAAGGCAGTAGGGAAATAAACGTGTGGGTACATCCAAGGGTTTCGGTCTGAGGCCTATGCCTCTCGCCCATTTTTATCACAAAGATTATGCGATGCTGCGTTTGATCTGTTTCAGCCTCAAATAATTGATATGACCAAGCAACTTGTTGGTATTTAGTATTATGGAGAAAACATTTGAGATGGGGGAGATATTTCACTGAGCTACTGGTCATGTGGGAAGCTTCATTCTTATAATTTTTCTGATTTAAAAAAAAGCTCACTGAAAGGAATCGGATGGATATATATCCTTCATTGGGAGTTATTGTAGACATAAGCCCATCAGAAGATGATCAGATAATAGTTTAACTTCAATTCAGATGAGTGAAAACAGAGGTGTATCAAGCCTCTCATTTAAAAAAGTTACTTTATATTTACATGATATCACAAAAAAAAAACCTGTGAACACTAAATATGGTATGATAGACCAGTACCATTTACTTGAGCCCTTATTGGCCCGTTTTATACTCCAAAAGGGATTTCTTGGTAGCTGTGATACTGCAGACTGATGTACTCTGGGCTTCACAGCAGTGCAAAGAGGGGCTGGCCAGCATTGCTTCAGGAAAACCTAAAAATGAAATGCTTCATTGTTTTCAGTGCTGAATGCCCTCTTAGCCTGGGACTGTCCATCACATTTAGAAGTCAAGTTTAACCTAGTTTTGTTTTTTAATTCCGAAAAAAATCCAGGATTCAGATGGTCGAAGACTTTGCTTCAGTGTATTTTGAAAAATGAAACTTACAGCTTAATTTTTATTATTTTTTTAATAGCTAGTTCTTCTTCTAATAAACCCACTGTGCTGGTGTAAAACTTTTTTTTTTATAAGACTTCCTGAGGGAACTCACAATAAAGCTATCAAATCTGGTATGAAATAATCAAAAGTCCTCCATATCCTTCAGATCTCTGCTAGCACCCTTCTTTCCTTGGTTCTTCTGCTCCCTCCACTACCACATAATCAGCATGAATTAGGCCCGGAATCACAATAATTTTGCTGTTTTGACTCCCCAGAGCTGAGATCGGAGGGTTGTTTTGTAAAGAAACAAACGGACAGAAATCAACTTATCCTGTACCAAACACTCTTCTTTCACTCTCTTCAACATTAAAAATAAAACAGTAAAGTGTTCCTGCTACATGAATGAACCCAAGCACAAATTAGCTTCCTGACTACAGCAAAGGAAAATATAGTTGTATTTTTTAAGGAACACATATTTTAAAGTAATGAGTTTTTGTTGCAGTATGATTATATATTTAACAGGAAACCAGGTTGCAGTCTTTATGACTAACGCTTATTACTACTGCTCCTTTAGTTTCCAGGAGTTCATTACTATAATGTTGTGTAAAATCTTGGCGTATGTAGCAGATCTCACTCTGTTTTCTTTTTTGTTGATTGGTGCTCAATGCTCAGTAATTATTGAGTTGAAATTCATTAAATGCAAAAGCTTACATTAATGTAAAGTTAAAACTTTTATAACTTCATATACTTGCATTTTTTCTTCAAACTTCCCTGGTTCTTTGTCTCTAGAATGCCAAATCTGAGGCTTTTAAACTTTCTAGCTTTTGCCACAAGATACACAGGTACAAATTCCGGTTGGGATACATGTTTTACAGTAGGAAAAAAATAATTTCACATTTTCATAACTTAAAATTGGCATAATTGATTTTAGTCAAATGCCCCAAAATAATTCATCTTTGGGCTGAGACTAAGCATGGAATTTTTTAGGAGAATTTTTTCCCCAACTGGAAAATTCCCCCTAAAGACAGGAATAGAATGGAAGGCACTTCTTAACCTTAACTGTATTGTTTATTGGGAGATGCACTTCTAAATATAAAGAAAAATATATGAAGACCTATCATATCACGGTTGTTCAGAACTCCAACTAACTTGTTTTGAAAGGTTTATGTACAGAAATAATAATGTGGAACTTGATTCTGCAAAGAGCTCTACAATTGGGTGCAGAAGTCCCACTGCATAGATTTGCTTGCAGGGCTGGGGTCTTGGTGTTGGGCATTATTTTTTTACACAAGTCACCAACTTTACTAGTTTAGGAACAATGCACATTTTTTCCTGATAACTGGATGCAGTTTGAGATTTCTTTTAAAATGCTAGAGCTGTTGCTGTCAACATGCTCATTGCATCACATACTAACATGGTTTGATAGCTGACAAAGCAAACATGCAAAGACTGACATCTGGGCCAGACACCTTTAATTATTATATGCTTTGATAAGCTTAACTTTTTTCCATAAACGTGCATTATATTGACATCTTTCATGTTACTGGAAATAAAGGCCTGTCCACTTTTCTTTATACCCTGCTATATTTAGTAGATAAAAGCTAACCCACAAAATTCACTTGGAATTTAAATTACTAGGCAGAAACTAAAATCTTGCCTAAAAGGTGACTGCAAGGGAGTTCAGTAAAATCCCATGCACTTGAGAAGTGTTGAATGTACCCAGTAGTGAGGATAAAGGGGCATTTTGAGCACACAAACAGCTTATTTTCCTTCATGCCGAAGGGCAAGGCTGTCATTTAGCCCTATTATGGGTCCTCAGCTGCTTCTCCATATAATGCCTCACTAAGGAGCAAATAGAATTGTGAACTCTGTACTTTGCAGATAAGGGAAACATGTATTTTCTGTTAAAATGTATTTGTCATTTTAAACTTTGCAGTCTTTTAGTGATTCTGGAATGATTTTTTTTATTTTATTTTGTAGCGAGGTAGTAGAAGAAATATGCTACGCGTCTGACAGTGCAAACAAAAAAAAGATATGAACCCTGGTTCACTCTTCTGCCTCAGACCTTTTGTCGTTCTGGTGGCCTAAAGCATGTGAAACCAGCCCCCAGGGAATACCCAAGCAGAATGGGGTTCTCTTTAGCTGGCATAGTGCTGCTGAAACGGTTCTATACCAGCTCAGCTCCCCCCTTTGGTGTAGTGGGCATATCAGGAGCTGCAAAGGTGCCTTAAAGTCAGCTTTGCCTCCCCCTTTCACCGCTCCATTTCAGTGGCTAAACAGGGACAGTGGAACTGGGAGCCATGATCTCTGCCCTGACAAGTTTACCATCTCATTTATAGTTACGACTCAGTGATGGAGGCAAGGGTATGTACGTATGTGTAACAAAATGGTTGGCAGGAAAACCAGGAGATGAAGTAGTAAGATTATGTGGATACTCAGCAAAAGCTTGTGCACAACTTGATGGAGCAAAAATTGGTGGGTATTTTTTTAAGCAATAAATATCATTGTTGACTCATTTATGTATTTCCTTTTACTTAACACCCATCCTCCCACACACACACATGCATTTTTGCTCCAGCATGCTGTGTAGAAGACTGTGCTGCATATCCCCGTCCTGCTGTAACCCCGTCCTTCCTTCCCTTGTCCTCTCCCTTCAGAGTTCTCCTTTAAAGACCTTAAATCACTCTTTGAAAAGTCTGTAGTTTAATTTTTTCAGAAATACTTTTTTCCTCTTCTCATCTGTACATACTAGTTTGTAATGAACTTTGAAACTTACTTTATTTAATGTTTAAAGTGCCAAATGCAATGCTGTTATTTTCCAGCTGCTCCTTGCTCTCACTCAGACAATTTTATAAACATTCTGTAGGGTCTTGTTTCTGTAAACGTTCCAGAATTGGTAACAATGTATGTGTAAATTTTAAAAAGTCCAAATGCACTTGAACACATAATGCATGGAAAACCTTCCCAACCCCTTATCTACCAAGTACAGAGTTCTGGATTAATTTTAACCTAACAGAGCCATGTAGCTAAATTTAAGAATATTTGATACGAAAAAGCAAATTAAAAAAGAAACTTGAACTGAGAAAATCTATAGAAGTTTACTGCTTAAGATGCATGTTTGTTCTACTCAAATGACAACTGAATTTGGCAAAAAAATTGTTAGTTTATTGATTGAAAGAAAAATCTGAGGGGAAGGTTACAAAATATGCTGCATTATTTATTCAGTGAAATACATGGGTTAGTATGTGTACAATTTAAAGTATTAAAATACAACAAATTTTTCATGATTTGGTTTAAATCAATAAGAGCTAGGAAATTCAAAAATTAAGATATTACTCTTGTTTTTCATGCACATGTGTATTTTAAGGGTTGAGAATCAAATCTTGAACTCGTGGAAATCACAAGTAAACTCCCATTGACTTCAATGGGATCTGGATTTAGCTGTGAATTTCCTATTTTTATTTTATTTTAGACCAAATGCTGAGTATTATTTCAACATAACTGTGGGCCTAAGGTAAGTGTTTATACAACACTTGGAAATTTTCAGCATTTGATAGTAGTAGGAGCTCAGAATAAAAACAACCTAAAGGCCTGATCCTGTCCCTATTTAAGTAAATGAAAATTTTGCTATAGGCTTCAGTGGGATCAAGAACAGTAGACCTTTAATGCTGTACTTTATATTCAACAGAGTTCCACCATTACACAAATGTTTAGCTATCTCTCAAAACACAATAGTGAATGCTACTAAAATAGGTATTGTTCTGGCTGAGGAAAAGGTTAAGAGTGGAAAAAAGGAATCATTTACTAACATAACTGCTTTCCTATTCAACATAAATTCATTTCCCCCCTGCCAATATATTTTGTTACCATGTCCATTTTCTGTCTACCTACGTTATGTCACTTGATTTTAAATGCTCTTGTGAAGGTATTGCTCTATTACTTTCAATTCAATAAGTACTAAGTTACACCTCATCAGCCCTCCTGGTCACGCCTCACAACAGTCACAGCCCCGTTAGCAGAACAACTGATTTTTAGAGCACAATGCTCATTCTCATACGCAACATTAGTGATGTCAGGAGTTGACTGCAAGCCTATCAATGAATGATGAGTACAATCATTGAATTACTCCATGAGACAGCGATGGAGGATTTGATGGCTTTCAAATACTAATCTCATCCTTTTACATAGCTGTTGGCCATTTATGTTAGCCTGTCCCATTAAATATATTAGATATGAGAAATTTGCCACTAAAACAGCTGGTACAAAATAAATGTGTGTCTGGACAGGAAGAGGAACTGGTTTCAGAAGCCATGGGAAACTAATCAAATTGGCCTAAACTAGTTTTTTCTCCTTTCAAAAGGAAGTAAAATTACAAATGTTTACAGGTCATGGAGTAAGTACTTTTTTATGCATTCATGTCTTATCAAATATGTATTGTACTTTTGTTTTTAAACCAACTAAAAGCAGCATTGGAATGATGTAAAGATCAGTTAGGATTTTATCAGAGTTGTGTGTTTTGAGACTATTGCAAGTAACAAGAGAATTTCGGAAATATGGCATGGGACATGGTTTTTATTCTAGTGTCAGTCTTAGGGCCTAGTCTACATTTAAAATGTAAGTTGACATAGCTATGGTGCTCAGGATTGTGAAAAAACCCACCCCTCAGAGCACCATAACTATGTCAACCTAACCTCCACTGTAGACACAGCTAGGTTGACTGACGAATACGTCCATTGACTTAGCTACCATCACTTGGAGAGGCGATGTTCCTACAACAATGGAAAAGCTCCTTCTGTCACTGTAGGCCGTCTCTATGTTACGAGGTTATACCGCCATAACGATGGCGCTGTAGTTATGCTGCAATAGTCCCCATAGCATAGACATGGCCTTAATATTCAGCACTGATATCAGTAACTCTACTCATTGATCATGTAGTGTAATCAAAAGCATAATAAAATTTTGGGTAACCAAACACCCTGTCTAGTGATGATACTTCTCCTGCTCTGAATTCATTTTTATCATTATGAAATAAATTTACTATGTCCTCATATGCTTTGGTGAATATCAGTGCAGACTGATTGATTAATTACTTTGCCTCCTTAAGCTGCATAGTCTAAGATTTAGCTCCTATAAGGTTCATCTAAAGAATCAATGAAAATATTAATGCTGCAAGTACTTGCAACAAAATTCTGGTTACAGATTTTATCAGTTTCAATTTTGGTTGTAAATTTTGTTGGTTCTTTCACTTTCCTTGTATTTATAGATTCTGAGGAGCAAATTTTGAATGAAAACTGTACAAATTGATTAAAACATAATTTTAGCTGAAAATAAGTAATTGGAATTTCTTTTCTTTGTGCATCATTCTACAGCTCTACAAATGCTAAAAAAGACTCCATGCAAATGATTGTTTTCACACAAAACCATTTACTCTAAAAGTCAATTAATTTGACAAAATATTAAAATTTTATACCAAAATATTGAAATCTGGGATATGTCAGCTTTCTTAACAAAACATTTTGTTTGATACTTCCAATTTAATTTTTTCTGTATGTCTGATACACTTGGTTTAGAATTCAAGGAAAATTCTCAAGTTCTTAATTTATTATGGACTAGATTTTACTAAAGCAAAAAAAACCCTGGCTTTCACACTCTGGTGTCCCTTTTAAGTTGCAAAAATGGATTTTAAAGAGTTTCCACTCTGTTGTATGGTGTGGAAATACTGGTACTTACTAATAAACTGCTTTTCAGTGGTTAGAGTAGTTAGCACTGTAAAGTCAGATTCTAAATATACAGTATGCTGGAACAGGTTTTAGTACCTTCCTTTCCCCTGCATTTGCTTTGTTTTGATACATACACAAGGTAGTAGGCTTTTATGTAGCTTGCTTTGATTATTTGAATGGCTAGAAGCACCAACATATTAAACTAAAAGCAGTGTGGGCTTACACAGAATACTGACCATACAAACGTGTGAATTCTCTATCATGCACTCACTTTTTTTTCATGATATACTTAAGAGAAATCCTGGCTTCTGATCAATTGAAAACAGCCATGTGGTGAATCTTTAAGTTTGATCAATATTGGTCAGAGGTCAGTAATACTGAGCTCTAGGATGACATTAACCAATCTTAATGTATGTGCAAATTGATGGAGGCTGCTGTCTCTTGTAGGCAGTGCTCCAAAGAACTACATGGGGGTTGGGAGACTCTCTCTTCTCTTTAACGTGTGAGTTGGATTAAAGGTGCACCCTCAGTCAGTCAAACAATGATTATTACTGCAACATTGGGCTGTAATAGTCGCTCTGTCTCTTTATAGTACCATCACATCAGGTGTTGGACTAGTCAATCTTCTGTGAGTAGATAGAGTGCACAAGTCGCTTCCACTTTCCTGGCCTGCCCCACTCACTTTTCTGTATTCCTAAGATGAGAACCTTTATAAAGCGCAATTCTACGCACTGGGTTGCAGATTCCTCCTGCATTGCCTCTCTGCAACTTGCCTCATCCAGTAGGTTTGTTTTTTTAATTGTATTTTGGGATTAATAAGGCAATGGGCAGAATGTATAATTATTCTTAATTATAATTATGCATGTGATTTTTTTTTTCAAAATACCAGCTATGGTATTTTGAGCTAATTTAATTGGTATCAAGGTATGTACTTTTTAAAATTGATGAAACAGATGAATTTAGTGTAACAAAATATTTCTTATTTTAAAAAACATGAGCCTTCTTGCCAACCAGTCAAGACTCTTCATCCATATTGAGAGCTGGATGTAGCAAATCTCTCTTAACAGAATGATGAGAAATTCTGAATGCCAGCTTGGTGATTTCTTAATATAGATTTCAGAACCATTTCTTAATCTAGTTTTCCATAGCATAATCTGAGATTTGTGGGTCCTGAATCAGTGTGTGACAAGACAATCTCTTCTAGGTGGGATCTTTATATTAAACTCCTGCCTCCCAATACTGTGTACACCCATTTCAAATTAAGCACTGTAGTTAAGCATTTCAAGTTAGCACCTAACGAGAGAACTTGATAGTGCCCTCTAACTCCTTAAACTCTGTTTCATGAAGTCAGCTCTAAGGAGGACTTTATGCATGTTTTAGAATGTGGATTTGAGAAGGTAATACAAAACCAAGCTATGGTTAGTTCATCATTTTAATAAGAGCATAAACTGTGATTTTTCAACATCGTCCTCAACATTGGGGTGACTACTACTAGTAGTAAAGACTTAGGTGGACCCATTCACAATGCACCTTATCCCATACATTTTTAGTATGAAAAATTATGGAAATACTTGTCTGTCATGACTTCAATCCCTTGTTTGTTTTGGCTTGCTGATTTGTACAGTCTTTTAAAATAAAATTACCCTTTTATTCTCTTATAATAATGACTCCTTAATAAAGTGATAGAAGCAAGTTAGAGTAAAAAGAGGTTTCTAGAGAACACAGTTTCATGCTTTAATATTACTACTTTCTGCTGCCAACGCTAATTAAGAATAGAGGAGGTTGTGGTTTATTACATGTACTCTTAATGGGGTACTCACTCACTGCAGGTGGCACCTCCTTCTGGATGTTCTGGGGATTAGCTGTCTCTCCCCCCTGTTGTTCTTTCTCACTCCAGGAGCTGCAGCTTTCTTCCCTTGTGGGGTATAGAGTCTCAACTTGACTCACTGTCCAGGCAATGCCACTGTGTCAGTGGCTGGTAGGGGAACATGGGCCCTCCCACTACTCCAGGTTCTAGCCCAGGGACCCTACAACATGCAGCCAAGATCTGTTCAGTCTTCAACCTTGTTGCTCTGTTCCTGGGCTGCTTTCTACTCACCTCCTAAAGGCTTCCTTCTGTATCCCCCTCTCTTCTGTATACACCCTTCCCTCAGAGTCAGAGTCCTACTCTTTCCATGGATTCCTTCTTTCCTTCTCTAATGCACCAAGGGTGGCTGCAGAAATCCTCAGTGCAACCATTTCTGTTGCCAGTATCCTGGCTTTATACTAGCTCAGTCCACGCCCGCTCAGATGAACTTCATCCTGGATCAGGGGTTGCTTCTTCAGCCTAATCCCCTCATGTGTGGCCTATCACACTAACTGGACTTTTCTCAGCTTCCTTAACCATTTCAGGGCTGTTGTGCAGTGAACACCCCATCACTGTGCTGTACTTGACACATAACTTACATTTTCAAAGAGCTTTACAAACACTCTTATTGCAAAACGGAGAGTTACAATAGGCAAGTGCCACCCCAGTTTTACAGATGGGAAACAGGTGAGAGAGAGGTCCGTGTTTGAACCAGGATTAGAATTCAGAAATTGCTAGATTCTAGCTCAGTTTTCAGTCCCCCTATACTACGCAGCCTCTGCAGGCTTTTTGATCTTGCACGTATTTAGCAACTCCTGCCATTTCCCTGTGTGAATTCCAGACACCACCAATCATTTCATATAACTCTTCGGAAAAGTGCTTCTTTCGCTGTCTTGGTCTATGTTGTTATTTGGGAATCTTCTGAATGTTTTGAACCATTAATATGAATTTTGCACATGTGCTTATTTTGAGGCCCCATTTCCTAAGTCTTAACATATATGGCCTGGCAAACTTAAATGTTTCCATGGGGATTCAAAATAGCTTATAGATCACAATGACCATCATAAATACTACAGAACTTCAGTTCTACAAATAGACCTGAACAGAGTAAACGTTACTTTGCACATGATCTACTATTGGTTTCTGGATGTAACTATGTATTATTGTTATCCTATTAAAGGTGTAACCACGTAAAAATGTGCATTTTTGTATGTTCCTTTTTGAGTGAGGGTATTCATTTCTGATTTCTATTTTGATACGTATCTTGAAACAACTTCTCTGGTTTGTCATATTTATAAAATTGGTCAACTCTAAAGTAGAAATGGTGCCCCCAATCTGATGCCGCATGTCAGGAAGTAAAAAATATCCTCTGCTCTTACATTTCTTATCAGTTAGCTCTTACGTAATTCTGAACAAATGCCCTGATTTCTTCAGTTTCTGAATCATGTTTGAAACTTCAGTGGTTGGGGGAGGAGGGCAAGGCACACTGACTTTTACTTGCTTTGGGCATGGGATACCCTGAAAAAGGATGATGTTTATGCTCTGCTGTTAACAAAACTTGAAATATTACATCAGAGGACAAAAATGTAACTTTTGAGCGGCTAACTATGTTTAGGCAATGTGTGAGCTGCTGGAGCAGATACACTGGTAATGTCGGAGTACACTGAACAGGATTTCACACAGATTGTAACTTTGTACCTTGAAAATGTTTACTAACCCTGTAGAGATTATAATTGCAAATACTTTAACCAAAGAGATTTGAAAAAATTATTACAGGAAGAAAATATTTGTTAGGCCTGAAATAAACATTTTCTGATATTTTTGTATTTGTTAGTTAAAACAAAAATATTTCTTTTCATAGTGTATGGTTTGATTTCAGATCTGGACACAAGATTTTAAACTGGTATTAATATTTTGCTCTGTACTTGGTACAATAATTCATCAAGCGGCCACACAGGTTAATAGGTAACAGCAGCCCTTTATTTGTAGTACAACTTTATATGTGCTGAACAAGTTTGGGAGTGCCGTAAAATGTTTGAGCAGAAATAGTTACATCAAGAAAGGAAATACGTTATTTATATTATAATGTAAATGCTGGCTTTTCTCTATGCAAATACAACTTGGAACATACAAGATTGACAGTAACTCTGTCTGTCTGTCTGGGTAAAGCATGTCTTGGCTTATCATCAGGGTAACAGAATGAAAAATTAACTCTTTTAGGTAGTGGTAGGACTAGAAGCTCAACTCTGTGGTGAGAAGTTATTGTGAGGACACAGCAGCATCATATAAAGGTAGTACTTGCATTAACATCACTTATGCCCCTGTGAAGTTGGGTAGGTTTGTAGGAATGGGGTTTTTTGGTCCTGACAGAAGCCTCAGTGCATATCAGCAAGCTTACCACAGTTGGTTGAGGCACAGGCTCTATCCTTACTGGGGCCAGCAACCATCCCTCACGTAGAAGAGGGTATATCAGGCCTAGGGTATGTCTACACAGCCCACAGCAATGAGCCTCCACAGCATGGTTTAATAGATTTAGGCTAGCAGGGGCAAGCTGCAACTTCAAAGCACTGTCTGCACAGCTATTTTAGAGGGCTAGTGTGAGCTCCGTTAACCCAAGTACAGATCTGGTCGCCCCATCTCAAAAATGATATGTTGGAATTGGAAAAGATTCAGAAAAGGGCAACAAAAATGATTAGGGGTATGGAATGGCTGCCGTATGAGGAGAGAGTAATAAGACAACGAAGGGGGGATATGACTGAGGTCTATAAAATCATGACTGGCATGGAGAAAGTAAATAAGGAAGTGTTATTTACTTCCCCTCATAACACGAGAACTAGGGGTCACCAAATGAAATTAATAGGTAGGAAATAGGAAATTAATAGGTTTAAAACAAACAAAAGGAAGTATTTCTTCACACAACGCGCAGTGGAACTCCTTGCCAGAGGATGTTGTGAAAGCCAAGACTATAACAGGGTTCAAAAAAGAACTAGATACATTCATGGAGGATAGCCATTGATGGACCTATTAGCCAGGATGGGCAGGGATGGTGTCCCTAGCCTCTGTTTGCCAGAAGCTGGGAATGGGCAACAGGGGATGAATCACTTGATGATTACCTGTTCTGTTCATTCCTGCTGGGACACCTGGCATTTGCCACTGTCAGAAGGCGGGATACTGGGCTGGATGGATCTTGGGTCTGACCCAGTATGGCTGTTATTATGTTAAGTCTGTCGATGGGGGATGGAGGGTCGCTGCTGTGAGCTGTGTAAACATATTTATAATGCTCCAGCATCTGTAAAACAATGCAGTTCTTGCTGACAGGGGATTTTCTGATTCCTGGCTGTTTCTGAGTGTTTCACCTCGAGGAGAGCAGTTAGGTTTGGGTCTGTGTGGTGGTCGGGATTTTAGTTGACAATGTGTTTGGGGTTACATGTCCGAATTGGATTTACTGTCATCCGACAACCAGCCAGTTGGATTGGCCAGTGACCAGGCCTCTGGCTGTGCTGCCCAGCTTTGCTGGGTGGAATGTAAAAGTAGCCTTGCCAGGAGCAACAGGCCTCTTTCCTGGTGCCTGCTCCTTAGGTGTAAAGGGATCCAGTTTTGTTTCCTCCCTTTCCATGTATTGAGCAATATTGTACTTTTCTATAATTTATTGAATTCCTGCTGGTTATGATGGGCATGTTGTAAGAAAGTACTGTTGTCTCTCAGCAGTAAGGGCGCTTGGGCTGTAAAGGCCATCTGCTTTTGTGGTTAGGAAAAAATGTGTTGGGATTTCTACCCTAACTCTGTTCTCCATATGTTTCTCCTAGGAAATGGCTTTTTGCTAACTTTGGGCCTCAAGAGATACTGCATATTAAGATATTCGTGGAGCACCTTGGGTATTCATTTTTTATGCACAGGTGGTTAGTTCTTTTCAATAAAGTGTCTTTCAGAGGAGTCGCTATCTCTTTGGCATCATTGGCTCCTGTGACTTTTTAGAGCCCACACTCTGAGGGGGCTTAAATCTACTAGTTTCTGCAGAGAAGCACATGCCACATGCACATGGGGTTTGTGCCTGCATGAAGGACCAATGTGCCAGATTAAAGTGAAAAACTGTAGGTTGTCCTGTAGCATGATGGAGGCCAAGACAGCTTCAAAATTCCTGCAATGGTACAGGTTGCCCGTGCACTTGGGTTTGGGTCAAATTTAGTAAGAACTTCCTGTTTGGTTTGGCTTTTTAATAAGATCTGCAGCCAGACTGATCTCATAAA
Organism: Natator depressus; assembly: GCF_965152275.1. Lineage (NCBI taxonomy): Eukaryota > Metazoa > Chordata > Testudines > Cheloniidae > Natator > Natator depressus. The sequence goes on from NC_134235.1 coordinate 57,517,692, forward strand.
ATGTGTCTCATTATTTTCTGATTTGAATTCAGTGGATAAGGATTATTTGAATGAGGAGAAACAAAAATGAACTATTGACTTGATTAAATTATATTAAGTCCTGGTACAGGACTACCATGAAGCACTTCCAAAATGTAAACTTAAATATTGTATACTAAACAAACTATAAAATTGCTTAGAGTGGAGTGCAAAATGGCTTTTACTTGGCTTAGAAAGCTAATTAGTGGGAGCCTTAGCTCTTGAAAAGTCCTAAAAGTTTACATTAGTTTTTAAGAGCTGAAAAAAGTTACATTAATGATTAATATGAGCAAGCGAAATCATTCAGATTTTGAAAGCTATCAGGCACATAGTTCCAAGGTCACTAATTTGCCAAAATACTGTGGACATGTTTGAAAAAACTATGTTAAATAATTATTTATGTAAGTTTGATAGTGACACCATAGAAACCTCATAGGAATTACGTATTGCCACAGTATAGCTGAGATTTTACACACACAAGTACGGAAATTAAAATTTGATTCAGATACCAGTTTTAAAAATCTGCTTTCTTGCACATACATAATATTTTTGTTACTTTATAATATAACTTTATTTTAATTTGTATGTGCAATTTAGAAGAGTTCTCTTGTTCAGTTCTCCAGTTAATAATTTTGAATTTTCTGACTTTGCGTATGTAAACCCTTCACCATTACTTTGTATTAATGTAGTTCTACATTTAATTTTCTGGTATCACACACTGTAATAAATGAAATAATTTGTATTTACTCAATCATGGAATCACTAAAGTAATGCGAGTTTAACAAATAACTAGTATACCTAGATGGACTCTTCACATCTCTATTTCAGGACAGGACTTAAGCACATGTTAAAGTCCTATTGACTTTAATGTGCTTTAAGCATGTGCTTTAAATGCTTTTCTGAATAAGAATGTTTTCTGAATTGGGACTGTAAATTGTTATGGAACTCCGGTTTAGTGAGCTAGTGCAGAATGCTGTTTTCACTTATAACATCATTTATCTTTGAATCAATCTTCATGAACTTAGCAAAGCCTGCTTTCCTAACTGATGGCTGAGGGCATGGCATGTTTGATCTTAAAAAAATTAAACAGTGTACAATTATCAGATTGCACACAGTAATTGAAAAATATCTTAATACTGTAAAATATCTTCCCATGCACACACTATGACAACTTACCTATGCTACAGTCACATACCCTAACATCAAATCCCTTTAAGGTGTCTCACGTTGGGAACCCAATCGTGGACTAGCTTTTCCTGTCAAAGAGCTGAGTGATTCCTTTTCATACATGATTTTTATCATAATCAGTGTTACAAACTATTGAGTATTACACACAAACTATGTTAAAAGAATATTATTTAGGTTGCAAAATGAAGCACTCAAAAATGGGGAAATGTCAGACCTACACTAGGCTGTGCAACCTTAATTCTCCAAGTTTGTGCATCCTGTGCATAGGGATCCTGTGGAAATAATGGTATGATACCCTGTAGTTAAAGACTATGTATCATAATGCATATGCACAAGAGAGTTGATTAAAACTGCAAAGACAAGTGTTATAACGGGCATATCCCAACTTTTGAGTGCGTGAATTTGCAACCTAATCATGCTATTTTAGTATTTTTGCAGTGTAATTTCCTAGGTTGTTATTTAAATGAAAAAATGTATTTTATTTCATTGAATGATGAACGATAATGACATAAATTAAAAAAATAAATTAAATAAAAAAACATTATGTGCAACTGTAACAACCCCCCTCACCCACAATCATGAATCAGCAGTAGGGTTTGAACCTTGAGCCTTCAGCATTGCAGCACAAACTGTTATCACTTGAGCAACAAGACTAACAATATTATCTGGCAACAAAAGACTGCTAATTTCCCTGAGGGGGGGGCAGAGGGGAATAGGTTGCAGTTCCGGGGGTGATCAGGAGGAAGCCTTGCTCTCTCTCTCTCTACCTGCCCCAGCCTTGTGGGGAGCTCCTCCTCCCTGTATAAGCCCCAGATGGGGGATTGACCGCTGGTGCCATAGAATCATAGAATATCAGGGTTGGAAGGGACTTCAGGAGGTCATCTAGTCCAACCCCCTGCTCAAAGCAGGACCAATCCCCAACTAAATAATCCCAGCCAGGGCTTTGTCAAGCCTGACCTTAAAAATATCTAAGGAAGGAGATTCCACCACCTCCCTAGGTAACGCATTCCAGTGTTTCACCACCCTCCTGGGGAAAAAGTTTTTCCTAATATCCAACCTAAACCTCCCCTACTGCAACTTGAGACCATTACTCCTTGTTCTGTCATCAGCTACCACTGAGAACAATCTAGATCCATCCTCTTTGGAACCCCCTTTCAGGTAGTTGAAAGCAGGAATCAAATCCCCCCTCATTCTTCTCTTCCGCAGACTAAACAATCCCAGTTCCCTCAGCCTCTCCTCATAAGTCATGTGTTCCAGTCCCCTAATCATTTTTGTTGCCCTCTGCTGGACTCTTTCCACTTTTTCCACATCCTTCTTGTAGTGTGGGGTCCAAAACTGGACACACTACTCCAGATGAGGCCCCACCAACGTCGAATAGAGGGGAACGATCACATCCCTCCATCTGCTGGCAATGCCCCTACGTATACATCCCAAAATGCCATTGGCCTTCTTGGCAACAAGGGTACACTGTTGACTCATATCCAGCTTCTCGTCCACTGTAACCCCTAGGTCCTTTTCTGCAGAACTGCTGCCTAGCCATTCGGTCCCTAGTCTGTAGCGGTGCATGGGATTCTTCCGTCCTAAGTGCAGGGCTCTGCACTTGTCCTTGTTGAACCTCATCAGATTTCTTTTGGCCCAATCCTCTAATTTGTCTAGGTCCCTCTGTATCCTATCCCTACTCTCCAGTGTATCTACCGCTCCTCCCAGTTTAGTGTCATCTGCAAACTTGCTGAGGGTGCAATTCACACCATCCTCCAGATCATTTATGAAGATATTGAACAAAACCGTCCCGAGGACCGACCCTTGGGGCACTCCACTTGATACCGGCTGCCAACTAGACATGGAGCCATTGATCGCTACACGTTGAGCCCGACAATCTAGCCAACTTTCTATCTACCTTATAGTCCATTCATCCAACCCATACTTCTTTAACTTGCTGGCAAGAATACTGTGGGAGACCGTGTCAAAAGCTTTGCTAAAGTCAAGGAACAACACGTCTACTGCTTTCCCCTCATCCACAGAGCCAGTTATCTCCTCATAGAAGGCAATTAGAGTAGTCAGGCATGACTTGCCCTTGGTGAATCCATGCTGACTGTTCCTGGTCACTTTCCTCTGCTCTGAGTGCTTCAGAATTGATTCCTTGAGGACCTGCTCCATGATTTTTCCAGGGACTGAGGTGAGACTGACTGGTCTGTAGTTCCCAGGATCCTCCTCCTTCCCTTTTTTAAAGATGGGCACTACATTAGCCTTTTTCCAGTCGTCTGGGACTTCCCATGTGCTGAGTCTGGGAGGAGTAGTGGTTTTGGGGAGCCCAGCCTGTGTCTGTCTCTACCACCCTGCCACATGCACACCTGGGAGTCCTGAAAGTGGGGGCAGAGAAAGGATCTGTGGAATAGAGTCCTTTCTCCCACCCCCTGCTACAGCTCAGCTACTCTGGCAGCTCCCTGATGTTCCACTGGAGCAGCTTGTGGGGGTGCAAGCCATGCCTCTGAATGTTCAGTGGTGGTTTTGGCATGTTGCCAGTATTTTCCTGAGGAATGCAAGTGAGAGAAGGGAAATGGCCATTTTTAATAGTTTATATCTCAGCCAAAATCTGAATGGAATTTCATGGGACTAAGAAAAAGCACTTCTGTAGCCCATGGGGGATTCCCTGTGCGAAATACCAAAGGCATACCAAATGCCAAAGGTCTACTGCAAATAATGGAGACATGAAAGCTTCTCAAAGATGAAGTTGCAAGAATACTTTATAATGGAAAGTGTTAGGCAACCTAAATACAGGGGTTGCTACCAGCTTCCGCTATGGTATACTTGAACTGCTAATATGAAAAATTCCATTGAACTCAATAGGACTTTTTGTTCTGTCATTTTCAATGTTGCTGTTCAAGTCACATGGTATTCTTTCAGTTGTAGGAAGGCTACTGTGAACTGGTAACTTTTCTATTTGCCCAGTATTTACATCTTAATGGTGTCATTCACACTGGGCCAACCTCACAACTGTCATAACGACTGCGCTGAAGTTATTAAGAATTGCACTCACTTAAACCAGAGCTGGGAATTTTGCTCCAATGTATTCAGGGATTAGACTTCAGGAGATTACATACCACAGGGCCTATAATTCCTAGGCACACTATATTTGCATCTAATCTGTGTCTAATTGGGTTGTACCTGTATTATGTACCCAGTAGTAACTGGTCTGGTGCAAAAAACCATTATGGAATATAATGGAAGATGATACTGTTTTTCAAATGCATAAAACACTGCTACCTGTCTACATTTTATTCCTGCAATTTTTGTTGTTGTTGATTAACAGTGAGCTCACTACTGGAAGGTGCCATTAACTTCCCTTGCAGGTGAATATTTAATCTATAAACTGCTTAGGGCAAGAATTGTCGCTTTGTCTTTGTACAGCACAGCACCCAGCACAGTGGGGTCCTAATTCTGAGTGGAGCCTTTGAGAGCCATGTAATATAAATATTTACTGCCAGTAATGAAAGATCACTCTGCACCTTGCAGGATCATGCCCATTATAACAAAAATAGACCTCTTGGCTAAAACTGAAGAATGCAAATAAAATCTGGTTGATAATTCTACTATGAAAATTATTTTTATTTTCAGTGTGTCTTGATTAAATCACAGTATATATCTGGGACTCTCTTAGCTTCAGCTAGCGGAATGCCTTTATTGACTAATCGTACCTCAGTTGTTGGAGCCTCTTTTTATAGACTTTAGAATGAGTGACTTAATGCAATGCAGTTTGCTTGGGAGAGGAGTGCAGATGAAGATTGCAGACCTCTGTGTCATTTCCCCCAAAATGTTAAATTGTTCTGTGTTTCTCAGAATAATAGTGCAGATAGTATGTCCTTGAAATAGGTTTTTTTTGTGTTTGTTTTTTCTTTCAGTTTGTGTGCAGACAGATTAGATACTGCATAGGAAAAAATGTCTTTAGTCTGAAGTACTTAGGTGAAAGATTTTCTGAAAGCAATGTATGGCTGAAGGTGATTGTTACTTATTATGGGATCATTTGTTTGGGTTCCAGTATCCCCTTCCACTGTGCAGTGAGGAGCAAAAATGCAGAAATGAGGTGGATGGAGCTACGTAGCTGTGCTGGAGCCTGTAGCATCTTCTACTGTGCAGCTGCGTCTGTTCCCTTTGCTAGACTATCGCCAGATCCCAATGTCAAAAAGAGAGCTACTTTATGTAGTATATTTCCTCCATCCAGTAGGGGCGACATAATGCACAATGGGGAGGATAAATTATTCCTGATTGGATCAGCATCATCTATCTTATGTGCTCTATGACCTCCAGAGGGTTGCAGCATTTCAGCCAGCCCAGTTACCTTGTCAGAGGTGAGCTTTGCTTGGAAGGAGTGTGGAGGGGGAGCTTTGCTCCAAGATGCTGCTGAGTGTGGATCTGTGATCGGGGTTTGGGTCAGGGTTTTTCCTGAATCCTCCAGTTTACAGCTTGAGGCCACTGCAAGAATGATGCAGTTCCTCAACAGCTATGTGATTTTTTTCATTCTTGTTTCCCTTCTGTGCGTTTTTACGTGGGAGAGGAGAACATGAGCTTCACTCACATATATTAATGCAGTGCCCTTCATGCAAATTGTTCTGGCTGTGTGCCCTGTGAAAAAGGGAACGTAGGAACAAGTGTAAAGTAAAAAAAAAAAAAAAAAATTCAGGGTTTGGTTTAAGCAGTATTACTAATTTAGCAGATCTATCTTGAAATGACAAAGGATTTTGCAAATGAGATGCATAACCAAAGAATTTGCATACAGAGATCTGGCTCATATCTGAAGTGTCGATGGAAGATTGACTGTGGCTATGAGGAATGTAAGGAGCTAAAAGCCATGATATTACCAAGAGTTATAAGGCTCTGAAGTGTCTAGGTATGGAAAAGAATTTTAGTGCATTATTTGTTTCTTGGAAATCAACAGTTATGCAGAGCGGATAGGGAAAAAAAAGATAACCTAGAAAAGTCATAACCTTAACCCAAAAACATCGGTTGATATTGCCGTAGCAGCACAATATTAGCAAAATTTTCAAGTCTGTATGCTTAATAAAGAACCAGTGCTAGAGGAACATGGCAAGGAAAGCTTGCTCTTAGATACTATCCTAGCTGCAAAATCCTGTAAAACTGTGCATTACGTGTTATGTGAACCAAATGAAAGCAGAAGTAAGCAGAGAATTACAATAATCTGGCTAAACTGAATAGGGTTCATTTTATTTTGAGTGAAGTTCAGTGCAAGTTGCATATATGTAAGGCTTTGTGCTCTTAATAGATCTGCTGTCTCATCTGAAACTTATGGATAATAGCTTAGAAGCTGACTAACTTGCCATACCAGTCTTACAGTGTTTCTTGTTTTGCTCAAAGTAGATGAAAGGTTAATTTAAGTATGGTTACAGTAGTACTGCATTCCTGATGATGTTGGTAGCTTAATGACAATCTTTGTTGTAGAAATCAGGAAATGTGGGTTGAGCCTCTGGGATCTGTATGGCTGATGCGTGAAAATGTTACGTCCTGAATGACAAGATACTGCTGGAACAGCTTGGTATGTAACACAGCTGATTATATGTCTATGCTTTTGATTTTTCTTTCTTTCTTTTGGTAAAACAAGATAGACATTTAAAGTTTTCTGCACTTAAAAGTTTCTTTCTGTAGTAACATTTCTCCACACTTTGGTTAGGGTGTTCCACGACGCACTCATGTACCAACACTGACGGATTGCAGATTTATTCCAAATGTATTCGACACACCGACTCTCGATGGTTAAACAGGCTGACATTTAACTGGAATGAATTTGATCATACTGATTAAAAACTGCTCTTGTGGTGTATACATTTATATATTGGTTTGAAATTCTCAGTTTGTATAAAAAGAAATGGTTCATAAATGTTAACATAGAATATTTGTCATAAAGTGAACTTAATGTATGCAAAGCGTCTAATATTGTTTATTATGGAAGCAAGAGGAGGCTATGAAACTTTTTCTTGCTTCATTTTTCTAAATTTTTTCAGTGAAATACTGAGGTGTAGGTAGGGTGGAGTTGGCACTGGGAGCTAGAGGATTTATATATTGAGGTTTATTTAATTGAAATACTGAGAGCCCTTGCATTTATTAGAAATGTAACTTTGATTACATTTTAATTTTGTTCAGTGAAAGGCAAGATTATCTACTGAAGTTGTGCTGGTGTCTATTCTCTATTTATCAAATTATTTCATAAATCTAAAGTTCATTGACAGCCCTGCAGGGCACTTGCTGGTGTCATTGGATCTTCAGATTTTCATTCTCTCCTTTATTTTCAAATTCTTTATACTGGCCCTGCCTCTAACCAGTTTGCATTCTTTCTGTTCTGTTGGACTGTAGTTAAACGCTGGGTGTAAAACTGGCCTCTGCTCTGAGATCTTTGCAGTATTTAGGCACAGTGGAGATGAGATAGGAACAGAAAGTTAACTTTAACTTGGAATTCCCTTTTTTTTTTTCAGCTTCTCTATATGAATTAAGTTATTTTAACTTGGTTATTTTCTGCATTTCAAATCATGCTTACTCACTTCTGCTGAAATGTAAAATATGTTAAGCATTCTGGACCACTTGAGAAACATATTTCACTGAATTTTCATTTGTAAAGCATTACAGATCAGTCCCTTACCCACCTCCACAAAGGATCATTTAGTATTCAATTCTCTTATGCTAGGGAGAAAATAAAGGTTTTTAATAAGATTACTAGGACTATTCGCATGGTAGGAGCTGTACCTTAACCCAATTCTCCAAAATCTACTTCTTTGTGCATGATGTGCTATAGAAGCTGATTTGTATGTGTATGTGCTAAATTGTGTCCTGTGGTAAGAGGAGTCTATATAGAGATGTCAAAAATGCTAGGTGGTGTCTAAGGCTTTTGAGTGTCTGAATATCCCTGCCATTGAGGTGTACATGGAATCTACTCATTGGGTCATTTGGTATACCTTTGTTCTTGCCCCCACAGGAAAACTCCCCTGCTTAGGTGGATAAACTGCTCATTAGTGAAGCCTTATATTTTTGGTTTTCATGAAGGTTTACGTTCAGGACGTTTAAAGTGAGAGAGAATCTGCTGAGAGAGTAGTGGCAGCTCATTGTACTGTTTATCCTCCATGTCCTTCCTGCAGATAAAGTGACTGACACGGAATGGAAACATTCTCTTGCAAAGCATTGATAACAGACCAGAGCTGCGTTTTTGTTGTCCGCTTTTAGAATACATGACAAAAATTAGTTCGGTCTGAAGGTTTACAGAGCGTTATTGTTGTGTGACTTGAGGAAGATGGTCTTCTCCAAATGTATATGAAAGAATCCAGTAAGTAAGGAGTGAGTTGTTAATTCACAAAGAATGTGGAGCCTCTTAACTCTCAGAACTCTTTTTCTCTGAGTAACTTGGGATGATTCTGTAGATGTGAGATGTCTTGGACTCTTAGCACTGTCATCTATGTTGCCCTTACACAAAGGAACACTTCTTGATTTGGGTCCACAAAGCCTCATTTCAGTCCCTCTTGAAGACCCACTTCTTCCACAGCATATGTAAGAAACTAGCTTACTAAGTCCTCTACTCACCTACTTTATTTACCTTATAAATGAAGTGCTCATTTATGTAGAGGGAGGATTTTAGAAGTTGGAAGGGAGAGCTAAGGGCACTGGAATTGAAGCTGGAAAGTGGCCGTCCACTCTGGGTAGTGAAATTATATTAGAACTTCTCTTGCAAATTGTGCTTAAATATAATTTTTTCTAGGAAGTTATCATACTGTTTCTGGTTAGTGTCTGCTGTACCCAAGCAAATTTGAAGGAAGATGATTACATATAGTCTTACATGGGCCAATAATTTTCACTTGTTTCTCTCCTTTTTTTTTTTTTCTTCAGATATGTAGTCTGCTGACCTAATTCATCTAAAGTTTATAGAGTATTATGTTACAATGAAATTTTTAGAGGGTTTGGACTCATGTATATGTTATTGGTAGACAAAGCAAGAAACTTCAAAAACATGTCTTTATTGACTGTTTTCAATGGGCTTTTCCTGTGTTTAGTTCTAGGTTGAAATACATGGAGATGTTCCTTTTTTTTTGGTTGGTTTAACCAGCTGTGGATGGGGAAAAATCAGAGTAATGTCAATTGTGATAATGAATGCTTCTCTGACATTGGGATCTCATGGGTTTTTTTAATAGTTTTTTACCATGGTTTTTTGGTTCATAATATTCATTTTTAGCCAAATGAAAAACTTAATTAGGATTTTTATGTTAAAAATATTGGGATCAGTACTTTAGATTGGTTCTAACGTGGTAGAGAGATGGGGAGAAAGTGTATTTGGAGTCCAGATACCAACATGTGAGCGCCTACATTGTAGTTTTACTTGGTAGAAGTGGCTCTCTCAGGCTTGGTACTCCTTATTGTTCCTTGTTAGTGTGATTAAAAATAGCAGGGGTCTGGGCTATGGTTAACTTTTTGCGGCCTGTAATGATAGTTGTAGCACTTGCTTAACATCTTTAGAAAAGTGTAAATCTAAGGCCTATATTTTTTTAATAGGATGGTTTTAGAAAAGCCTCAAGGTCCTAAAGCTTTTTGAGTTTCAGCGTCAGCAGGATTGAACAAATCCAGCAATGTGATAGCTTCAGATAAATCAGTATAATGCTGCTGACCATCTCCAGAAAACTCCAGAGACTGTACACTAGGTGGTGTAGAAAAGAATCTGGTAAAGTATTTTTCTGCCTTCAAGTTTAACCAGTTGCTTCTTCCAATCTGCTCTAAAATAGTCCATACACTATATAGTCAAACGTATCCCATTTTGGGGTATAGCTTCAATGACAGAAACACTAACAATAAGATAACTGACAACATTCAGTTCAGCTAACACCTTCTCTCTAGACTTGGCTGTTCCTAGGCAGTCTGTGATTCCATCTACTCAGCTCACATCCTAGATCCTCTTACACCCACTATCCAGGTGGGGTAATGAACCAATGCTTTGTTTAGGGTTTGTCTTGAATAACAAAGGTGGCCGAGTTTAGATGCTGGATACCCTGATCTAATTTTGGACCTTTTTTTCTGGAATAGATGCAGAGTAACGTTTTTACCTTGATTTTTTTCTGGTTGCATTTAGGTTTGAACTCAACCAGCTAAATTGAATTACAAGGTGTTTCCTTGCAGCCACACTAAGAAAGAAGTCCAAGTTTAGGTCAGGCTTAGCGAGCATGAGTTAACTAAGCCTGACGTAGGCTGAACCAATTTTCTTAGAGTATGTCTACACTTAAAATGCTACAGTGGCTCAGACACTACCTACGCTAATGGGAGAGAGTCTCCCGTCAGCATAGGTAATCCACCTCCCTGAGAGGCAGTAGTTAGGTCGATGGAAGAATTCTTCTGACGACCTAGTGCTGTCTAGACGGGGACTGAGGTCGGCTTAACTACGCCACTCAGGGGTGTCCATTTTTCACACCCCTGACGGCTATAGTTAAACCGACCTAATTTTCTAATGCAGACCAGGCCTTAGTAAAGACAAACCCTTAGTCTGCATAACCCAGTTAACAAAATTCCAGCAGGATCAGCACCTGTGAACATGTCGGACATTTGCCAGCCTGTTACACTAAAATCTGTTGACTAAATCTACTTAGTGTTAGCCCTTATCTAGTTTAGGATCTAAAGGTGTGAAGTTTATATTGATTTACCTAGCTGAATCTAATTATCACCTTCTGAAAACTCTAGTTAATACAAAGCAATTGTATTTTAGAGCATGCTCAGGTGATTGAGTTAAAGCTTTGGAGTATATATACACTAGAAACGCTCCTTTGCCTCTGTAGCACTGTAGTGTAGACACTTACTATAGCGACACTTTACTTCCATTGTTGTAGTAAATCCACCTCTCAGAGAGTCGGGAACTAGGTTGACGGAAGATTTCTTCCATCTACCTTGTGGTGTCTACACTGGGGGTTAGGTTGGTTTAAAAATACTGCACGGGGTGTGAAATTTTTCGCAGCCCTGAGTGATGTAGTTAAGCTGACCTAACTCTGCAGCGTAAACCAGTCCTTGGAGGAAGCCTGGACTTTCATTTGACAAGTTTAGCATTGTTCTAAAGCAGGGGTTCTCAACCTTTTTCTTACTGAAGGCCCCCTCCAACATGCTATAAAAACTCCACGGCCCCCATGTTCCACAACACCTATTTTTCTGCATATAAAATCTAGGGCCAGCATTAAGGGGTAGCAAGCAGGGCAATTGCCAGGAGCCCCATGTCACCGGGGGCACCACAAAGCTAAGTTGCTCAGGCTTTGGCTTCCGCCCTGGGTGGTGGGGCTTGGGACCCCGGGCTGCAGTCCTGTGCGGTGGGGCTTTGGCTTTCTATCCTAGGCCCTAGCGTGTCTAATGCCAACCATGCTTGGTGGACCCCGGGGCCCCGGACCCCTGGTTGAGAACCACTCTTCTAAAGTACAAATGCTTTTTCTTCACTGGCGTTTTAAGATGTCAATTAGATCAATCTCACATCACATCTCTAAAGCCAGGTTCACACTACAAACTTACATCAGTATAACTGTGTCGCTCACAGGTATAAAAAACCCACACCCCTGAGCAATGCAGTTATACTGACCTACCTCCCAATGTGGACAGTGCTGTGTGGATAGGAGGAGCTTCTCCTGTCCACACAGAATCCATCTCTTGTGGAGGTAGATTAGCTACTCCAAAGGGAGAAGCTCTTCCTTCGGCATAGTAGTATCTTCACTAAGGTGCAGCTGTGCCACTGCAGGACTGTATGTGAAGCGCTAAATCTTAGGCTAGACAAAGTCTTACTGGTGTGTCACCAAAATTTTTGACTTTCTCTTTTAAAACATGATTTTTCAGTTCCTGATCACCTTTTGAGAGTTGGGGTTAATATAGATCTGATGAAAAGGTGTTACAGTTACTGTGTGCCTTAAGACTGTACTTTTCTAAAAAGATATTTGAATTAGCTTCTCTTGAAATTCTGAGGTCCAATTTTTTACAATTATAGTGGCATTTGGTAGATAGGTTTCCCTTAAGCAGTCTCTATCAGACTAAGGTGCTCTTGGAAGAAAGTCTACAATTTGTTCTTATGTGTGTTTTTTACTTGAGGTTTTTTGAGACATCAAAGGTACTTAACACAGTGAGTCAAAGGGGAAGACCAAAGGTAAGTTTGAAACTGCCAGGAGTTAAAATATAAGATCATGCTAGCAGATATTTTGGCAGGGTTGCTGTAGTTCTGTTCCTGATGTCAATTTAGAGATAAATCTTGAAATCAAAACCATTTTCCAGGACTCTTCAAATTTCGTTTTTTCATTGCTATACAGCACTGTGTAATCTCTTTTTGATGCTATCTGATTCTAAACATTGCCTGTTCATCTGAAATATTTTCATCTGAAGCACATAAATACAGTAGTGCTAAACTGACACTGGATGCTTTCAGTTAATATCCTGTTAAACATTTTGATAAATTATTTTTAAAAAAATCTTGTTTGTGATAGTATCTTAGGAACTTGAACATAAAATACCATTTGCCAATGATTTTGTCCTTTTCTATTTTACGAATGTTGGGTTATTTTTTCTCTTATGTATTTAATGAACTAAAGAAACCGGTATGGTTCCTTGTTTACATTCCTGCATTCTAACATTATTGGCACTATACACCTTGTCCTATGAGTAGTGTATATTAATGGCTTGGTGCAGTCCAAAGTTGTTGAAAGGCACATAACTGGTGTGACTGCACCAATTGGTATTATTGGTGTATCCTTGTTTTATACATTTCTTAATAAAGAGGTAAAATTGAAAAAGAATGGAAGAAATTTGGGGCTCCAAAGATGCTCCTAACCTAATTATGTGCTTTGAAAAGGAAATTTTAGCTTGTGTACATCAAGAGTAGCCAGGCTATATATTAACTGGGGTGAGACAAATGCTTTCTCTGGCTTTAGAACATCTTGGCTACTGCTCCATAGCCACTATTTCAGGCTACAGTAACTTGCACTACAATTGATCATTCTCTGTGTGGTGTAGAATGGATGCTGAATTTACATATTCCCTATCACCAGCTGTGATAATGCTGAACAATTTCCTATGGAGTTGGGCACATTACCACTTGGATCTCTCCTTGGGGCATTGCAATTCCACCCTGCCCCTATTGCAGCCAGAGGCTAAAAGCCACAAATGAGCCCTTAGTAAGAAAACAGTAGTAAATGCATTCACGGTCTTGAACAGGTGCTGGATTTCCAAATTCCTCATATTTTGAGGGATTGTCCTAAATTTCAGATCAATGTCCTTTGTCCACAACTGATGTTCTCGGGAGAGCAAAATGTCCCTTATTTGTTACTCTGTGCATCTCCTCTTAAAATGGTAACAAAATAGATGGATTACATTTTATCTTTGCATACGATTAAAATACGCTTTATAGAATGTCAGCAGCACATTCATCTTGGCTGGTTGATAAAATTGACCTAGTTCTGATCCCCTGCACCTACATTACAGACTGCACTACTAGCTGGGGCCAGGGGTGCCAACGGCCCTGCAAATGAGAAGCCTGTATATAAAGCTGCTGGAGCTTGTTCTGCGGCAGGGAATTAAAGTGGTCCCCATCACAATCTCTGCCCCTCTCTTCTCCTCGTTTGAAGGAGTGTGTGTGGGGGTGTCTGTGTGGAGGGGGGTGTGTTTCATCCCATCCCGATCCCACATCTTCCCCTTCTTTTTCCAGTAGAATGGTGGTGGGGGGCAGTGAATTGCGTTTTCCTCAGCACGGGATGCTGATTGTCTATGTTTTTAGGCTCCTGCCTTGAACTGAGCCAGGGAGCATCAAGAACACAGACTTCTTGGCAAATGCTTGTGGACTCTGTGGGTCACGGCCGCCAATATGCAAACCCCTGGTCTAGGGTACTAATATGTTGCAAATAAAATGATAAACACTACTTAGGCCTTGTCTGTAATAGAAGAGTGACCAATTTAATTAAGTGCAAACACCTAATGTAGTTGCACCTAAACTGGTTTAACCCTTGTTTATATTAATTTAGTTTTAAGTTATTGATTTATCTTAAATACCACTCACTTATGAGAGAAGTCTACAATAATTTAAAAAAGTAATGCTAGTTAGAGATTTTATCTCAAGTTCATTTTGATTCTTGGTCTTAGCGATCACATCTTAAGTACTGGCAGCAGAGGAAGAAAGTTGAAGTGTAGCTTAATGGGGAAGAGCTGTATTAGAAATTCTGTATCTTTTGAGAAGCTTTACCTATGCTGCCAAAATTGGAAACAAACTGAGGGCATATGAACTGTAATGAATTCTTCAACAAGGATGAGAGTCTAAACTTCCTTCAAACTGGTAGATCACATCCTCTCGTAATGTACTGACTGCGTGTAGCAAGTGTAGAATGTTGCTCGCTAATGCCTGCAGCCCGCAGATACAGTATTACAGAGGTCCTGCTGCTACTACTAAATTGCTCCCTAACTGCGCACTAAAGGACTGTGGTGTTGGTTTTGGTTTTAGTTTGGCTTGGGTTTGGGCTGTAGGACCCATCTTGGCTTTTTTGTGTGATTTTTATCCGTGACTGTCTCTCTTACCTTAAAGCACAACATTCTTTTTACTTTCCATACCAATGAGCAAAATCCCTAGGGGAGGGGTGAGTATTTTTGATCATGAAGAATCTGGGAACTGATAATGTAATCACTTTAGAAGAAGAAATTGAATACTGATTGGTGTAGTTCATGCATGATTTTCTTCTTCATCATCTGGTGGAGCAGTATTCAGAAAGTTCAGGGTCCAGCCAAAATCACATTATCAAGAGCAGATTATGTGATCTGGCATTTGTTCACAACCCATAATAATGGTGTGTGTTTTCATGTGCAAAAAGGCAGATTGGAAGCTTCAGCATATGAAACCCAGTGTCCCGTCCCGTCCCGTCCCATCCGCCCCTGCGATAAGCATCTGGTTCTTCTTATCAGAGTTGAATGAGTTTATTTTTAGTTCACTGACACATTCTGATGAGGCTGTGTTTTTTATTAAGGTTGCCTGTGTAATCTCTTCAGGACATTTGTATTCAAACTCATGCAAGTAGTCCATACGTGAATAGGTTAGCAACCATTACTGGGGTTGTCTTTTAAATATAATTCTCTATCTATTTAATTTTTAATTGAAATGATTTACATCAAATGTATATTTTTCCTAAACTGAATGTGGTATTTTTTCCATTTGCTGTACTTGGGTAGTATGTGTTGCCTTTTTTCTCCTTATTCCAGTCAGTTTTTTTCATGTTGAAATTTACTTCTGGAATTTGATATTTATCATGTTTATTGTGGCAGTGTCCAGGGGTCAATTGAGAATGGGGCCGCACTGTACAAACATACAGTAAGAGACAATCCTTGCCCTGAAGAGAGAATGCACAGGCAACCTTAAATCTGGCATTTCCTAATTTTTGAGTGCTTGATTTTGCAACTTTATTAATGTTCTGTTAACATAGTCTTTGTGTGTAATATGCAAGCTGAACAATGTGATGGCAGCTAATATTGAGTGAATAATGCGATTGTAGCTAATGTTATATTGGATCTGCATTTTTTGTTTGCTTTGCTTATTTAAATCCTTTCATTTTTTCAGTGGTGGTGTTAGTGGAGGAGTTCCTCCTCTGCACAGTTCTGGGTACATGCTAGTGGGGATAGGAGTGGTCATGGCTGAGTTCCATTTTGCCCCTCTCCCCATTCCAACTGTTTTCTGGAGCTGCTCTGACAGTTAGTCTCTGGCACTGTCCTCTTTTTGGGAACCTGAAATATGGTAACCCTAGATTTAACTCTTCAGGGGCACATAATACTGAAAGCCAACATATGCACAGAAAATTTTTCACAAGATTCTAAAACACCATTGCTCTTTACTTAGCAAAGAAATACACAATCTATACAAAATAATAAACACACGTATACATATTCCCTGCTTCAGATCTCTCACCTTCTGGAGAGTTCTTTGGGCTTGGCCACAGTCATCTGGGATGTCTAGGATCCTTCTCTGGCAAC
The DNA here is from genome assembly GCF_965152275.1 of Natator depressus. Classification (NCBI taxonomy): domain Eukaryota; kingdom Metazoa; phylum Chordata; order Testudines; family Cheloniidae; genus Natator; species Natator depressus. The sequence continues at coordinate 57,533,895 of NC_134235.1, forward strand.
TCATGGTTTCTCTTCAGAATCATGGAACCTTTTGGAGCTAGCCTTTTCCACCCTGGGCTAGTCCCAGAGTTAAACTGCCCCCCTACTATGAAAACACACCCATATCATCCTCTCTCCTGACCAAAGCATCTTGTGTCTTGTTCTGTGAGTCCTTCTCCCACCACCTGGTTTCTTTGTTCTGCTATTTGTGATTTTCCACTTTACCAGCCCCCTGCAAAAAAAAAACTTAGTAGTAATGGTTTCCCACTCAGGCAACTTCCTTAGCATATCCATTGTTTGGTTAGAGTAGTCATTAAAGTTAACAACCTCCATTATCCCTGGTCTTGCTGCAGCCCCTCTCAGCAATTGGTGGATTGTACGTCCATATAGAAGCATTCCATGATACAGAAATTTCATAACAACAGTTTCATGACCTCAACCAAAATCCATAGCTTGTGCATAGACAGATTGCCCAAATTATCACAGAGAGTTACTCACTATCATTACCTATGCTAAATTCACTATTCATTTGTAGCTACATGGAAATACTGGATAAACAAACAAGTATAAAGACAAACTAATATATAATTTAGGCTCAAAATTTGCCTTGTGTTAATGTTACTAACCTGGGAGATTGTTCTCTGGATCTGGGTGAGCTAATTCAGTTTTCCGTGTGTGTGCGTCTAAAAAATATAGATACAGTGGGCACACTTAAACTTCCATGTTTTGAAAAATTCTACTGAGCTTCTATATACTTAAAATGGGAAATACCATGAAAACTAGTAATATCTCTCAAATTGGAACAGACTTTTTAAGCATGAACGCTTTATCATTTATGCTAACTCCACTTTATGTATAATGTGATATGGTATATGAAGGTTTTATTATCCTGAGTTGGAAACAGCCATATTACTCATGCATTGTGAAAGCCACAAGTGAATTATAAAGTCATCTTAAATGAATGCTAATACAATGTATTCTGTATATGCCTCTTATGTAAGAGAAGAAAACCAACTATTTGATAAATATTTTAAAATGTCTTGGGATTGTTTGTTTTTTTCTTCTGTGCCTCTGCCTATAACGCCAGGCTTTCTAGTAACAGGAGTTCTGCTGTTTAAACTGTTAAACAATTTTTTAAAAAAAATTAAACCTCCAAAAATTACCTAGTATAACTCTTCTGTACATGCCATGACTTTAAATCCAATATCTCAGAACTTTCCACAGCTTAGAGGAATTACTGATGATTCCCAGCATTTGAAAAGGATGCAACTCTTTCCAATGGTATAAGTTACCTTATCAGGGTATGAGTTACTAGATGGTTAACCTGTCCATAGTCCAAAACAAAATACTGCCTGCCCTGGGCCTCAGACAGGCGTAATTTTGGAAGGGCATTTGAGAGAAAAGAAGGAAACCGTTTTCTGGTGCGTGTGTGTGCATATGTGTGTGTGTACACAGTTCTTAAAAATGACAGTTAGAAGCTGCTCAGAGGTTGCAGTAGTAGAGTGTCCTGGGGAAGATGGATAAATGGGCACAGCGGATGTGACCAAATAAAAGGTAATACATAAAGTATGATAAATTCAATTTATCACATTGATATAACCATTACATGCGGGGATCTTATAACTACATATAATGACAATATTTAAATTCTACCACTCTATTGTCAGGCTGCTATATTTTTAAAAAGAACCACAATTTTTGTTTAACAAATAAAATTTTGTCAGAAGAATATCAGTAAACAGTTAACTAACAAGCACTATTTCCAGAACTGTGCAAATTTCTGCAGATTCCGTTGTTGGGAGTCAAATATAATCATGCAGACAATGGAAGACCATGGATTGTGCTTCAATTGATATATGTAGCCCCTGCCCTTTTCCCTTCTACCCCACGTGAAAATATTCTTTTCAGGAATTACATTTTGTAACCTTTTACGAAGTGCTACAAAATATAAATAAGTATATTAAAAGATATTACTCAAATCTATCCGAGTCCGTATATGTAAACTATGTAAGTCCCCTTTCAGTAAATTAATGCTAATATCCTATTCCAAAAGTGCATCTGTAAGCATTAAATACTTGCTCTTTTCCTTGATTTTTGCTTCCTTATGATATTGTCATCAGGCCTTATCTTAACAACTATTAGTCTAAAGATGATTTACACAGAACTGGATTTGTTTTTCTAACTTTTAGAGTAGAAATACATAAAGGACTGAGCAGTGTTTTGTTGACATTAATGTGAACATTACTTAAATGAAAAAATACCACTTAGAAAGCATGGGCTCAAATCTCCAGTTCCCACTTGTTGATCTTGCTGCTAATTGCACTGTGTACAGCAACATGTTTTCTGGTTGTGAATTCATTACTATTCTCCTTGCTCTTTGATCTTTTCCCATTTAGATCAGAGTGGCTTGGGCACCTGTTTGTATAATGAGTCAAAACAAAACAGCTACTTTGCAAAGTGACATGGTATTTCTATCAGTATGTAAGTGAACCTTTTAAAAGACCAGTTTTAGAAACCCTACACTGCTGCATCTCAATTAGAATATGTCCTTTTTGATCCACAACAAGCGCTGCAAACTTTAAAATATAAAATGAGGGTGAACATCAATAGTTAGTTTTAAATATTTTGAGGTTGCTTTTTTTTTTTTCTTTTCCTATCCTAAGGAAGCTCACATGGTCGGGTGTTTAAACAATAGCCCTCTGACAAGAACTATTACAGCCTTGTATGGTGTCACGGAAAAAAAAAATACAAGTGAGATCTGCCTAATGACGTAAAATGGAAAGAATCAGCCCCCTCTTCAAGTCCCCACCCACACTCATATCACTTCGCAATCCAGTGCCTTCTGATGAGAAAACCAGTGACTCTTCATGGGTGCCTAGTTTTCTTGTGGTGTTATAACAAGAAAGAGCTGATTCGCCTGATTCATTTGGCGCCCTTCTATTTAATATTTGAACTTTTGAACGTGAATAACAGTCTGTTCACTCATTTTTATTCCTTGCCTGGGGAACCCATCTGCAAGAGCTGCCCCTTCTCTCCCTCAGTCTTTGGGTAGTTCAGGAAGAAGAGAGGATCCCCTGCATCTAGAACCCTGTCTCCCATCAGGATCCTGCTTAATGAATATGGTTGATATTTGTTTCAGAGTAGCAGCCATGTTAGTCTGTGTTCGCAAAAAGAAAAGGAGTGCTTGTGGCACCTTAGAGACTAACATTTATTTGAGCATAAGCTTTCGTACTCCTTTTCTTGTTGATATTCATGCCATTCAGGACATTTTATTTTGTGCATCCCTATTCCATAACCTTGACATTGATGTTGCTGGTCTAGTTTAGGGCAGAGGCTTTCATGAAAATGGTTACTGTGTGCTGTAGGGAGTGGGTTGAGTGAAAGCTATTATACAGAATCCTGTTGGACAAAATTCACTGGTACTTGAGTAGGATTCATTCTTTTTTTAGTTACTGTGATAGTCTTGTATTTGCATACAGATTTCCTTTGTTTTTTCCATGAACTAGCTCTGACTAATCCTTTGGCCTGCATTTCATTACAAATGTGACTGCAGAATGATGGTCTTGGTGGCAGATAAGAGAACTTTTTCTTTTCTTCTTTGCATGTACAAAAAATGTTAGGACAATAATTTTTGCTTGATAATAGAGAATGTGTCTCATTTTGATTTAGGATGGTGATATGCTAGGAGTACAATTAATTGGCATTCTTATGAATTCATGTCAACGTGGTATAACTGTTCTCACTCCCACTTATCCTCTCACTCTGCCCCTCCCCCCACATTACTCTTCCTATTTTTAGAGGCTACACAAAGCTGTTTTGCTTCAAATGAGAGACAAAGATTAGAACAGTTTTAACATTCTACAGCAGTTTTCTGAAGAGCAGCAGATAAGCCAACTATGTACATTCTCCTCCTAAAATGGAGTTAAATAGCTTCTAATTTTTATTCAGTGGCTTTTTAAAACTCTAGCTAGTTACCTTGCAAATACCAACAAATTATCATCTAAATTTGCACTCTGGCAAAACTATTTGAGAGGATTACAGTTTCTCTTCCCCCTACACAAAAGTTGGCCTCATGTAATGTTTCCTCTGTTCTTGTGCAAATAAAACTGGATCAGAGAGTCTCTGTGTTCTGTGATTTATGGTGTACTTAGGAGAGGAGTATTAAAACGGATTATTTATGTGGTGGTGGTAAAAATCACACCTACACTCAGGAGCCCAACAGAACCCTGCAGATTTTATTAACTCTTTTTTTTTTAATTTCTTTTAGGCTTAGCTACAGACAAATAGTGGAGTGGTTGGTGATGGTTTTGATTTTTACATTAATGTAAAATACACGTGTGTGGAAGCAAACATTGTTTGTGAATATCATATTTTCATCTTAAGCAAATTATGGTAAACATTTGGCAGCAATTGTTTGCTTTTTTATAGTAAAAATTACGAGTTATAGTCCTTCTTAATGCAGGAATTTTCTGATTTAGTTTACAAACTATTTGGTTTTACATATTTATAGAAAAAACTCCCATTATATTGTTCATCGTTAATTACAGTATGAGTTCTTATCCAGAGCATGCTGTCATTTTCTGTAATTTAAAGAAAGGAAGGATAGAACAAGCTTTCTCCCACAAGTAAAATTGTTTTTTAAAGGCTGATAGATTTTAAGTGTGGAAGATATTGAAATCAAAGCAACCGTAGACTTGAGAGATGGGAGAGACGTATTAGGTCATCAGGTCCATCATGCTGCCAGAACATGTTACTTTTTTGTACAATATATTTGTTCCCATTGCTTTGCTCAGGGAATTTTTTAAAATTAAACAGGACGTCAGGGTATTCCACCTGATGAGTGTAAAAGTGTCAGTCTTGCAGTGTTCTCTGTTATTTCTTCCTACTCTCCTTCTAAATCTGGAACTGTTACGCTGCATTGATCTTTAGTCTGGTATGGATTCTAGGGAAGATCGTCTTTAAAAGACATAATGAAATGTAATGCCTTATAAGAAAAATGGGACCATTCGAGAAAAATCTTCTTTCGTAAATAGTGCCTTTACCATGAGTGCAGGAAACCAAAAACTAGTAGAGTGATGTCTGAATTTCCTTATGAATATTAGTAAAAAGCATTTGGTCTGGATTCATTTTAAAGATAATGAGAAGAATTTGTTTTTTATTTTAAGAAATAATTAGTATGGTTCATCCCGATCAATTTTAAAGTTTGAGAGTATATAAATAGTGAATGTGAAAAATAGCAAATCTCTATTTTATAGAAAAATACAAGTGACCAGATTATTGTTAGCTATATTTTCTGTGGTTTCCTGTAAAGATCAATTTGATATTTTTCCTTAGAGCAATATATTATGTATTTAATTCAATTAGAATAAATGTTTTAAAATGAAATAAAATGAGTGAATTTGTTAAAGATGATAGATTGTTAGACCAGGAGAAAAGATTTTTTTGAAGGGACAGTGTGTAAAATTTTGTAATATTTTCTTTAAAAAATTCCAAAATAATGGCATTTTGACTTTATGCCCCTACTGAAGTAACATGATTCAGAATTTTAACAGAGTACCAGATAACATTTGTTGGAATTATTTTTTAAATGGAAAATGAATATCAAATCATTCCAGAGACTGATCTTGGTCATTTTCTCATCCTTCGTGAAATCTGAATCTAACCAAGCCATATAATTATTTTGCCAGTAAATTGATCCCTCCTGTGTCATAACTAACAGAGTTTTGGCTGAGCAGCAGGGCAATGCATCTTAGTTATTTAGTTCAGCGAACTTCATCCAACTATACAACCCAGCTCTCCCCAACAGCACAGCCAGTCAACCAGCTCAGACTGCTCTTCCTGAGAGCTGCCTGAAAGGTTTCTCTTCTTCCAACCCCCCCACTGACACTGCTACCTTCCCATGGAATACTCCACCGTTTCCCTCCCCTTGACAGTCCTGCACACTCTGGATTATGAATGGGGCAGTGAAACTTGTCCTTCATAGAAATCATTGCTACACACAATGTGGCTAGCAGCACTCAGTTCGATTAAAATGTATATCCATTATGCTTATCCATCATTTATACTTGATCTCAATTTAGCATCTTCATATGTTAATAATCTGAAGAAATATCAATAGGATCTTGGATTTCTAATGTGATTTGGCAGTCATCGGTGGAGTGTGTGTGTGTGTGTGTGTGTGTGTGTGTTTGTGTGTGTTGAACAGTCAGTTCAGTTTGTAACTCTTTTATAGAAGATTATCATTGCAGTAACACTGGTTGGAAGACACCACAGGTTTATTTTTTGTTAAGTTGATACTGGTAACAGGTTGTAAAAAACTGCAGCATGATCTATCTACACAAGGCTGAATGGATCTGATTTTTTACAAAGCAGGTTTGACACCCGGCCAGTTTTGGTCTCTGTAGACCTAATAAGTGAAAGAGATTTTTCCGCTGCCTGTCACAGGAAACAAAAACGCAGCTTACTGAATTTGCTTTTCCCTGCCAGTTTAGAATTTTTTTTTTGTCATTTTCTCACCCTGTAAAATGAAAGCAGTGGTAATTAGTAGAACACATTAAGACAATTTCATGTGCCTTTTTTCATTCTTGCATATTATATGAAAGCTTTAAAAACATCTGCATTTCTCTTTGAGTATGATTGTGATGAGATAACTTTAGAAACCTGGACTGTAATTTAGCATACAGATACTATATTATATTACATATGTGCTTTAGAGAGCAGTTTAGAAAACTTTGAACTTATAGGAATTTTTGCACACAAAAGAAGTGCCTCTCAAAATTAAGACACATTGATTTGCAAGCTCTTCTAGACCTTTCCTTTTGTTCATGTTAGTATTTTGGACAAACAGAAATTGTTTTCTATTTTTTTCCTCATTTAAAGTAAACTTATTGGTTGAGCTTCCAAGGGTTTACACACAGCTGGATGACATTTGTTTATCTCTAATGCTGAAGGGAAAAATAATTTGTTAGTCTCTAAGGTGCCACAAGTACTCCTCGTTTTTTTTTGCTGATATAGACTAACAGGGCTACCACTCTGAAACCAGAGAGCCCCTTGTATCTGATTAGCAGACCCTGCAGTTTAAACCAGCTCTCTGATTGTCTATAGATCAAACGACTGGTTAACAGCAACCATTAACACCTTCCACCATAACACCCCTCATCTCCACTCTGCCTATCCTCCTATCCTAGAGTTTAGAGAGTTGACACCTCAGTTTATTCCCAGACAAAAAGAAAAGACTAATAATAATGGGGGGGGAGAGAAGAGGGAATTGGGGTATCCTGGCATGGGGGAAGGGAAGAATGCGGGGCACAAAACTTGATAGGCGGAGAATGGGGGACCCTGGCAAGAGAAGATGGGGCCGCACAGAGACCCTGGCACAATGAGTAATGTATGCAGTGGTATTGGGGGGGAAAGTTACATGGGGGAAGCAAAGAGCCCCTTGCATGCGTGGGAGGAATGGGAAACAATGGGATGGAGAGTGGAACACTGGATGGGGGAGGGACAGGACACACAGAGCTCTGGATATGTGGTGGAGAGGAAAATAGAGGGCACACAGAGCCATTTTCATGTTGGGGAAGGAGGGAGTGGGGGCGAGTACACAGAGACCTTAGCATAGAGGGAAATGGGGAACAATGGAGTGGAGGGAGGGGGACATGAGCCTCTGACGTGGTGATGGGGAAAATGGGGGTACATAGTGTCCCAGAATGTAGACGGAATGGGGGGGGCATCCAAAGCCCCTGGTAGAGAGAGGAGGTGGAGGGGAGGTTGCAGAGGTTGGGGGATGGGAGGATGACACACATGTAGCTTAGGAGGGAGAATGGAGGGATATAGGGAACCTTTGATATGAGCTCAGCCTAAAGAAGCCAGGGCCGGGTGAACCTTTCGTGGGCCTGGCGCCAAACATATTTGTGGGACCCATGGAGGCAGTGGAGCATGGTGCGGCGAGGTCAGTCCCCAGAGCAAGGCCAGCCAGGGGCAATGAGGCATGGCATAGCAGGGGCGGCCCCACTCTGCCCAGCCCAGTGCGAGGGCACTATTTACAAACCGGCAGTTGCCAGATGCGCAGTGGCCCACCTGGCCCTGTGCTGCCAGCGTGCCCCTTCCCCTCGGGGGGGCGGGCCCATGATCTGCCACACAAACACCCCCCCCAACCAACACTCCCCGACTCCCTATGGCCAGAGCCCCCCTGGACCTACTATGCCCAGCACCCCCCCACAACCTCTCCACAAATGCAGAGCACCCTGCACAATACCACCCCTGCCCAGCACCCCCCTGCCAACAACCCCACCACAACTGCACAGCACCCCCGTAGAACCCTCACTCCCTAGTGCCCCAACACACACATCTTCCCTAACCCCTCACAGCCCAGCACCCCCCCAGACCCCCAAGAGACCCACTCCCTCACGCCCTGCCTCTCGGCCGCACTCACCGGCCCTGCTGGGAGGTGACTGTCTGCCAGGCTGAGCTGGTAGCGCAGCCAGGGTTGGTCCTGGGGCAGCGAATCACTCTGGCCCCTTGGGAGTGGTGCGATCAGTCAAGCCAGGGCCTGCCCTGGCTGGGCTCCCTGAGGACCCATTTGCCTGGAGAGGCCCAGCCAAACCCCCTCTCCCCCGCACTATCGTCACCCCACACCGGCTGACACCTGAGACTGGCCAGGCTTCTGCACCAGTCCCAGGTGGCTCAGCTCCGGGGAGACAGGCGGGGTCCCACAGGTGGTGGGAAGGAGAGACTGCCCGGAGCCAGAGATGCACTAGAGGCTGGCCAGGGGGCAGAGAGAAGCAGGGCGGTGGGGACGGGGATGGAGACGAGCCCTCAGCCAGCCAGCGGGCAGGCTGAAAGGAGCAAGCGGTAGGCGGGGAGCCTGTGGGTTCTCGGGGCGCAGCGCAAGTGGAGCGGGCCAGGGCCCCTTCTGAGCATGGGCCTGGCTCCATGGCACCACTGGCACCATTGTAAACCTGGCACTGAAAGAAGCAACAAAGTGTGCAACCCTCTAGTTTAACTCCCTTAATGTATTGAAATTGGAATTTCTTCACCCTCTTTGCTGCATTGGAGGTTTTATTTTACTTGGTGAGAGCTGTGGATTGGCATTGCAATGAGCTGTGAATATGAAGTCCACTGCGAGGAGCACTTAATTAAAATCTCTTTGAGCTCTCTACTGAGGGATGTAGGTTGCTCCCTTTTACTGGGGGAACAAAATTTTCCCCGTCCCTTCTTTTGGGATGGGTATTGGGGGTAACAGCCTAGAAACATTGTGCAGTCATAAAACTGCAGCTGTTCTAATAGTTAAAAGCATTGCATAGCAATGTTCCTTTCTCTAGTAGGGTTTTCCTATGTTGAAACAAATATTAAAGCTATATATGTATATAGCTGACACATAACTTGGTTTTATGGTAAATTGAGAGAAATAATAAACCCTTTTTTGAAATGGAGTTAATTAATCCTCTGAATTTCTAATAATACTTTGTGTTTTCATTGCATCTTTCATTTGAGCATCTCAAAGTACTTCAATGACATGGAGCCAGCGGAAGAGTTGGTAATAAAAAATTAGGCCAAATAAGTAAGACCCAATAGAGCAAACACTTAAGTATGTAGAGTTATTTGTGTGTATATTTTTGCAGGTTGAGGCCCATAATTGCAAGTCCCCAGTGCAGACTCTTTTTATACACTGTGTAAAGTATGAAATGGTATTGAAAAACTGAGATTTTGGTACAGCAATCTTACAAGCTGGGCACACATTATGCTAATATTGATGGCACAGCATGTCCTTAAAAGAAGCCTGAGGATGGCATGCATTTTACTTTGTGCATTTGGGAATAATAGCATAGGGTTTTTTGTTTGTTTGTTTGTTTTTAAGTGACACTCCTATTCCTAATCCTAACCCTGTCTGATATGTCCTCAGTGTGGGAACTATAGTTTAATAAGGGAATTGATGATCTAATAAGTCTCTTCCATTTTAAGCTTCTAAAAATTATCTATTTGAAAAACAAAACATAAATATAATAGTCTGAAAATAATGGTGAGTTACTTAACATCCTCCCCCCACCAAAACAAAACAGTGGCATGTCAAAGGAAAAAGTTGTGGGCATAAAGAAAATTGCATATACAATTGCTATACTATGCCTTTCATTTAACAAAAGGAATAAATTAGAATGCATCAGAAATACAATGGTAACTGGCACTGGCTTGACTCTAAAATGCTGCTAAATGACTGTGTGGCAATGCAGATTTAAGAGGGGAGATGTGCCAAAAGAGTCAGCTTTACTGAGCCACATGCCATAAAAGTCACAGCTCTACTCACATTTAGCATAAGCATTTTCTATTCTGCTTTCTGTCCAGAATATTTCTAAATCTACACAACATCCATATTGCTAGGTTTTGCATTTCTCTGATTTAATAAAAGATTTGTAAATCACACAAAGCCAGACAACTTTCTGTTCTCTACAAAGCTGAGACTCAAGTGAATTATTCCTATTAAGAAATTTAAGCTAATGAAACTAGTTTCAGTTAATAGAATATGAGCAACATATTGCCAATGCCCCTTTTGCTTATTCTGTAACCACTTGGGGGAGTCTGTCAAAGGCTTGCAGATCTTTTGATCTATGCTTTTTGAAGAATAACTATACAATGTCCCTTGAGATGGAGTAGAGACATGACTCAAATATAGTAAACACAAAGAGGATTCTGTATTGAGGCTGCTGAACACACACACAAACTAATTCTCCCTGGCTCTCATTTACAGACTAAGGAACAGAACCGGTCCTATACAGTGTCACCACACAGGGCCTGCCTAAATGTTGGCTTGGATTAAGCTGTTATGGAATGAAACTATAAAGGCCAAGGCGCAGAGCCTTGTGTGGTGTAAACTCTTACAGCTCCATTGAAGTCAATGAGTTTACTATGGCAGTTTACTCCATCTGAGGATTTTCCCCAAATTCCTGCAGATCCTTAGTAAAAAAGTGAAGCTGCAGTCAGTCCTGAAAATATGTAAAGTCAAATTCCATACTGAGATCCTCACCATGGTTCTTAGGACAAAATTTGGCCCTTAGTATGTATTGATAGTGAAGCTATTAATGTGTGGTTTTTTCTGTGTAGTAGTAATGCACTATCGAGCTCAGACACAAAATGGTTAATTTAATATGATGTTGCATCCGTGGAGGATACGGACACACTGTCATTCCAAGGGGAAATTGTAGGCACGGTTTTCAATATGGAAATTTATTCCTTCAGCTTCTTTTTCTTTTTTTCTTTCTTTTTTAATTATGGCTTAAATCAATAAAATCAAGTGAATACAAATATAGGACTGCGACTCCTTTTTAATTTACCTTTTTGTGCTAGCATGAAGTACTATGCTTTAAAGGGAAAGCTGAACACAGAGCAGCAACCTTAACTCAGAATTTGCTTAGTTGAATATTTGCTATTCAGGCTTAATTTTCTGTGCTCCGTATACTGTTTTGATATTATTTGAACTAATTGGAGTAAATTCTTAAACTAGATTTTTATTTCATCCTTAATAAATGCATGAAATGGTCTGTTTTTAGAACAGGATAACATATAACAATATTTCCTTAGGATAATCAAATTTCTCTTTGAATTTAGAAAGTATCCAAGGAAATATGCAAAAGAAATATATCCTGTAGATATAGGTCAGATCTACTCTACACACTTACATCAATATAACTGCGTCACTCAGGGATGTGGAGAAATCCACACCTAACCCCCAGTGTAGACACCATTATGGGGGAGGGCTTCTCCCATCGACGTAGCTACAGTCTCTTGTGGATTAACTACTGCCCGAATATATTTGGTATTGCAGGAAATGATGTATTTTGTGACATTTTAAGGAGCTGCTTTCTTAAATAAATTTAATAGTATTAGTTTTTTCACACAGAAAGAGATCCTCCTCAAATGGTATCAAAAAGTTGGCTCTAATGGATATACAATACTTGCCTTAAAATGTAACAATAAGGTAACAGTACCACAGTACATTATAATTATAAGAGAGAATATGGTTGCTGAAAGTTTCTAAGGAATCAAAGGAGTAGTTTACACTTTAGTCCAATAACACTGAGAGCAGTTTTAAAACTGAAATAAAAATTAAAAAATGCTCTTTTATAATGCATTATTGACTTTGGATGAGTTTCTTAAATTTCTGCCAGTTGTCTTAAACCCTATAAAAATGTATCTTTTTTTTGTCCTTGTTTTTTTTTTTAATGATTGTTTGACTTCACTGTATGATAAGCAGACCTCATTTTTTAAATATATAATTAGCAGTCTTCAGATATACCTACAAACTCAGCATAATCACATGGTGCCTAGTGTGGCACCATTCTCTTTAGGATCATGTCATTTCAAGCATTTGTGTTCCTTTTTTCATGGATTTGAGTGTGAAACTTGGCTCTTTGCTACAACTTGACCTGCAGTGTCTTGGCCTATGAGTAATTATTTTAATTTAAAAATAAAAATCTAGGTTGGTCGATGATAAAAAAAAAAAAAAAAAAAGTATCATTTTGTAGGCTTGCTGGTGAAACATTGGTGAAACAGAGTTGAATTTGGTGCAATATCCTGGTCATCACTTTAACTGCAAATGTTGCTAATGATCAGAAAATTATTCAAGACTTTCCATCGATGTTGGAAGTGTCTATGCTACGATGCTACAGTGGAATGGTTGCAGAGCCATAGCTGTGCCACTGTAGTTGCTGTAATGTAGACACAGCCTTGGTGTCTTACACATAAAGCTGTGACATTTTGTCCCTGCGCTCCACTGTTCTGTTCTTGTAAGCCAGCATTGTGTTGAAGTTTACAAGAAATCTGAGTTGGAGAATTTCAGTGTTTTGCTAGCTTACAGGAATCTGGAACTAGCAAATTTACTAGTTTGTAAATTGGATTTTTGGGGAAAGGCAATCTCTTGTCTATAGTGGAAGTTTTTTCCTGCTCTGTATATTGCTGAACTGTCCCTCACAAGGATGGTTTATATTCCTTATTTGTACATATGAAGACCACATTTTTTGAATTTTGAGTTAACCAGGTTAACCCAAATACCATGACTTTTTCTAAAAATATCCTCCCAGGTATATTTTAACTCCCATAGAAACTTTATTTCCCTCTCTATTAATGGCATTAATAGAGAGAGAGAATAAAAATGGCATTAAAAATGTTTCTCTGTGTTTTTTGTGTTTTTTTGCAAAGAGCTAGAGATCAAACTATTGATGAGCTCTGGGGCAAATGGTCTCACTGTTGAGTTTTACCCAAGGTAGAGTCCTGCACCCACTAAATCTTTGGGGGACCCAAATTGAGAACAGTACTTAAGAAAATGTACATTTTGTACACTGCACATTTACCAATCCAGAAAATGGCTGGTGGGTTCCTATTCCTGCCATTTCATATGCTTTAAACTCGACCCTTGTAAGCACTTTAAAAGCTGAACAGTTACTCAGATTGCGTTGAATTTGGTGTGCCTTATAGAGGCACAGGGTAGCATTAGTGACTAATATTTGGGGTAATTTGAACAAGGGATTCCTGAGTTACAGCCCTCCCCCACCCCCAAAATGGTTTCCTTTTGCTGTCTTGTATTGCTAAACTGAGATGCACTAATGATTGGAGGAATCATAGATGTCTCGATGACTGTGATGTCACCCTTCAATTAACATAACTAAGGATAAGTTAATCAGACCCCCCCCACACTGAGTGGTAGGAGGTTGTTGCAATTAGGGTATGTCTACACTAGAAGTACTGCAGCGGAAGCACTGTAGTGTAGATACTTACTATAGCAATGGAAAGGGTTCTTCCGTCACTGCAGTAAATCCACCTCTTTGAGAAGCAGCAGGTAAGTCTGCAGATGAAGTCTTCTGTTAACTTCACGGCATCTAAACTGGGAGTGGATGTGTCATTACACAAAGTAAAACTATTTCCCCATGTTTATTTCCCCACCCCCCGCACCGCTCCTTGGACGTTCCTGTTAACTGCTAGAAATGGCCCACCTTGATTATCACTACAACAGGTTTTCTCCCCCCAGCTCTCCTGCTGGTAATAGCTCATCTTAAGTGATCACTCTCCTTACAGTGTGTATAACACCCATTTTTTCATGTTCTGTGTGTATACAAATCTCCTCACTGTATTTTCCACAGTATGCATCTGATGAAGTGAGCTGTAGCTTATGAAAGCTTATGCGCAAATAAATTGGTTAGTCTCTAAGGTGCCACTAGTACTCCTTTTCTTTTTGTGAATACAGACTAACACGGCTGCTACTCTGAAACCTGGCATCTAAACTGAGGCTTAAGTCAGCTTAATTACATTGCACAGGGCATGAAATTTTTCTCGGCCCTGACTGATATATTTAAAATGACCTATCTTCGTAGAGTAGACCAGCCCTTAGTCTACCATTAGGGTGGCAGTTGTATTTTGTGGAAAATCAGTGCTTCTTGGGTGATGAGGAGTGTGGGAGTAGGAGAAGAGGAGTTTAGGGCTGCAGTGAGGGAAGGGGACAGATTGAAGGCTCAGGTGAGGGAGGCATGGCACCACTAGCTCTGCCAATGCACTCCAACCCCCTGCAACCCTTAGCTCTGGCAGTGTACCCCAACCTTCATGCACTTGACAGCTCTGTCGGTGCAATGCAACCTTCCTGCGCTCCACAGATCTGCAGAGCACCTCAACCCCCTGTACACCTAATTCTGCCCCTCCACCCCAATTGCCATGGACCCCCAATTTTGCCATGTACCCCCAACCCTCCTGCATTCCCCATCATCTGTACCCTAGCTCTGCTAGTGTACTCCAACACTTCATGTAAGCTATTAATAAATTGGAAGAATATTAATCGGGAAATTGGAGGGTTCATGGCTGACTGGAAAATATGTACTATATGGCATAGCACCATCACAAGCTCTGAATGCTTCTCGGAGATGGGGTATATCTATTGGACAGGGGTGAGAGGATCTTTCTCTCAAACATAAAAGTATTTTGGAACAGAAACCCTGTCTGTAATTTCTTTTGCCAATCCTGCCACAAACTTTACCCTTGAACAACTGTGAAACACAACCAGGACACTATTCTACTGTAACATACTCGGCCTTCGCTCCGGGTGCAGGATGTGAGTCAGGTTATAGGAGGGGGCAAGTAACAGCAATAGAAACGTTTGTATACCCGGGTTGGAAATCTTCAGGGAGATATGCTTGCAGTGGAGAGGCCTGGGTACAGGAGTGGGGAGGAGCCTGATTGGGGGAGTGAACACACTGAATGGGTCGGGGGCATGGCTGGAGAGGTGTGCTGAAACAGGGCTAGTGGGGCGCAGCTGGTGTGGCTGTGCAGGCAGATGTTTGTAAAAAGAGGTGAAGAGCTTGTACGCTTCAGCTACTGTGGGGTAGGCAATGGGAAATGCATTTGCTTTGTAGCCAGCCAACTTACATTGCAGAACAGTGAGACAGAGAAAACTATGAAGCATTAATAATAGCTAAATGAGATATTAAATACACAGAGTAAGAATACACATTCCACTGCAGTCAGCTCTTAGATTATCTAATGTACGTGGCTCTATGAAAGGTTGCAATAGTGCTTTAGGCTATAGTACAGTATTTCTCAGTGCTGCTTTCTAAGAAAACCAGAGCTATATTTGTTTGAGTACTACCCTGGTGTGTGTTTTTTCTTTAAATTCCCAGGTTTGGGTTTTCAAACATGTACCTGAATTTCTTGGGTGGAAGTTAAAAAGGAAACTATTTTCTCTACCAAAAGCATGACAGTTGTGTTGCAGTTAGACTGATGCAGTAGTACATATTATAGAACAGTCACACAAGTCTCAGGCTTTGCTCAAGAAAAGCAAGGGATTGGAACAGTAGAGATGCTGTAGGCCTAGAGGGCAATGCATTGGCAGAGCTGTATGGGGAAGGTTATGGGCTAATGTGGAGAGAGGAGTGCCAAGAAAAATAAAACTATACAGTTTCTGTACCTTCTGTATATATATATAAAAAAGGTTTTTATCAATGTTCCCACTCTTTTATTTCAGTAGCAGTTTTAACGCAGTATGGAAAATGGTTTCTGTTGTGTGTTTTAAAGTAGGGGGGAAATAATGGAAATGGAAGCTAATCTTTTGAAATAAAGCTAATATTTTGAAAACTGTTAACCATACTGGAATTATTCATAACTCTCATTTCTACAATAGAAAAGTAAAATTCCTTTCGGTTAATTCAACATCTGTTGGATAAATTGGTTCAGTTTCATGAGTCTGTTATTAATACTGAACAGTAGATTGTGTTTTTATGAACCCAGTGAAATCTGCAGTTCATTGCCCATGTTTTCTTTTTTCTTTAAATGAGATGCTTTTGGAGTTGTACATGCTTTTCCACTAGTATAATGGTGTTGTGGTTAATATTTCTACTACACCAAGATTTTCCTTAATTTTAATGTTTCTGTCTTTTGTTCTATTTATGTAACATTTATAAATAATATTTTTATGAAGTCACTGAGCTTCAAGTCCTAACTATTTGTTGATGTCTCACTAATTCCTTATAGAAAAACTTAAGAAAAAAATTATATTTAGTGGTAAGTCTACTAGTATATCCCATTTTCCATATTTCTACTTCTCCTCTGTTGCACTTCCATTGCTAGGGAAGTTTGCATGCCAACAGAACCTTTGTAGCTTAAGAGTTCATATGCTCCTGCTGCTGTTTCCTGATTTGCAGTAATCATCCTCTGTTTGTGACATCACAGTTGGTTGCTGTGAAGAGAGTATTGTAATGTCACAAATAGGATTATGATTTCAGATGCCAGAAGCAGAGAAATTCATAAGCAATCATGAGACAATCACTAAAAGAGAAAAAAAAGTCACAGAAAATATATGTATTTAAATTGTTTCTAGAGTGCTTTTATGATGCATCGGGAGCTCTTTAATATAATCTCTGTAGTAAGAGGCCCTGAAACATAAACCCTTGTATCAGAGGCCTGGTCTGAGGCCTAAAGCCTGAACCAAAGTACTTCCAGGCATTGCTAAGCAAAGCTGGTCTGTGAGCCAGAGGCAGGCCCTCATTGCAGAACTTGGCAAGAAAAAGGCTCCTAGAAAGCACGCACTAATGATATAAGTAGTAATAAGAGGAACATGTGCCAAGATGGCACCTGGACATCCCGATATGAGGACACTTCACAGAGATAACAAGGAACAGCCAGGTGCATCCCAAAGACAGGGTCAAAAGGACAGCATGATGGACAGATCTGTTTGTTTGAACCAACATGATCAAAGGGGGAGACAGCATCCTAATGAGTCAAGGGAATGTACCTCAATACGTCAGTAGGGATGAGTACTCTGTCCTGCAATTGTATAAAAATAGGTCCCGGAGCGCATATCTTTGTTCAGCCTAGGGGGCAGTGGAGTGTCCCGCCACTGACTGAGCTGTGTCTATTGCCAGGGGGCACATATTCATAGTATGTCCTGTAGAGTCTATAGGAAACTATTACTGTGCTTCGTTTGACAATATACCTGGCCGGGTGCCTTCATACCTTACTAGAGTCTGTGGTCTTTTGGTGGACAGAATTTCATTAATATAGAATTAATGGTTGCTCAAGAACATTTCCTATCAACTTAATCACCTAGTGTCGAGTAAATGCACCATTAACATTTAGACAAAACTCAGTTCCGTATGCCTCACTACCAACACCAAATACGCACTCAAAATCCTCAATCAAAACCTTAAATTGCTACATATAACTAGTCATAATACACATATCCAGTTCCTCATAATCACATTCAAATAAACAACCGGAACTGATTTTAGGAGGATTATGATATGTACTCTATAGTGATAAGCGTGTTTATATGTGCATGGAAATATGAGACTGGAGTTAAACTTGTGCATTTGAGTGCGACTGTGAGGAATTGGATGTGTGCATTGTGGTTGGCTAAATAGATGTGCAAGGGAGCTGAAATGTCTAAGGCCTCATCTACACTAAGGAGGTAGTACTGTTTCAGGTATGCCATTATAGTTAAAGCAGTACACACACATCCTTTGAGTTACATTGATATAAAGATGCTGTATACTGGTGTAGTTAATCCTGTACAGAAAGGGGAATAATTATACCATATAAGGCATCTTTTCACCCATGTAACTGCATCCACACTAGGCTTGTATTGGTACTAGTTTTTAAAAAAAAATCACATCCCTAACTGACATAGTGACTCACAAGTGTAGACCAGGCCCAAGTATCATGGTGTGTGGGCAGTAAGGGATCTCAACTGAGGTGGAGGTAAATGTTAATGTTGCCTTAACAGGTGATTTCCTTGTTTTTTTAGTGATTATGTTGATAGAGTGTTGCTCAAATGTATTTCCTATTACTTCTGTGGTAATCGGCTTGTTTTTACCCCCTGAAGTAGGGGGTAGTGTATATGGGATATTGAGGAGGTAGGAAGGACAGCTGGGATGAAGTGGGGAATGGAAATGGAGAAGACAAGGGGTAGCGGAGGACTGTAGGCCGTCTGGGGGCATAGAAGTAATATTGGGAGTGGGTCTGTTCTTTGCTATTGATGGCCTCAAAAACCCTTTTCGTGAGCTTTGCCCTCACAGATTGCTGAGGTTTACAGATGACATGCATGAAATGAAGAGAGGGAAGTCCTGTGGCTGAAGTTTTATGCCAAGTCTGACTGTGACTTAAAGAATTTTTGAAGATTTATGCTGCAGCTGTGCTGGAGTTGAAGAGGGAGTTGCCTCCATCACGGCATAGCATCTGCATAAATCTTCAACAGCAGGATTGTTCCTGCGTGATGGATAGCCTGACTAATCTGGGTTGCGTCCACTCAAATCAATTTTTTCTTACTATTAGAAATGTTCTTTGTGATTGTGTCCACAAAAGTAACATGATCTGGACTGAGTCATCTGCTTTGTGCTGATCTAGCAGGCTCCCAAGGGGTACAAAAGGTGAGGCTTTTCTGCTTGAGTCTTGGTCTGTTTCTCTTAATGAGGTTCAAAAGATGCTAGGAGAGTTTTTGACTACAATCTGTGAGTTGGACCCTTGTCCCTCCTGGCTTGTTAAGGATGGTTGATAAAAGATGGGCTCACTTTTGGTGGAGATCGTCAACGATTCTCAGTAGGGAGGTAAGGTGTGTCAGGCGGCATCCTCCAGGAGGCACTAGCAAGGCTTTGTAAAGCCACTATCGGTCTGTTCTGGGAAAGACGATTAAAGAGGTTGTAACAAATCAACTCTCCTGGAATATGGAGTCTGCAGATTTTGCATCTCTCTCCTGCTTCAGTTGTGGTTAGCAGAGGTGCCTGAGAGCAGGAGCTGGTATGAGGGCATTCTTCGTAAGGGAACCTTGACTCTTGAATTTCCTTTTCCTTTCCCAACCTGGGATTCACAGTCTGTGTTTGTTGACTTTAAGGACATTGCAAGGCCAATGCATTTTCATGGATATTTGGGGAGGAAGGGATTGGATTGCTAGTTCAGAGGGAGGATGTGGTCTTGTAGGGCAAAATGACTGAAGGGGATTGAAACAATGACATGTCTTTGCATTAAAGATTTTTTTGTGACCTTGATTATGTGTATCTCAAGTTCATAAGAAGGATATGTCTACACTGGTTTAAAAACCCATGGCTGGTCTGTGCTACCTGACTCGGGTTTGCAGGCTATTTAATTGTGGTGTAGGCGTTCAGGCTTGGGCTGCAGCCTGGGCTCTAGGACCCTGCAAGGTGGGAGGGTCCCAGAGCTCGGGCGGCAGCCCAAGCCTGAATGTCTACACTGCAATTAAATTGCCCCACAGCCTGAGTCTGAGTCAGCTGGAATGGGCTAGCCAGGGTGTCTAATTGCAGTTTAGACGTACCCTTAGAGCTCCAGATTTCACAAAACAAATCTGAAGGAATGTATAATAGTCTTTGTTTTATAGTGAAGGATATCATCAAGCTTTATCATTAGGAGGTACTAGATGTGTAATAAAGGACAAGTTTTCTCCACCACAATCCATTTACTGCTAATTGAATGATGTGATAAGTCAGTGTGTGCATTCTTTGTCAGTCTGTTAGGAAAATAACTACGTTGTCAGGAAAGGCAGAGCACTGGTTTTGTGTGATTGTATTCATTGAAGAAATTAGGTTTTGTGAGATTCCAGTTAATATAAGGAAGGGAAGTTTAAAAAAAAAAAAAGCATAAGGAAATTTACATCTGCTTCTGACTGTTACATTTTGTGTTAGAGTATTTTCAAAATTGTCTGACACTAAAATGGTTTTGATTCAAGTTACCTTGTGTGTGGTGCACTCGCTTGTGTGTGTTCAGCCTAAAGAATAAGGATTGCCTATAAAAGTGAATGTGCATCAACTTTGCAAATTGCTATAATTAAGAATTAGTGATATTGTTTAAAGTAGCAAAACTGCTATTACGGATAGTTTGTGATTAATAGAGTATACTGAATGGATAAGGACACAACTATCAGTGCATGGAATTTGGAATGTGATATTGCTTGCCACTCTGGAATGTAATTGAAGTATGTGCCCAATAGTCTGTGGTTGACGATGCCACCACAGATTCTATATGCCCTGTTGGACATAAATGTTTTTGAAACTAGATGACACATGCAGAACCTACGTGCTTCTTGACACCTAAGAAATATGTTTGAGCCCTGGAAATATAGAGATTTAACCATGAATTTCAAGTGGACACACTTTATCTTTTTCTTAGTAACTCTTTAAAGAAGTGTTACTAAGATAAAATAATTTGAAGAATATATATTCTCCAAAATGTAACACAAATGTAACACAAAATGTAACAATATGTGGTATCAGAAATGTTAATGTTTAGCTAACTAAATAGTAGTGGAACACTGTTCAAAACAGGAAATACATGTAGTTATATAAATTGCTAAGTTTCAGTCGTCATAAATGTGGTTTCAGTGTAGAGCCCAATGTATAACCTGCATACTTCCTGTTCTAGTCCGAGTGCAAATAGCCTTGTAATTAAAAGACTGTGGTTCGTTCTCCCTAGCTGGGTTAAGTATATTGTTTTACATGTTCAGTCACTTTATAAACAGAGAGTATATGATTTGCTTAAGAGCATTTTTATAAACGAATATTCATGGTCACAACCAGGTCCACAGATCCAAGCAGCAGTCTTTAGGCTCCACTTCAGCTTGGCAGCAGCAAACAGACCTGTGAGCTTGACTGGCTTGGTTCCAAACTCCTCCTAGAGGAGCTTGCCAGTTGGCTTCCTGCCTCTGTAAACTGCATGGGGCAGCAAAACCTGCTACAGAGTTTGTGGACAATTTCTCTCTCTTTAGGGACCTCACTTTTTTTACATTCCATTACAAATTGGCTCTATTCAAAATCTCTTATCAGCCTTGATTGTCCTGCTGTTTTGGACAGCCCCATCCCACTTTCCTAGTGCAGAGGCACTTAATGTTGTAGAAAAGGACAGCAAGAAGAGGATAAGAAAATGCCTCTTCTGTTCTTGTCCACTTTCATATTGTATCAAAGACATCCTGTGCTGCTTTGTGCCCTTGAAGAGAGCTCTGCATCTTTAGCCAAGGGTATGTCTACACTACGAAATTAGGTCGAATTTATAGAAGTCAGTTTTTTAGAAATCAGTTTTATATATTCGAGTGTGTGTCCCCGCAGAAAATGCTCTAAGTGCATTAAGAGCATTAACTCGGCGGAGTGCGTCCACAGTACCGAGGCAAGCGTCGACTTCCGGAGTGTTGCACTGTGGGTAGCTATCCCACAGTTCCCACAGTCTCCACTGCCCATTGGAATTCTGGGTTGAGATCCCAATGCCTGATGGGGCTAAAACATTGTCACAGGTGGTTCTGGGTACATGTCGTCAGGCCCCCCTTCCCTCCCTCCCTCCGTGAAAGAAAGGGCAGACAATCGTTTTGTGCCTTTTTTCCTGGGTTACCCGTGCAGACGCCATACCACGGCAAGCATGGAGCCCGTTCAGCTCACCGTCACCATATGTCTCCTGGGTGCTGGCAGACGTGGTACTGCATTGCTACACAGCAGCAGCAACCCTTTGCCTTATGGCAGCAGACGGTACAGTAGGACTGGTAGCCGTCATCGTCATGTCCGAGGTGCTCCTGGTCGCCTCTGTGAGGTCGATCAGGAGCGCCTGGGCAGACATGGGTGCAGGGACTAAATTTGGAGTGACTTGATCAGGTCATTCTCTTTAGTCCTGCAGTCAGACCTATTGAACCATCTTATGGTGAGCAGGCAGGCGATACGGATTGCTAGCAGTCCTCTTGTACCATCTTCTGCCGGGCAGGCAAGAGATGAGGATGGCTAGCAGTCCTCTTGTACCATCTTCTGCCGGGCAGCCATGAGATGTGGATAGCATGCAGTCCTTCTGCACCGTCTGCTGCCAGCCAAAGATGTAAAAGATAGATGGAGTGTATCAAAACCAAGAAATAGACCAGATTTGTTTTGTACTCATTTGCAACCCTCCCCTCCCCCCCATCTAGGTCACACTGCAGTCACTCACAGAGAAGGTGCAGCGAGGTAAATCTAGCCATATATCAATCAGAGGCCAGACCAACCTGCTTGTTCCAATAAGAACAATAACTTAGGTGCACCATTTCTGATTGGAACCCTCCGTGAAGTCCTGCCTGAAATACTCCTTGATGTAAAGCCACCCCCTTTGTTGATTTTAACTTCCTGTAAGCCAACCCTGTAAGCCATGTCG
The DNA here is from genome assembly GCF_965152275.1 of Natator depressus. Taxonomy (NCBI): domain Eukaryota; kingdom Metazoa; phylum Chordata; order Testudines; family Cheloniidae; genus Natator; species Natator depressus. The sequence goes on from NC_134235.1 coordinate 57,556,503, forward strand.
TCAGTCGCCCCTCCCTGCGTCAGAGCAACGGCAGACAATTGTGCATCTGAGTTGAGAGTGCTGTCCAGAGCAGTCACAAAGGAGCACTCTGGGATAGCTCCCGGAGGCCAATACCGTCGAATTGTGTCCACAGTACCCCAAATTCGACCCGGCAAGGCCGATTTAAGCACTAATCCACTTCTCAGGGGTGGAGTAAGGAAATCGATTTTAAGAGCCCTTTAAGTCGAAATACAGGGCTTCATCGAGTGGACGGGTGCAGGTTTACATCGATTTAACGCTGCTAAATTCGACCTAAAGTCCTAGTGTAGACCAGGGCCTAGTGAGGCCTGCCTTTACCTCTGCTCTCTGTCACTAATGATATGCAGATACTTAAACAACAGCTATACAAGAATGCTGCTATGCACCCTGCCTCTGTTATTTGTTTGGAGGAGCCAGGGTGATGCTATCAAAAGGAATAAAGCTACGGGGAAGCTCTCCTCTGCCGAAATAGCAGCACTCACCTGGCAGATGCAGCAACCTGGCAGATGCAGCAATGAGCCCTCTCCCCAAAGAAAAATTCTTTTGAAAGGTGCCTTCTCCCTTTAAGGGGTAGTATAGCACTCTGCAAGAGCCAGAAAAGCCACAGGCATTAAGTAGGTATTTCCTGCACCTGTCTTATCCCTGATATCCTGGGAAGAAAACTTTTCTTCTCCTTTCCTCTCCAGCAGCTAGATACATAGTGGAGACCTCAAGACCCCAATGAGATATGTCCTCAGGCCGATCCCACATGGCCAATCCTTTTTTATGCCTTAACCCTTAACATTCTTGGGGAAAAAGAAAAGCATCCGATGAAGTGAGCTGTAGCTCACGAAAGCTTATGCTCAAATAAATTGGTTAGTCTCTAAGGTGCCACAAGTACTCCTTTTCTTTTTGCGAATACAGACTAACACGGCTGTTACTCTGAAACCTGTCATTCTTGGGGAAGAGACCTGTATCAGGATTACTCCACTCCGTGCCACCCAGGGATTCCCCCACACTACAAGAATTCTCAGCTGTCAGGTTAAGCCATCTTTAAGGCCTTTTTGCACCACTGGAGTAGCACAAAGAAGCCACAGCAATAGCCCATATTCTATCCTATTTTCCTAAGAAGTAACATAAATACCAGCATCCTCATGATAACAAACCAGTGTGTGTCATATGATGGAGGAGAGAAAACGTCATGAAGAGAACAGATTTCTGTCTCAAACTTCCAAGGAGTTGACAGCTATAATTAGGGAGAAAAGATTATGAAAACTGCTTTGATTCTGTCCTGTGAATGCATTGTTTGTCATACTAAGTGTTTTACATTCCAAGTGATGATTGTAAATGTTGAACTACAGCAGTGGCTTATCTGGTTAATTTGACCCATTTTTACAAATGGAGCCAAACTCTTTCCCTCCCACTCTGTCCTAGTGATTTAATGTTTTAAACGAAGTTAGAGCTGCTGCTCTGAGAGAGATGGTACATAGTTTGTGCTGCTATTTAATTATATATGTTATAACAAAATTAAATATCATCTCCAAGCATTCCAACTTATCTTAGTTTCTTATCGTAGCTACTCATGTATTTCCTTGTTTAGTATGGCTATTGCCATATTTCTCTATTATCTCCAGAGCCGGGTTCCTTACTTAAGCGCATGTATAAGTCAGAGAAATAATTGACATTGTGAAATTTGTTTCCCAATATGCTCTGCATTAAAAGTGTGTCTTGTAAATCACCGGGCTAAAGGATAGGGTAGCCAGCTCTAAAATGGGATTGTGGCTAGTTACATATGTTGAAATTAGGTAGTTCTTATTAATGAAATATATATATTTGCATTCACCTTATGCTAAATGCTGTATCACATTTCTTATAACTACTTATAGAAAAATACCTTCGGTGTTTGTAAGATACCAAGCTACACCAAAATTACCCTATAATAGGTATGTGAAGTGATTTAAAATAAAACAGAAGTTGTATATGCAAATATCCCAGACCCCTCAAATGGCAATTTTTCAATAATTTTTAAAAGGGATTTTTTTCTGTTTCTATCTTACCTTTTATCTGAGTATCTGAAAGCCATTAAGATATGTCAACTAAGTAAGCCTCAAAAACAATCCTATGACGGTAGATGCATGTATGTATATTTATAGATGAACTATTATTTATAGATGAATTATTATGAATAATTTATTCATAAATTATGAATTTTATAGATAAAATAGTATCACCCTGTATGTGTGTAATATGGCATAAATTGTTTTCAACATAGAATGGTGGCTTTACACATACATGGTGAATACATAAATAAGCCAGGCAAGTCATCCAAAACAACTGCCCCTACAACAGTTGTCTCCATACCCAATTGTCTGTTATGTTTGTCATATATTCTACAGTAAAGTTATATTTAGAAATATTTGCGTCACATTGTTTGTTTATAAAATGTTGGCTGTTAAAACGCTGCTAAGAAGTTTGGAATGATAGAAGTAGTTCCTGGTGGAAATGGATTAACAGGCAAAGCATAGTGGAGAAGGGCAATGGCAAAAAATTAAATAGTGTTAATCATATTGTTCCTTAGATTCACCTGGATATAGAAATAAAGAAATTTCTTTTGTCATTGCTGTGAGGTGTATGTATCCATAATTTAAAATTTGGATCACTTCACCCATCATTCAAATTCAGCCACCACTGGAGAGAAATATATCAGCTATTTAAAAGTGAACAGCAACATTATATAGGAAGCCTTGCACCTCATTTAAACTATTAGGGGATTTATAGATTCAGATCAGAAGGGCCTATTATAATTGTCTAGTCCGACTTCCTGTATAACAGAATTTTACCCGTAATTCTTGCATCAAGCCTGTAACTTTTGGTTGAGCCTAGAGTATATCTTTTAGAAAAACATCCAGTCTTTAAATCAAGGCTTCAATGGATAGTAAATCCACTGTAACCCTCAGTAATTTATTCCAGTGGTTAATGACCCTCACTTAAAAATTTGTGCCTTATTTCCAGCTTGAATCTGTCCAGTTTCATCTTCCAGCTCTTGGATCTTGTTATAACTTGTCTACTAGATTAAAAAAAGTCACATCTACTATAAGAAATCTTCTCCCCATGTTGGTACTTACAGACTGTGATCAAAACACATCTTTAACCTCTTTAAAATAGATTACGCTTCTTAAGATCTCTGCAAGACAGGTTTTCCAGAACTTATGAAAATTGCCATAGGATTTTTCATGACAGAAAGTGATGATAAACTCTGTTTTATGATTCCTCTGATAGAGGTCTATAATAGTAGACACCATATAAAGTAGGTCATTATGCTCAATCACTTTTGTAAATCATTTTGAGATCTATAAAATAGCATTATGCTCGTGTGTGTGTGTGTGTGTGTGTGCCTGTCTAATAAGGCACACTGTTTTGAACAGCTGTGTTTCCTCCTTGGGTCCAGGGAAATGAAATAGTGGTACGACTTTCAGATATTAGACACCCTAGTTCTTTCCTTTGAAGAATTTTCTCTTGCCCAGTCTCTCATCCATCGGTTGTTGTTTGATCCAGAATGCTGTCTCTCCACCCCCTGGCAATAGTTCTGAAGACTTCTTTTTCCAGAAGAACCGAGCAAATCATGCTAATACACTACTGAGACTTGTGAGTCTTGTTCATTGTAGAAAAGAAAAACAAATAGTTATTTAAAACAATTCAAATGTATACGAATATTATATCTGAATTAGCAGCTTTTCCTCAGTGTGAACAAGAAATGCCTTCCTAAGTTTTTAAGGTAGGCTCATAGTAATTTTCTGCAACAGTTTACACCTTCTTGGTTTCCATGTTACTTAAGTCTTGGGGAGAGAGAGAGAGAATTATGATGTCTGTTCATAACATGCTACATCATCTAGCACTGATCTTTTTCCAGTGTGGACACTGTTCTCTTCACATCCATATTGTCTCCTTCAGTGACTTTTCTCCAGTCCCAGTGGCCTCAAGAGTGCTCATAAGACTGGTAAAGACTGGCTCATAATATGGTAAGGGCCTTACTCATATAATGGGCAATTTCAGCAGTTCTAAAGGGAGCACCCTGGTTATAACCTGTCTGAAAAACAACCAGAGCAGATTCTTGGAGGATCAGCTGGCAGACCATCTTGCACATTTTATAACTGCAAGGAACTAGAATTTATTGGAAAGGAAGATGATTGTCCACTTCTCAAGATCACACATTGTTCCTTGGTCTTCATGTGATTTATTAAAATGGTGGTGTTCAGACCAGACAACACCAGATATTTTTCACATGAATCTTCAGGGAAGAACATGGAGCTTGTGTCTGATAGAATCCTGGTATACAGAGGACATTTATGATCTCTGTGGGTATTCAATGAGAGGACAGGCAAGTTTAGCAGGCGGACTATTCTATATATTCCATGAGTCTGTATTTAACGTAATCCAACAGAAATGAGTTTTCCTGTTCTGTGCTTTTTCATGTTTAAAAAACAAGTGAAAGGGCAGAAAATTGGCATTAGAGATTCATAAACAGACACAACAATAGATGTAGTCTTAGTTTCCTAGTTTTAATAACCAATGTGAGCCTCTTCTCCTGTCTCTCTATTTCCCTATGTCCTTTGGAAGACTAACTGAAACTATAATAGTGAATATATTATTTCTTCCTATTATAAAATAAAGATTAAGTATATTTGTCCTTTATTTTCTAATAGATGAGAGAAATCTGGCACTGTTTTTCGTTCACTATACAACAAGTACTGAATGGGGGAGTCAGAAGGAAATAACAACAAAACCATCTCAAGCTTATAAATGAATGATTTTAGGCAGGTATGCTCAAAACCACCTCTCCCTTCCAGTGCAGCTGTACCTACTGTCACAGGAGCAACACTTTTTTGTGGCAAATAAACACTGTAAGGACCTGGAATTTGAACAGAAGAACCAAGGGATTGTTATAAAGAATCTCTGCAACTATGCTGATACGACGTCCTGTGTTGGCTCCTAAGGTGTCTTGCAGAGATTTTTTTTTTCTAGTTGAAATGGAGCAGAAATACTATTTCCCCTATGCCAGAGTTCTTGTTGAACTCCCCCTTGTGCATGCTCACCAGGCAGCTGTATTTGGACCCAACGCTGAATCTATGTGCTTCTAAGGTCCACAGGGTCTGGGCAGGCTCCAGCCATGGTCTCAGGCACATTTCCCGACCACAGAGTGTGTGGTGCCTCTTTTAGGGAATGGGGCCTCAAAGTCCCACTGCTCTAGGTCTGAGACCAGAAATGAACTTACCACACAGTCACTCAAGCACACCCTCCCAAGAACTCTATCTACCCTCTTGTTCACTCCAGTTTATCGTTTAACCCACAGGTAGTCCATTATTTTTTGTCACTCTCTAAATCTCTTGCTCAGGGTATCGTCAAGGTTCAGACTCCAGAGAAACATTTTTCACACTGCAATAATGATAATAAGTAAATAAAAATATTTCACGGTCCATTCAAAAGCATCTGGCGGTCCAGATTTGGCCCGCAGCCCACCTATTGACTACCCCTTAACCCACTGGGAACACGACAGGTGAAGCAAGTAACATACAGACTTTGCAGAGGAACTTCTGAATCTAAACCAATCACACTTTATTCTTCAATAATCTCATGCAGAACCCTTCCCTCCAGTGTCCTCACCACTCGTGATCATTCTTTGGGTTTTGGTCAGTCCTTTCGGTGTCCCAGGTTCCCTCTCCTGGACCGCAATCCTCTGGCTCCGTGTTCTGTTCCTGGTCATGGAATCTTCCTCTGCCTACTACAATGAGTTCCTTACAGCTTGTTCAAGTCTGGAGGTCAAAAAGTCCCTTTCAGTCCAAGAGCATGTCCCTTTGTGTTCTGTGAACCTCCAGAATCTGTGTTCTTTACAAGCCAGTTCTAACACCTTGTTTCTTTGGTTCTTTTCTGCTGAGCATTTTCTATTGCTTCAGTCCCTCCTCCTGCAGTCAAGCTGGGAAGAACTGGTTTCCCCTAGGCTGCAGCCATCACATTGTTCTAAGGTGCTTCCATTTGAATGAACGTTATTCACGTTAATGACTCTCAGTTGTTCTTAGTCTGAGACCTACAAGACACCAGCCTTGGTAGCAAATGCCTGATTCAGTGTACATTGAGGCATTCAATGATATAGTGATTTTTATAAAATCAACCAGAATTCATAAGTTTTACATAGACCGATTTCTCAAATTGTCACATCCTGGAAGTATTCTCGCCTATTAAAATTAATTTCCTCCAGAGAGGCTGGATAAAAGTCCATCTCGGCACTTTGAAATGTCAGTCTCCTTTATTTAGAGCTTTTGGAGGCAAAATTAAGTATCTCCCAGTATGTTTCCATCAAGTCATTTTGCAGTTTTTCCAAAGAGGCAACTATAAGTTAAAACGCATCAGAATTACACTTGCCCCCCTCCTTAAAAGTTTAATATTGTCTTTCAATTTGGCATCCGTTACTGTAAACTTGTTTAAAATAATAATCCTCGTAGCAGTCACCTCATCTAGGAGGATGGGAGAGTTTGTTTCCTTTTCCTCCAAGATTACTTTTTTTATCTTTTGTAACTACAGGGTTATTCTGGGCCCTGTCCCAAATTTAATTCCCAAGATCTGTTCTCCTTTTCATTTAAATCTGGTCATCTGCCATTGGTCTGTGTTCCTTTCCCTTTGTTTCCATGGGAGCGACTGTGGGATGCTTCAGACATTGTCAAATTCTGTCTGGATAAAATTAAGACTTGAAGAAACAATTATACTAATATTATTATGGGGTTCCAGTATATGGAAGAAAGCTTCCAGATCCTCCCTAGGTGTATGAATAATCTCATGTACTATGGAGGCATATTTGGTCAAAAGTTTGCATTGCCTCAAAATTATTAAAGGTCTTTGGACAAGAATGATGGCATCCTGGGGATGGGTCAAGAAAATGCATCTACTGTGTAGTTTACAGAATGGATGCTTGGAAGTCTTCCCACTTCTCCAGCTATAGAATATTGGTTTGGATGTATGAACTTTTGCATATACTGCCTTTGAATGTAAGTTTTCTGATGCAGACATTCCTGAAATGGGAAACCAATTTGTAACAGAGTATTGATTCCACAAAGATAGATATTTTATCTTGTACAGGCACAGAGTGAAATTTGATTCAGGAATTACTAGGCGAAATTCGATGGCCTGTGTTTTTCAGGCGGCCAGACAAGATGATCATAATGGTTCCTTAAAATATAGTAATATTTCTGCAAAGTGTTCGTGCTGATAAATGTGTGTTGTCCTCACAATTATTTGAGTGTTGCATGTGAACATGTTTTAGCCTATGAATTGTTTTCGAATTACTTACTGCTATTAGTCTATCTGACTGTTGACTGGTTGCTTGGTAATCTTAGTCGCATCATATAGTTTTTTTGTTCCCTGATTGGATTTGTAAAACTTTGATAAATATGAGTGCTTGAGCAAGGAACTTCAAACCTTTACATGAACAGAGATTTATATAATTGTTCATAAGGCATTTGCATTTAGTGTACATTCTTGCAAGCAAAATCTGCTTATATAAATGTTGGAAGAAAACAAATTAAAGAGGTCACAAATACCATTAAAGTGAGCTCACTGGTTGTATTCAAATGCATTTTTCATAAAAGCGTATCTCTGTTCTCACCCTTCTCTGGTATTGGAGGATGTGTGATTTGTATGTTTTCGTCTAAAATTCTCTGGTGGGTGCTGCTACCTGTTTTTTTTGTTGTTGTTTTTTTTTAGATGCAGTTTACCATTATTAGTAGAAAACCAATTAAAAACAGATACACTAATTCAGATCTTACCCTTTTCTGAAGTTAGCTTCCTTTCTCCACTCATTTGTCTTGTTTTTTGCTTTGTGTTGGAGCAGCTATGTGTTTAACCACTACTTACTAATATATTAAGGATTGGGTGAGTAAAGGGTGGTTTGGAGGGGATCAAGGGAGCACCAACCAAGTATTCTGATGTTTCTGTTAGTTGATCTGCCCATCAAAAGGAACTTGGTAGTAAACCCAGCTATCTACTTTAGCATCTAATTAACAGAACTCTAATTTACCTCAATGGCAAATTTCCTTTATTTTTTATTAAAAACAAAGCTCAACCATCCAGTATTGTTTCTGCTTAAGAGATCTTTCAGTATTGTTTCTGCTTAAGAGACACCTCTCACATCATTAATCCCCATTGCGGGATACTGAATGCTTCAGTGTTTTCATTGTGAACACTAGTTTAAATAATTGGAGTGAGCAAGAATCTTGTGTTTCTCTTTGTACAAAGGGAACAGTTGGGTCTACTCACTTTTAAAACTACAGGCATGGTGAATGCTTCCCACTGCATTCTGCATGAGGCTCAGAATTGCAAACAGCCTGAGCTGCTGCAGTAATTTAAGAGAATAAAGTGAAGTTGCTACATTCTACAGGAGTTAACTGGCCATAATAATGCAAGTTGAGTCCATTTACTGAATATGGAAATAATAATTATTATTAAGCTAACCAACAAGAAGTGTATTCTTAATAAAAATGTATGTTCTTCCCCCAGCCCTCCCCTGGGGAAATCATATGACTGTAATACAAAAATTGCTTTGAGAGTGGGTCAGAGATTACATATAGCAAAGAGTTCTGTGACTAGTGAAAAATTCTGTAAACTTTTGACCCTGCAGTCCCAAATGGAGCTGTGTGGAGCACCTAGATGTGGCAGGACTTACACATGCAGTCAGTCTCTATCTTTTTACAGCAATTATGATCGTATTACACCAGGCACACTGGGGAAGTCAGTTTTGTAACTGTAATACAGTGGTTTTTTGAAGGTTTTGAATTTGCAGTTGGGTGTTTCATTGTTGTAAAACCATCAAATAGTTTAGCAAAAATAATTCAACTTTTGTTGTTGTCGTTGGACTTAATGATTTCCTGACTAGTTTGCCAAGCTAGCTTTTGAATAAAAAATTGTTTTGAACTGAAATTCTCTTTGACTGCAGAAGATTGCTAAGCTTTAAATGTCCTGTGAAACTTTTGGACTGTACTGTTCTGCTAGTGATTGGAGGGAGGGAGTGAAAAACAAGCAAATTTAGCAAGGGATCTGAGAAAATAACACTCAGCATTAACCTATTAACATTTATTTTGGTTTAAGAAATTAAACAAATAACTTGGCTGAACAATCTTAAGTGTGTAAAACCTAAACAAAAAGCAAGTCATGATTATTATTTTTCCAGAAAGTATCTATAGCATTTAGACCAGCACATTCGGTATCTTCTGGTTTTTACCTGTGAAATATTTGGCAAATTAGACTTTTGGCTTCTGTAAGACTGAAGAGTTTTGTAAACATGGGAATAATTGTCCTCTCTCTCTGAAGTTTAAATGATCAGTTAACAAAATCAGAAGCCCAATAAATGTCAAATTATATTTTTGCCATGTAGCTACAGTTATATTGTCATCCTCTCCTTTTTCATGTAACTGGCTTTCAGGGAACTGATTGAAGAAGGAGGGGTGTATGCACGTAGGTGTGTGTAGACTTCTTGTTTCATGCATGGCTGCATTCATCACGATTTGACATATTGGAGTCAAGTAGGAATAGTACATGGCAAGTTTGTCTTTATTGGTGACCCAGCCAGTATCTTTCTCCCTCCCTTCCCGCTTCTGGATTTGCCAACTGGCTTGTAAATTTACTCCTGTGCCAGGTGTTAGGAGGCTCAGCATAGGCAATCCAGGCTTTTAGACCTCTCCATTGAGGGAGGTTACTTTATTATATCTGTGGTTCATATTTCCTTGAGTTTTACAGAATGACTTACTAAGAGTAGAAATTGGAAGCATATGATAATAAGATCAACATGATAAATTGTTTCTGGGGGAAGGGAGAAGTTTCAAACACTAATAGAAAAGTTTTTTAAAAGTTCATGCTGAAGCTTGTGCTGTGCTTTGACTGAGTGGGGTTTAATTCCAGTAAACATCTCTCCTCCTGAGACAAAATCAGTGCATTTTAGCCATGTCTGTACCTGCAGCAGAGAGCTGATGATGAAAGCTTTCAGGCACTTAGATTGTTCTGTGACTACCATAGATTTTGAAATTTTCTCTATAATTAAAATAGATTGAAATGAAAACTTTAGTTCCCAAAAACTAAAGGGTATAAACAGATTCTGTTAGGTAGATAGAGGCTCGAAGAGGATTGTGTCAGCCCAAAATTGTACATATTATTAACACTGCTTTGTTTGTAAATCCCTTATTTCTCAAACATGCAACAACAAAACAAAAAACCTTCTAACTAAAAACCTTAAACAAAACCAACTTCCAGCACTGATGAATATTCTTTAAATAGTCTAAAGAAAGAAGCATGATATTAGGAGTCAAGTTGTAGTCTCAGCTCAGTCACTGGCTTGTTGTATGATTGTATGGTTTTGGGTTAATCACTTAATTGTCTCAACATCTCTATCTGTAAAATAGGAATGATGATTACTTGCCTACCTGCCTCACAAGGAGGTAGTTGGGATTACTTTGATAGTGCTGGTGCTGCTGCTTTGAAGATGTAAAAAACTATATGTATTAAATACTACTATTTTTTTAGGGTGTACAATGGATGGGAAAATTTAGTCAGGGAACAGTTCTCAAGGGATATGAGTTACTTTGTTTATCTTGTCTATCTCTCAAATCTTTTAAATTGTGAAAATATATTTTAAAATAATTTTAGAAAGTATTCCCAAGGTTTCATTGATTCAAATGAAAATCTCACTGAAGAATGTGAAGTTAACATTTTTTATGTTCAGCACACAATTATCCTGGATGTGACAGAATTATTAATATTTTTGTTGCTGTAATTTAAAAAGTAAAACCACCAGTTTAATAAATCTGTTTATATGTTTCTGGAATATTTAAAATATGTTAACATATGAACAAAGTTGAGGGCATAATTAAAATCAGGCCTGGTCTACAGTACGCGGTTATTTCAGAATTAGCCGAGTTACTTCGAAATAAAACTGATTCCGTCCACAAGACCAAACCAGTTTTTTCTATTTAAAGGGCTCTTTAATCCGATTTCTGTACTCCACCTCGGCAAGTGGAGTAGCGCTAAAATCGAGATCGCAGTTCCGGGTTACAGGTACTGTGGACGCAATTCGACGTTATTGGCCTCCGGGAGCTATCCCGGAATGCTCCCTTGTGACCACTCTGGACAACACTCTCTCAACTCCTATGCACTAGCCAGGTAGGCAGTAAAAGCCCCAGGAACTTTTGAATTTCCTGTTTGGTCACCATCAGCACAGGCGACCATGCAGCGTCCACCATCACAGGCGACCACGCAGTCCCGGATTCACAGATGAGCTCCAGCATGGTCTGAACGGGAGGTACTGGATCTCATCACATGTTGGGGAGATGAATCTGTTATGGCAGAACTACGTTCCAAGAAAAGAAATGCAAATACATACGCTAAAGTCTCCAAAGCCATGACGGAAAAAGGCTACTCCAGGGACACAGAGCAGTGTCCTACAAAAAGCAAGGCGCTCAGGCAAGCGTACCAAAAAGCCAGGGAGGCGAACAGGCACTCTGGGTCACAGCCCCATACATGCTGCTTCTACTGCAGCTCACAGTATTATGGGGGGTGACGCCACCGCTACTCCACCACTGTCCGTGGACACCTGCAAGGGGAGAGTAGCACGGAGCGAGGAGGATGAGTTTTTGGAGGACGAGGAAGAGGAGGACAGTGCACAGGTGGCAAGTGGGGAATCCGTTTTCCCCCCTAACCAGGAACTGTTCTTAACGCTGGAGCCAATAGTCTCCCCCATTCCCAAGGCATGCTCCCGGACCATGACCCTGGAGAAGGCACTTCTGGTGAGTGAGAGCTTGATTGGAGCCACGCGGTGGGGGTGGGGAGGTGATCATTCCAGAGAGCCCGCTGGCCCTCCTTTTATATGGCAAACCCACCAGGCATTGCTTGCTATGGGAAAAGGGGCCCGGCAGTTTGAAAGCATTAAAATGAATGAGGAAGAAGCAGAATCCTGCTTGCCTCTCGGGCTGCCTGCAAGCGGAATTCTGTTGCCCGGCCGCATGTGATGGCTTACGCACACCAAAGTTGCAGGCACTTCAGTATAAGAGGCAAAATGCAACCTTGTATAGAAAGAACATGTGCTGTGTACGATGAATTGCCTGTTTCACTGAGAAAGAGTGTCCCCTTTGTTCTCTAAAATGTATCTTTTAAAATACTACTCTCCCTTTTTCTTCTCCCGCAGCAGGTGCAAATGTTTCAACATGGCCTCTATCTACTCCGTCCCAGAGGCTGGTCCAGATTAGAAGGCAGGAAAAAATGAACTCGGGATGACATGTTTGCTGAGCTCATGCAGTCCTCCCGCACTGCTAGGGCTCAGCTGAATGTGTGGAGGGAAACAATTGCAGAGTTGCGTAAAGCGTAACATGAATACGAAGAGAGGAGGGATGTGCGCGATGAGAGCAAGCAGGATGCTATGGTCAAGCTCATGGGGGAGCAAACTGACGTGCTCCACTGTATGGTGGATCTAATGCGGGAAAGGCAGCAAGACCACAGACTGCTGCTGCAGCCACTGTATAACCACCCTCCCTCCTCCCCAAGTTCCATAGCCTCCTCACCCAGATGCCCAAGAACACGGGGGGGGGGGAGGCTACGGGGACCCACACAGTCAACCCCAGAGGATTGCACAAGCAGCAGAAAGCTGGCATATCCTAAATTTTGATTTGGTTTCTAGACTTGTCCTTCCCTCCTCCTCCACCCCCCAACCCAATATCCCCCTCCCCCATCTAGCTTCTGATTTCTTTCAATGTTTTGTGCAACAAATAATAAAGAATGGTTTTTAAACAATTGTGACTTTATTTCCTTTCATATATATAGGGGGTGGGTAACTTTAAGAGAAACAAACACAACGTCACACCGTAACCTGGCCAGTCATGAAACTGGCTTTCAAAGCTTCTCTGATGGGCAGCGCGCCCTGCTGCGCTCTTCTAATTGCCCTGTTGTCTGGCTGTGCGAAACTGGCCGCCAGGCGTGTTACCTCAACATCCCACCCCACCATAAATGTCTCCCCTTTACTCTCACAGATATTGTGGAGCACACAACAAGCAGCAATTATAATTGGAATATTGGTTGTGCTGAGATCTAACCAAGTCAGTAAACTGCACCAGCGCGCTTTCACACGTCCAAAAGCACATTCTACCACCATTCTGCACTTGCTCAGCCTGTAGTTGAACTGCTCCTTACTACTGTCCAGGGTGCCTGTGTATGGCTTCATGAGCCATGGCATTAAGGGGTAGGCTGGGTCCCCGAGGATAACTATAGGCATTTCAACATTCCCAAGAGTAATTTTCTGGTCTGGGAAGCAAGTCCCTTCTTGTAGCTGTTCAAACAGAGCGGAGTTCCTGAAGATGCGAACGTCATGCCATCCCAAGTTGATGTCAGTGAAACGTCCCTTGTGATCCACCAGTGCTTGCAGCACCATGGAAAAGTACCCCTTGCAGTTTATGTACTGGCCACCCTGGTGTTCCGGGGCCAAGATATGCGTTCCGTCTATCGCCCCACCACAGTTAGGGAATCCCATTGCAGCAAAGCCATCCACAATAGTCTGCACATTTCCCAAAGTCGCTACCCTTGATTGTAGCTGTCAGGCATTGCAAGCTTCCACAGGGCTATGGCCACTTGCTTCTCAACTGTGAGGGCTGCTCTCATTTTGGTGTCTTTGCCCTTCAGGGCAGGGGACAGCAAGTCACAAAGTTCCATGAAAGTAGCCCTATGCATATGAAAGTTTCTCAGCCACTGGGAATCATCCCATACCTGCAACGCTGTGCGGTCCCACCAGTCTGTGCTTGTTTCCAGTGCCCAGAATCGGCATTCCACAGCATGAACCTGGCCCAACACCACCATGATCTCCCAATTGCCACATGCTGTGCTTCTAGGAACGCCTGTGTCCATGTCCTCATCACTATCGTAATTGCGCTGTCGTCGCTTCCTCGCCTGGTTTTGCAGGTACTGCACGTACTGCTGGATAATGCGCAAGGTATTTACAAAGGTCAAAACTGCAACAGAGATCTGAGCGGGCTCCATGGCTATGGCGCCTGCATGGGTAATCCTGGAAAAAGGGCACGAAACATAGGAGAGCAGAGTGGCAGCAGAGGAGGTGCTGTTCGGTTCACGATAGCTGAAAAAAGGCGGGAAATGGTTGTCTTCTGTAGCTTTCACGGAGGCGGGAGCCCAGGACAGACAACTTGGAGAAGCTTGGTAGCACGGCAAGAGCGGGAGAGCAGAGTTGGCGGCGGAAGCTGTGTCCTCTAGAAAAAAATGTGACTTGCACTTTTTACAATATTAATCTTTTCTTTCCTTTAGTGTCTCTTCTTTGATCTTTAAGTAAATAACAGAATCAAGAAATCTACCCGTCCTACTCCCAGGCTAATAGAGCAATCTATTTTATATATTCTAACTATCTGCAAAAAGGCTAAAGTGGCTCTTCTAGAATTATGCAATTCTAGTGTAAAGGTTTCCTGTTTGACTTGCATAAAAAGTTCTTGTCTGCACTCTTACGAGTAGGTAAAACTTCGGTGTACAATGTTAGTAAGCTTAGTTTCCTTGTAGTGCATCTCAATATATCTAATTTAGTTTTTCTATTGTATGCATTTTGAAAATGTGACTGCGACATTTCTTGTGCCGCAATTAGAAGAAAAGCAGTCTACGTATTTGTCTTCTACTTCCAATTTTTGCAAGAAGAGAGATTACCTATTTCTACTTTTAACAAAATAGCCTTATATATCTAGGAATCACATATCATGGGAATTACAGAAATGTGTGTAAGAATTACAGAAATGTTTGTACCTTTTCATATTACTTTTTTATTGAGCCAACATTTGCATGTTATAACTACCTACCTACCTAATTTAATTAAGATTTTTTATAATTAGTGTTTTAAAGGACACCTTCAAGGTTTTTATACTCAACATTGAGTATGCCTCAGATCAGCTATAGTTTTATATGAAGTGTCCTAGATTCTGAATATTCAGATGGCTTTAAAAAAGAAAACAAAAATTCTAATTGCTCCATTGCCACATAATTAATAAATACTAGCTGCTATTTTGTGCCACCCACAAAAGCAGTAGTATTTACTCTGTAGCTGAGGTTAAGAGTAATAATTTGCTCTTATACATTGCTGACCATCTGAGGATTTCAAAACATTTTACAAGTGATGAATTCAGGCCTAAGTAAATGAACGCTGTCCCTAGAACTTTAAATGCCACCAGATATAGGTGGTAGAGATACAGCTATTTTCACATGAGACACTAAAATGAAGTTGAAATATTTGTTAGAAGAATGTAACTCTGTTAATTTTAGCTCTGTTCACTTGTAATCTAGGTACTTGGACCCCATCCCTGTAGTATTGATGTGTGTATTAGAGAGACATTTTATTTTTAAACTTCAAAGAGGCTATTGCAAACAATGGATATATGTTACTTGGTGTGTATGTGTGTGTGTGTATATACACACATACCAAGTAACTTTATATATATATATATATATATATATATATATATATATAATACACACATACACACCCCAAGTAACTTCTTTAAAATCTAAAATAAGAGCAGAAATTTGACATTTATTTTCTGTATCAGTTCAGAATTAGATTGCTGCTAGTCTTTACCCGGGGGGAGGGAGGGGGAGCTTAGATCACTGTTTTGACCTCATGACAGTCAATCCCAAAGCACAGCAAGAGCAACTATTAGTGTGCAGATTAGTGAAAGCTGATTGGCTAAAGCAGCAGCAGTTCCCATGTTTGGAGACGTGACCACTTAAAGCTAATAAGATTATAATAATTTACATAGTATCTCCAGCAAGGTGTTGAAAGTAGTAGCAAAAAAAATTGGTAAGGAGCTTAAATACGGTAATGGTATGTGAAGAATACTGGTGAAATGCATTCCATGTTTAGTAATAACAACAAGCTTCGCACAATGAACTGCAAGTCCCACCGTGCATAAGCTTGTGTTCATTTTTGTCCTTGATGCTGCTATCACTGGTTACACTTCTCAGTCGTATGGGAATCAAAGATTGAGCCCTACTCAGAAGCATTACTTCTTCTGTTCATTACATTAAAATATTTTTGCAGATGAACATAATAATACTTTTAACAGCTTCCTGTGAACCCTATGAAGGGAATTTTGATTTCATTTTACTATCTGGAGAACTGAGTTTGCCCAAAAGAATGTATCACTTGCTCAATGTTCAGAATTATTTTATATTTTGAATGCTTAGAAGTTCACTTCTGAAATAATTATCAAAACTAGTATAAAAATTGCTTAGTAGCAGATGGCTTGTTTGTACAACACCATATGCCTTCGCTATCTATCTTGCAACATTTACCTAAAAGTGAGTATTTAAAAGTATTTTTAAAAGAATATTTCTTCTTTATGTATGTTAAATGAAGCCTTGGTGGTTTCTTTAATTTATCACAAAAACCTTGTGAATTTTGTCTTTTTTCTAATGCATAATAATGCTAGGTTTTGTAATGCACTTTATTTTGACCATATAGACAATCTTCGTAATGTGACATTAGTCTTCAAGTTGCACTGTGCGCAAGGAGTCATAAAATTTAACCTGCAAGAGTAGCTATCTTTTACAATTCATATAAAAGGTACCTTTACCACTCTTCTTTTGTCAAACCTGCTCTGAATCTCAGTGGATGATAGCTGATCCCACAGAGAGCTGGAGAGAGACAGTTCTGTAGATACTTATTCAACAGATCCTGACAGTTCTGTCTATTACTTTAGTGGCAGTTCACTGCGCAAGGTTAATCTGAGACATCTGCCCCAAGGATCTACATCTATGCGACCTGATCTGGCACATTCCTACAGTTAGTAAACTTTCCTCCTCTGTTGCCCAGTAAATACATTTTAGATGTAGTATGTATAAAACATCATATGTCTGTTTAAGATTTTTGGTGGGGATAGTGAAAGCTCAAAACGGAATTCCTTGGGTGAAAGATGGATATGTTTACACAGTAAAGAAAAATCCATGGCTGGCCTGTGCCAGCTGACTCAGGCTCAGGCTGTGGGGCTGTTTCATTGCTGTGTAGACTTCCAGGCTTGGGCTAGAGCCTGAGGTCTGGGACCCTTGCATCCTGCAGGGTCCTACGGGCCTGCCTCAGATTTTTCTTTGGTGTATAGACATACCCTGTGACAAAATAAATAATATTTTGGTGTTTGTTGCTACATGGCACATTCAGCGTGCACACTATATGGTTTTAGTGTATTGAAGACATGCTTACAGGACTGGTCTTTGGGGGGAGACATTCTTTAAGAATGTTTTAGATTTCATCTAGCTAATAAGCATATAATAGGGAAATTGTGCTTTGTCATGGGAATTTTTGTTCAGGTTTTAATAAATAGCTTAATGTGATCAGGAACAAATGCAAATTGCAAAATGATAAACATTTTAAGAATAAAGAGTGAACATAATAGATTTGAAAAAATATTGAAAGATAGGGAGATTAATAAGGCTTGAATTTAAATAGTTATTATTTCAGTAACCCAAAATATATGTGTTTACATAATGTAGTGAATCAGACTTAGCAAAAGGTTAGGATGACTGCTAGTGTCTGTGGGCCATTACCTGCTATCTAATATTTGAAATGTCTGTAGTGGAATTTAAAAGGACATTTTGTCTTTTTGAGTGTAATCTAGGCTGTTCGTTGCAGGCCCAGCTCCTTATTAACACTTTGCGCCTGTAACCACTTAGATTAGGAAACCAGGGACTATTCTTAACTATATAGACAAAGTAATTCTTGCACAAATTATAAACACACCTAATGATTTTAGATGATTTTTACTATCCACTGCTTTCTTACTGGAACTTAATAATGCTCAGTGTAAACTAACATCAGGCAAAATCCAGGTTTTCACCTTTACCCATATTCATTTGAAAAGAGAAGGGTATGAGAAAATGTGGCAGAGTAAAACCACTGTGGAGAGAGGGAGTAGTGCTACATCCAAGTAGGATATTTTCCAGGAGAAGTCAGGAGGAAACAAATAATTTCTGGACTCTTAAAACACAGAAAGACAGCTGGTTTGTAAAACTGGGCTTTTATTCAGACAGTTCACGTGTGGTTTAAAAGGAATCTGTACTGAAACTATCCCTTTAGGTGTGGTCTGCTGCCCTCTTGAATTGGATTTAGAGATCATCTTTCTTGCTCTCACTGTTTGTTTGATGCCATCAACTGGTACACTCCCCTAGAGTTTCAGGCACCTTGCTGACCTGATTTTTGCTTCTACCTATCCACCCACTGCTTTGGTGATATTCCTCTACCACTAGACTTGTTAGCTGTGAAAAGTTACTAGCAGTGGGCATTCCAGGAAATATCAGTAAAAAAAGTGCACAATATAATATAAAATATAGTACAATACAATATATACACTGTGTGTATATAACACATTAGAGATATTGTGGTGCTTTGATACAATAGTCATAGGAATCATATAAGTACCAGAGACAGATGGATAGATGTTTGGCTTATTTCCTCTTCTCTCCCCTATCCATCTTCGTCACCTTCTTCCTAAATGCAACCATTAGTATCACTATTATGAAGGAGATCCCCTACTCAACATTCTCTTTGCTGCTTTAGATCCTTTCTCATTTTCTGTCCACCTTCAGGCATCCACTCAAAAATAATAGTTCCAGTACAACAGCTTTTAATTCAACAAGTTTTGTCAGTGAGAAGAATGTACCGGAAGTGTACCGACTCCATCTCCTTCCTTGACTCAAAACTCACATCTTTCTATTTTCAAAATCAAGGAATTGGCCCCATTATTTACTTCACAAATGTGTGACTTTGGCTGTTATCATTACCACTTCAGTATTGTCTCCATCGGAGACAATCTTACCCATTATTTCTGTCAAAATGTTTTCATACTTTTAGCTCCTTTAGTCAGGACTAAAGTAAGGCCCTCTTTTTATGATCTCCTTAAATACCAACTCGCCAAATAGCAAAATTTGAAAGCTCATCTCACCTGTCAAATAGGGACATATACTGGTTTATTAAAAGCACGCTCCTCTTTATTTTGCGTAGATGTTTGCAGAGTTTTGAGCATCTAGAGAGTCACTAAGCACATATTGTATTAAAATCACATAGTAAAAAACCACATCAAAAAATAAAAGTAACTTCCTCAAAGGGCCTCCTCAAAAAATCTCTTCTCCTACAACCACCCCTTAATCCTGGTGAACCTCAGCTTTCTTGGAGTAGTAAGATCAATGAATACCTACAGTGCCCAACATGATTGCCTAAAGAATCCACTAGCTCCCATACAAACTTACTGTAATATTCATTCATACCCTTGGTTAGCTCAAATTAGTCTCCAGTCACTTCTACTTAACTGTTGCTTGAGAGAACAAGTGAAGTTCTTGCCTGGAATGTCACCAAATCTAGGCTCTGCTGAGCAAAGATGGGAAGTAAATTCCAAAGCCTCATTGTCTGCCAACTCTCCTTCCTTTTCAAACTCGGCCCATTGTAAGCCTGAGCATCCCAGATCCACAAATTGCCATGGTATAATACTGTAAGGAAGACAATATTTTAAATGTCCAGGACCCTAAACTATTTGCTCTTTGTCTTTATTGGTCAAAACTATCATCTTAAACTTCACCCAGAAATCACTCAGTAGCCCATACAAATGATGGGACAAAGGTGTAATGTGTTCTCTGCATGAAACACTACTTAACAATAAGGGCCGCTGAGTGTGCTGTAGTGACTGTACATGTGGTTACAACTTAAGACAATTCAGCCCCTGAAGCTAGTGCAGTGTCCCTGCTTTTGATGTGGAGCTAAATATTGTAAGCACCCAGCACGAGTGCTCGGAAAGCTGTGTTGGTTGTCTGCAGATGAAATAGGGCGCTAATAGTGACTTTTGAAAGTCTCTTAAATGGTTTATGTCCAGATTACCTGAGAGATCATCTCTCTCTCGTCCTGTGTTGTACTGCTGAAATTGTGGTCAGCACTGCTGCTCGGTCTGGAGCTTTCTTGATTTGATGCTGCTGCTGTCAGCAAGACGTTCTCTGTGAGAGCCCTTTAACTTTAGATGTGTTGCAGTTCTCAGCTCTCCCCCCACCCCCCCAATCCCACCTCCGAGGTATTTGGGCAGACGAAGGAATGAGGGTTAGGTGGGATTTAATTTTTTGGCCAGGAGTAATTATATTTTGGGGGATGGACTGGACTGTGATTGAGAGGGCACCTGCATTAAAAGTAAGTGATTTTAAAATGATATTTATTATTAAATTGTGAATTTTAAGCTTTGAAAGGGGAAGATACAAGAGCTTCACTATCTTTTTTTAAAAAATAAATATAAATAAATAAATACATTCTGCACTAGCTACTAGCTGTTAATATTTTTTTTAAGGTATAGCCCTATGTAGTGTGTGTTGCAATACTCCAACCTCAAGATAACAAAGGCATAACAATCACACATCTAAAAGAAAAAAGTGCAATCTCCTTGATGTGCACAAATAAATAAGTAGCGGTCTGAATCATCAATACTTGATGATTCAGTCTCGCCATCTCACTGGCCTTGTATCATCATCATTCTCTAATTCGATACACTAAATCACTGAGTTCAGAAATATATGAAAAGCATAATTTTTATATTGTTTATATTTGTTATTATATTAGACTAAGGTAATGATGAGAAAGCTTTAAAGGAAGGTATAAGAAGTGAAAGTATGGTAAATCCCATTTCTTTTGCACTGAGGGAAGCCATGATGCCTATCAATTCTACCTGCATGATACATTGTAACTAGGGCTTTCCATTAATCGCAGTTAACTCGCGATTAACTAAAAAAAAAAAAAAAAGAATCACAATAAATTGCACTGTTAAACAATAGAATACCATTTGAAATTTATTTAAATATTTTTGGATGCTTTTCTACATTTTTGAATATATTGATTTCAATTACAACACAGATTACAAAATGTACAGTGCTCACTTTATATTATTATTTTTATTACAAATATTTGCACTATAAAAATTATAAAGAAAGTGTTTTTCAGTTCACCTCATACAAGTACCATACTGCAATATCTTTATCATGAAAGTGCGACTTACAAATGTAGCTTTTTTTGTTAAATAACTGCACTCAAAAAAACAAAACAATGTAAAACTTTAGTGCCTACAAGTCCACTCAGTCCTACTTCTTGTTCAGCCAATCGCTCAGACAAACAAACAAGTTTGTTTACATTTACGGGATGTAATGCTGCCTGCTTCTTCTTTACAATGTCACCTGAAAGTGAGAACAAGCATTTACATGGCACTTTTTTGTAGCCGGCATTGCAAGGAATTTACGTGCCAGATAAGCTAAACATTCATATGCCACTTGATGCTTCTGCCACTATTCCAGAGGACATGCTTCCATGCTGATGATGCTCATTTAAAAAAATGCATTAAATTTGTGGCTGTGGTTCTTGGGGGAGAATAGTATGTTTCCTGCTCTGTTTTGCCTGCATTCTGCCATATATTTCATGTGATAGCAGTATCGGATGATGATCCAGTACATGTTGTTCATTTTAAGAATACTTTCACTTCAGATTTGACAAAACGCAAAGAAGGTACCAATGTGAGATTTCTAAAGATAGCAACAGCACTTTATCCAAGATTTAAGAATCTGAAGTGCCTTCCAAAATCTGAGACGGACGAGGTGTGGAGCATGCTTTCATAAGTCTTAAAAGAGCAACACTCCAATGTGGAAACTACGGAACCCGAACCACCAAAAAAGAAAATCAACCTTCTGCTGGTGGCATCTGACTTAGATGAAAATGAACATGCATCACTCTGCACTGCTTTGGTTTGTTACTGAGCAGAACCCGTCATCAGCATGGATGCATGTCCTCTGGAAGGGTGGTTGAAGTATGAAGGGACATACGAATCTTTAGAGCATCTGGCACGTAAATATCTTGCAATGCCGGCTACAACTGTGACATTAAAACACCTGTTGTCTCTTTCAGGTAACATTGTAAACAAGAAGCAGGCAGAATTATCTCCTGCAAATGCAAACAAACTTGTTTGTCTGAGCGACTGGCTGAAGAAGAAGTAGGACTGAGTGGACTTGCAAGCTCTAAAATGTTACATTGTTTTATTTTTTAATGCAGTTATTTTTTGTACATAATTCTACATTTGTAAGTTCAACTTTCATGATAAAGAGATTGCACTGCATTATTTGTATTATGTGAACTGAAAAATGCTATTTCTTTTGTCTTTACTGTGCAGATATTTGTAATCAAAAATAATAATATAAAGCGAGCACTGTACACTTTGTATTCTGTGTAGTAATTGAAATCAATATACAGTAACTCCTCACTTAACGTTGTAGTTATGTTCCTGAAAAATGTGACTTTAAGTGAAACGATGTTAAGTGAATCCAATTTCCTCATAAGAAACATATATTAACAGCATGATTAATCGCGATTTATTTTTTTAATCGCTTGACAGCCCTAATTGTAACCTGTACACTTTTTCTATTTGCAAATATATCATCAGGCTGTGGATGCTTACCCTTTTTTGCATGAACAATAGAATACTATACTAATTTATATGTATAAAATCTTTCAGGATATGATCAGTAGTTACTGTACGTTTTGAATATTTAATGTTAAGCTGTATGTGGCTTTCCAGCCTTTGGCTGTGGTCACACAAAAAATATTCAGCCATTCAATTTGGGAGAAATACAGAAAAAATGTACTTTGGCTGTATTTCTATTTTGGAGTTCAGTGGGTTGAACTTTTCCTTTTTGAATCAGAATTGATTCACTGTCATAACATAACATTAAGGGGTTGCCAGTCTAATCATAGATTGAAAGCTGAGACCCTCAATACTTTGGGTTCTTAAAGATTGCATGGCATTTTTACTAAGAGTAAGAGGCATCTGCCAGAGTGCCTCATTTTCAATATGCATAATTACCTGCCTACCTAAATTTTGCTGTCACTTTATTTGGATAAAGTATTCTTCACTGCCCAGCTTTTTAAACTGCCATTCAGCATTGCTGTCACCAGTAGAAAGGCTGCATTTCTGTGGAATAGGAAGTGATCTCTGTTTTGTGTGTAGTTTGTAATTTTACAAAGGACCATTTATGTTAGCAAGAAGTGGGATGTCATTGTTTTAAACATTCAGTAATATCCTTCAGTGAATGCTATTATGTTTAGCACGTGGTTTGATTTGGATTGTTCCTGTCTCATTGCATTGCCTGTGAGAAAGAAGCATTTGGAACGAGAGCAGCTGACACAAACTGAACGTAGGCAAGACTGAAGACTCCAGTTTGCTAGGAAATTACATTCTTCCCCCCACCCCACCCCACCTAAGAGATGAGGATCTAGCCACAGTGGCCCATGCATTCATTACCTCCAGGATACAGTGAATCCTGTACTAAAGGTGTATCCTGGACTAAAGGTGGAGACAGCACAGTGACTCCAACTTGTACCAAATACAGCAGCCTGCATCTATTTCAGCCAAAACCAGAAAATATTCAAAGTGATTTTTCTGTGTCCTCATATCGCCATAGATTTTAAGCCCAAAAGGGATGCAGTGATCATCTGACTTCCTGAATAACACAGGCCATTGAATATCACCAAGTGATTTCTGCATCAAATCCATAGCTTTTGGTTGAGCAACATCCAGTTTTGATGTAAAGACTTCAAGTGATGGAGAATCCATCACATTCTTAGGTAAATTATTCCAATAGTTAATTAGACTAGAATAAGACTAGAAATAAGGTGAAAATGTTAATAGTGAGTGTAATTATTCCAATAGCTAATCACACTCATTATTAAAATTTGCACCTTATTTCTAGTCTGATTTTTGTCTAGCTTCAGCTTGTAGCTATTAGAGATTGCTTGATTAAAGAACGGTCTTCTTTTTCCCATTATATGCGTGTGTAAACCATGATGAAGTCACCTCTTTACTTCCTCCTTGTTAAGCTCAGTAGATTGAATTTCTTAAATCTGTCACTTTAAGGCAGATTTTCCAGGCCTGAAATAATTCTTGTAAGCTCTTCTCTGATCCTTTCCTATTTCTCAACATTCTTTTTTTAAAGATAGACACCAGAAATTGTCACAGTATTCCGGTGATGGTCTCACTAATGCCATACACAGAGGTAATACATCCTCCATACTTCTCAATATTCCCCTGCTTATAAATCCTTCTCAGACTCCCAGTATATTTTCAGTGTTGATGCAAAGCCCTGGTCTTAATGTTTAAGGCCCTCCTTGGGTTGGGGCCCAACTAGAGAGCCCACCTGTCCTCCATTCATGACCCTTTAAGACCTCTGGCAAGTACCCAGAGCAAATCACTTGAGAACCAGAAATTAGATGTTCTCAGTTGACAGCTGCCTCCAATAGCAGAATTTACAAGAAGGGATACAGCTGAACCAGAGTCTTATTTTCAGGTTAATAATACACTACAAGACTCACCTTTTTTCAAAAGCCTTCCTGACATAATCATGGATAACACATTACTACAACAATAACAATGATGGTTTGGGTGGTGGGGGCTGGGGGTGGGAGGAGTTAAAAATAAAATCCAAACCCAAAAGCACAGTAAACAAGAATTACCAAAGTTTGGAGGAACAAAGAGCAGAGACCAGTATGGACATGTCTAGATGCATATCTTAATTGCTGTGTACAGCACCCAGATATTATAGTGATGAATTTTCTAGAAATACCTATTGTTTAGATACTGTGAAAACTTGCAAGTGTAACAGAATGAGCAGGAGACTGAGTGTAGTTACTTCTTGAGCCCTTTCTTTGTTTGGTTTTGGTAATGAAGTACAAACATCTCCCTGTTCAAATAACATTAACAGTAAGTAACAACAAGGAGATTCAGAGTTGATGCTGTGTTCCTATCTTTACTTCACCCTCTTATTGACAGGTGTTATAGGGAACTTAGTACATTGTATCAAGTCTTGCTGACCCAATAAGATATTAATGTTGTCAGCACGGAAGAGCTTTCCCATTTTGATCCTGGATTTCTATATAATCGTTATATTCTCCAAGTAGCAATATCTAGATAATTTACTACCATATCTGAAAGTAGTACACATTGAAATACTATTCCATATTCTGAGATTTTGCATATTAAAAATAAGAACGTATTGCCTAGTATTCCTCATATGTTGTGTCTGCTGAATATTTGTTCTTCCAATAGCGAAGTAAGAAAATACTGTTATTAGGGGCACAAGAGAATGCTATCACAATGGATAGTTAGGAAAGATAGGAAATATGGTAAGAGAGAAGAAAACATTTCACAAATACATTTGAACCAAGAGGGAAATCAAGGACAGGATAGGCCAATTACTGAATGAGGAGGGAAAGACAGTAACAGAAAACTCAACAATGGCCGAAGTATAAAGTGCCTTTTTTGTTTGTTTTCAACAAGAAGGTTAGCAGTGATCAGACAACTAATTGGTAAACACCAGTGTGAATGGGATAAGATCTGAGGCTAAAATAGGGCAAAAATAAGTTAAGAATTACTTAGACAAATTAGATGTCTTCAAGTCAGCAGGGCCTGACAAAATACATTCTAGAATAGTTAAGGAACTGAAGATATCTCTGAGCTATTAATTCATGGAGGATGGGAGAGATCCCAGAGGAGTGGAAAAGGGCAAATATAGTACCTGTCTGTAAAAAGGGAAATAAAGATAATACAAGGAATTGTAGACCAGTCCCCTTAACTTCAGTACCCATAAAGATAATGCAAATAATCAAGCACTCAATTTGTAAGCACCTAGAAGATATTAAGGTGATAAGTAACGGTCAACATGCATTAGTCAAGAACAAATCATGTCAAGCCAACCTAATACCTTTCTTTGAAGGGGAACAAGTCATGGGGAAAGGGGGGAAGTAGTAGATCTTGATTTTAGTATGGCTTTTGATACTGTCTCACATGACCTTCTCATAAGCAAACTAGGGAAATATAGTCTAGACCAGTGATACTCAGACTGGATCTTGGGAGCTGCAAGTGGCACTTTAAAGTGTCTCTTTGCAGCACATGATATTAAAACACTGTGTAATTTAATTATTAACCAATCAAGATGCTTTTACTGTTTTATTAACCAATTGTAGAATACTTGGGCTGTCATTTTCTTGAGAAAATAATAATATATAATATGAAACAATGCATTAACACTACTGTGGCTCTTTTGGGTAATGTTGGTTGCTAATTTGGCTCCTGAACCACTGAGGTCTGAATATCACTGGCCTAGATGAACCTACTATAATAAGGTCATTAGATAATAGTTGGAAAACAGTACTCAAGGGAGTAATTATCAATGGTTCAAAGTCAATCTGGAAGGACATATAAAGTGTAGTCTTTCAGGGATCTCTCCTGGTTCTGGTTCTATTCAATATCTTCATAAATGGTTGAGAAAATCACATAAAGAGTACACTAATAAAATGTGTGAGCAATACCAAGTTGGGAGGACCTGCAAGCATTTAGAGGAGAGGATTAGAATTAAAAATGATCTTGAGAAACTGGAGAACTGGTCTGAAATAAATAGGATGAAATTCAATAAGGACAAATGCAAAGTACTCCATTTAGGAAGGAACAATCAGTTGCACACATACAAAGTAAGAAATGACTGCCTAGGAGGGAGTACTGCGAAAAGGGATCTGGGGGTCAAAGTGGATCACAAGCTAAATATGAGTGAACAGTGCAACGCTATTACAAAAAAGGCAAACATCATTCGGGCATATGTTAGCAGGAAAGATGTAAATAAGACATGAGAAGTAATGCTTCAGCTCTACTCCACACCGATTAGGCCTCAACTGGGGTATTGTGTCCAGTTCTGGCCAACGCATTTCAGGAAAGATATGGACAAATTAGAGAAACTCCAGAGAAGAGCAACAAAAATTATTAAAGATCTAGAAAACATGACCCATGAGGGAAGATTGAAAAAATTGGGTTTGTTTAGTCTGGAGAAGAGAAGACTGAGGAGGGACAAGGAGGAGGGAGAAAAGGTTGTTACAAGGAGGAGGGAGAAAAATTGTTCTCTTTGACCTCTGAGGATAGGACAAGAAGCAATGGGCTTAAACTGCAGCAAGGACAGTTTAGGTTGGACATTTGGAAATACTTCCTAACGTCAGGATGGTTAAGCCATGGAATAAATTGTCTAGGGAGGTTGTGGAATCTCTATCATTGGAGATTTTTAAGAGCAGGTTAGACAAACACCCATCAGGATGGATAGGTACATGATGCCCAAACTTTTCCTGTCGTACTCTTCCCCCTTACCAGTAATGAAATCTGTCTGCATCCCCCTTCCACTACTGCCAAGACTTCCTCAGCTGGGCTGAAGGTGGAGCTGGAGGTGGACCTGTGGCTGGGGGGTGAAGGGGAGCTGCGGCTGGGGCTGGAGGTGGAGCTGGGCTGAGGGTGGAGCGGGGCTGTGTGTTGCTCCCTCCCAATCTCCCATGGGGGCTGGCCTGGGCCCCGCTACGTTTCCCCCTCCACCCCCCAACATTCTTGCATGCCCCTTGGGGGAGACATGCCCCATAATTTGGGGACCACTGGTCTAGATAATACTTAGTCCTGCATCAGTGCAGGGGACTAGACTAAACGACCTGTCAAGGTCCCTTCCAGTCCTACATTTCTATGGTATCAAGCTCTTCAGAGCCAAATTCTAGTAAGTTTTGATATTTTGCATGCTTTTTATACTAGTAGAGCTCTACTTTTCAAACCTTGCTCTCACAAATAGTCCTTATGCAGGTGAGTAAACCTGTAACAAAGTCATCTTGAGCATCTCCTCATTGGCAGAGGTCACTCTGCAGCTCTGTGCCTCTGCTTCTTCCCTCTCTTGGTTCCTCAATAAATTCAAAAACACAACCTAAAGTTAGCTAAAACACCCCTCTTTCTGAGGGTCCAATTTATTCAGCCTCCTGGCTCTGACTTCTCTACTCCCCTAGTGTCAGGATCTTCCCTACAAATCCTTTCTCACTTCCTACAGTTTCCCAAGCTTCCTACTTCCTGCTACTCTTTATGTGGGAATCAGCTATCCTCTATTAGGCCCCTTCCAGACTGCTAATGTGTCAGGTGGGCTGGAGTAGTTCCTTCATAAACAGGGTTGACTGGCCCCAGGCCTCCAGCTCTTGCTACACAGCTCTTTCAAGTCAAAGATATTCCCCTTTGGAATAAAACCTATAGGGTAAGTCCCCTAAAAAGATTTTAAAAAATTTTGTTGGCAGTGTCAATGTGCAGTGACACTGCCAATCTCTTGGCAGTGTCAATATGGTGCAGTGTCACTATAACTGGCAATAACTGTACCCATGCTGGCCCTCTCAGTAGAAAGGCTAGAATTGAATGACCATGCAGACAGAGTTGCTGTCTTACCTTCCAAGCCACGGTTGAGGCATATTGGTGAAATAGTATGAGAAAGCTGGCCTGGGTGCAATCAGCAGGTAGTGGATTGTTGGGGGTGGGCCAGAAGGCCGGCCCCACCTCATGAGGTGTCCTGTGCCCACCAGCAGTGGCACACCTCCTTGTTAGGAAAGCTTCGGTAGTCAAGTCCAAGCTACTCTCTAGGTTCTGGGGTTGCAGTTGGTGGTAAGGTACTAATCATAAATTGTAATGGTAGGGTAGAACAGCTTCCTTTGTGCTCATTACATCCCTTTCTGTGTTCACCCAGTTTCAGTCTCCATCTCTCTGTGTATTGTTCCAAAAATTATTTTTCATTTCATTCAAGTTGTCCAAAACTAGAAAGAATGGCAAGTAAGCAAATAAAGCAAAGTTAGAAACCCTTTATTTAAAATAAGAAAAATATAGCTGTAACTGACCCACTTAAGAGGTGCACGTAATTAAATTGAATAACTGTGTTTGTATTGCTATGACTGTTTTCCTCTTCCTTGCTGTTTGACATCCTCACTCATTTTATCATGTCAGAAATTATCATTTCTAAGCTCTTTGGTGCGGGAAGTGTTTTTTGGTGTCTACTGTAAAGCGCCTAACTCTTTTCAGATGCTATAAAATGAGATGTGCTTCATTAAGAAACATTAGGCAACCCTTTAATAGTAACTGAGATGCCAGTCTTCAAATGTGAACCTATATGGTCTCAAAACTGTGTAGGTTTGGGGGACATCTAGTCATCCCCAAGCAGTAGTAAGATTCCTATTAAACTCTATTTAAAAGGTCTTAAGGATTTCCAATGACACTGATTCCAATACTTGCTTTGGACGTGTTTATTTGCATGCTTGATCAAACCAAAGATGGCAAAGAGTCCTGTGGCACCTTATAGACTAACAGACATATTGGAGCATGAGCTTTCAAGGACTCTTTGCCGCTTTTACAGATCCAGGTTAACACGGCTACCCCTCTGAAGCTTGAAACCAAAGATGGTTTTTCCTGGTGTTTAATTACAGAGATCTCCTTGTTTCAATTCAAAGCAGGGTATTTTTTGGTCTTGGACATCTTATTTTTTAACTAATTTTAACTAATTTCCCTTTTTTCCTCTTAGTTTGGCATCCTGCTGTGTACTGCAATCATATATTCCCCCCTCACCCATTTCCTTAGTCCTTTAACTGTCATTCCTTGAGCTGTCTTTTTAAAGGCTGTATGGTTTCAATTCTTTTAATCCTTTATAGGCTTCTTACCACTATGGTGGTGCTTATCTGGACTTTTTTTTTTTTAAATTTACATGTAAATCCTTTCTTTATATTGTACATCTTAGTATTGCCTTTATTACCACATTGCATTGTTTTTCTGAAATTTTCATCTGCTATTGCCTGTAAGACTGTCTGCAGTACAGTATTATGTCTGGTCAGTGTGCTCCCATTTTATACTTGTTCCTTCCATTTTTACTTCTAAAGTGAACTATTTTGCATTTGTCCTTGTGGAAGCTCATTTTATTTCTAGTGTCCATCTTTCTAATCTTTCTCTGGCTTCTTGAATATTAGATTTGCCTTCTGCAAATTCACTATTCCTCCCATGTTTGTATCATTGGCAAATTTAATCAGTGTGCTTTGCCACCTTTTTCTCCAGATAAGGAATAAATATGGAAGAATAATGTTGCGTCATTAATTTGCATAGATAAAAAGAAATACAGAGTAAAGATTGCTAAGTAGTGCCTCAGTCGTCTCAGAAGAGTTGGTGATTTTACGTACCATGTATACTGCAATACGTACATACAATGGGACTTTTAAGGAGGAAATGACAAAATTAACCTAGGCATTTGGCATTTGTCCGCTTAATTGCGGATCTTACAATTACTGTATATTCTCCTCTCAGTGGGCCAGAGTGCCCCTCCCACATTAAAATGTTCCTCATGTAGATTCTCTAAATCATCCTTTTGGAGGGGAAGGGTGTAAGTGGGATTTGCTATCCTTGATAGCAGGACTATTCCCTTGATAGCAGGACTATTCCCCCAGGAAGGAGAGATACAAGCAGAAAAGGCTGTCCAACAGCTGCAGGACTGGATGAGGACAATGTATGCCCTACCAACATATCTACCAGTCCCACGCAGTCTCCATCCCGTCTGCTTGTGTGGAACCCCATTTACAGGACCTGAGACCTCTTTGCCTGGAATAGCCTTCCAGTAGGAGTTGTGGGGGGAAAACAATTAGTTTGAAGAGAGAGTTGGACAAATTTATGAGTGCAATTATATGATGGGGTTGCTTGTGATGATAAGGGGGCAGAGCTCAGCAGCCGAGCTCACTTCCAGTTTGTCTTTTATGTCTGTAAAAGCTATTTCAGCTGGCCACCTGCAGGGGGCAGGAAGCCCGTCCCACCCCCTGCCCCCCCATGTATTCTGTGTTTGTTTTGTTTTATTTCCTTCCTCTGAAGCATCAGGGATGGCCACACCTAGAGATGGGACATTGGACGGGAAGGGCCAAGGCTCAGAAGTGGTACAGAGCATTCTCTCTCCCAGGTGCTTGGCTGTCTGGTTCTTGCTCACATGCTCAGTGTCTAGTTGATTGCCATATGTGGGGTCCTGAAGGGGTTTCCCCCCGGTCAGATTGGCAGTGACCTTGGGGTTTTTTTTACTTTCCTCTGTAGCGTGTGCCAGGATTATCTGAGTATATCTCACTTAATTCTTTCCCTGCCACTGAGGGGGCCTCGAGCACAGGTGTACCTGAATCTCTCCTATTCTCTGTGGCACATAACAGTTTAGTCTTCTATGGGCTGTAATACTTTGGTCTAATTTCGATGGTTGGGTTTAATGTGTGGGGTGATGTTGGTGTCCTGTGATATACAGAAGGTCAGACTAAATGATCTGGTGGTCCCTTCTGGCCTTAAGCTCTGATTCTGACACATGTGCCTATCTAAGGAGGATAATTTGGAATAATATGACATATAGACAGAGAAAGTGGGGAAAATAGTCCTTGGTGTTCCCCCCAAAAATTTAGAAAGAGTAGGTGTAGGTCATAAAATAGTCCAACTGGGTGCTGCAAAACTCCAGTAGTATTTTACGTAGTGTCTTTTCAGACCAAACTATACATTTACACCTGCACTGAAATGCAGCCACCTCTGGGGTGGAAGGTGGCCACCAACCAATACACTGTGTTGTACTGCACACTAGCTTTGGGGTGGACCAGAGCAAGGTTGTAGGGATCTCATCTCTTTACAACAAGTGCCATGTTTGAAGTGATATTTAATTTCCATGTAGAAAAGATAGAATCTTGCTTTTAAAGTTTCATGGGAGCATTTTTCTCAATTTGTCTAGTAATATTTAGCTTTGAATTGGCTGTGTGTGTGTGTGTGTGTGTGTACATATACACACCTTTGCATTGTTCTGACCACCATACCTTTAATAAGCGGGAAAACTCTTGATGGGTGTGGTGCTGAACTCCTAGGATTTGAACTTATGATTTCAGGAAGTCTGGGAATTCTGAAACTGATGCTTACATAACTACACCTGTCCCCTAGAATATATATATAAAGCTTAAATTGCTTATTCTGGGTACTATGTAAAATTAAGATAAAGTTGGAGGCTATTTCCTTGAAAGGAAGGGATGGGTCTAAAAAATGAAAGCATCAGGGATGAACTCCAATTCGTTAGCTGATTGTAGTTTTGTGTAGTTTATAATACAGTAAGTTAATCCATAAAATGTTGCTAAGAGAAAAATATTCATTGCAGTTAAATTTAAATTAAGGATGAAAATTACATAGGGAAAAAGAGGAGAGTAAATCTGGAGTGCTAAATATCCTGCTTAGTTATTCAGTTTCATTTCATGTGAGGTGTTTGATCAGAGTGTGTGCCCTGCCCTAGTGAAGAGAGAATTGTGCATCAGAATATTTTCATTAATTATTTTTAGTACAGAAAGTATACATTGTATATATTTCTCTTTAATATGATAGAATGTTGTTTAATTTATGACAAAATTATGCACATTTCAAGTGAGGTTTTATTTTATTTTTGTTTGGGGTTTTTTGAGACATATCCTTAAAAGCAGGAGAATGGAGGAGGGGGCTTATTCAGTCTATTATCATAAAGCTCTCCTAATGTAGCTTCTGAGTCATGTGACTGCAGAAAAGGCTATTATCTCAATGAAAAGGAAACTGCCTTTTAGAGCAGCAATAGAAAGAACAGAAGCAGGAGGAATTTTCGAGTGCTCCACCATGCTGGATTGTCAAAGGGGGATCTATCTGATCAGAAGCTAGAAAAGGATTAGCGTGGCTAGTTTGTCAGCTGTCATTAGAAGCAGATGACAGAGGAGATAAGCTGCTGTGTGTGCACGTCCTCTCTCAGCATGTGCTTTGGTTTACATCAAGACATAATGTTGGTTTGGGTTAATGGAGGGCTGTTATTCTAAAGCAATAAATTTACTGCTAATTGTCTTGGGCTCTTTTTTTGTTCTTTTTTAAATAAAAAAAGCAAGTGTGATGGATGGGGATTTTATTTACATCCCTATCTAAAGGCACGGAAAAACTGATGAGATCTGCCTTGAACTGCAGCGGCTGTGGAAGATTACAAGGTGTGTTTCTGAAGTGCTCTGACTTCATATTTGGTAATATTCTCGAGGTGTGGGGGGGGGGAGGGGGTGTTTTTTGGTTTTAAGCACGACAGTTGTGAATTAATTTTCCTCTGTAGCAAATAGGGATTTGCTAAACTGATTTCTCAGTGATTTGTTATTTGTTGCCTCCTTTAATTACTACAGGTGACTTGCAGTTGTCTTGTGACAGTTGTATGAGGTTATGTGGCTAAATATAATAATGTACAGTATAGAGAAAATATTTCTTGTAAGGCTTTTGCTAATGCCCAGAAAAATATACAAACCCACCTATATATCCCATTCTCAAGGAGAAGGTGGAGCCCAAGAACAATATATTATTTTTCTATTGCAGTAATTACTATTCATTGTTTAAAACTACCTGATAATTCCTGTGCACAGATCACTAGAAAAAAAGGAGGGTGCAGATTAGATTGAGAATCTGTAATAATAATAGTCACTTTTTTTTTCTCACCAAGGCCTAAAACAGGTGAAACACACTGGAACATTAATGAATTTCATGTTGCTGCTGTTATATAACTTTCTCGGTTCTCTAACCTTCCTTATTTTCTTTGTAGTTATCTGATCCTGGTTGCAGAATGACATTCAGTTAATCTTCACTGTGTATTTGTCTAGTGTTGTACATGCTGATGCCATTAACTATCTCGGCTGTGTAGTGTTTTACCTTTCTCTTAACCTTGCAGGGTGCAACACTCAAAATTTTCTCTGTAAAGGGATAGCTAGTACAGAACTCTTAGATGGTGAAGACAGTGGCCCTTTCTGAAAGCTCTTGGAGCCAGAGATTGTCTGTTTTTGTGTCTTGTACAGCACTGGGTATATTGTTGAAGTTTAACAATAAAGAATAGTAATAATCCTACCCTGCCTCCTCCCCTGACCCCCCAAAATGGTAAAATAAAATTAATGATCAACACTCACAGGGAAACTAAGCTGAACTTCTGCAATATGTTTTTCCTTTTAAGGGCAGGATGACAAAGGTAGTCGTAACAGAGCATTACTGCAGTACCAGTTGGCAGTGTTCTAAAAGTGTGTTATTGAAAAGGTTGTAATGCTTATAATCTTTTTAATAATTAATTACATACATACATACAAGAATTGATTTTGTTTATTTTATTTAGGAATTTTTAAAAACTCATGCCACTTTGAGACAGAAAGGGAAGGAACATGGTTTTATTATTTATTTATTTGTTATTTAACTAGTATAGCATGTGTTTGAAGATATTTTATTACATGCTGACAGGACACAGAAATGGAACGAAATGACCATTATTTATTTGCTTGTTCCCTTCTGTTTAAGCTTGAATATTTTAAGTGCAGCGTACCTACGTTCTGCCAAGTAGACCTGTGGCATGACTGATCTGAGGCCTGGTGAGCCTGTCATGTTCACAGAAGCAAATGTAAAAGCTGCAAGAACAATGAAACTTCCTGTATACTTGTTGTGTTGTTTGTTTCCTTATTTCATTATAGGAGCTCTAATAAGATATAGTATAGGTTCTGCCGAGCATACTGATGATTTTAGCACCTACTTTCTATAAACAAGTATATTTGATTGATTCCATGTTGGAATTGGCCAGGTCTAATTTTAATTGTGTGATGCCCTTTTGATAATATTAAACAAACAGAAATACCAGTAATTAGAATAAAAGAAGCTTCCTGAATAAGCAGTATATTTCTGGTGCTGGCAAAGTTCATTTTGCTTTATTTGCGTAATAGGACTTTGTAGGGTTGTCAACACTGTAACTCAAAAACCCAGAAATCCAGGGGCCGCTTAGGCATGAGGAAGGGGTGGCTGGGCCAAATTTAAGTGGCATTGCAACACTGTGCACCAGGTCAAGTTGCCAACCAACGGCAGTACCCTGGTTGAAATATAGGATAAAAGGTGTCCTGTGCTGATTTAGTATGAGAATAACTATATTTTATTTAAATAAGGGATGTTGCTTATAATATGCGGCTTTTGGCAACCCTATAATAAGTCCTCCTATTTCTTACTGAAATAACTACCGTATGTGGAGTATTTGAGACTTCAAATATTCTTTCTTGGCCAGAGGAATTTCATTTAGTCCATTGTCCACTATAGATGTTATGCTTCAAAAATCAAACTAGAAGAGCAGTTAAAGAGATTTAACTTACAATGTTCACTTGATGTTTCTTTCCTCCACCCTTTATTCTGTCATCTCTTCTAGATAAGCCTCTAGCGTATATTTGAGGAAGAAAAAATTACCCAAAAGTCTCTTAGGCAGGCAGTCCTCGACTTTAAAATGTTCGAGTTAAAATGAACGGCACTTACGTTGTTTTTAAATTGACATCCTGTTTCAACTTTACAACAAAGTCGGTTTCGATTTTACGATACTTGATCTAACATTGTTCCTATGGGAAATTTGAGTTATAATGTTTTCTACTTAAGACGCGATTTTCAGGAGCCAATGGTGTCATAAGTCTGAGGACTGCCTGTAATTTGAAAAACAAAAATTTTACAGTGTCTAAACAAGCTAAATGACTAGTTTGAAAATCCTGCTAGAACCCAGAGTTTCAAGCCACACTAATTAATAGCAAATGCTATAATCATGCCTGATCATGTCAGGTTGAGGAGGTTATTTTCAGCATCTATCATATGAGGAAAAGAAGGGAGAGGTGTGACAGCAACATTGGTAGTTGGAGCCAACTTCATTAATAAATTAAAAGTATTTGGTAAAGCTGTTATAAAAAGCCACAAATTATGAAGGTTGAGCCAGACTTAAGGATCTGGTGCAAGCTGTGCTGGTTGAGGTGACTGAAGACGCATGAAAAAGAAAAATGCATAAAGTGATGGTCACTGTACCTGCCAGGAAATCCCTCCAGAGTCATCTTACTGCATAGGGTCTTCTTTAGTTTGTCCTTATTCATGGACACTTCATTGTGCCAGGGCTAGAGGGAAAGCTTCATTGGCTTGCACTTTTCTGTTATTGGGAGGTAAAGTTTTACCCTCTGAAAGCTATAGGTAAAAATTTCCTGGGGTACATCACATTTCCAGCAATGGGCTATGTCTTCACTTTCTGTTATGAGATTGTGGTTGACCTAGTGGATAACCAGATAACAGCTTGGGTAATGTACAGAAGAATCAAAGGGGGAACATGCAGGTGGAAATGTCAGAGGAGAATTGATCTTTTAAAAAAAACAAAATCAAACCTAGTTTATGTTAAGAGATTTAAATCTCTTGTGTGTGCTTTACTGCACCCTTGTACTCACCATTCCAGTTTCATTTCCTCTTTTTGTACACCCTCATACAAGAGACCACGTATGTGACAACAGAGACTGAGCTCTTCAGTGGATTTGTCATTTCAATTAACAATTGGTCCACGAATTGTTCTGATCAAGCAGCTGTCTAAAGCAAGACTAGTAAAAGCTTCTGTGAGAACTATATTGTAATATAAATACCTGGGTGTTTTTTTGTTTTGCTCAGTGTGTGTGTGTGTGTGTGTGTGTCCTTCTGAAATTACTCAAAGACTTTAATCACAACTGGTCACAAATATTATGCATTTAATACTCTCTAAGGCAGTGTAATCCAGACTTCTAGTCAAGCACTTCCTTTTAAAAAGAACATGGAGTGCTTTCCCCCCCACCATTGCTAATTTAACTCTTCTTTGAACATTAAAAGTACAGCACAGATTCACTGACAATTTTTGGTAGATGTGACTATTGCATTTCATGTTTAAAAAAAGAGGTGGGTGTTTGGTTTTTTTGGTTTTTTTGGGGGTTAATGGGACGGGTATAGTAAAGCCTATGGAACATTGTATATGCTCATGCTCTGTATCCCTATAAATAGGAGACTTATCATGTTTTTATTTATTTCACTACCAACCCCACTGTCATCCTAAAATCTCTTCCTTGGTTGAGCATTGTTGTGTGTAGAGCCCTGCAAATCCACAGATAGCTGCTTTATATCTGCAGATATCCGCAGCTGCGGATGCAGATACTTGTGGACCATTTTTATGGATCTGATGCAGATACAAATTTTGTATCTAGAGCCCTGCAAATCTTTGGATATCCGATTTATATCCATGGACCATTTTTTGCAGATTGCAGATCGGATTCGGATACAAATTTTGTATCCATGCAGGGCCCTGCTCGTGGGGGTACAAAATTTCGTCCACATTTGGATGGCTTGTGGTTTTGAATGCTTGTTTACGGATCTGCAATCAACATTTAGTAGTGTTTGTTTTAATAATTACCAAGACAGCATACTGCTCGCCAGGTCATACATGCTGTAATGGATGAGAGTGGTTCTTACAGATTATTTCAAATATGTGCCTAAGTTAAGATTGTTTTCTAATTTTAATTTTGCATTGATTGAAACTTGAAAAAATGAAGGGCATTAAAACAATGTCTGTTTTACACAATGTTTGGGATCTCTGTTTCTTTAACAGTGTAATTCTGAATAAGTCATTGTTATTTTCTCTGGAGATTTTGTTTCTTTTCCCATCTATATGGATGGCACTGATTGTGGATGACTCACTTTGGCCTTGATTCCGGACAGCACTTAAGCACATGCTGAAGTGCTTCCTTATTCAGGAAGAGCACTTAAGCGCATGCCTAACTGAGCATGAGTTTAAGTCTCACTGAAGTCTCTTTGAAAGCTTTTGGGGCTTAAGCATGTATTTAAAGTTAGGTGCTTAAATGCCCTTCCTAAATAGAATAGATTTAATCACATGTGTAAGTGCTTTTCTGTGTTGGGGCCTAAGTGAGTCACCCACATCAGAGCCATTCATATAGATAGAAGAAGAGACTTTAATCGAAGCAAATATTTAATTGACTTCAGTGGTAAACCCATGGATTTCAGTGGGGTTTAAGCATGTCCTTAAAGTTAAACATGTGTTAAGGTATCCCTGAATAAGGATGCTTTCATAAATTGGGCCTTTAATACTAGGAGGATGTGTACAGTTAAATCCTGTGCGTGTTGATGAGAGAATGGACAACTCAGTACATACTTTGGAAGGGGGTGTCTGTGTGTGTGTGTGTGTGTGTGTGAGACAGAGAGAGAGAGAATATTTTGTCCAATGGGTTATTAACTCTCAGTGATAACAATGGTAAAATATGTTGTATTATTTAGATCACATGGTATCTGCAGTTCCTGAACATTAGAACTTTTGCTATATACTCTGCAATCAGAATTTGAAATGAAGGGGTCTAAAGCCTGTTAATGGGACTGCACTAGGATCCAGCTAGACATTGCGTTAGCACTATTAAATCACGTTGATACACTTTATAAATGTAATCAAAGGAAATGCTAACCACACATGCTGTTTCAAAATGTAATAACTAATATTGCTACTAGGGAATGTGATTTTTTTTTTTTTTTTTTTTTTTGGTGGCAGGGCTGGAATTTATTAAAAACGGTATGCAAAAAGGGAGAAATTAATCTCTCATGCAGAGGGCTTGTGCAAGGCACTCTGCACTTCTTAAACCTGGCATAGGAGCTGACTGGGGAGTCCATGACCGGAACGACTATGCAGGGTTGCCTGTGCGTCCATTATGAGCTTCAGAAAGCATCTCTTTACTGGCACTTACTTACAAGGGTATAGGCATGTTCGGGCTATGGCAGGGGTGGGCAAACTTTTTGGCCCGAGGGCCACATCGGGGAATAGAAATAGTATAGTGGGCCATAAATGCTCACAAAATTGGGATTGGGGTGTGGCAGGGGGTGAGGGCTCTGGTTGGGGGTGTGGACTCTAGGGTGGGGCTGGGGATGAGAGGTTTGGGGTGTAGGAGGGTGCTCTGGGCTGGGACCGAGGGGTTCGAAGGGTGGGAGGGGGATCAGGGCTGGGGCAGGGGTGCAGGAGAAGGGGTGCAGATTCCGTCTGGGGGTGAGGGCTCGGGGGTGGGGCTGGGGATGAGAGGTTTGGGATGCAGGAGGATGCTCTGGGTGGTGATCGAGGGGTTTGGAGAACGGGAGGGGGATCAGTGCTGGGGCAGGTGGTTGGGGCATGGGGAGAGGCTCAGGGGTGCAGGCTCCGAGCAGTGCCTATCTTAAGCGGCTCCCGGAAGCAGTGGCGTGTCCCTTCTCCAGCTACTATGCGGAGGCGTGGCCAGGCAGCTCTGCACACTGCCCAATCCTCAGACACCGCCCCTGCAGCTCCCATTGGAGTGCAGGAAGGGACCATTGGAGCGCATAGGAGCCAGAGTGGGGCCATGCTGCAGCTTCTGGGAGCCGTGTGGTGCAGCCCCCGACCCAGCGCCCCGGCCGGAGCGCCAGAGCGGGGCCTAGCTGCTGGTGCGGCCCTCGACCCAGCGCCCTGACCGGAGCGCCAGAGCAGGGCCAAGCCGTGTGGTGCAGCCCTCGACCCAACATTCTGGCTGGAGCAGGGCTGAGCCAGCGGGATCTTGCCGGCTGGCTTAAAACGGCTCGTAGGCCAGATACGGCCGTGGGCCATAGTTTGCCCACCCCTGGGCTATGGGATCCAAAGGTACATAGAACCATGACATCCCATGCAACTGGCTCAGCAGGGCTGTGGCTACTATTCCCGCCCATAAGGCCACCCTACTTACTGTCCCAAGGGTAACAAGGGGGTTTTATCCTCCTTAACCCTTCAGTATTCTACTTTGGGCTTTCTGTGAGTAGAAAGGATTTCATCTGAAATGAATAACTCCAGATGAGTATGTACAAATAAGTCAGTTAAATTGAGTTGACACTAACCTGGGAGGAGAGGTAGATACGCTGGAGAGTAGGGATAGGATACAGAGGGACCTAGACAAATTAGAGGATTGGGCCAAAAGAAATCTGATGAGGTTCAACAAGGACAAGTGCAGAGTCCTGCACTTAGGACGGAAGAATCCCATGCACCGCTACAGACTAGGGACCGAATGGCTAGGCAGCAGTTCTGCAGAAAAGGACCTATGGGTTATAGTGGACGAGAAGTTGGATATGAGTCAACAGTGTGCCCTTGTTGCCAAGAAGGCCAATGGCATTTTGGGATGTATATGTAGGGGCATTGCCAGCAGATGGAGGGATGTGATCATTGTCCTCTATTCAACACTGGTGAGGCCTCATCTGGAGTAGTGTGTCCAGTTTTGGGCCCCACACTACAAGAAGGATGTGGAAAAATTGGAAAGAGTCCAGCGGAGGGCAACACAAACGATTAGGGGACTGGAACACATGAGTTATGAGGAGAGGCTGAGGGAACTGGGATTGTTTAGTCTGCGGAAGAGAAGAATGAGGGGGGATTTGATAGCTGCTTTCAACTACCTGAAAGGGGGTTCCAAATAGGATGGATCTAGACTGTTCTCAGTGGTAGCTGATGACAGAACAAGGAGTAATGGTCTCAAGTTGCAGGGGGAGAGGTTTAGGTTGGATGTTAGGAAAAACTTTTTCACTAGGAGGGTGGTGAAACACTGGAATGCGTTACCTAGGGAGGTGGTGGAATCCCCTTCCTTAGAAGTTTTTAAGGTCAGGCTTGACAAAGCCCTGGCTGGGATGATTTAGTTGGGGATTGGTCCTGCTTTGAGCAGGGGATTGGACTAGATGACCTCCTGAAGTCCCTTCCAACCCTGATATTCTATGATTCTATGATGATTCTATGAGTTAATTGGCACTGAGTTAAATTGAGTTAAAAAAACATGTAGTGTAGGAATACCCATAGTGTTGGGAGGTGCGTCACAGGTGAAATTCCCCTGTTTCTCTCATGCAGTGACCAATCATACATTTCTGTCTAAGAAGCAGAGAATGTCATTTTAAAATTCACATTTTGAAATCTATTAACCTACTAATGCTATAGGTAACCCTCAAAATTACTGTAAGTGAAAGAGTTAAAATGGAAAAGCTACTTCTCGGTTCTGCCTTTTTACTTGATAGCATATAACATATGGTCATGTCCACTGTTTCCGCTGTATAATCCATCCAGTTTCTCCCCCTGTTGTTGTTTTTTTTTTTTTCCCCCAAACATCAACTGAGGAGAAAATTTTTTTTTTTAAAAAACAGGCAAATGTGGAGTAAACCTGTAAAAGCTGGCAGTGGGTTCTCAGTGGCAATTAAGTATTTTAAATATGCTTAACACACTTTTAAAATTGACTACATTTCAAGTTGAAGGCTGTCTGTTTAAACACACACTTTTTTCAATAATACAGTATTAATTTTGTCTCATCTATCTGCTTTTGTTGTTCATATTTCAAGTTTTAGTAGCTCTTAAATATTGTGCTGCTAAATTATTCTAATAATTAAAAATGTTAGCATTTGTGACACTTTAGAGAAGAAAACACCTAATTTCCTAAGACATCTGTTTAAGGATTTTTTTTTCTTTCTAATGAAAATATTTGCAGGCTTAATACGGTTTCTGTAGCTGTGGCTTGATAGTCACCATGTGTGCTGCAATCTAGAAGGTTTGTTTGTACATTTGTTCTTTAAATAGGGTTACAACTGTCACAAACTGGGTGGATAAGAGTGCTTTGTACACATACAAATCTGTTTTTTTGCTCCTGGCATTTCAGCAGTTATTCCTGTGGAACTGAGATTCAGTTTTTATCATTTGAATAATGAGAATCTGAAATGGTTCCCAGTATAATGTCAGATAGTAGAATTCTGATCTTGAAGTTTTGACCCATAATCATGAGCAATATTAGGGTATGGACTCCCTAATCTTATTTTAATAGTCTTTAACATCTTCTTATTGAGAATGTAATGTTTTGATCAAAAAAGGGTTTTGTATCTTTAAGACAACAAAAATCGTGTATGTTATGCAAAGAATGTAACTTTCTTCCTGTGATATGTTACTCTTTGTTGTCTTATTAAAGCCTAGTCTTGCTATTCCTGGGCATATTAGAGCTGGCTGACGTAGTCTCACATGTAAGCAGCTCAATGACTGGCTATATTAAGAGATTTAGCCTATGGCAATACAGAAAGTAGAAGCCATTTTATATTGTTGATCTCAGATTATACAATTTTTTTTATTATTATTATTATTATTTATTATTATTTTTTGCTTGCTTGGAATCATTGTTTAAAGCTGCCAGCACTGTGATACTTGGGTTTGTTAGAGTTGAAGTTTTGAATAACTGAAAGGAAGTTTTTTACCTTTCAAGATTCAGGTGGAAGCTAAAGAATGTGCTCTTAAATATCTGTCTAACACAGAACATGAATGTTAGCCATTTATTTGATTGTTACAGTGTGTGTTAAAGAGCTGCTGCTACCCATTTGCAGCCTAATGTGTTTATTACACAGTCTTCCCAGTGGCAACTTGAAGTGTCTCTCAACTAAAAAATTCATGAGCATTTATTGGCTTTCAGTCTGAAAATGGAATATGTCCTCTTATTACTGTCTAATACACCACTTTAAAGCCATTATGCAAAAGTAAATGTAAGAGAAAAGCATACTGAGGAAGAAGGAACCTTTAGCTTAAACATTTGTTTATAGTCTGCTATAGCTCTTGGACTGAACAAAAATATGAGGCAGGTGCTGGAGCCAACTTTCCCAGAGTTTCCCAGAGTGAGGGATGAATGTTCTTACACATACATAAACTCCATTACGTTAGCTAATAACTAATATTCCTCTCTTTATTCCTTGTTTGCACAGTGCATATATAAAGTCACATTTGGTAATAGTTACCATAAACCTTTTTTAAATGTTACTGCTTTCCTTTAAAAGAAATTGTATTGTCTAAATAAAAACATTGAAGTTACTTTCAGATAGAAGTGGCTAAATATAGAATTAACAGGGATACCTATAATCTTTCAATATAAATGCTTAAAAATTAGGTTCACAAGTTTTGCTACTTAACTATTATGTGTACTTGCAAGAGTATCCCTGTATGAATTGTGATAATTTTGAAGCGTGAAGGTTTTGAGTAGTTACAGCTGTAGCAAAAATAGTAAAGTTTTCTGGAATACAATAGACCATTTTGTTGAATAAATCAGTTTGTATTCCTGGTATGTAGTATAACACAGCCAACTTTTATATTAGACATCTTGCTTGTTTTGGCAGAATTGTTTGTTTCGGGTGTGTCCTAACTCCATACATTTTCTGTGGTAATAGATGGCTGTAATGAGTTGGTTGTAGAGTATGTGGTTTGCAAATAGGGGTGTGTGGACGAGGGAGGAGTGCTTAGTAAATCCAGACCTTTATTTTCTATTACATTTTTTAGTAGTGTGGCAGTGGAGGTTTTAGATTCAGTAAGCTGTTTGCAGTAAAAATCACCTTGGTTTAATTTTGACAGATGATATTTAGATGCTTCTGATTTT
Organism: Natator depressus; assembly: GCF_965152275.1. Lineage (NCBI taxonomy): Eukaryota > Metazoa > Chordata > Testudines > Cheloniidae > Natator > Natator depressus. The sequence continues at coordinate 57,599,659 of NC_134235.1, forward strand.
TTGTTTATTTGTTTCCTTTGATTTCTACGCCAGCTCACTGGTTCCCAAATCCCTGTCTGTGCCTTTCTTGTTGCTGTGTTTTCGTAAGAGCAGCGCAGTAGAGCGCTCACGTGCAGAGGAACTCTTTGAGCTGTTCTAGGGTTGGAAGCTGTGTGTGTTTTACACACACACAGACACACAGAGTATATTCTCGCAGTCAGCAGCCTCAGACTGCTTTTTATAACTCTGAATGTGTTCTTCATTAAAGAATATATACCAGGAGCCAGAAGTGCTCTATGCTCAAAAAATTGAATAATTGTGGTGAGTAAATGATTGTGTGCAAGGCATGATTGTGTGGCTAGAGCATTGGAGCAAAGAATCAGGGACCTGGGTCCAACCCTACTTCTAATAGTGACTTCCTGTGAGATCTGGGAAAGTTAGTAGCTGGTACACTCGTGATTTCCTGTTTTCAGGAGGTAGAAATGTGCAGTATCATACCTCCCTATAGTCTCAGTTTTCATAGGACTTCCCTGCTTTGACCCCCAAACTTGCTGTTCCAGCTGAAGGGCAGCTTGCCCCAAGCCTCACGTTTTGAGAGGGCCCCCAAACCTGAGTAATGTTATTGTATGGTGCATAGGGTCACAGCACCACTCATGTTTGACCTCTCTGCCCCTCTCTAGTTGGAGACAGAAGAGTGGACGGGCCAAACTTGAGTAGCATTGCATCCTATATTAGCTACTTGAAATGTTGGGAGGTATACAGTATATGCAAAAATCTTAAATATTTCTGTTTCCATATTTTTATACAGATTTAGATAAATTAGCTGATGAAACACAGTGCTTACATTCTTTTTTAAAAAAAAGTTTGGGGAGCAAGAAGCAAGTTTCATATGGCTTCCCACTTTATTCTGGTTTGTGCAAAAGAGCTCATAATGTACTTGAATAGAGTTGAAGCAAGAATGTAGCCTTCTGGTGGTGTGAACTCTAAAGCAGAAAAGTATAAGAAAACTGATGTAGCTGTTACAGTTTACTAATGTAATTATTGTTTGTACTGTGGGACTCAGAACAGTTTAAATTAGACTGTTGGAAAATTTTAACCAGAGCTTGCATTTAAATTGTAAGCTTCTTTGATCAAGAACTGGGTACACTGCAGAATACACCAATAATGGTAATAAATAAGTACTGTATTTAGCAATTAAATCTGTATTTAATGTCAGGGTCTTGGTGGGATGCAGTTCTGTTACCTGCTTACCTGTCATGGTGCTCTGCCTTTTGTTTGCTTCTCTTCATCGTGAAGCAGTAGTTCTTAAGGTGTTATCCCCATCTATTCTATAACTGCATTTTAGGCTTATAATAAATCTGATAATTTAACAGGCCTTGTTTGGAAGAGGACCTGCACTGATAAGAGATAAAATGCACGTTATCTTCTTTTACATTGACTCTGGATGATTAACTGGATTCAGTGGTGCTGAGGTTCAGTACTGGAAGCTCTAAGCTATTTGCTGTTAGTTGATGGCAGATGATGAAAATGTAAGGGTGGAGGAGGTACTAAAGACTTGTGTAATTGATTTGTGCTGGGTTTTTTGCTTCCTGCCTGTCTTTTCCATGAAACCCCTTCCCCCCCTCTTCCCTGTGTTTTATTTTTAGTTTGTTGTTGTTTTTTGACTTGAAAGATGAATGTGTTTAAAACACCACTTTATGCTCTTTGCACTATCGGGTTAAAACTTTTTGTGTGTGTGTGCATTCTAACTTACAGTGGTTGCTGGTAGAGGATGTGAAGGAGGATGTGCTGTCACAATGAAAGCAGAAACTATTGTTTTGTTGTTGATAAGAAAGAATGAATTTAAACCTCTTGCCAGCTCTGTCCTTTCACAACCTCCCAACATCTGGTAGAAACTAGATTGCTCTCAATGACTATAATTACTAGCACATACTGCCCAAGAGTTTACTCATGTTATTTTCTGTTTTTGTGATTTGCATTTAACAATCAGAGAAATGAGACTGAAATTAACAAGAATTTTTAATGCTCACACTCATGATGCTGAAACAGATTGGATGGGGAAATGTACGCTCTGTATTTTAAACATTGTTTTCTTTTATAGGATAAATATAAATTCCCATATATTGAGTTGAGATAAAATCCATTAGAAACACTGAAGGTAAAATTCTTGATTACCCTTTTAGTGGGATATTGAATCCCAGATTTGGAATACAGTAAAGCGCTCCGAACTGCTCAAAGTTAAAAAGAGGGTGCCTTGGTCTTGTGCTGTAGTTTATTCTGACAAGGCACTTTAATGAATGTCTTGCAAAACAGGGTGCCTTTTCTAATTTACTAGCATTGTTATGAAGCTTTTATTTCATTAATAAAAATGCCATCCTTTCTACCTCAGTAACTGCCAGCATTTCTGTTTTTAATCCCAACACTCTCTTAAATTTCCCTCCACTAGTTCCCAATTCAGTTTGCTCTTCTCCTGTTCCCAGCTAAAGAGAATAAACTTGAACCTCTTCACCTTGACCTTCATAACTTGCTTGTGAAGTTCATTTTGCTAAGAACTATACTGGAGTTATAATTAAAATGAAATATAATACAAAGATCAGTGTAAATCAGAATGTGGTAATGATTTTCTTGGAGTAAGGCTTGTCTGGAGATGATTAGTTCAAACTGCATAATTTAGAGAGAACTTTATTTTTCTTAACAAATTCACTTCTGAATGTCTTTTTGCATTATAATCCATATGTTCTAGTCCTCTATTTTAGAGGAGCTCTATAGGAGGAGCCATTAAATTAATTGTTTCTTAAAAAACAAACTGAACTGTTCAATTATTTTAAAGTAACTTTTACTTACAGCTGTCCCTCTAGAAATTCCTGAGAGCTGGGGGAGAGGAGGGGGATGAAGTGAGCAGTGCTTAATTGGTGCTGCTTCTGCTGTCATGATAATGTGCTGTAACTGTCTCTATGGAAATTTTGTCTGAATAAAAAAACTGTAAGATTTGGTCTTGTAGGTAGTTCTGCTCTCAGTGACTTTGGTTTGAGTTCCCATGTATCCAGGACAGATTTAGGGCTTGCAAGTTTGAATTCTGAGTTTTCTGATCTGGTATTTATTGGTACAGGCAATGGTGTTTTGAGAGAGACTAGGAAGAACATTTTAAAAACATATGGTTAAAATTTCTAGATTCCCCCCCCCCCCCCCCAGGTTAGTGTCTAAGGAATTTATACTGAAAAGCTTATTTTAGTTGTAGTGTTTTTCAGTTGGGGACCATAGCTTTCTATGTCTTCTGTGAAATTCCCAGCATAACTTTGGTTGCTATAAAAATTAATAACAATAAATAACCAGGAAGGAGGAGGTGGTATATAGGATAATGAATATGGGCAAGAGATTTAATGTTTGGGGGCTGAAGGGGGGAGGAATGCTTGTAGATTGTGGATTTCCAGAGAAGGCTTTTTAAAAACTTTATGATGATTTTAAAAAAAACAAACAAATTCTCCACTTACACAAATAATTCATTCAACGAGCAAGCTGATAATACTGCGATGAAACAAATTTAGTGGTTTGTAAACCTATCCTGAGTAGGTGAAAATAAAATACAAACTATTTTTTCAAAACTATTATTATATTTAACTTGGGGAAGGAGGCAGAAGGTAGCTAGTTTCCTGGTAAATGATACCACATTTTCCTTGTATCGGTTTACAGGGAGATACAATTGTAATTTATATGGTTCCCTCCAAAGAACTGACTGCAAAGACTCCAGTGGAATTCCTCTAGAATTACACCAGTGTCATTCTGAGAGCAGAATCTGACTTGGCAGGGTGTGCTGTCTCAAACTGAACTTTAGTCCCCCAGAAATAGTTTGTTTTCTTAGAAGTAAGCTCAATACCCTATATGAGGTGATCTCCCTTGTACATATTCTAATTTGCTTTTTCATGTTTTCTGAGATCCCACCTGTATCCTTCCCGTTTATTACTTTTCAGGATACCCACTGAAAGTCTGAAAATCATTCTGTGATTTTATGTATTTGTGTAAAGGAATTTCTCTGAAGATAGCATTTACCTGATTCCTACTCTTGGAATTCGTACTTATAGCATTAAGTAGGCAGGGACTCCCCTAAGCTTTCAAAAGTTTTTGGACGCTTTGAGGCATCAGTTGAGTTTCATGCACAGACCAAATAATATCTGAAATGTTCTGCTTCCATGTTTTTCTGACCCTGATCAGTGAATAAGGTTCCTATTGGAATGGAGCCATCATCATACACTTTTTGAACTGATACTGCCTCAAATCATCTTTAGTTAGTGCCACAGTTCTCTTAGGGGTGTATTAGGTACGTTTCTCTTTCCTTGGCTCACTTCTAGCAACTGAGACTCCTTTGCAGGCTTCTCTTACAGGGCTTAAATATGCTGCTAGTACAGCAGTACTTTGTGAATGTGCTTGCAATAAAGATCGATTATATTAGCCACCCCAGTATTGCAGTACACTTCAGTAGAGAGATGATTCAGGAATTATTCTGGTGAAATTCTATGGTCTTTGTTATACAGGAGGTCAGACTAGATGATCACAATGGTCCCTTCTCGCTTTGGAATCTATTAATTTGTCTTGGGAGACAGTGTGCACATTTGTACATATCTTCAGCTAGACTCATTGTGACTGACACTCTGAGTTATGCTATAATTTCATGAAAGGTGGTAACCCTTTCCAGATAAACCAGCTTCTTCAAGGGCTTGTCTTGAGTATATATACACCAGAGATCGGCATCTTTTGGCCCTCAGCATCTGTTGGCTCATGCCTGTGCTCTCAGTTCCCTTGGATCCACCTCTCGAAGGCATAAAAGGGCAGAGCAGCACCCACTACTTCTCAGTTCCTTCTTACCTCCAATAGCTGAAAGAGAACTGTAAGCAGTGTCCTTTGACTCTTACATATTTGTATAGCTAGTTCTAAAAATTGTGTAAATATCTTTCAGGAAAGTTATATTAAAGTATATACAGTTATGTTAGTGTTGGTTATTAGGTTTCCTACTGAGTAAGATTTTTGCCCTTTTTTCTGTTACCCTGTACCGGGTGCTCATGGCTGAACAAACAAGTGAGGCAGCTATGCCCCTTAATAATAGCCACTCAAAAAGTTTGTTGTTTAGGTGAGGGGCACATCATGAGCAAATGCTCTATTTGCTATTTGTTTTCAAAATGAATTCAGAAAGTGAGACACCCACTTGAAACATTTTCTCTTGGATAAATCTTTGAGACCTGCCCCAGATCCAGGTAAACAGGAGCCACTGTCCAGCAATCTTCTTCCAAGAGTACACTGGTGAGCACTGGCTCTGCTTCCAGTTCCTGGGCTTCTCCCTCTTCAGTATACTCTGCAGCAGTTCCACCTCCCAAGTCCTTGTTTGAGAGGGGTAAGACATCAGTACTTTTTCAAAAATCATAAGTGCAGGTCACCATCTGAGGGACCTCTAAGAAAAAGAGGCAGAGATCACCTTACTCAACCTTGTCAAGGGATAGCACAAGGCCTGATTATGGTCCCTCTGCCAAATTGATGTGTACCAGCTAAAGAACAGCCCCTCACAGTTGTCTGCACTATTGGTGCAATGCTGCTTTCTGGGCGCTTGGCATTGACAGTAGAGCTATCCATATCAGTATTGGTTCCATCAACACAAATGTCATCTGCACAGTCTGTTCCGGCACCAAGGGTCTCTAGTTTAAGGTCAGTGGTACCAACTCTATTGGCAGCAAGAAATTTGATGGTGTCCACCCTTTCATCACCAGGGAGAATTCCAATGTCAGTACTGAGTGCATATACACCTGTAAGAAATGTCCCTACCTGAACTATGTTTTCCACAACTCTCCCACCTCTTGTTGGGTGGAGGGAGCTTCAGGAAGTCTCCACGGTTTTCCAAGTTACATTAAACCGCTTCAGGCATTGCTTGTTCATTTGAATTAGAGAATTTATGGAAATTTCCCTTGAGCATTTTGGTCTCCAAAACTGTAAACTAGCCTCTTTAGAAATGAGAAAATAACCTATCTGTATTTTGACTTCTCTGAAGATCTTGATTGGCTGGATTCCATCATGCCAAACGCTTTTGAAAACCACCTTTTTGGTCATTCTGTTACATATATAAAAATATACCAATTCTGACATAAATTATGCTTGAAGTTTGATTCTCACTTGTCAAGGAACAGAATAATTGAACAGTCCATCAGGCATTGAGGCACTGGCAAGTTTGTCTGTGGACACAACTGATGGTACAGGGCTGTAATGGCCACTTGCCCCTTGTAAGCACCTCCTGCTGGCCAGGTTCTTGCCTGCACTCTCTACTGTGCAGTAGGTCTTCAGCAACTCAGACCTCCAGCTGAGTCACACATGGTCTGTATGTGAAACAAACAAAACAGACCCCTTCTGTGGTAACCCAATCCAACGAACGGTTGGCCCTCTCCAAGGCCCTCAGTCCCGTCTCTGGGCCTGATTAATGTAACCACTTCAGGTATTGCCCCCTTCTCGGGCTCCAAACAAAACTTGTTGCCGCCTCCAACCTTTGGCCACTCTGCCTGTGGCTGGTGGGGGGACCTGGGCCCGTCCACTATTCCGGGTCTCAACCCAGGGACCCATGACTAACAGCCATATGCTGCTTCCTTCACTAACGGCTATTATTGCATTCCCTGGGCTGCTTCCTACTCTGTCCCATCGGCTTCTTGAGTCCTGGGCCTGTTCCCTGTTTAAGCAGGATCTCTCCCAGGCCTTCTTACCTAGAGAGTCTGTTAACAGTTTTTGCCATGGGCGGTGCATATCATAGGCTGTGGGAAGCTATGCCGCCCCAAACCACCCGGCGTGGCCCCACCCACACTCTGCTCAGAAGGCCCACTCCGGCTTGCCCTTCCTCTTTGGCCCCAGCCCAGGCAGGCTGGGTGTTTCTAGGGAAGCATGCTTGGGCTAGGGTGGCCGTGGCCGGGACTTGGGGTGGCGGGGCTGCTCGGGGGGAGGGGAGAGCTGCCGGCATTGCCTGCCCTGTGTTCAGGGGAGGAGGGCTGGGGGTGCTTGGGGGCATGCACCGCCCGCCTGACGCTTGGGGAGCGGGCTGGCAGCCACGGGAAGGGGCGGCTCTGTGCTTCAGCAGCGGAGGGGGGGGATGGGGCCAGCTGGGGGCTAGCCTCCCTGAGCTGGCAGGTCACCCACTGCCCATGGTCTTTGCCCTGTTTTCTCACGGTTCTTTCTCCCAGGCCTCTGTGCCTGGAGAGCTTCACAGTCCTATCCCTGTTTAGGAAGGGTTTCTCCCCAATCTCTTTACCTATGGACTCTCCCAGCCTTCCACTCCTGGTCCCAGCCAGTGACTGCTCTGTCCAGCTGCTGCAGTTTCTTCAGGCACCCAGGAACACCATTTTTCCTTCTCTGGCTCCAGCCAGCAACTGAGCTGTCCAGGTCCTGCAACTCCTTTCATATGAGCCTGCTAGGCTCTGATTGGCTGCCTCCCCTGCAGCTTAGAGAACCCAGCTCTACTGCCCTTTCTTTGGGGGCATGGTGTGATAGGGACTGCAGGACCTTCCGGAGGGCCCCAACGGACCCGGTACACCCTATCACAAGGGCCAAAAATTTTAAGTGCTAGCAAAGGGGACCCCGACCTGTCTTGTGCTAGAACCCGATCAAATGATGTCTCCAGTGATGTGGAATTACAAGTAGTCAGTTAGCCGTTTCTAACTGACAGTAGCAATATTTGACAGTAACATGACTAAAAGTTCTGCTGTTGCAAACCAGATAGTTTAATTTTGTGTAAGGACAGATAATTTTAGATCTGGATCGTGACAGTCCTATAGCTGTTTAAGAAAAATAAACACAGGTGACCATCTTTATTTCTTCCTATATGTGGAAAGTTGGCCAGATTTTTTGCACCATTTTTATTGTATTTGTTAAGGGAGGGCTCCACAATTAAAAGAGAGGACTAGTTTGTTTTTAAAAAGTGTACTGCATATCCTGCTAATACTTCTACACAATACATGTGGGCAAAAGCTTATTCGGATGGTTGGCATAACTTGAATATTACTTAATGCCAGATTTAGTATAGCATCTCTAAAGGCCCCAAAGCTTTTGTTTCCTGGATGAAAATGTGACTGTATAAATATCTCAGAAATCTACAAATCACTGTATCAAACAATTCAAAATTCCCCCCATAGTTAATGTACCAGTTTTTAAGCATCATGATAGAATAACAAGCACTACTAAGTTATAGGTTTCAGAGTAGCAGCCGTGTTAGTCTGTATTCGCAAAAAGAAAAGGAGTACTTGTGGCACCTTAGAGACTAACAAATTTGTTTGAGCATAAGCTTTTGTGAGCTACAGCTCACTTCATTGGATGCATAGTGAGGTGTAGCTCACGAAAGCTTATGCTCAAATAAATGTGTTAGTCTCTAAGGTGCCACAAGTCCTCCTTTTCTTTTTTCTAAGTTATAGACACTAAAGAAACCCCCAGTCACATTTTCATCCAGGTTTTCTAGTAGGAAATTGAGCCCAGCAATATGAGATTGCAAAGAGAAGCTGCCTTTTCTTTTCTCACAAAGTAGACAGCCACAAGAACTCTAGTCTTAAGACAGTGCAAAGCTGCTTTAGAGGAGGCTTAGTCTTTTGCTACTTCAGCCCCAAGGACTAGGGGTGAAAGTCACCCTCATGCAGAGAGCCCTTATGAAGTTTATACATGACTTAAACCTCTCTACTGCCCTTTTCTGGGGTGGGTTGAGGCAGGGCCACAGTGCTTCCAGCAGGGGGCTTCTGGACCTAGTCCACCCCATCACAGGGGGTCTGTCCAAGGGGCTGGTACCCTGGCGCCCCCTGCACACCCCCTGAAACTGATTGGTGGCTCCCCAGGAGGCCACAGATGTCTAGTTGAGAAACTGTTTTTCTGGAGGATGCTGGTGGTGTGCAGATGCGGATGTAGATTCATATAAAAGGTGGAGTTCAGATGGCAGGTCAGATACAATTTGATTACTGTGGATGTGGATTGAATGTGGATCTACATTTTTGTATCCGCTCAGGGCTCTGCTGATTCTTCACTGGGGCTTCTAGGTGTTACTGTGACACAAATATTACCAGTGTGTGTGTTGCTCTAGTGCATTATGGTTTTACAGGTTATTTGCCCTCTGAAGTACATTTAATTTTGGATGTAGAGTTATTAAATCTATGTTAATTGGTTATAGCAGTTGTTATTGTCATACTCGTTCCATGATACCACATGCAGACTTGTGTAAGCTTGATATTTTAACTTTTTAACTAAAGCTACGTGTGTCCCCTTTTTAGGTCAGTTCTGTTTCATTTCTGATGTATTTTTCTTGTTCTGACACTATATTTTTTCTGCAAAAAGGAGTACTTGTGGCACCTTAGCGACTAACCAATTTATTTGAGCATAAGCTTTCGTGAGCTACAGCTCACTTCATCGGATGCATGTAGTGGAAAATACAGTGGGGAGATTTTATATACACAGAGAACATGAAACAATGGGTGTTACTATACACACTGTTGATTGGAATTAATTTGCAAACTGGATACAATTAACTGAGGCTTGAATAAAGACTGGGAGTGGATGTGTCATTACACAAAGTAAAACTATTTCCCCATGTTTATCCCCCCCCCCCCCCACTACTGTTCCTCACACGTTCTTGTCAACTGCTGGAAATGGCCCACCTTGATTATCACTACAAAAGGTTCCCCCCTCCCTGCCCCCCACTCTCCTTCTGGTAATAGCTCACCTTACCTGATCACTCTTGTTACAGTGTGTATGGTAACACCCATTGTTTCATGTTCTCTGTGTATATAAAATCTCCCCACTGTATTTTCCACTACATGCATCTGATGAAGTGAGCTGTAGCTCACAAAAGCTTATGCTCAAATAAATTTGTTAGTCTTTAAGGTGCCACAGGTACTCCTTTTCTTTTTGCAGATACAGACTAACACGGCTGCTACTCTGAAACCTATATTTTTTCCCTCTTTCCTGGTTCAACCTTGCAAAATTGCCATTGAAATTCATCAGTCCAGGCACAAGATTCTCTTGTGTTTTACTTGCCCATCGAAAAATTTATTGTAGGGAAGTTGCTGTGTAGATTTTGAAAGACTACAAATACAATATTTTTATTTTCATAGCATCTTTCAGGGAAACTATATCACAAAACACTTTACAAAGTTAAATGGATTTGCAAAGTGAAAATGAAGTCGCATATGGAGAGAGAAAAAAGTATAGACAAGAAGAAAAGATGTCCATCCACTCTAACCCTTTCCCCCCTTCTTTTTTGTAGTTGCTGATATGTGTTCAAGATGAGTGGGATAGGAGAAAATTCCTCTGACCCATCCAGGGCAGAGTCAAGAAAGCGCAAGGAATGCCCTGATCAGCTTGGACCCAGGTAGATAACTTGTGTTTTGAAGAAGTGGTTCATTAATATTTTGAAGAAGTAAATGACTACATAAAGGCTAAATATTCTTCTCTTTCTAGAATTGTCTGTGTGGCTCCTACTCTAGGTGTGCATGCATCCCGTGCACAAGATTGAAATCTCTGAACGCCAGTTTCTGTCAGGGCACACCTGCACCCTGTGTGCCTCTCTAAGCTTCCCTTGTTAGTGCATAAAGGGCAAAATGGCCACAGTTGTCTCTCAGTTCCCTCTCCCATTTATAGCAGTGAGACAAAACCAAAGGATCATTTGGTAATAAATATCTAACAGTTGTTGATATTTGTTTACAGATAACATCAGTGTCTAAAGAAAACCATTACTTTGGGAAAGCATGTCTGCCATTAATGCATACAGACTTCTTTCACCACAACATTTCCAACATTTATCCCCATTCAATCTCTATGGTTTTTTTTTTTTAAATCTGACTGGTATAAGAAACCATTGAAACAGTATTTTAAAGAAATATTCTTTGACCATGCGACAGACTGAGGTTGCTGTTCCTCTTTTTCAGATCAAATCCTATTCCTCTGGTGTAATTTGTCTATCCACGTTCTTTTCCCAGTATATCATATATGGATATTTTTGTTAAGAAAGTTATCTGTAAAGATTAATACAAATTAGTTATATTTTTTCCCCTAATTGACCAGACGCCATCACTTCTACTAACATGAGCTTTTTGTATAAAACAACTTACTGCCTAACTTGAAAGTACTGGTACAAAGGGAGAGTGGGCCATTTCAAGTTAGTTTTGATCTCTAAATAGGTTCGAAAAGTTTCTTTACTGAATAGCTGGCCAAAAATATTCATTCCATGGTTCTCCTAATCTTTTTAAAACTGTGTGGTTCATAATTTGGGTTAAGATCTGGATTATTTGCAATGGGTATCATTGATGAGGGAGAAAAGTTTATCTTATATCTAGTTCTATCCCTAACCCATGGAGTAGCCTTTGCTAAAGGATATGTATAAATTTCTGGAGAGCATGATTTTTAAAAATTAATCCATGGTAGTCTAGCAATAGTTACACCACCACAATTTTCTTGTTCAATAAAGACCCAGTGTTTGGCTGAGTTAGAGAGCTCCAGTCCACTGCTAGAATCATAGAAGATTAGGGTTGGAAGAGACCTCAGGAGGTCATCTAGTCCAACCCCTTCTCAAAGCAGGACCAACACCAACTAAATCATCCCAGCCAGGGCTTTGTCAAGCCGGGCCTTAAAAACCTCTGAGGATGGAGATTCCACCGCCTCCCTAGGTAACCCATTCCAGTGCTTTACCACCCTCCTAGTGAAATAGTGTTTTCTAATATCCAACCTAGACCTCCCCCACTGCAACTTGAGACCATTGCTCCTTGTTCTGTCATCTTTTGCCACGGAGAACAGCCGAGCTCCATCCTCTTTGGATCCCCCTGCCCTTCAGGTAGTTGAAGGCTACTATCAAATCCCCCCTCACTCTTCTCTTCTGCAGACTAAACAAGCCAGTTCCCTCAGCCTGTCCTCGAAAGTCATGTGCCCCAGCCCCCTGACCATTGCTTTGAGCTGGCTGACTTATTAGTACCATAGAATATTTGGAACAGCTAGTCCATCCTGTTTTAATTGGTCTGTACAAAATATCTGCATGCAGTTGGTCTTTTCTGGTTTCATATAAATTTTAACAACATCCTCTGTATTCCTGCTAGGATGTTCTCTGGGAGGATTACGTAAAGATTTTGAAACCAAGAAAGATATCCTTGCTGAAATGTTCATTTTGAGTAAGGCTATTCTTCCTAACCAAGAAAGTATATACTTCCCCCTCAGCTCTCCAGATTTTTTTCATTTGCTGAAGTCGTGGTTTGACATTTAAATCATAGAGCTCTTCTACACTGTTTGAGATTTGAATTCTCAGGGTTCTTGTACCCAAATGTTTTCTAGAGGAATGACTTCTGAGAATCTGGCAAATTGATAGCTAGCATTTCAGATTTGGTGTAATGTACTTTAAATCCAAATGCTTTCCCAAAGTCATGGATTTTCTTAGACACTAATTTTAGGGAAACTTTTGTGTTAGATAAAAATAATATATCACCATATATAAAGCTATTTTCTGATGTGTTCCTTCAAGTTTTATTCCTGTGATAAATTCATTATTCTTTATCCGCTGTGCAAAAGGCTACATGGCCAATGCAAAAAGTAAAGAAGACAATGGACATCTTTTCCTACTCCTTCTGTGTAATTCAAACAGGGCAGATTTAATGTTGTTAAATTGCACCACTGCTTTTGAATTGATTATGAAGAACCTTTATCCATTTAAGGAACTAAGGGGCCAATGTTCATCTGGGACAGGACTTGAAACAAAAAGCTCTACTCTAGTCTATCAGAAGCTTTCTGTGGATCAAGTGATGATAAAAAAAAATGGATCTTTTTGATCTGGCATTATGGATGATTCCAAGTACTCTCCAAATATTGTCTGACATTTATCTATCCTTAACGAATACAGTTTGATTTGGGTTTATATTAAGACGGTCGATTAATCGCAGTTAACTCATGTGATTGACTAAAAAAAAAAAAGAATCGCGATTAAAAAATGAATCGTGATTAATCGCACTGTTAAAAAATAAAATACCAATTGAAATTTATTAAATATTTTGCATGTTTTTCTACATTTTCAAATATATTGATTTCCATTACAACACAGAATACAAAGTGTACAGTGCTCACTTTATATTATTATTTTTGATGACAAATATTTGCACTGTAAAAATGATAAAAGAAATAGTATTTTTCAATTCACCTCATACAAGTACTGTAGTGCAGTCTCTTAGTTGTGAAAGTGTAACTCACAAATGTAGAATTTTTTTGTTATATAACTAAAATCAAAAATAAAACAATGTAAATCTTTAGAGCCTACAAGTCCACTCAGTCCTACTTGTTGTTCAGCCAATTGCTAAGACAAACAAGTTTGTTTACATTTATGGGAGATATTCCTGCCTGCTTCTTATTTACAATGTCACCTGAAAGTGAGAACAGCCGTTTGCATGGCACTTTTGTAGCTGGCATTGCAAAGTATTTACGTGCCAGATATGCGAAACATTCGTAGGCCCCTTCATGTTTCAGCCACCATTCCAAAAGACATGCTTCCATGCTGATGATGCTCATTAAAAATATAATGCGTTAATTAAATTTGTGACTGAACTCCTTGGGGGAGAATTGTATGTCTCTGGCTCTGTGTTTTACCTGCATTCTGCCATATATTTCATGTTATAATTGTGTTGGATGATGACACAGCACATGTTCGTTTTAAGAATACTTTCACAGCAGATTTGACAAAATGCAAAGAAGGTACCAATGTGAGATTTCTAAAGATAGCACTCAACCCAAGGTTTAAAATCTGAGAGGGAGAGGGTATGGAGCATGCTTTCAGAAGTCTTAAAAGAGCAACACTCCAATGTGAAAACTGCAGAACCTGAACTACCAAAAAAGAAAATCAACCTTCTGCTGGTGGCATCTGACTGAGATGATGAAAATGAACATGCGTCGGTCCACTCTGCTTTGGATCATTATCGAGCAGAACCCGTGATCAGCATGGACGCATGTCTTCTGGAATGGTGGTTGAAGCATAAAGGGGACATATGAATATTTAGCGCATCTGGCACGTAAATATCTTGTGACGCCGGCTACAACAGTGTCATGTTCTCACTTTCAGGTGACATTGCAGCCCACTTCTTGTTTACATTATCTCCTGCAAGTTGTAAAACTTGTTTGTCTGAGTGATTGGCTGAAGTAGGACTGAGTGGACTTGTAGGCTCTAAAGTTTTACATTGTTTTGTTTTTGAATGCAGTTACTTTTTGTATGTAATTCTACATTTGTAAATTCAACTTTAATTATAAAAAGATTGCACTACAGTGCTTGTATTAGGTGAATTGAAAAATACTATTTCTTCTAGTATTTACAGTGCAAATAATTCATAATTAAAAATAAATATAAAGTGAGCACTGTACACTTTGTATTCTGTGTTGTAACTGAAATTAATATACAGTAACTCCTCACTTAAAGTCATAGAATCATAGAATAACAGAGTTGGAAGGGACCTGTGGAGGCCATCTAGTCCAACCCCCGGCCCAGAGCAGGACCAATCCCAACTAAATCATCCCAGCCAGGGCTTTGTCAAGCCTGACCTTAAAAACTTCTAAGGAAGGGGATTCCACCACCTCCCTAGGTAACGCATTCCAGTGTTTCACCACCCTCCTAGTGAAAAAGTTTTTCCTAATGTCCCGGTTAACGTTGTTTTGTTATTACGTTGCTGATCAATTAGGGAACATGCTCGTTTAAAGTTGTGGAATGCTCCCTTATAACGTTGTTTGGCAGCCGCCTGCTTTGTCCACTGCTTGCAGGAAGAGCAGCCTGTTGCAGCCAGCTGGTGGGGGCTTGGAACCAGGGTGGACCGGCAGGCCCCCCCATCAGCTCCCCGCTCCCCTAAGTTCCCTGTGTGGCAGCCGCCCAGAAGGCTATCAATTGCTGGCAGTTCAGCTGTCCCTCCCCCCACTGCTATGTGCTGCTCCTGCCCTCTGCCTTGGAGCTGCTCCCGGGAGCCTCCTGCTTGTTTGCAGGAGGGAGGGAGAAAGAGGGAGGCTAATGTCAGGGTGTCCCCCTCCCCCTTGCTCTGCCCCCCACTTATCCCTTCTCCATATAGAGCAGGGTGGGGACATGACAGGGCTCAGGGAGGAGAGAACTTGCTAGCCGCAGCTGCTGTCTCAACTTCCTAATATACTTAAAAGGGCAGTGTACTTAGAGTGGGGTCAGCGTACTTAAAGGGGCAATGCACATCTCTCTCTCTCTCTCTCTCCCCCCCCCCCACACACAGGGTGTGTGTCTTGTCTGCCATGCTGTCTCCCCTCCCTCCTTTCAAGCTGCCTTGTAGAGTGTGAGGCTACATTAACAACAATGTATTAACCCTTGAGGGCTCAGCTGAATGCTAGTTCATCATTTAGCAGTAAGGTATTCCCTGGGAAATATCCCACCCTCTTCCACCCTCTAACTTCACCACCTCAACCAAGCTTCACAATCATCGTTGCTGTGTACAGTATTGTGTGTGTGTGTATATATATTGTGTGGTGAAAAAAATTTCCCTGGAACCTAACCCCCCATTTACATTTATTCTCATGGGGAAATTGGATTTGTTTAACATCGTTTCGCTTAAAGTTGCATTTTTCAGGAACATAACTACAACGTTAAGCAAGGAATTACTGTATTTGAAAATGTAGAAAAGATCCAAAAATATTTAAATAAATGGTATTCTATTGTTTAACAGTGCGATTAATTTTTTTCATTGCTTGACAGCCCTAGTTTATATAAACTGAGAGTATGGACTGCAGTTGGCTCACTAGTATTTTTGTTAAGTTGTTTATGTCATGCGTCTATAAGAGCTGCATAAGGTAAGGTCTTTTTCAATTTTAGGGAAAACAACAGCTTCTTTTCATAGGTTTGTGGAAGTTTCTTCCCTAACGGAATGGCATTGAAGGTACCCCACAAGGAACCCACTAATACCTTATTAAATACCTTGTAAACTTCACCTGCAAAGCCATCAGATCCTGGAATTTTACCACTTTTTATTCTTCCTATTGCCTCTAAGATTTCCTATTCTGTTATTTCTTTATCCGTAGCACATTTTCTATAAATTTAACCAGTTGGGGTTAATTTTCCTATAAATCTCCCCTTTTTTGTTTTTCTTAAAAAAAAACTTTTCCTTAAATGTATTCCTTCCCAAAAAACAACAACCCCCAAGCAAACAAACAAACTCCCCTTTTTCCTCCTTGGTGTGCTGTGTCACAGTCACTTCAATGGTGGACTCAGACTTCAGGCTTCCAACCTGCCCATCTTGTGACAGTCTCGCCGACCCTTTTAGATTGTTACAACCATGATTAATTTTGAGCCAGTGAAAGCTGTGTGCCTGACCAGTGCCCTGTCCACCGATCCTTCTCAAGAACAAGAAAATCCATGGACATTCTGCTGATATTATGTATGCCGGACCAATCTATGAAAGACAGTTTTGACCTAGAAGAACAGGCATCAATCTCTTTAAGATGGGACCTTCTACTTCCAAGTTTCAATCTCTCTGTGTCCCTATCAGCCAGGATCCAACTGCCAAGACTGGTATAATAAGAAGTCGAACCTGGCAACATTGACAAGTCAAAACCCATGGCTGCCAAAGACCACCTCAGCAGCTGTGGCTACTCCAAACCACTAAAGACTGGTATTGCACTGAGACGAGATAGATCACAGCAGTGGACCAAACATTGTTCCCAGCAACTATCTTCTTCTCCAAAGAAAGGGAAAGCCTAAGAAGAGCTGTTTGCCTTCACTCTGTTCCTGAGAACTGAGCATAAAGCCCTTTCATGCTACAGAAACAAGCAACATTGGTTCAATGTTTGGCTCACCACCAAAAGGCCCTAGGGCTGCTTTGATACCTACTCAATCTGGTACTGACTCCGCAACACTTAAAATGTCAACTCAGCACCCAGTAGCACTTCTGGACTGTCCACACATATCTCAGAACTGGGGACAAATTCTATAACCAGACCCAAAATGTCGCAGCACCTAGGAGTCTACATGTTGGCTGCTAAGTGCTAATGGCAGAGAATGTTCACTACAGATATGAGAAATTCTATTGCAAAGTACGAAGCCCTCCACAAGTAGAATATATTGTGGAAAATATTCATCGGTTAGGAAGTCCCCCTCTCTCTTAGGCATCTCAACATCATCCTCATTGGTCCTATGAGGCGTCCCTATGAACCTCTTTCTGAATGTTCTCTTCACCTTCTTATTCTCAGAACTGCCTTTTTTACTGGCTGTTACATCAGCCAACTGGGTCAGTGAACGCCAAGCCCTCATGGCTGGATCCCGCTCCTTCTACCCTGTTTCACTGAGACAAGGTGATGTTGAGACCTCATCCTAAATTTATTCCAAGAGTTGTTTCAGATTTCTTTTAAACCTTCTAGTGTTCTTTTCAAAACCCCAGTCTTTCCTAGCGAAATGCAGATGTTTATTTATAGGACAAAGTCTTTTAGACTTTCCCTCAGTCTTGTTTGTTGTTTGAAATAGTGCTGCTAAAGGGCAAGTCATCTTCTCTCAGAGAATTTCTAAATGGATTACCCAGCTCACTTCAATCTGCTACCACATGTCTGGCATACCCCTGCCACCAGACATTAAGGCACATTCAGCTAAAGCTCAAGCTATCTTTTATGCATGTTTCAGAAATATTTCCATATTTGAGATCTGCAAGGTGGCTACTTTGAGTAGTCCCCTCTCACTTAAGCTCTGCACCTATGACTTGGCTGCAAGATCAGATACCAGCTTTGGGAAGGCAGCATTGCAATCATTTAATTAGTGGCAGCTAGGACTCCTCAGTCCCACCTTTCCGATGGGGGTACTGCCAGTCACCTACAGTGGGATCCACATGGACAAATATATGAAAAGAAGAGAACAGTTACTTACCTTGCAGTAACTGTGTTCTTCAAGATGTGTGTGGGGACCCCATGACCTACCCTTTATGTCTCCTATTTCAGAGACTCATTTGCTGAGATTCTGAATTGGTGAGGGAACTGAGGGACTGTTGTGGCCACTGTGCCCTTTATACCCGTTGGCTGAGGGGCCTGGGGGCATGCAGGGCATAGGGTCAGCCAGGGCTGATGAAAGGAAAGGCGGGGACAATTTTATTGGGGCCCTGCGCTCAGAGAATCGCCCAAAATATCTGTGTAAGTAAAGTGAAATGGGGACAGGGGGCCCAAATTTCCCTCCATGGGTTTGGGTGTAGCCCCCACAGACGCTGCTGTTCAAAGATGCCAATCTCATGCATGCACATCTAGAGTGGGAGCCACATGGACAAAAGAACCACAGTTACTGCAAGGTAAGTAATCAATCTTTATATTTTTTTCTTATAGGTAAAATAAAGTCCACACACTTTTCACACTCATTAGGCAATGGCCAACTAAATTCTTATTCCAGCAGGGAGTCACTACACAACTATTCCATTCAGACAAATCTAAGCTGTTGACCCTTGTAATAAATCTAATATATTTTTGAGACCCCGCTCATGCAAAGGAGGTACAGTTCATGTTGCCATCTGGATAAAGACGGGGTAGCTTGAGTAAATAGCTTTCTCTGGCACTCACTATGAAGAGGAATTCTTCAGTCATTTCAAACTACAGTGTAGGATTTGCCCTTTTGTCTTTTATTGACATTTTAGAGACTTTTGACATAAAATAATAAAAAATTACCTCAATTACCGTATATACACGTTCATAAGCCGAATTTTTTTTTAAGTAAAAAAGGGAAGCATCAGAGAAGGGGATTCGGCTTACGAACGGGTATAAAGAGGGGGAGAGGTGGGACACAGCGCCGCCCCCACCCCCACAACAGAGAGGGCAAGGAGAGGCAGCAGAGACAGAAGGGAAGAGGCAGGGCCAGAGTCTTTCCTCTTCTGGCCACGCTGTTCTCCTCCAAACCTCCGAAGCAGCTATAGCAGCTCTGGGACTGGCAGGCTGCGGCTGCACCTCCCAGCCTCCCGGAGCAGCTCCGGCCAGGCCAGAGACATCCTCCCTGGCCCACCCCAGGTAAGGTGGGACGGGATGGGATGGGGAGAGTGTGGGGATCCTGGCCTATGGGAGGGATTACGTGGGGAGCGGTCATGTGGGGAGGTCCTGGGTTGGGGTGGGGTCGTGTGGGGGGTGGTCACAGGGGTTACTCCCCTGACCCCCAGCTTCTTCCCCCCCCCCGCCCAAATTTCCCCACCGGTTGCTGTCCCCGCTCATCAGGGTAAGTTGCTGGTGGGCCAGGACATTTTGTTTACTTATGTTTACCTCCATGCCTGCGATGCTCGAGGTAAACAAATGGTCTTGGCCCGCTAGTGGCTTATCCTGATAGGCTGGGAGCCAAAGTTTGGCGACCCCTGAATTATAAGGTCGGCTTATGAATGGGTCATAAAAATTTGCCATTTTTACTTATCCATCTTGCGGGGGGGGGCGGGAGGGGTTGGCTTATAAACGAACCAGCTTATGATCGAGTATATATGGTACTTTATTAAAACTGAAAGAATTTTAAAACCCAACTTAGTATTCAGCATTTATGCGAGTGGTTAATCATTGCCTTTCACGTGGGTTGGACAATGGAAATAGGTTAGTTGGTTTAACTTTTGTTTCTGGGCAGTTTCACTTTCTCATGTACTAACAAAATGTTGTTTTCCTTGAGTTCTTAACATGGCAGGGAGGTGCATTAGTGATTTTGTTTAAAATTTTTTTGCATATATTTTTTTTTAAATTTTGAACCCCATCTCCAAAAGCTGACTGCTTGGGAACAAACAAGTGGACTTTTTGTTCACTTTTGTTCACTTTTGAGCTAATTTGTTTATTCTAACATGGACATTTCTACTCAAGAAAGAGTAGGTCTATGAGGTTTTTTTTGTTTTATTTCTTTGATGTTGTTAAATCTTCTTCAAGATCCTAATCTCAACTTTGAACTGTCAGTCATCAGAAGGTGAACAAACAGTTGTTAAAAATAACACATTTTAACCTCGTCTTTCAGCCCTAAAAGAAGCACTGAGAAACGTAATCGTGAGCAGGAGAATAAATACATAGAAGAACTTGCAGAGCTGATTTTTGCAAATATTAATGATATTGACAACTTTAACTTTAAACCTGACAAATGTGCAATCTTGAAAGAAACTGTGAAGCAAATTCGTCAGATAAAAGAACAAGGTAAGAAGACTAGTTAATTGGCTTTGAATATTTTAATTTCTTTGTTTATTTTGGGGTTTTTGGCAAGCCTGGTATTCACTTCAAATTCTCTTCAATTTATCTGTGGTTATTTAAATCACTAGTGAAGTAGGTAGTGATATAATTTAGGTGAAAGGTGTTAAATATCATTTTTGGTGGTGTCTAAAATAGGCTTGATATAAAATTTAGCCGCTGTCTGGAGGGTGGTGAGAGTGAGTCAGCCTGATGTGTGTATTCATCTTCTAATGGAACTAAATTCTGTGGTATTTGTTTGTCATAGAGTTTAAAGTTGTAATACAGGTGAAAGAGTTGTAATACACAAAAGATGAGCTAGTTCAGCATAAGGAATAATCCAAAAGTGTGGAATATGAAAGTTTTCTTAATTCCAGTTCTTGCTCTCCTTTGCACAGATGAATAGATGTTGTGCACTAAACTATCCCTGTCCCCTAAACTCTAACATCATATCCTGAACTACAATAGATTTAAAAGTACCCTAATCTCTAGTCAGAATTCCATTGTAAATGTTAGACAAGAGAACATGACAGTTTGCTTCCGGGGTTTGTCTAGGAGATCAGCTGTTTCTTTTCTTTTGTAATTTTTTCCTATTAAAGAAAAAACTTTAAGAAACAATGGCTTTAAATGTTTTTTGTGATGCCAGTCAATCTAAGTTGGACCGGCTGGAACAGTACCTTGAATGGATGGAGCCAATTTGTACTCCTGAAGTATGTGCATGTTGCTTTATTTTAGGGCTAAAAGGAGATTGTCTCTTTATAATCTGTTTTTGGAGACATTCTTTTAAATTCCATACCCTTTCATCTATATCTTTCACATTATCAATATTACAGGATTCACCGCTTTAACTTTCTTAGGGAAGGTGGTGCTCCCTATTCCATATCAAGTGTGTGTGCAAATAAAGAACTACACAGCTGTACATTCTAGGATGCTTAATTGAGGGAGACTCTGCAATAGAATCACCCTTGTAATAGATAGCTAGGATGATATGTAGTTTGATGCAACTGGAGATTGGATTAATGGAGACATGAAAATATGATGATGTCTGTTCTAGAAACCAGATGTCTTAATTAAGAAGTAAGATATTCCAGGATATGTGTTGCATTCGGTTTTCACCACAACTTGGGTGTGATCACATCTGTACTGCATAGCAGCAATTTTCTGGCGGCAGGAAACATTTTGTCCCAGTCGGTTTTAAGATATTTTTGTTGGTGCCACCAGAAAAGTTTTACTGTGTAAGAGCAAAGAAACAGCCTATTAGTGTTGCTAACTGTTGAGATTCTATTATGAGCCTTGTGATATTGGATGATTTTCTTATAACCCTGACTCCTGAACCCTTCTGAATATGTAAAAATCTCAGCTTTCATTTAAAAAAAAAAATCCTCGTGGTTGTGGAGAAAATCTTGAAAATGTCACGAGTGTACCCTAATGGCTCAGAAACCAGAGGATAAATACAAATTAGCCCCAAATTTAAATCTCCTGGATTTAAGCCAATCTTGTGATTTTGAGTGCTGTGATTTAAGATATTTTTAATGTGAGGGATTGGTAATACTGCAGATGGGTATCTGGGATTCTCCTGAATTGGTGGGAGGCCAGATTGTAAAGACATTGAGAAAGCAAGTTTCCCACTGTCAAATGCCAAATTTAATTCCTTGTTTCTCTCCATTCCTCACATCACAGAAGTGGCCACTTACAGTGTCACCAGAGTCTTTCACTTGCTGTTTGGTTTAAAAAGTTGAATCAGAAATACTGGAAAACTTTTTGTGCAATTCATTTTTTCTCCCGCATATCGCAAATCAGGCAGTGCTTTGGGGAGAGGTGTCTGGATTGTTCATAGTGCAGGTGAAAGGCAATGGCCTTCAGAAAAATCAAGGGAGCCTAAAGAGAAAAAAATTAAAAATATATATCATAGAAATTAAACAAAGAATGCTAAAGGAAGAACAACTGGGAGAAATTAAGCAAAGCAAAAAGAGCTAGTAATATTTTTTGTTACTGACAAAAAGCAGTGTGAATCAACTGTGCCTCTGTCCACTCCCTTTCTACGTAAAGCACCTGAATGGCAGATTGTGTGTCCGTTGACAATGAAGTCGTTATATTTGCTTTGTCAGTAGCTATTTTTCTTATGAAATAATAATCAAATGAATGTTATTTTTTAATATGGTTTGATAAACAATGCAGCTTTGCCACCAGTTGTCTTGAATATTACCGTACCAATGGGTCAGCCAAAATACAGTAATCCTAAATGTTATCTTTTAATGACAGAGAGCATTTTATTTCATGTTTGAGTAACAATTTATCGCAATGACTTCTCAGAGCTGATTGGCACCTACATTTGATAGGGTGATTCTGTGTGGGAACATGATTTGCTCTCAGTTTATTTCTGTGGCTAATAGTTGTGGCTGGGATCGTGCCCCCCAATTTTTTTTTTTCTTGTGGAGCTACCACCCCCTACGACAGATGGATGTGCCCCATTTTCCACTTTTTTCTCTCTCTCTAGTGCTTTTCTGACTCTCTCTCTCTTGCTCTCTTATTTTTTTAACTGTTTAAAATTTTATTTTTGGTTCTTATTTGCTCTTGCTTGGTGTCTCACTCTCCCTATTCCCACTCAGCAGAAGATAACATGCTTCTTGATGTGAGGGGAGTCCAGTGGTAGCTTCATGAAGCTACTTGAATATGCTCTTACAGCTTGTCTTGATGCTATGGGAGAAGAGGTGAGACATTTTGGCCTGCGGGCTGCTAGGGGAGCCTGCATCCTCTTCCATGAACATCCTTAGCTAGATTAATAGATCAATGGATTTATGTATATAAGGTAATTTTGCGTCTGATTTCCTGATTTGCATATGCAGATATGCACTACTTAGTCAATATGAGATAACAGTAGAACAAAGCATCTACAGAAGCCCACTATGTACTTACTTTTCCAAGCTCAAAGGCTTCATGTATAAATAATTGAGCAAACATTTCTGAGGCAGGCTAGAATATTATGAATAATAATTACTGCAACAAGTGGTAATAGTTTGCTGCCCTGGGGGAATGAAAGATATGCATTAAATCAGTTATCCTAGATGAGCTTGATTTGTTCCATGTGAGTCTTCACCTGAGAACAATTAGACTGTGTCTGTTGGCCATTTGAGCCTTTACCTAAAACTTATAGTTGTTATAGAGCAGACTTTAATCCTTTCTCAGGGGTATTGCAAAACACTGAAATCTTCAAATGAAATTAACAATGTCTCAGGATCTAGAAATAGTGATTAAAGGACTTGCTGAGCATTCCTTTAAGTCAGATGATACTACAGCATTGATTTGAAGATTTCTGGATGGAAGCAAATTTATCTTGGTGGTACCTCAGTGGAAATGGCTTAATTTTTACTTATCATTTTAAGAAAGGCTGGAATGCAGCAATTGATTTACAAGGGACATTCTGTTACCAAACACAAATTACACAAATTAAACATAAAAGTCAGTCTCACAATACAGTACAAATATATCTCTGCCTAATATCACAGAAAGCAGGAACCTAATCAAGGCAAACATACTTAAGAGCTAATTATGATTTTAATTTTGCTTTAAATGCCTCATGTTTTTGGCAAGTACTTCATCATGTCAGACTGGGAATTCTGAGCTTTGGTTGCATTCATTATATAAATATAATAAGTTTTAAATATCTCCAAGTCTTACTAATTGATTCTGTACTTCTAAGGCCTGGTCTACATAGAGTTCTTGTACTGATTAGCTAGTTTGGTTACTGGTGTGATTTTACAGTGATATATTTAAAATGGTACACTTCCTAGTGTGGAAGCAGTTGTGCTGGTATATAAAGGTGTTTATACCAGTATAGCTTATTTCTCTTGAACTATACCAGAATGAGCTCCTTTATACAAGTATAACTGCACTCACATTAGGGAGCTGTATTGCTTTCACTGCATCTGCTTCAAAACTGGTATAGTTAAAGTGGTGCAAAACCTGTAGATAGACAAGCCCTAAGACTGAGATTAAAAAGATGCTGTTTCCTTATAGTCAAGCGTTTTTTATATTGTTACACTGCTGAACCCCCATAAACATGAACTTAAGTAGAGACCCTAAAGAGACAGCTGACAAATGTAAAAACAACAGATCTGTTCCTGGTGTGTATTCAGAGTTGGATTTAATTACTTTAATTAAGTTTTTACTACTTTTTATTCTGCAGACCCAATAAAGCTGAGAGTCAGAATTGGATTCTGTTCCTCCTTGTGCATCATAAACAGAATTGCTTATTAAGTTCAAATTACAAGGCAGTCATTTACACCATGGAACTACATTGAAAAGCAGTGGGTCATTCAGCTGTCTCTGAGGGCAAAATTTGATCAGTGGAATCTGTCTCACCGGTGATGAAGCACAAGAAAGAAAAAATGTAGCTTGATTTTCAGTTCCCAGGTTGAGTTTGCAGGGTGTGCAGTCAGAAAAAAGATACTATTTATCTTTTATCCTGGTACATTTGATATGTAGATTATTGAGAGACATTAAATATGGACTGACGAACAACATTTTTGTAGTCACGTCTTAGAAAAGAACGATATTTTAAACCCTTTTAAAATGCAGTATTGCACAGATTCGTTTTATTATAGCTTTCGTGACTACAAGTGAACATGTCTGTGTAACTAACTTCATTGGATTAGTCAAAAGATTTTGTAGGCTGTAGTCATTGCATGTAATTCTAGCCTAGAAACTAGTGTACATAACGGTGGAGTACTTTTAGTACCTTGGAGGAAAAAGGGGAGCTTCTGCAAGAAAACTTATTTTCCCTGTGAGGTCTCTGATTGATTGTATTATTTTACAATGATTGGACAGAAGATTGGGGATATCCAGGTAGGGTGAGAAATTGCATGCTGTGATTTCAGCAGGAAGATCAAGTAAAATATTTATTCAAATGAATCCCAAATGCAAATGTGTGTATGGTATTTCCTTGATTGTATATTTCTTATAAAGATAGGAGAACAAAATTCCCAGCTTATTGTACATGTATGATGTGAAAGGGTTATTGTAGATCAGCATATTGTGTTTAAATGTTAACATTATTTTGGTATGTTGATAGAAATGTCAAAACACATTGTCTGTCATTTAGAGCCTAAATTAGGTGAATCTACGGGCTAGTCTACACTGGCAACACTAAAGCGCTGTCATGGCAGCGCTTTAACGTGGCTTGTGTGGTCATAGCACAACTCTGGGAGACAGCTCTCCCAGTGCTCTAAAAAATCCAATCTCCCCTACCAGTGCTGGGAGTGCGGCTGCCAGTGCTGGTGCACAGTCTACAATGGCACTTCCTCGCGCTGAAACTTGCTGCGCTCAGGGGTGTGTTTTTTTTACACCCCTGAGCGAGAAAGTGGCAGTGCTGTAAATTGCCAGTGTAGACAAGCCCTAACAAAGTATTTGCTCACACAGGTACCAGAATAGGGCTCACAGCAGTAATTGCACAAGTAAATTAGGTGCACATTTGCATATATTTTATTTGAAAATCAAGCCTTTGCTGAGGGAAGGAACTTTTGAGGACAGATACCACTGCATATGCAGAGCAACCATGACTATTTCTTTACTGGATTGTACTTAAGGAAGATATTGAGTAAAGTAGTATTTAAGGGATATGTCTACACAGCAAGCAGCAGCCTGCAGCAGTAAGTCTCAGAGTTTGGGTCAACCAACTTGGGCTTGCACTATGGGGCTAAAAATAGCTGTGTAGACATTGTGGCTCCAGCTAGAGCTCAAGCCCTCAAGCCTAGGGTTGGATGTGAGCTTCAGAGTCCGAGATCCATCCTGAGTCATAAAATCTGCACAGCTTTTTTTAGCGGCGTAGCGTGAGCCCTGCCAGTCTGAGTCTTTGGACCCAGGCTCTGAGACTCACTGCCACTCAGTGTGCAGACATACATACCCTCAGTGACTTAACAGTGTAAGTCCAATTTTCAAAAATGACTTAGGCACTTGAGACTTAGGAGCCTAAGTTACTTAGGTGCTTTTGAAAATGTCACCTATTGTCTAAAGACAACATATCCTGGTAAAGGCTCCAAGGGCGAAGAGGAAGTGAACTATCAATGAAGAAGGCCTCTCCTCTCTGTCACTGGTTGTATAATACAGACCAAGGCCCAAATGGAATCTTCTGATACCCAAGCCTTAACAAGCATGCAGTAAGATCTTCACTAAGAAAACCATAGACTCTTGCTCAGAGAATCTACCCACTCCCACTGGTACAGTAAAGTAGTTTTATGCTTAATCTTAAACCTTTCCCTCCCACTGCTGCAGGATCATGAGACCCCACCATTGATTGTAACCCTAACTGGATGACTAATCTGTGAAGATATAGCATCAGAAATGCTGCTTACCTCAACTGTAACTGGCATACCCCTCTCCCAAAAATTCAGCCAAGATTCAGTCCATGACTGAGCAGATTTCCAAGAGGTGTATGCCATTAGGAAGAAACAAGCAGTTTATATTGTAATGTTGAGGGTCTGTGTTTCACCCTCAGTAGACGACACAAAATTCCTGCACTCACAAGGGATATGCTTCCTGGCCTGGTCCACAGTCCCAGATCTTCAGGCACCTATCTAGGCCTGCTGTGGTAAAAGCTCAGACTATATGAACATGACAGCAAGCAATATATTTTGATGCAGTTTAGTCTTGTTTTACACAAATTGTCAGTTCAACGTTCATATCTGTCATCAAATAGCTGCGTCCAAGATGAGAATGATGATACGAGGGAGCATATTGCTGCTGGAGCTCACAACAGTGGGACATCCATTTATCCTATCTCATGTCCTGTTGTCCATACCTTTGTTTTCTGAATTTTGTCCCATGCAAAACCAACCTGAAACTCCTGGATATTGCACTGCTGCCTGCATGTGGATCCAGTGAATAATGGCTGGGAACCAGAAGCCAGACCATTAGTTGAGACTGACAGCAAGGGTTTTGCAGCCCAGGAGAGAACAAAGAGAGGTGAAAGTGGGTACCGAATCCAGCCATGAATGTATCGTCATTGGTTCCGAGTGAAAGGATGCATTGGAGGGAGCCAAGAGGAGGGTCAGGTGGGAAAGAGGCTGAGCTGGTTAGGCCAATCCTGTCAGTGGGAGAGAGGCTATTTCAGACCTTCAATAACCTTGTGAAGCAAGCAGAATGCCAGTCCAGTATCTGAACCTCATGGTCAGGAAGTCCAATCATACACCTGTGCCTCTCTGCAAGGAATAGGATGTGAAGGGTCTCAGGTTCTGACCCATATACCCAAATATGCTTCTGGGGACAGGCATGAATGGGTGTTATGTGAAGGGAGCAAAGTCACTGGTATAATCAGGCATTGTCATTGGGCTATTGAGTTAGATAGGACACCATGAAGGAAGCTCAGTTTACCTGACACTCTCCATGGGGGACTTTTGAAACAAGTTACACGATAATTTAATGTTATTAAATGTTTTTTTCCCCTAATCTCCCTCAACACATTTTCCATTCTTTAGCTCATTCTTTTCAGTGGATTTGAAGCAGTAACACCTAGGAAAAGTAATTTTGTAGTCTGTATTCTAGCCTAGTTGATACAGGCTGTCAGCACTGTGATATGTGTTTTCCCATAGTGGAGGTTTTCTACGGTGGGACTTGCCTGTCCTGTTTTGATTTTCATATGCAGCAGGATGTTTGCAACCACATGCCTATACAGTGGAGGTCTGTAGTGCCTAGTGTCTGTAACCACACTGTATGGCTTTGGTCTGCGTGTCTAAGAGCTCCACAGGATTATTGCTGATCTGGTGCAGTCAGTTTAATGGCAGATGCCCGCATAGCCATCACCAGTCTGTGACCAGGCCGTATCCCTTCCTGTCCTCAAGTCCGATCTTCAGGGCATGATGTGCAGGGACATTATCTCTGAGGCAGGCAATATGACCAAAAAGGGCCAATCAGCAATGGCTAATGTTGACTTCAATCCTCTCGAGGTCAGTTCTCAATGATACATCCCGATTACTGATAAAATCAAACCATCTTATACCAGTAGCCACCTCTGGCAACTCATATAAAATGTCTCCAGCCTCCTGATGTCATGTTTAAGCAATGTCCATATTTCACATCCTTATAAGAAAATTGAAGGTACACAGATTTGATAAATCTGTACTTTTGTGTACAGTTTCACCTTCTTGCTCCAGATCCTACGCAGGTCTTTCATGGCTAAATTGGCTCTAAATGCACCTTTACATGTCAGCTTTGCCTCCCGACTTACAGCTGTCGCCAGCCTCTGCTGCTTTATTACTAGTGCAAAGTCCACGGAAGAACATTCGTGCTCAGCATGTTAAAAATGCAGTAATGAGCTGCATGGATATCAAGATGGTGATTATCAATCTAGCTGTTAATATCCACATTAAAACTGTCAGCTTTCATTTTCAAAAAAGCCTCACAAGTCAGACCCTGAATTGTATGTGCCATCCTGTGAACGAAAAACAAAGAGAAGAAGTTGGGAAAAATAGGGTTGTAAGAGCCATTGGACCTGCACGCAAAACACAAAAACAAACTCCACCCTTTTTATTCATTAAAAGACTGAATAAATACTTCTGTATCCCTAATGAATATTTTTTTGTGACTTTCACTCTGAACCAAGTGGATATTCCTATGCCTCCTTCAGTATGCAATCAGAATGTTTCTTTTCTCCAGAATTGGAAGAACAACACACTCATAAAGCCATACTGAATCAGGACTTTAGCTACTTCTTCTTTTAAACTGCCAGGCTTTGTATTTAGGCCCCTATTCAGCAACGTACTTAAGCTGGGGCCTAACATTAAGCATTTAAGAGGTGCCAATGAAGTCAGTGGAACTGCTCATGTGCCTAAAGTTACACATGTACATAAATACCTTGCCAAATCAGGGCCTTGATATGCTGACAAAAATTATGCAAATGGTTCTATGGATGAATTTGATCTATAAATTAAAGTAAATCACATCTGAGGTTTCAACGCATTTAAAATTGACACTTTTATCCATATTAATTTCTGGAGGGGGAAAATTGATTTAAAAAAAGACTTGTATGGCTGCTGTTCCATATATGCTCCTTATTTTCATGCTGATAGGGTTTTGTTTAATCCTGAGTTATAAGTGCCAAAGGAATTTGTTCTGTGAAGTAAAGCAGTTTATGTGTGAGTAAAATTTACAAAAGAACTGTTAGTCTTGCTGTCTTCTCTACCTACGGTGGAGCATTGAAAAGGGCTTCAATCTTCTTCTGTGTATCATAAAGCTTTTTGGTGAAATATCCAGTTAGGTTGACTTTGCTACTTCCTAGCCTTCAGAGAATTACTGATTCACTAAACAATTTAAGCTGCATTTGGATAATGCAAAAATGTCAGTTTCTGTTCTGGCTCTGATGAAATGAAAGTTTTGTAGTCATTAGGCAGCATGCTCAGTAAGTGTGAAATTTCATAGGTCTCTGCTAATGTTGCTGGAGTTGCGTAACCTGGAGACTGGTGGCTTAGGCCTTGTCTAAACATAAAAGTTGTGCCCCTTTAACCATGTCAGTATAGTTAAAGCGGTACAACCCACCCCCAGCATGGAGGCATTTATTGGTATAAAGGTGCTTATACCAGTATAGCTTATTCCTGTATGAGAAGAGGTGTAAAAGCCTAGGACTGGTCTACACTTGAAAGTTTTGCTGGCATAGTTACTTAAAAAAAAATCACACCTTAACTGATATAGCTTCACCCGCCAAAGGTCCTAGTGTAAATGAAGTTATAATGGGGTGGGGGAACAGGCCTTTTGCTGGCATAGCTTAATTTGCTCAGGGAATGAATATATGCCGTACCGGCAAACTCTCTAGTGTACACAAGACCCTAATATTTCAGGATGAATGTATCCTTCTTTCGGATCTGCCTGGGACCATTAACTTGTCACCTAATCTGATGAGATATCTGAGATTGTTCAATTTTGGTGTTTGATAAAGAAACTAAGAACAAGATCATCTGAAGAGCAGAGATCATCTAAAGAGGTTCACACTGTGTTGTAGAGTTACCTTTTCAATATTGTCGGTCACTTGTGCAGCATGTAAATTACTACAGTATAGATAAAGAGTAGCCAAAACCAGAATGCTTCAGGAGCTTCCTGTTAAGCCTAAGAATTAAAAAGCTGAGCAATGCTATACCTGAAACAATATACTTGAAGTGGAAAACCTATCTTTTCAGTTATTTCAGCTTTATCACTATCAGATAACCACTGTGGTTTTAACAAATGAGTATACAGCTTTAGATCAGAAGTGGCCTTGCATTAAACTTGAAGAGAAGCTGAATTAACCCATATTCTTGGAAGATGGTCTTTTTCAAGTAAAGAATAGCAATTACTGGCAGGGCATAACAGGAAAACTAACTCATTTGTGACTGCATCCTGCTTTGCTTTGCTTTTTATCTTTCAGGACTAGTAGGGCATGAATGTAAAATATTTTAAAGATATAAATCTATCATTTTTTTATTTTTCTAGTATTGTCTGTCTCTCTTATGCTGTTTGGATGTAGAGGAAAGCATCGTCAAAGAAGTTTAAAGTCCAAATCATGCTGTTCCAGTGCTGCCATACTTTTTGGGATGTTAAATGAGTTTGAGTTCATTATCATATTTAATAAGATCTTTTGGATCTATTTAAGGCACCTATCACCTTGTTATGTAACTTCTATGAATAGTGCCATGTAAATGTTTTGTTTTAACGTCTAATCCTCATAGAACATCCATTGTTCTTTACTGTCTCCCAGTGTTGAAAAGCAAATACACACAAGTGCCTTGCGTAGGTGAGATAGAGGTTTCTCTTCCTCCTATTTCACTCTTCTTGTTAGCATGGAGTATGTAATATTGCAGATTATGTATTCCTTACACCAGCCGATCTTAAACCGAACTTCACGCCCCTTGATAATCTCTACGTTATTCCCTGATAACCAGAAACTTTCTACGCTTAAACTCTGTACCTAAATGGGCTATCTTGATTATCACTACAGAAGTTTTTTTCTCCTGCTGATAATAGCTCATCTTAATTAATTAGCCTCTTACAGTTTGTATGGCAACTTCCACCTTCTCTGTATGCATATATGTGTGTGTGTGTGTGTATATACAATCTTCTTACTATATGTTCCATTCTATGCATCCGATGAAGTGGGCTGTAGCCCATGAAAGCTTATGCTCTAATACATTTGTTAGTCTCCAAGGTGCCACAAGTACTCCTGTTCTTTATTTTAAAATATCATCTTAATAAAATTTTCACTTGCAGCCAAATTTGGCTACTGGGAAATACAGAGTGAGTTGATGGGAGCTAGCTTTCTTCCGACAGAAAGCATGTTGTCTTCCTTGTGTTTTCAATCAGGGCACCAAGAATTCTGAAACTTTACAGCTTCTACTTGGTAATGTGTTGTGCCAAATCTAAAGCACAGACATAATGTGCAGCTAGCCCTGGAAAAATATTTAATTAGTGTTTTAAATTTTGTAAACCAAATGTACAGTAGAAAGAATAGAAACTTACTTTTTGCATTAGTAGCCTCTGTTACACTTGAAAAGTATGCAGAATAAAAGGCATTATCTTGATGGTGCCAGGACTACCAGGGCAAATAGGTTAATACATTCCACATCCAACTTTTGGGTAGTGTCTTAAGCAGGTTTATAAATGAGTCGTGGCATTAATGTATAAGAATACAGGTTGCCATGGTGGGGCTGAGTTTATGGAATAGCAAATTAATTTCATGGTGGTGATGATGACTCAGTCAAAAAAAATCATCTACTATAAGAAACCTGGCTATTGTGTAACTTTTCTCAGCGTTACAATCTGAGTCGTGGCTGTTCATTTCCCTAAAACAGGACATATTTTCTTTACAAAAAATGGGCACAAAATAGATATTTATTAGGGAGGTGCACTTTGCCATATCGCTTTAGTTGCAACAAAAAAGAAATGGATATCTGATTTGTTTCAACTTCACTAGAAGATTGATTGCTTATGAATATTGACTTAAAGTTTATGAATAAGTTGTTACAAGCTATACAAAAACTCTCAGAACACTAGAGTCATATGAAAGTTTGTAGAGTAAGAGGGTGAAAATATTAATGAATACAGTGTGTATCAAAAACAACCACGTTCTAGAAAGTGAGCTGCTTTTGAGTACAGTAATTTCAGTTTCTACTTCTCGATGTGCATCATGCTACTACGTCAAATCGTTTAACTATTTCTTCCTTGTTCGAAGGCTTTTTCACGAAACCATAGTGGTACAATGTATGGCAGGAAATTATTGTTTCAGTTGTGTGTCTGATGTAAAATGCATGCATTCTGAGAAAAGTGGAAAGTGATATAAAAACTGTTGCTGAAGCTATGACTGTTCGGGATGCTACACTAGCTATGTTGAGGTCTTGTCTACGTGGGGACACGAAGGAAATTTAAGGCAAATCAACTAAAGGTGTGGATGTTGTCATTCAGGAGTTAAACAGCCTCAGTTCCCTATAATTTAGGATTTACTTACAGAAAAGGCAAGTCTACACTACTGTGCTACATTGGTGCAGCTGGGCTGCTGTAGCGCGTCTGGTGAAGGCGCAATATGATGATGGGAGAGCACTGTCCTGTCAGCATAATTACTCCACCTCAATGAGAAGCGGAAACTATGTTGGTGGTAGAGCATTTCCTGCTGACACAGCATGGTGTGGACACTGCTTTAAATCGTTGTAACTTATATCGCTTGCGGGGGGTGTGTGTGTGTGGCTTTTTCACACCTTACATCGTACCTTACATCAACTTAAGTGCTAGTGTAGACAAGCCCAAAGACTCAGGCTATGTCTACCCTAAAACCACTACAGTGACCCAGCAGTAGCACTTCAGGTGTAGTGCTTCATTGTAGATACTCGCTACAGTGACAAGAGGGTTCTGTCTACACCAAGGATTAAATCAGCTTAACTATGCCCCTCAGGGGTGTAGATTTTTTCACACCTCTGAGCAATGTTGCTGGATCAATCTAACTTTTTAGTGTAGGTCTGGCCAGAGTTCATAGCAAGCGGGGGTGTGAATCTACCCTACCTTAGCCTGCCATGCACTGTTTGTGTGGACCCTGCTGATGTGCATTAATAAGTCATTAGCATGCTTTGGTTCAGTGCTCTCTGAAACAGGACTAGATCAATGTGCGCTAATGAACTCTTAATGCACCTCAGCGGGGCCCCGTGGACAGTTAGTACATGGCAGGTTAGTGCAGGGTAGATTCATACCCCAGCTTGCCGGGAAAGAAATGTTCCCGTAGACAAGCCAGAATCCTCCTTGGAGGAGGAATAAGTTACAGCATTCACTTCAGTCTTTAGCTGATTTGCCTTAACTTTCCTGAGCATCCCCATGTAGACAAACCCTGAGAGCCCAAAACACCTGAGGGTTCACAGTGCACTATAGACATTTGAGTGATCAAAAGATAATGTCTTATGAATTTGATAGCTTGTCTCTACACAAACTGGAAGCAAAATAACAATCTGATTTAATTCACACGTTTTGTGATTTTGATACAAGTCTGTGTGGATGCTTTTTTTTAAAAAAAAATTTAATTTTTCCAAATACAACGAATATACCAGATTCATCATAATACATAAAATAAACACAGAGGGTTAGGATAGAGGGAGGGGAGAGGAAGCAAAATATCTATCTTCATGATCTACAATAATCATAGATCTCTTAAAAAGTCAGCCCAAATTGCTTTGAATTTTTTGGGTATTCCCTTTCTGCAGAATGCCAGT
The DNA here is from genome assembly GCF_965152275.1 of Natator depressus. NCBI lineage: Eukaryota > Metazoa > Chordata > Testudines > Cheloniidae > Natator > Natator depressus. Next base: position 57,633,504 of record NC_134235.1, read on the forward strand.
CATTTGCTAGCCGCAAGATCAGCCATATCACTCAAGTTTTCCATGTTTGCAGGATTAATTTTTTAGCAACCAGGGCAGCACACTGAAACCATGCCACATTGTTACCAGTAACCTCCAGGTATCAGGAGCACATCCAAGAATGAAACTTAAGGGGGAGGGCTCCAACTAATATCAAATTGGTCCTTTGACCCACCTCATATCAGAAATTCTTGATAACAGGGGGACTTCCAAAATTTATGAGCCAATGTAGCACCAAGTCATTTCCAAGACTGGTGATCTGTATTTAGGAGAACCATTACCATTAGTCTATGTGGGAACCAGTATGTATGAAAAAGTGTCTTTTGGTGAATAAAACATAGTCACAGATCTATAATTGCTTTTTTAACATTAGATACAATTGTATTCCATTGGGTCAAAGATAGCTGTATATCCAAATCTCTATTCCAAGCAACTCTCAAATTATCAATCTTTGGCAATGTTTTTTAGGCCAGTCAATTGTAAAAGGATACTGCTGGCTAAGTAAATCCTTCAAATTAATAAAATATTCCTTCAAAATAATAAAAGTTCTGGAAGTACTGGAGCTCCCAGGGCAAATACATTCATAAGTAAATAATTTAACTGGAGATATTTCCATGCTCTGGAGCTGGACAAACCAAATTGCTACAGAAGATTTACAAATGGTTTAAATTTATAATTGTCAATTAGCTGCAATAGTCATAAATCCTCTCTCCACCCATTCCCTCCACATCAAGGTTTTGCCACTGATTTTAAGGTTAGGATTACCCCCCTCGGACCGCTTCTGTGTGAAAGAATGGACGGAAGCAGAACTTTCTGTCCAGGGTTGACCAAGCTTGTGTCTCAGCCATTGTAGTGGGAGCTCTGGAGCCATCAAATCTATAATTTGATCCTACAGTGTCTGAAAGGGGGAGAGGCTATACCAATTTCCACTCAATCTGAATCCAAGGTAGGGTCTGTACAGTCATATCTAACAGCCACAAAGATGCCTGGCTTAACAAAAAGGGGATGTGATAATTTTCCAAGTTGCGGGAAACAAAATTCTCTCACAAATAGGGGGAGCTGTAATTTGTTCAGAGCCAGTCTAAGTTTCTTACCTGTGCCTTAAAGGAATGTTCTGAAAATATTATTGAATTTCTTAAAATAAGTTTGAGGACTAGAAATAGGGAGGCCTTTCAGGACATACAAAATTCTGGAAGGACATTTATTTTCAGCATATTCATTTTACCCCACAAACTGAGGGGTAACAAACTATCTCCCCAAATTGTTAGCCATTTGGGGAATAATTGGTTCTATGTTTATCTTTGGGATGTTCTGAATATTATTGGGAATCAGTATTCTAAATAGTTAATGTGAAAGGATTGCCATTGAAAATCCCAATTTGAGAAGAGGCCTTTGTGGGCATGTTTGTCAATGCCTAAGATTTCTGATTTACCACAATTAATTGTATATCCCTGAGTATAGGCAGTGAGTTATATGGGCCCGTGGTACCCGTGCTCCACCAATATTTAGGAACGTGGGCCCAGCTCCACAATGTTTGGGCTTATATTTTACATACGTTTTGATGTGAACAATATCTCTGTCCACTGAATATCAACTTGAAGGGCATGCTTAAACTTTTTTTCATAGATGCGGGAACTAGGGGTGTGGGGCTGCTGCAGCACCCCCACGTTTTATGTGTGGTCCCAACTGATGCCCAGGACTCTGCTGCTGGCCCTGTGCCCGGGGCTCGGCCCCCTTACCCCTATCCAGGTCTCCCCTCCTGGAGACATGGCCCTGCTCCTGGCCCCAGCTGGAGTGGTGGTGGACAGGGTTAAGGATATATATAGGCTTACAAAATAGGTGTGGGGGGGCGGGACTTGGATCCATTCTGGGCACCACCAAAAATTATACAATTTGGCGCCCATGATCCTGAGAGGTGTCCAAACTTGTTAATAGTGGTTAGAAGGTTAGGAATTGTAACCACAGGCTTAGATACAAATTAAAGAGCATCATAGGCTTAGCACATTAATTTTGTACTTTTTGGCTCACGCTGATACCATGTACATGTTGATTTGCTTGGATGGTAATGGCTACAGATTCTAGAGGTAAAGCAAACCGAAGAGGAGAAAGGGGGCAGGACTGTTCTTGTACCTCTCTGTAATGGAAATGGGGCAGAAATAATACAATTGGTAACTACCCTGGAAGTCGGGTTAGAATATAAATGCTTAAGCCAAGCAGTGAATTGGTTACTGAGTCTGAATTTTGCCAACACATGAAAAAGATAGTCCCAGGTTATGTGGTCAAACGCCTTTTCAGCATCTAAAGCAGCAGTTCTCAAACTGTGGGTTGGGACCCCAAATTGGTCTTGTGTTAGACAGGGCTGGTGTTAGACTGGCTGGGACCCAGGGCCAAAGCTGAAGTCTGAGCCCCACCACCCGGGGCTGAAGCCTAAGCCCCACCACCCTGGGCAGTGACGCTCAGGTTACGAGTCCCCTGCACAGGGATGAAGCCCTTGGGCTTTGGTTTTGGGCCCCCCTACCCAGGGTGGTGGGGCTCAGGCTTTGCTTCAGGTGGGTTCAGGGTTCAGTCTCCCGTCTTGGGGCCATGTAGTAGTTTTTGTGGTCAGAAGGGGATCACGTTGCAATGAAATTTGAGAATCTCTGATCTAAAGAAATGACAGCTAAGGGTTCTTTAGAATCTCTGGAAGCTGCAGTAATATCAATCAGTTGATGCAAATTATCTGAGCTGTGTCTATTACGAAGGAGGCCTACCTGATTTATGTGTATAATGAGTGAGAGAACATTGACTAGTCACACAGCAAGAGCTTTTGCTAAAATCTTAGCAAATTGGGTAATTTTAATCTCCGCACACCTTGTAAGCCTAAATCAGCCATGTATGAGAACCTGACGAGTATTAGTGTATTTATCTAAGGCGGAGAAGATTTATCAGAGACTGGGTCTAGAGTGTCCTTAAAGTCTCCAGCTATAATAATAGGATGCTGGCCCATGTCATTTATACTCATAAAAATTTATGAAAAAATTTGGAATGATCCTAGGTTGGCCTATAGAGACTGGCAAAAATGATTACAGAACCCCCCAGTTTCAGCCTTGAGGTCAGTAAATCTGCCTTCATTGTCAGACCTTGTGCTCAGAATAGTAACATTCAACTTTTTATGTATTAAAATAGCAATGTCCCGTGCTTTAGAATTAAAGCAACTAGAAACCAAGAGGCCTACCCAATCTCTATTCAGTTTACAAGCTTCAGGTTCTGTCTCCTGAAGCATGGTTATGTCAACATTTTCTTTAAGCACTGAGTATATTTTTTTTCTTTTAATAGGGTTATTAAGACATTTTGTATTCCAGGAGACAGAGTTAATTATCAGAGCCATCATTGTTAAAATATTCTGGATAAAATATAAAGTCACTTTGACAATAAATGAGAAATTGCATATTTTCTGGAGCAGCATATGATTCTTGCATATCTGATCAGCAAAAGTTATATAATTCGGGGTAGTGTGTCACTTCTTGGTATATATTATACAGCAATGGAAAGGTAACATTCAGGGCTATCTTTTGGTACAATAATGTCCTGAACAAGCCTCATGCATATGGTGTTCGGCAGTCTAGCACAGGAAAAGCACAATCCCTCCTGTCGGCATAGGTAGTATCTACACTGAAGTGCTACGGTAGTGCAGCTGAGCCACTGTAGCATAAAGTGTAAACAAGCGCTTAGTATTGGTACATCACTAATAAAAAAATTTGCAGTATACCAAATCAATGTAGCACATTTTAAACTTGAGTAGAAGCTGGCATTTCCATATTATATGGAAAACTGGCTAACTGATAGATCTCAAAAAGCAGTTTTAAATGGGGATTCATCATCAAATGAGGGTGCGTAATCTCATGAGCTCCCCCGTCCAAGTGGGTGTGCCTGCATTCTCTCTCTGTCTGCATGTGACGTAAAAACCCCTTCCTGGGAAAGAGTCTGATGGGGGACCAGTACCCCTCGGTTGGCTTTTCTCTCAGACCTTTCTAGGCTTTCTCAAATTGTCCCTGCTCCCTGGAGACTTGTAGCCTTTGTGGGCCTTTCTGGCACCAGCTCTTCAGCTGGGCCACTAAAGGAGTTCATTTCCCCTTCCTGGGTGTATCAAAGTCTAGACCACTTTCCCAATGGCTAGTGGTGGGGAGGGGAGGACCCGGGCCAGCCCTCTGTTCCAGGTCCCAGCCCAAGGACCCTATAGATAGCAGACATCTGCCAAGTCTGTTTAAATAAACTGTGTCACTGTTATGATTCCCTGGACCACTTCCCATTGGCCCCAGCACATTCTTCACCCTTACCTCTGGGCCTTGTCCGAGTTGAGTCCCAGTAGCCAGCCCGGAACTCCTTCGTGTTACCTGCAGTCTCTGCCAGCACTGCTCTGTCTGAGGTTCTGTAGCTCCCTCAGCCAGCTAGGCACACCATCCACTGTTCTCCAGCTCTAGCAAGGAACTGATCTCTACTCTGCACTGCAGCTTCTTTTATAGGGGCCTGCTGGGCCTGGACTGACTGCTCCCTGCAGCCCCTCTGGGCAACTTGGGGAATTCTCTCCACTGCCTCTTCTGCGGTGGGGTGTGGCAGGTCTGCAAGGCCTCCATCTAGGGGCATCAGGGCATAGTACATCCCATCAGAGGGTGTTTCTACTGAGGTCCTGCAGGCATTGGTTCTTGACCCAATATTATTCAATATCTTTATTAGTAATCTGAAAGAAATCATTGCTGCTAAATTTTTCAGAAGACACAAAAACTGAGGGAATGATAAATGATTACTAGGACAGGCCAGTTAACCAGAACAAACTTAGTGAGTTGTGCTCGTTTAAACAATATGCATTAATACAGCCAAATAAAATGTCTCACATCTAGGAACAAGGAATGTAGGTCACACTCACAGGATGGGAGCCTGTATCCTGAAAAGCAGTGATTCTGAAAAAGTCTTAGGGTCATAGTGTCTACACTTCAAAAAGGATGTTGAAAAATTGGAAAATATTCAGAAAACTCACAATAACTATTCAGCATTTCCTAAACACATGAAGGTTAAGTTACAAATACTTGGTAACTAATACTCTGCATTCCAGTTATAATCCTGGATTTTCATTTAAATTACAGTACAGAACACCAAACAGCAAAAACAAAAGTAGAATGTCATTTTAAATTTCTCAGACTTTCACACAGGTAAGTCATACAGTCTTGCTAATCATTGTCTTCGACCTGATTGGTTACTTTGGGAAGAGCTTGGTTTTGATTGTCCTGACATTTTATTGACTGTTTCGTAAATGTTTTATTTGCCCTCAAAGTCTTTTGTCTTTTTTTTTTTTTTAAAATGGGTAAGTAAAATAAATCCTGAGCTGTAATCTAACGCCATTGAGCCACATACATCTTCCTAGCTGAGGATTCCCTTACTGTCATTTATAATAAGGCTCCTTTACATCACTCTGGCAATGTAGGGGCCTTAAAACTTTCACAGGTTTTATGCTCCTGGGGAAATTGACTGAGATGGGAACAGTTAACTAACAATAGCAACGTTAACAACATTAACATTAACAGTCAGGCTGCTACATTTCTACCTCGGAGAATGAGATCAATTAACCATCAACAGCAACTTTAACAATGTTACTAACTACACAGGCAGGCTGCTAGTACCTCAGAGAATTAATCAATTAACTCACGTAGGACTGTTATATTTGTACCTCTAACCTGCCTCGTGCATAATAAAAAGCCCTACCCTTCCATGCCAATGAGCTGCAGTAGCAAGGGAGAAGTACAGAGTCTCTCTCTCTCTCTCTCTCGCTACGCACGTATGCCTAGACTCCCTCCCTTGTCTCTGAGGCTGCTCCAGGCATGCTGGAACAGACGTGCTGCCGGGGAAGAGGTGTGTGTCCCCCAGTAGATGGGGTTTTTTTTGCATTTTTCTGCTTGGGGGGCACAGACAAATGTGGGCCATATGAATTCTGCACTTCTGCAGGGGCGCAGAATCCCCCCAGGCATAAGCATTTCCTGTCATTAGCTATCAGAAGTGGTATTTCTGGCATGATGGAATTTCTTTCTGTTTTATGATCTCTCCTTCTCCTGTTGAGGGCTCTCCTCCCACCCCGTTCTCTATTGTTTTTCTCCTTCCCACAACCTTCTTTCTCTTGCCCTCCCATATTCTTTCTACACTCCTTTCTCAGTTATTAGTTTCCCTTGCCTAAGTGCAGCCTTAACTGTGGCACTGGGACCAGCTCCACCATAATTATGCCAGTTTTCCTTCCTTCATTGTTCTCTCACTAGTTCCCTCAGTCCTTGTCTCTATTTTCTATTCCAATGTGCCTTCCTGCACTCCTTAAGCAAATCAGCTGAATGTGTTATCACATACAGATGACTTAACGAATACTGCAATGATCAATATTAAGAATTATGATGTTAAAATTAAGGTTTTAAGCTGTTTATCACTAGTATCTAGCTTCTAGAGTATTGAACCTTAATTAAACTTTACAGTGCACTTAGTCTGGGCCATTATATTTGGTGTTAAAAAATATAGTCAATGAGCAGTATAAAACCTAAAGGTACTACATAAATTTCCGTGAGGAGGACTGCTTGCTCGTTGTATAGCAGTGCTACAGTGAAGACCGTGCTTCTCTGAGACCTTCCTTTCATTGACTGACAAAGGGTGCTATGTATAGAGTTGTTAGTCTGGCTTCCTCAGGTTTGTTGCTGGTGGTACTACCACAGTTCTACTGCTTTCCTTTTGTTGTCTTAAGTTTCTATGGTGTTTATAAAAGAAATAGTTATTTTTTTTCTGTGAAGCTCAGACAAGAGGGTATACCCTTTATCTCAACTCAGAGCTTTTTATTAGCTGTTTGAGCACCAGGACTTAGTCACCAGTCATTAAAAGTCTTTTTTCATAGCTCACTATTTGTGAGTGTGCTGTTCATTTTCAAGGCAGGTCAAGCTTTCCTGTCAGAGGAAAAATGATAAAGGACCCAAAGGAAATAGATAAAGCAGAGCTATTTGAATTCAGATATTTTTCTATTTGTGCAGTGCCTGAAGGAGTCAGGCATTCAAGTGGGGACTGAAGCTAAAGAAGACTACTTCATCACTTTGAACTAGAAAACTGGAACCCATAGCACCTAAGTGGCAAATATGGTTCAGACTATTGCAGAGCATTTATACCCATCAGCTCCGGTAGCAGGCCTTTTAAAGTCTGACAGGACAGGTGAATCTATTTGGAACATCTATGAAGATTTACTTTGTCTAGATGTCGTTCTTAGCAACCAGATGAGCAAAAGTTTTCTGGTGTGAGTGGAAAGGGGATAGTTTTCGATTTCAAGTAATCTATTGGCGAATACCATGTTAATAACCAGTATGGTCTCCGTAACAGTCATTTGGTACTTTAAACATTCCTTGAGGACATTAACTATGGTTAGAATACATAAAAATGTTCTTAAGCAGAGCATCATATAGCCTGTGTATTAAAATTTGTCCTTACATGAATAATATACAAAAGGATAAGAGATGCCCCTAGAAGAAGCAGATTATTAGCTGTCGTGTTTCTTTTGGACATCTTTAAAATAATAAAACACTTCAGTCTCTGAATTTCCTGAGACAGAAAAATGGATTTTGGATTTGGCCATATACTGTTTACAGGGTCCTGACAAGCAAGGTTTAAGTTTGCCCTGTTCCAAATACTGGGCTGCCCTGGACAGGAAGGTTCACCTGTCCTCAGTTTTTTGCATGATTTAAATATGCTTACTACCTCTATCTAGAAAAGGAATTATTGACTGTTGGAGGCATTAGGAGCTGCTATATCCCCTCAGCATGGGCACATACATTTAAAGTTTTTTCTGTTTTCTATCAGCTGTCTTCAATTATCTACCTTCCAGTTTTGCCTGCAGTTTGTTGTGGGAGATGGGGAGAGCTCTGAGTTACTATAGAGAATTCCTTCTAGGTGTCTGGCTGGTGGGTCTTGCCCATATGCTTAGGGTCTAACTGATCACCATATTTGTGGTCAGGAAGGAATTTTACCCAGGTCAGATTGGCAGAGACTCTGGGGGGAGGGTTGCCTTCCTCTGCAGCACAGGGCACAGGTCACTTGCAGATTTAAAATAGTGTAAATTGTGGATTTTCTGTAACTTGAAGTCTTTAAATCATGATCTGAGGACTTCAGTAACTAGGCCAGAGGGTACGGGGTCTATTACAGGAGTGGGTGGGTGAGGTTCTGTGGCCTGCAATATGCAGGGGGTCAGACTGGATGATCATGATAGTCACTTCTGACCTTAAAGTCTATGAGTCTGAGTCTTGGCTTGACCTTCTCTTGTTCATCTCAGGGAGCATCACTGAGCTTTCTGATGCACCATGTTAGGACTGTTGAAAATCTTCCATTGGTAATGCAAATACAGCAGGAAACTTTCATGCTACTGTTAATGACCTTGTATATCACAGATTTGTCATCCGTGCCCTAAAATAAAGGAGCTATTCTTAAATCATGTTGATGAGGTGTTTGAAAAAGGATATAATCTGTTTTCTCCTAACATTCACTGTCATCTGGAAGAGCAAAATGGAGAAAATGAGTTTAGATAGATTATTGACATTCCTGCAGAGTATGTTCTCTTGGCCCAAGTTTGGGAAACCTATATGTTTAATTAAATTGACAATTAATCTATGAAGTCTAGTCCAAAAGATCATTTGCCTTCACATCTTTCTTTACAAAAACTCTTATGGGTTGTTATATTTCAAAGAACTAATTGGACAGTCATTAACTTCCTGAAGACTACACATTGTTCGTGGGGCAGTGAAGGAGCCCTGTTTTGAAATAAATGATCAGATCCTGCTATATTTCAAGTCTTTAAAAACATCATCTCCGCCAAAATCTTGGTAGAGTTAGGGACTCTCACCACTGAGACATCGACTAATGCTATTTTTAAAGATGAGTTATCAAAACAACTGAGATTATTCATTAAATAAACAAATACCTAACACAAATTTGCAAGTGCCAAAAAGTATATTTATATTTTTCTGTCCTAATTCCACACATATCAAAGAAAATAATTACATTGTTAGGTTGAGGGATGCTGAATATTTGTATCTAATGTACCAGAGCAGAGGTCATTTAGTTTGGCACTTCTTATTAAAATGTTTTGACACCAATCCAAATAAATATAATGGATTTCTAAGCCACCCAAGATAGATGTATAGCATTCTATTATTATATAAAGGTTTTATAGATAAGCAGTTTTTATGGTGAGTTTTTTGAAGTGTCATCTCAGCATTTCTTTAATACCAGAAAAGGTAAAATGTCTTCCGAATCTCGATGGTTAAATCTGCTTCTTCTAACCTGATGTACAGAATAGCTCAGTAGAAACTGAGTGTTGTGACCGGGGTCCCAGTGTGGGCCAGCTGTAGTCACTCAATTAGGGTGAACTGCAAAGAATAGGGCAGACAATCCCCAAAAAGCTGGTGGATATTCCAATACTTAGATTTACCAAGCCAGCATAAACCAGCTTCTTTATTACCTCACTGGTTACTCAGAAGTCCAAACAACACAGTTCCCTTAAAGTGATCCAGCCTCAGACCTCCATCCAGGTACCTAAGTCAAATATGATGATTTCTGAAAATCTTATTTCATCATATAAAAGAAAAGGTTCTACCAATCCCAAAGGATCGGATACATTACCTCCCAGGTTATTGAATATTCCAGGTCTTAGCCAAATACACGCTACAGTCAATTCTTATGAACTAAACTAAAATTTATTAAAAACAAAAGAAAGAGTATTGTTAAAAGATCAGTATACATACAGACATGAGTTCAATCAATTTAGGTGCAGATTCATAGCTGAGATGGTGAGCTTTGTAGTTGCAAAGAGTTCTTTTAGGAATAGTTCATAAGTTATAGTCCAATGTCCAAATATTATATTCCGGGCGTACCAGTATAACTGGGACCTCAGTTTGGCAGCTCAAGCTTCCCTTGATGAAGCCTAAGCAGATCTGAGCTGACAGAATAAGGACCCAAGGATCTTTTATGCAATTTCATGTCCTCTTTGACAAGTTGGGAGTTCATCCAGGAACAAGAGGTAATTAGGATGACTTTGAAGGAGGTCCATTACCGGTACTTAGTTACAGAATTAACATAAGGCAGTTTGCTTGTTCCTCCACCATTCACAGATTATTTGCTATACATTTCAAAGAGAGAAGACTACAGAGAGATCCTGTGATTACAGTTCATTTAAATGCTAGGATATTCTTTTCATCTCTGAATTATCAGACTACAGTATAGACAGGGACTGTTGATTACATCGTTGACCCTACTCATATATATGTAAATACACAAAAACACAAACATTATCTCCCCACATGTCTTTTGAGGGTTATTTATTTTGCAGGATGTTTAACCCTTTCTAGCCATGCTTCACAAGTGTATTCACGGTAACTCTGTGCAAGGCATAGATGCCCAATTTTTCCTATCAGCCTCAACCAGCTTTCCTTTTTCTTTTTCACCCACAAAATGGCAGATGCAAATAGTTGCATGCATCTGTAATTTTGTACTCCTTAGACTTCTAAATACCTGATGTGGGAGCACAGTCAGGCACTTAGACATCTAAAATGCCCAAATTGCAGACACAAGTGTAACCTGTGGATACAAAATTGCACTCACGTTTGTTTCCCTAGTGCAAAATGGGAGTCCAGCTTTTAAAAATGTGTCCTGCAACCAAGTTGGGCACGAGGAACATTCATGTTATATGCTGTTGAGAATCAGCTGAAGCAAATTTGGGGCCTGGTCCAGAGATGTGCTTGGCACCTGCAACTTCAGATGACCAGCAGGAGTCACAATTTCTCAGTCTTTCCCTGGATCTAGGTCTTTTGGTAGGAAGGACACCCATGCTGTCCGTCTTCAGTGATTTTCTTTCTTTCTTTCTTTCTTCTTCTCTTACTTCTCCAGACAATCAGGTGCTAACTGCAGAACTGGTTGGAGAGCTTGGAGAGCCCCCAGGGAAAACAGATGTTAGTGTCCCTTGTGGAGTAGAAGAGAGAGAATGTGGTTTTTAGTTTATTCTTTTGGTTTGTGAAACTGCAAATAAGTACCCTGTGCACCCTCATATAACATCAAAATTCATACTTAACAGTATACATGGAACTGCTCAGTCTACGCAAGAAAAAACAAATTAAACACCATATACCAACTCCATAATGACAAAATTACACCCTGCCATCCCTGAACACCTAACCTTCTCAATGCTTAGGAAAAAAAGCTAGGCTTTGCAGGATGTCCAGAAAGTCCACAAATGCAGACTGTGCCAGACCCAGGAGAAGTGAATTCCAGATCCAAGGGGCCTTCATGAGGAATGAAGCTAGCCTCATAACAAGGTAGCCTAGAGCATTTCTGCTGTTCACTGCTGAGGCATAGATTGAGAAGAGGTTTCTGGGGTAACCATTTTAATCTTGGTTTTAATTCTGTGGTGGTTTCACTTAAATATCAGGATGCCAAACAGGCTCTCTGTGGTTTTACTGATAGACATATTAGAGGTGACCTGAACAGGAATAGGACTCTGTTACATTTGTTGCTTTAAAAAACAAAAACAAAGAAACAAAAACAACTGTGGGTTTTGATCTTTGAGGTTTTGGGGTTCTGAGAGAATGCATCTCCTCTTTTGTTTCCTATTATGAGGCAGAAAGTGGGTTGAAATTTTGGAGAGAACATCAATTCCTAGTTCATAGCCCCGCCAACTTTTGATAGAAACTAGATGTCCCATCACATCTCCCCCCCTTTCAATAGCATTCACCACTGTGTCCAACACAAGTGGATAAACCTAAAGATTAGGTCAGTATTTCTGCAAATGATCAATAGTGAAATAGTAATAATGTTGACATTTAGATTGTTACCATAAGACCAAGAGTTAATGTCCCTTACAGCAGTTGTTTAAGGCTGTCTATTTGTCTGTTTAGGATAATATCATGTTATTTCATATTTGGAGGCTAGCTGTTGTTTTTGCGAAAGACTAACTCTTTTTTTTTATAATTAAAAGCTTAGATTCAGCAAACAAACGTTATAACCGGTCTGGAGCCAGTTCCACAGTCACAGAATTATGGAAAACACAGGTGTGATGACCAAAGTTTGTGAGCACAGTTTGTAAGGAGGAGATTATATAAATGGGGAAAGAAAAGAGCCTTCATGGTGGAACAGATTCAAGCTGGGCCATTTGCTGGCCCAGGTTTGGACTTCATTTTTGCCAAAGTTTATTTCATGACTTTACCCTCCACTTCCATTTATACTTCCAATTTAGCCTAGGTGGTGGGGGATTGAACCACAGAGGATAGTGCCAGATGGTAGTTATATGGAGTTAGAGAAAGCTAATACTAGAGGTGAGTAGACCAAAAGAGAGAACCATGGTGAGGTAGGAGAAGATACATTCATATTCATTATTTTATGTATTAATTGAACTGTTTGTTTTATGATGCCCAAAAATGCCCCCTAGGCTTTTAGAGTGCAAATTATACTTTCAGGGAATGTCAGAATACTTGAAACACTAGATACTATACTTTCATTTTCTAAGATCAGAAGTTCCCCAAAATTGTAAAGGTTGTATTAAAGTTTAGCTATGCTTTGCGGCTTCGTGGGAAGGGAAGGCTTATATGATGGTGCTAGTATTTTACAGAAGCTGCTTCCCACAGTTGGGGGGGAGAGGGAGGGGAGTAATCAGGCCAAATGTGTGTTGGAAATTCTGAAAAGAATATCGTATTCAGAGTGTTAAACATAGTGTTATCACTGGTTTCAGAGTAGCAGCCGTGTTAGTCTGTATTCGCAAAAAGAAAAGGAGTACTTGTGGCACCTTAGAGACTAACCAATTTATTTGAGCATAAGCTTTCATGACCTGAGCTGTAGCTCATGAAAGTTTATGCTCAAATAAATTGGTTAGTCTCTAAGGTGCCACAAGTACTCCTTTTCTTTTAGTGTTATCACTGTTCTTGGATGAATAAGTGAGCTTACAGCTTTCAGTCTTCTGTCAGCTTAGTCCTGTGTCGTAAATTTAAGTGATTTTTATATCACCAGTGTGGTAAAAGTGAAACAAAGTCTGTTACGTTCTCACAGGAACTGGATTCTGCTATCAGTTTGAGCTGGGATTGAGTGATCAGGCTGTCCCCTTGATGCTGAAGGGAAACCATGATTTGCTAACAAGAGGTTATGTGTGAGGATGAGAGTGAGGCAGCTTTAAGCTTTGCTCTTAGACTACTCACACTGAGTAAAAGTGCTGAGAAAAAGTGCATCTATGCTTTTTTTTTTTTTTTTTTTTTTTTTTGTGTGTGTGTGTACTGTAGGAGATTTCAGCAACCTGATGATCTGTAGTATATTAATGTTGAAAAGATAAACACATTTGGAGAGCACAGGAAAGGCCTTGTGTTTTGATGTTAGCAGAATGCTTCCTAATGAATAAGAATGTGCTGCTGGCTTCACAGAGCCATATGGCAGCTTTTCTAATTTTAGTTCAGTGCAGATGCATAATTCTTCCCTGTTTTACCTCCTAAAACCTTTCTGAGATATTACATAGCTTTTCCTATAGTACTTGATCTATAGTTTAAGTGGAAAATGAGTACACTAATCTAATGGGTTCTTTACTCTGTGCAGAGATATGCTGTAAAGTGTGACAGCAACCTCGATTTATAATCATTTCCCTAAATAATAGGTAGGAATGTTCCTGGAGGAGGGGCAAAAACTTTCTGCTGAGTCTTACAGTTTGTTATTGAGATTGTTGTCAAAGAAATTGTAACTGTCTTTTGAAAAATTGATAGATTTTGGAGGGAACAACTTTGCTCATGTTGAAATACTAGGAACTGGTTAACAAATATGTTTAGGTATATCAGGTACCATTTTAGTTAAAGGTTCTAATTCTTTGAATAATACAACTACAAGGAAAACTGCTATCCCCATGGTTAACCAGGCATTGGAATAATTTTAAAATTCTTCATTGCTTTGCTTCACCACACCTTGTATTTTATTTGCTAGTCTGCGATTGGAACACACTGAATTAATAAAAACATTTTTTCTTTCTTACTCTAAAGTTTGTAAATATGAAGCTGCTCTTTTTATAGTCCTATTTATACTAATAACATACTGTCTCTTGCCATAGTACACACAATTAGTATTTAGTAATGATTATAAACCTATATCGTTATGAAATCTGAAATTTCAAGTCAAGTAGAAGTCTAGTAAATTTTTTAAAATCAGTTAAATCTAGTGCCTGAAACTACTTTTATCTCTGTCCTCTGCCAATTTAAATCCTTTTGTATTCACACTTCCCTGTGTTTTACTTCTTTAGTCTCTTCCCTGTTGCTTTATGAAAGATGAGCTGACAACATGTGAACCAGACTACCCACAAATGGCTGTCTAATACATAAACAAACATGAAAAAATGGAGAAAAATTAGGTGTTTTAAAAGCATTTGTGCTGTAGAATTTAATTTTAGTTGTAGATTCAGAAATGCTGTATAACATTTAAGTCGCCTTCCAGTAATCAGTGCTAGTGATGCTGATGCTGCTACAGTTGGTTAAATTATAAGGATGTCTCCTGAATCATGGCTGTTTTCCTGTAGAGAAACGAATGTTCTGGTATTACCGACAAGAAAAGGCTCTGCTTGCATTTTTGGTCTGTTTTTTTCAAAAAATAAGGATACATGACTTTGGATGGACATGATATTCCAATAGCAATGTATGTATGTTCCAGCTGAGAAATTCTCTTTTAAAGAAGTGTTGCATAAAAGAACTGCTTACTTTGGCTGCAAGATTTTTGGTTTGTTTGTTTGTTTTTTTGCTTGAGGCTCGCTTTGTGATGTGCTGCTGTTCGTATCAGGAAATAGTCTGAAATTTCATTTTCAAATATACGTGTGATGGTGCCTGTGATGTAGAGCAACATAATCAGGATGTTCTGCAAATCTATTTTCTCTTCCCCCTCTTATTTTCAAAACACTTGTATTGTTTGTGTCTAATGCTTCTTTACTCACTTCTCCTTTTTTTGCTCCTTTTGTTCCAGTAGAAAACACACATAATAATGACTGCTATGAGAAAAAATAAGCATATAAAATATATTGATGCAAATCCCTTCTTTTGGGGGGGAGGGTAGTTTGACTCATTTTAACATAGTCCCTGAAGAGACTCAGGTTTTGTTCTTTGTTTTGAAAATGAAAGTCTCATTAATTTGTATCGGATTTCTGGATTGCAAAGCATAGGAAGGTCAAGGAGGGATTGTTCCTCAAAGCAGTTTCATTGAGGGAGAAGGAGTAAAGCATACAAACAAAGAGCCCACGGATTGCGCATCTAATTGTGGTACTGCAACTGCAGGGATGTATTGTTTTTAAAAAAAAAAGAGAGAGAGAGAGATCCAAATCCTTTCATGTTCTATTTATCTTTCAGGAATCTAAAGGGACCAACAAAAAGTACTGTATAGAAAAAAACATTTTGCTGGTGGAGGTAGGGGATGGAAGTAGGGAAATTAAAAAAATAAGTTATCTATGTTTAAAAAGTATGTCAAGAGACTTTAAATGATTGCTCTTGACTTCTCTCCATTTGATTTCAGAATTCCTACCAAATTAATGTGCTTTAATAAAGGTTTGATTGTATCTGAATCTGGGTTAAGCTTCAAATAAAACTTGAAACACTCCCCGTGCTGAGCATACTGAAAAAATATTTGTTAGTTTGTTTTTACTTGTGAATACAAAAAATAAAGAAAAATAAATATCGTTGGTGACCACTGGAAAAAAGCCTAGTGTCAAATATGAATCAGTGTGTTTTGGTATGCAGTATTAATACTTAAACAGCTGTAAACCTGTCCGCAATTTAAAATGGAAACTACACACGTACCTAAAATGCAACATAATTGGATGTGTATGTGTTTACTTAGCATAAAAGTATGTCTCAAAGGAGGTTGTTGTGTTTTTTGTTTTTTTTTTTTTTTAGTCTCTGGGCTAAACTTTTCATTGAGCAGGGTTGATAATTATTTCCTGTGTAGTTTCCAAATTACATAAATTCTTTTCTAGTTTAATTTAGTAAATATGGGCTCAATCTTGTTAGCCCAGTTCGTATGAATAGGTCCAGTTTCTGGTTTGCACTCTGACACCATTGCAGCACTTAGGATGGGTTCTGAACCTAAACAGCCAGCAGAGAATTCCCTTTATGGAGGTAAACTCTCCACTGGTGTGAATAGGGTTGCCAACTTTCTGATTGCCAAAAACCGAACACCCTTGCCCCATCCTCTGCCCCTTCTCCAAAGCCCGGCCCCCGCTCACTCCATCCTCCCTTCCTCCATTGCTCACCCTCCCCCACCCCCATTCACTTGCTCATTTTCACAAGCTGGGGCAGGGGGTTGGAGTGAGGGCTCCGGCTGAGGGTGTGGGCTCTGAGGTGGGGCTGGGGATGAGGGGTTTGGAGTGCAGGAGTGGGCTCAGGGATGGGGTGGGCGTTGGGGTGTGGGTGCGGTGAGGGCTCTGCTAGGGGTGCAGGCTCTGGGGTGGGGCTCGGGATAAGGGGTTTGAGGTGCAGGAGGGGGCTCAGGGTGGGGGGCCAAGGGATTCAGAGTGGGGGAGGGGGTGCAGGCTCTGGGAGGGAGTTTGGGTGTGGGAGGGGGCTCAGGGCTGGGGTTGGGGTGCAGGAAAGAGTGCGGGGTGTAAGGTCTGGGAGGGAGTTTGGATGTGGGAGGGGCCTCAGGGCAGGGGATTGGGGTACGGGATTGCGTGCAGACCTAGGGATATGCCGGCCGCTTCCAGGAGCCATGCGGAGCCAGGGCAGGCAGGGAGCCCCGCTGGAGCCACCAGGGTCCCTTTTCAGCCAGGCATTTCGGTCGAAAACTGGTCGCTGGCAACCCTAGCCGTGAAGCTAGCTCCAGCTGCCCATTCCCTACCTTTGCATAAGCCAGTGCTCCTCCCCTTACCTAATGTGCGGTTCATTCAGCAAATCCTCTGTGGATACAAGCTTCCTTATGACCTTTTTCCGGTGTTTTAAATTAAAGCAGCCATGAGGCTGTTCTAACAGATGGCATAGCAGCATGTGCAAAATAAGGGAGCCATAACTGGCTCCCTGACGCGTCTTGCCCTCTCCCCTGTGCCAAACAGAGCTTGACTAAAGTAAAGAATCTAGTCTGTCTTCTTCAGTCACATAAGTAGTCCCACTGATTTCAAGACCATTCACAAGAGAGAGGCTTTGCAGTATTGGCCCTATATTGCAGTTTTGCCTATGGGGCATTCAAAAACCATTAGGTGGGACTCCCAAATATATATACATGGAAAAGCTTTGAGTCCCACATAATCACATAACTCCAGGAGCTGGGGCTTTAAGTAAAACATCAACTATCGTGAGACTTATGAT
The DNA here is from genome assembly GCF_965152275.1 of Natator depressus. NCBI lineage: Eukaryota > Metazoa > Chordata > Testudines > Cheloniidae > Natator > Natator depressus. Next base: position 57,650,858 of record NC_134235.1, read on the forward strand.
AAAAAAATGAGTTGGTAATGCTATAATTAGCAGGGCTGCTTGTGTTTTCTATCCTTTCTTACAACAAAATTCTGCTCTCAATTGACGCTGTGTGCTTTATCGGTAAATAGATTATTCATTTCAAGTATTTATCTCAGCCTCTCTGTTAAAAACACAATCAGCTGGCATCCTTCAGTGATTGCTGATCTCTAGGTCCACTTGCTTTCTCTGTGTTTGCTGATGGATCCCCAAAATAGGCTATCGTTCAATCAAAAGTCGATAATTTTACTGCTAAACCTGAAGATCATCACTGGCTAAGATCCTAAATGGGCAGATCTTTAGTTTGTTTCATGAGCATAAGACACTGCTGACCCTTAGCTGAAATAACTTATATGCACAAAGCTGCGTAGATGTGTTAGCCAGTAGGGAGCTGTCTAGTATGTGAGATTTTACACATCTGTCAGTTAAATCACAGTTCCAACTATAAAATTGGGCAGTTGGGCACCCCTCTTGAATATGTAATGCTCTTTGGAATGCCTGAATCCTTAAACTACAGAGTGTATTTCATATGCATATAGTGCACAGTGCAGGGTATGTTGTTTTTATTCAGTCACTGATACAGAATGCATAATCTTAATGTGTATCCATGTATAATTTTCAAAATTAATTACTGTAGTATAGACATTAAAAACATGCTTCATTTTCTTTTGACTCAAAATCTCATTTGGGAGCATAAGGGGTAGAAGGTGTTTATATAAATGAGATACAACATACTGGTCAAGCCAGGAGCATTACTGAGCGATGTGAATTCTGTGGTTGTAATAGTTTGAAGAATCTTTAGCAACTGATCAGTAGTATGTGAGAAATAAACAGTGAAAATTACTAACCTGTCCTTGTAAATCCAGTAAAGAAACCACTAGGAAGCACCAATGCATTGAACAGATCTGCACCAGATATTTTCTATGATCTGCAACATTCATCTAGCCATAATTGTTCACAAAAGAAATTAACATCATAATGTTTTAATTAGCTTAGTGCCTCTCTCCTGCCTATTCCCAAGCTGTTGCACATCTGATGTGATTTTTTTAGGGTTCCTATGTCAAGAAATTTTGGAGCTAGAGCCATTTTTATATGTTGTCTAAAAGCTGGAATCCCATCTTTCAAATGGCATAGAGAATTAATCTTGAGCTCTAGGGGGTCAAGAGAATGTTGATGGCTACTGTGGAATTAAAGTGGACTGCAAGATGGTATTCTGAAAAATTTTACTGTGTGATTAAAGGTCTTCTGCAATACAAAAACCAGGGACTGCTTATGATATCAGCTGCAACCTGGGACTCAGCCTCCCGGACTTTGCTAGGAACTGGACCCAGCTTTCAGGATCAGTAAACTTTTCTGTTAAAATATTTCCAGCATTAACATAATATGATACAAACTCTGCTGTCCTGTAGCATATGGAGAACAGCTAGATTTTTTTTCCCCCACACTTACTTTTTTTCAGCAAAGGGACAGATACCTCCCCACCATTCTTCCTTGCCCTTCCCAAAAAGACCTTATGCCATCTTCAGTCCAAGCATGGAAATCTCTCATTAGTTTGTGTGAGTTGCCATTGCAGAACGAGGACATTATATTGTCCTAATTATAATACTTATTTAAAAGACAACTTAAATTATTGTTAACAATCATACACACAATTACATTTCAGAAGTTGTTTGCAATGCTATCATATTGTGCATGAACATACTATAAAAAACAGTATGGGATTTTCAAAAGCACTCAGTATTGGCCCAACACATCTCCCGCAGAAGGCAATTGGAGCTTGGATGCATTTGAAAATCCCATGCTTATAATTTACGGTAGATAATCTTTGTAGTCACAAGAACAAATTTTACAGCAAGTGTGCTGTAATTCCTAAATAAAATCTTTTTACATTTGGAAGAGTCAGTCTAAATTGCAATTTTAAAAGAATCTTTATCATTACAAAAACTGTGTAAATGTGTTTTTTTTTTTCAATTTTAGTAAAAGGCGTAGGGACTTGCACATGTGTCTCTTGCCAAAGCCTCTACCCTTCCATTGTTGTGCCACGTGGCAACTGTCCGATTCTCTGTTATCCTCTACTCCCAGGCTGTATTTCAGTAAGAGGTGAAGTGATTCCTGTAACCGATAGCTTTTAGACATGTATGGATCCAGCAGAATGAAAAGTACTAAATACGTTTAAGACGAAGCAGTACATATTCACGGACCCTTATGTGACTGTGTGTATAGACCCCACGTAGAGGAAGAAGGTGCCAGAGAGGCCCGGATGGTAGGGCTAGCCCCACCCCTCCAGCCCTGTCAATCAAGCATGATAGGAGGAGGCCTTTAAAAGGGAGGAAACTGCTGCAGCAGTGAGGAAGGAGCAGGATTGTTCCAAGTAAAGGACTGCAGGAGTGACTCCTGAAGCCGTGGAGGGAACCCCTAGCCTAGAGACCTTCATCCCGACCCTGAGGAGAGTGCAGTGGACTCCTACAGTAAGACAAACCAGCTGAGCCTCACTCAGAGACCCAGCCAAAGTGATATCCTTGAAACCCACTATATTGGTGCTGGGTTGCTGGGAGCACTGCAGACGCGCCACACCCCATCTCCTTTTTCTGGGGCCACAGGGAGGGAGTATCCCCAAATGCATTGGGGTTTGTGACTTTCATTTTGATCCCCCATCTGGAGAGACTTAAGAATTCCCATAAAGGCCAGAGCCCCCCTTGCAAATAGTAAGGAAGTGGAGCCTGTGTTATAACCACACGGTATAGATAACTGCGTCTGTTCAGTCAGGTTCACCCACCCTCTGAGGGGGAAGCCACCGAGGATTCTGTTACACCTTATCTCTAATAGATGTGCACTGAACATGGAGGAATCCAGGATATGGGGGACCAGTCTCTCTGTTTTGAGGGGACAGAGGAACTGTACATTCACTTTGCCCTCCTACTCTCAGCCAAAGGAATAATCCAGAGGAAACTGCATGAGAGGAGCATCCAGTCGCTGACAGAAAATACTGCGGGCCTGCTATATTTGGTATCTTCCTATTTCTGTGCCCAATACTTGAATTTTTTTTCCAAAAAAATGTGCTTTGCAAATGCTTATTGGCTCATCTGTGTATGGTATCTTTAGTCATTCTCACCATAATGGGACTTTTGATGGTTTGTTGATGAAGAAAGTACAAACTTTTGTTGAAGTACAACAAGTTCAACCTGTTTCTGTTTATCCCTAATTGTAAAAGTTACCTGTTTTCTCACATTTTTAGCAAAATTAGCTTCCTTTTCATGGAGAACATGTGTTTTTAAACATTTTTATTCAGATTTTCTGATATGTAGCAATAGACTAAATATTACACCATTTCCTTTGAATAGTGAATCCACGCATTTTTAGGAGTCTGTTGTCACTCTTGGTTACTTTTTAGATCTTGTGTTTTATTGGGCGGTCACTAAAAATGTATTTGAATTGAAGACTATTAACATAATGCAGTGATCAGATGTTGCATTAATTTTAGGTAGCATTTTTTCCTGCTAATGTTCCCATTTAAACTCCAAGACAAAAATTAAAAAAAGATACAGAATAATTAATATGGATTGGCATGATTGAGAGTGCAGATTTGCTAAATTTAATTTGATTTATAAGATATTTTGAGGCAAAATTCTGGTTTGGATGTTTAATCAGTACTGCAGCATGGAGCACGAACAAGGGTGCAAATTGTTCAGATCCGTACAATTGAAACATTAGCACAGGTGGTGGTATGCTCCCAGAAAGTTATTTTTGTTTGCTTCTGTTGTTTATCATTTAATTTTCATGCAGCGCTCTTGAAATTGTATCTATTTTATGTGCATATTGGTAAATATGCATAAGTGACAGTGGGGAAAAACACTATAGTGAGAATAATATAATGTGAATTTAAAATGATAAACAATAATAATTGTGTGGTGTGGAAATGGGAGTGCAAAAACTCTTTCACTTATGCGTGAACTCCGGATCAGTCTAATGTTGTTAGCTTCTGGTGTTGTTTTTTTTTAAATGTAGTGCTCACGAAAAGATAGTGCAAGGATAACGAGACAGGTGCTTTGCCAGGTCTTCCAGTCAGCTGTCCACCTCTTTATAAGCAAAGAGTGCCTGTCATGCCAGACAGTGTGTATGTGCTCTGTAATTTAGTCAATTAAATGCTAGGGACCAGGATGAAACCACTATTTCATTGCTATCCTAAAGAAGGATTTGAGCCTACAGTTCCAGAGTTGAAAAGTTAACCCACTTGCTTCCCCATATCACGATGGAGGTTTCTTTAATCTCAGTCGTAGTGGTTTGCTTGGTATCTGTCACAAACTACTGTGGACTTGAAAAATGATAATACCTTTTTAAGAGCTCTGTTCTGTCATTTAATGCATAGTTCTCTTTAATGCAGAAAAAGCAGCAGCGGCCAATGAAGATGAAGTACAAAAAGCGGATGTATCATCTACAGGTCAGAGTGTCATCGACAAGGATGCACTTGGACCAATGATGCTTGAGGTAAGTGCTCAACGTTTTCTTTACATTGGAGTTAATTCTGCTACATATAATATCAAGATGAATGTCATGGAGTGAAAAAATCAAATTGGAACTCACTCTTAAAGGCATGATCAAATGTTATCACTTCGATAAAACAGGCATCTTTGCTACTTAGGATGCCATTCCGTATCACAAATACAGGGCATGCTGCTGATCCTATTGAATTTAATTCAGTGACAAAACATTGATTCCCAGGGGAGCAGGTTTAGAACAGTAGCATCATATTATATATTTAACCACTGTAGTCATGGATATTTCTTGAGTTCCATTTTATGAAATGTCCTAATTTTGTGTGCCATTCTGAAATATGGAGATTTGGTAAACTCATTCGTATGCTCTCATTGACTTACAACACATATACATGTGGATTGGGTGGGGGAGTATTTCTCTAAAATTATGCGTCATTGCTACACGTTTTAATTACTTTTGCCATTTCTGCATAGGTAACATGCTTGTTTCACCTCCTGATTACAAAAACACACATCTATGGGAATTCTTCAGGATAAATCTTTTGATTAGCTTCGCAAAGAATTCTGCATGACTTTAACTGTGTGACTTCCATTGATATCAGAAGAGGCTGAATAGTTGAAACCTTAACTCTTAAAACACCCTTGATACCGTTGTTATCTATAGCGCATACATGTCATCTAGGACGCTAACATATTTAACTACTGTCATTTACTCTCTGTCACTGATGTTTTATCTGTTTAAGTTCTGTTACAAACACTTAATACCCATTCTGACAGTGATCTTTATCTGTAGGGAGGAATAAATGTTGGTTTAGACAAAACTAAACAAAAAGCCCTGAGTCTAGCTAGAGGAACCAAGTTCGACAGATATATAAATTACCCCATTATTCCCAAAATGTAGCATCAGCCAAACTATAAACCCTAATAAATATACCAATGATAAATATTTGAATTACTTTACATGACTCATTAGATAAAAACACAGAAATCTGACACTGTTTCCTGAGCTGTATATGGAATTAGGGCACTGAAAAATTCACAACTACCAGGCAGAGCACTAGATAGGTTAGACAGATTAGACAGACTGAAGAAGTTGTCCCCTGAATAACTAGTGCATTACACTCATTAGATGAAAACTTTAATTAATATTTATTACACTTGCTCACTGAACTGAATGTTGCTGTTTTTGCTAACAAGCAAAGTTAAACCTCAGAGCTCATACATGGCAGTGTAGTAATTCCAGTCTTCATGTAAATGTTAATTGATCATAAAGATGTGATTTAATCACACACACGAAATTTAAGGCTAAAAAATTATCCCTATCTCACCCTATTGTGCTTAGCTATTGCAGCACGCAGGGTATTTAAAATCACAGGTTATACCCTCGTGTTACTTTGTTAGGATTTAATTTATTTTTCTCCTCTACCGTGAAACCATTCTGCATTGACCATAAAAAATTAAGAAATGATATTAATAAACTCAAGCCTTTGCGCAACAGATACTTAAAAGGTCGCAAAGTTATTATGCATTCTCTGCGAAAAGACCACAGATGTATTCTGTGTATCTTTATCTTTGTAAGGAAATGCAATTAAGTGTTTTCATCTCTTTAAAAGTCTCATAGGCTTGATGAGTCCACTTTTTTTCTCTTTATGAAGTAAGGAAAATAATGGCAAAGCCAACTGACTGCATATTAGTTATCTGATTTAGAAATGTAATTCTCTTTTCTATTAAACAGTTTAATTGGAGGGGTGTCCTCATACTTGCAAGTGTTTCCTGTTGAAGAAAGTAAATAGAATTCATCATCATTTGCTAGTTCTGAGGGGATTTTCACAAATTTCCTGTTTAAGGCAGGGGAGTGTGTGCGCAAAAGAGAGTGAGACAATAGTCCACAGCAACCCAAAGAACAAAACTTTGTTTTCTTTTCCAATATGTCCTCTAAAAGAATTTCTGTTCTCTTATTCTCTCTGCCAACCTCGTTGCCCCTGTCAGAGCAAGAGCCCTGAAGGGAGGGGTGCAAGATTACGTTATTGTTCCAACAGTCTGTCATGGTGCAGTATATCTGGGGAAGAGATAAGAAATCAGCATTACAAAGTAGAAACCTCTATAAGTTTTAAATAATTTGATGCCATAAGCTGGTTTGACAGTCTAGCAGTTACCCTAAAAGTAAACTGATTTGCCTTTTGCTTCTGAACATTAGGAGATGAGAACGCTATAGATAGGCCATAATCACTACATGGACTCATGCTACTACTTACCGATCCCTCTAGTCAGCTCAAGAAATAGCAGTGAAGAAGCTGTCTGGAGTGCTCTCCCACCAAGGAGGTTGCTATAATAGGAGGCTTTAGGTTGTGGACCATATAAGTTGAGGGGAGTCACTGAGATGCTAAAGACCCTGTTAGACATCTACCTGCAATTTGTGTCTTTGAAAGTCTCCCCATCGTGCATAGATACAAAAAGACATTGATCTGCACCAGAGATGTCAATAGGAGATTTGCCATTAGAATTGGGGCCTAAATAAATTAAAACTTTTTAAAAGGTATAGTTTACAAATAAATAAGTATGCAACTGTTATGAAAATATATAGAAAAGAGGCAAGCCATCACAAATAGGCAAGGGTTAAAATAATTAGAAACAGAAAAGGCAGTGTACACAATGCAAAAACAAACAGACAAAGCATAAGGATTAAAAATTCTGACAATTGACAGAACAAACAAGCACCTAAAATATCTACATTCAAAAGCAGTGAGATGATAAATGTGTGTATATATGTATATATCTTACTTTTATTATATATAATTTAAAAAGGGAATAAACAAGACATTTGCCAGTCATTATCTTGAATGCTCTGCTTGTATGTTTTGCCTTCTTTTGCCCATCTTCTGGGGGGGGGGTTTCTGTGTTTTTATATTGTATGCGCTCTGGGGCCTGAATTGTGTCTTTGTATACAGTATATCTGTGCAACATCAAGCATATTGTGGGCACTACTGTAATATAAATAATAAAACAAGCGATTTCCTTTTGATATGCAATAGGGTCCATGGCCAGATTTTTTACATATATTTTTAAAATATGGACCTGCTAACAGCTCAGTGCTGTGTTGTATTTGTAATACACATCGACAACCTAGGTATGCTACGAAGGCATATTAAAGATATTACAGGTTGTGTATTATAGAAGATTTAGCCATTCTGTCACGTGCCAATGTACAGTGCTGTGACAACTCCTCCTTGTGCTGTATTTAGGCTTATCAGTAGTGTGGATCCACTAACTTTTATTTTTAAAAAATCATGGGTAACCCTGTTGTCCTGTCAGTGGTTTGTTCCTCTGATTATAGGTACAAAATTACCTTCTTGCATTTCCAAATCAAAATGGAAGTTAAACATTTTTTTTTCAGAGTAGCCTTCTGAAGAGTCAGTATATCAGGCAAAGTGGCAGAAGGTTCATGTGGGCTGAGCTGGCAATTGAATGCTTGAATCCAATGGATTTGATGGTTTGAATTTAAATCTTTGTCCCCGGTCTGTGTACATGTCATAAAATTAAACAGAAAGGAAGGCTCTGAGTTATTCCTAGGCATTTATGCACAATCATGCTTGCATCATAAGAACAGTCATTGCTAGGCAACAAACTAATGCTTTTATCTTTGCATGAGAACTTACTGAGACTGAACTTCTGTTTTCTCCTGGTTAGGGGAGAAACAAAAATATAATATTCAGCATACGTTTTAAAAGGAAGTCAGCAAATAGTTTTTAAAAAGTCCAGTAACTTGGCTGTCACAGTAGACTTTCAAAAATACATTTTTTTTCTTTCTGTCTTTATGTACTGGTTTCACAACACTGTTGATATGAAATCTACATCTTTCAACCCTTTTCAGTTTGTTAGTATTATATCTTGAGTAGAATTTGATCCACTACATGGAACTTCATATTCTTCTCATCATTCAGTACAAGCTAGCTGGGGGAGAAGGGAGGGGAAGAAGAGACATCTGTCCTCTAAAAGAGGTTATTGTTTCCTTATATCTTTTGTTAATCAGATTATGGCTTTTCTCTTCATGTTTTTCTTCTAGGCCCTAGATGGGTTCTTCTTTGTAGTGAACCTGGAAGGTAACATTGTGTTTGTTTCTGAGAATGTGACACAATACCTAAGGTACAACCAAGAAGAGCTGATGAACACAAGTGTATACAGCATCCTGCATGTAGGGGACCACAATGAATTTGTCAGAAACCTGCTGCCAAAATCTTTAGGTATATTCATTTCCCACAAAAATTTGCCATTGCTCATTTATATTTATCTTTGGTTTCTTAAGTCAGTGTTTTCATTGCTTCACTTAATAGCATTCAGTTACTTTAGTTAAAGTCCATGTCAGATGTACTGTGTTTATTGTCAGTATGCCTAAAGGCTGTGTAACAAATGATTGTTTCTCAAAACCAGCCTCTTTTTGTCTCTTCTTTCGGGTTTCAGTTTTTGTTCAAAGCTGCTCATAGTAACTGGCTGATGTATGACTGACATTGCTGCAAGGTCTTTACAGTGAATCCTTACAAACACAGATAACATTATCTGTGTGAGTTTTCCCCCACTTCCCACATGTAAACTGGTTATTCTAAGAAATGATTCATAACTACAAGGAAGAGAGGACATTTTACAACATAAGGACAGAAATTGCCTTGTCGTTAGATGTTTTATTTCATTCTTATTTTTATTTCCCCAGATGTTTATCCCGTTTCTTTTTAAGAACTGTTTGTATTGCTATGTTCATTTATACTTTATTTCTGCTTATTTCTTATATCTTACCTTTTTTGGTATTACCTTTTTTGCATGTACATTTGTTCACAATAGTTTGAACAGTATTATGTCATTTCTGTTCATTGAAACATTGTTATATGTCAGTGAGATCGTCATAACTTCTTTTAAAAAATAAATATTAAAGAATAGAAAATTATGAAGCATTTTTGAATGGCTAAGAAATGTAAGTCACTGAATTGTTCTTATCAGCCTCTCCTGTACATTTTCCATTTATTTATTACTTTTTACAAATAGCTGAGCAGGACTGTGCATGGTATTCTAAATATGGCCTCATTAGTACCTTATGCACTGTTAGAATAATTTGCTCTGACTTTTGTTCAGTACCTATATTTATGCATCCAAGGATTTTGTTTCCTTTTTTACTTCTCTTAAGCACTCTGGAAAAGGTTTTAGTTTTATCCACTATTGGACCCAGGTCATCCTCCTACGGTGTTCTACATCGTAGCTGAGGGTACTTATTTTAATTTGTCTCTAGCCTCCTTGCCTCACGTTTATGTACGCTGCATGTTAACTCTTTATCTGCCAGCGTTCCTACTCTGTGCAATACATTTTGAATGATATTGCCCTTCTCTTTTGTATTAACCAACGCACTCCCAGATTTGTATTGGCAAACACATTACTTTACTGCACACACTTTCTTCCAGGCTGTTGGAAGATAGAGTTAACATAATCTGTCCAGTACTGATGGCAGTGTTAGACAGTTGATCAGGGTGCTCCATCTCTTTTTTGGGTGCAGGTATTTAGAACTTTGTACCGCCTTTCTGTTTGTTCTCTTTTTAAGCTGCTTAAAGAAGGAAAGACAAGGTGGCTGAACAAACTAGGGACTGTGATCCATTTAAGTGACGAGGATGAAATTACTTTGCACCAGCCGGATAGGACTCTAATATCAAAATTGTATTGTTTATTAAACGAGTGTTTCCCCCAGTTTATAAAGCACCATAATTAATTCTCTTTTTACATGTGAACTTTGGATGCTGGTAGGAATGACTACTTCTGAGACTAATCTTATTATATGAACTTTGCTTTGCTCAGTGAATGGGGGACCTTGGTCTGGTGAAGCCCCTAGGCGCAACAGCCATACTTTTAATTGTCGGATGCTGGTAAAACCTTTAACTGATGCTGAAGAAGGCCCTGATAACCAGGAAGCACATCAGAAGTATGAAACTATGCAGTGCTTTGCTGTTTCTCAACCAAAGTCCATCAAGGAAGATGGTGAAGGTAAATGGTGCATACTTTTATTTTGCTTATTTTAATGGTGTCTTGACCTTCTCCTTCCAGGCTTACCCCCAAAATTATAGATCAGTAACTGTGGTGAAATCAAGATAAAGTGGTTTCTCCAAAGCAGGGAACAGAAGATATGCAAGCTTTCCCTTTTCCTTTAAACTGTGTAACTTTCCTCTTAATTTGCATTGCATAGGCTGGCCTGCACACAATTTGTTCAGACACACCAATATAAATTTGGAGTAACTTCATGTATTTCATGCACTGGACTTACATCATTGTAATTGTAAGAGGAATTTGGCCCATTGACAGCAAAATTTTGTTAGGCAATTTTTGAGTTATCAGAATGTGAAGACTATTGTGGTTCAGCATTTCCTTCATTATTTACTCCATCAGTAAAAAAAATTTTCAGATGCATATTGAGCACTCAGAGTGGCTAATTGTAAAATTTTCTCCTCAAGAAGCACAAGTACTCTAGACATGTTTGAAGGAATGTGGTTTGGAAATTGCAAAGTTACATAAATGTTCAAGAATTGTGTTCTCTATACGTGCAATATGTTGTTTTCTGTTAAATATTTTCTAACCTGTGCAGCTACAGCTAAAAACATACACATGCAAATAAATGTAACAGTTTATTGCATGTGCTATCAGTTATGAGCATAGGCTCTTCTCAAGACTAAGAAAATGTAAGAGAGGAATCTACCTGAATGTAATGTTATGGCTGATATAGGGTAATATCCACAAAGGAATCCTCTCAGAGATTTTCTTGCAGAAAACCCTCCCAGTCTGTGACTTTCAGTATAGGCGAGGACAACATAGACCATATCAATGCTATCCATCTCTTGCTTTCATGAGTACTAAACCTATTAGGTTTAACCCAAAAATGTAACGAAAGACTTATATTTCTTTTAAAAAAATAATCTTTCCCTGCATTGGTTTCCCTGCTTAAGAAAATACTGACGTAATATTGTTTCATTTAAGATTTGCAGTCTTGCTTGATTTGTGTGGCAAGAAGAATTCCAATGAAGGAAAGGCCAGTTCCTCCCTCATCAGAGAGCTTTTCTACTCGCCAGGATCTGCAAGGTATTGTGAAAACAGAGTTTTGGGAGGTTGGGGTTTTTTGGTTTGTGTTTTTTAAGAGAATCACTAACAACTGTTTTATTTAACCCAGGCAAGATAACTTCACTAGACACTAGCACCATGCGAGCAGCCATGAAACCTGGCTGGGAGGATTTGGTGAGAAGATGCATTCAAAGATTCCATGCACAGCATGAGGGAGAGATATCTTTTGCCAAGAGGCATCATCAGGAAGGTTAGGTTTATATTTCAGTGTTTTCTGTATTTAAACTGTGTGTTTGTTGCTTTGGGGATTGGTCATGCTCTCTTTACATTACATCCACATGGGACGATTAAGGGATGTTGAAAGCCTCCCTCTAAACCAATATCTCCAATGAACAGTAAAGAAAACTTATCTCTGGGGAGATCTTGCACCACTTTTCTGTCTCAACCTTACCATTCTTGTTAGTACTCTGACACATTAAAGGGGTGCTTTGTGATATGCTTGTAACTCATCAGCCATCTGTGCTTAAATGTTCAAATCATTGCAGCTGTCTTAGAGAGGGTTACCGAAAACTTTCATTACACAATATTTCACCATACTATCAACATACACGTTACAGTGCACTGAGATCATTCAAGGCTCTAATTCTACTTCTCTACAACAAATGGATATTCACTATCAAAATTCACTACAAGAAAACTTTGCTGTGACCTGTTGAAGCTGCAGCACTGATGGCTAGTGTAAGCTGTAGCATGTTGTACTACATTGAAGGCAGCCCACCAGCTGGTAGGTATTCTAGAACACTGCCCTAGCAGTTAAGAACATAGATAACAAGGGAGGTAGGGTGCAGGATAGTGGAAGGTAATGGAAGGTCTCCCATGGTGTGTGTTAGGGTGAGGTGATTTAATTTTTTTATTCAGACATCATCTATACTAGCTCTAACCGTGAGCTAAATACTGATTACTTATGCTGACTAGCTGATTGTGGAGCAAAGTACTCCCACATGTAAGGTCATCAGAATCTGGCTTCAAATTTGTTGAACAAGATTTAAACATAGCCTATACTTATATAACAGTCTGCATGGCCACATAGACAGCAGGCATGTTGTTTCACAAAGCTGTGACCTGATGAAATCTATAGAGTCACAGCTTTGCCGAAGTTTGGGGACGGAGCAAAAGAGGGCATATCTGGAAAACACTCAGACCAGATACAACTTTGGGTCATTGTCAGAAAACAGGAACTATGGATATAGAATCAAAAATGAAAGTCTTTCAAACTGATTCTCAGTGACAAATGCAAAGTGTGGCTGGTTTGGTTGAAATGTGCTCTCTTTTTATTGGCTGAAGTGAGAAACAAGGCATTTCCGGAAGAAGACTACGGAAACATTCTTGTTTGCTTAAAGCATTAGTTCAAAAAATGATTTAAGTAGCGATTTCACATCTATCCTGCTGGCATGAAGTGTTGGAATTTCCTGATGCGGTGTGTGCCTGTGCTGCTAAGGCTGAGAGCACTGAACTTTGTGGTGTCCAAAGGTTAAATTTAAACAATGACATATCTTGCAGTGAAATTCTGCTTTGCATTGTTTCATAGTTGTTGGTTTTTGTTTTTCTTTACATTTTTACTCTGCCAAAGCTCTTCTGGTTGTCTAACTTGTGTTTCCTGTTTTCTCACTGCCAAAATAATCCTTTCAAACCTTGCAGCACACTATGTAAGAACAGTGTGGGGGCAGGGAAGGAAACCAATCATACCAGTATTACAAGTGTGAAGAAACTCTTCTAGCACGGTATAAGGGAGTAATAAAGCCACACTTGGAAAACTGTGCTTGGTGCTAATCGTTTCTTTATGACAGGGAAAATTAAAAAGCACGCAAAAAGAAAACAGCAATTCAGGGATTGGAAGATACTATTAATAATAATAAAAATACACAGAAAACGTGTGTGTGTGTGTGTGAGAGAGAGAGAGAGAGGAAATTAAAGAGACGCTGTCAGGATTTAGTTCCAAAATCTAGTCTAGTTGCTGTTTAGCTAATATGTTTGATGGTACCTGATACAGAAACTTTTTTTTTTTAATTCCTGGGGAAATAATCAGAGAGGGGAAGGCATTTAAACATTCCCGATAACATTTGCTACTGAAGCATAACAGCTTTGAGATTGTGCATGAAAATCAGAAATTGAGAGTGGTTGATCTAGTTACACTATATAAGGGCAAAAATGTAAGTGAACAGCATCAATGCTTAGATTTTGCTTTTTTAAAAAATATTTCAATTTTAATTAGAGATGGGTCACAAGTAGAGACTGGGAGCCACAAAGCTGAATTTGGTGACATTCGGATCTAGATCCAAACGTAAGAGCCCTGGTATACCTCTATGTAATAGATCAAACCAAAATCCTGAATCCAAACAACCCCAACATTGGGAAAGTGTGTCTTAGACTCATCTCTAATTTTAAAAAGCATTTTAATAACTTGTATAAGAAGTTTCATCATGTGTTTTTGGGGTTTTTTAATATTTGCTTTTTTATCATAGAATATCAGGGTTGGAAGGGACCTCAGGAGGTCATCTAGTCCAACCCCCCTGCTCAAAGCAGGACCAATCCCCAACTAAATCATCCCAGCCAGGGCTTTGTCAAGCCTGACCTTAAAAACTTCTAAGGAAGGAGATTCCACCACCTCCCTAGGTAACGCATTCCAGTGTTTCACCACCCTCCTAGTGAAAAAGTTTTTCCTAATATCCAACCTAAACCTCCCCCACTGCAACTTGAGACCATTACTCCTTGTTCTGTCATCTGCTACCACTGAGAACAGTCTAGATCCATCCTCTTTGGAACCCCCTTTCAGGTAGTTGAAAGCAGCTACCAAATCCCCCCTCATTCTTCTCTTCCACAGACTAAACAATCCCAGTTCCCTCAGCCTCTCCTCATAAGTCATGTGTTCCAGTCCCCTAATCATTTTTGTTGCCCTCCGCTGGACTCTTTCCAATTTTTCCACATCCAGATAAGTGTCCCTTTTAGAGATGCTTTTGCATTTTTTTAAGGGAACAGAGAGGATAGCTGTTACAGGCTATTGGAACAAGGAACAAAAGAAAAGGTGGACTTATGATAACTAAAGGGCTAGACAGCAATGACATTTACATAAGATGTCTTCATGGGGAATAGGTGATATGCATGGGCGAAAAATTCTAAGAGCAGCAAAAGGAATTAGACAAACATTTAAAGAAAAGATATTGCATGTCTGCTAACTCAAAGGAGGAATTGGCTTCTGGGCCTCTCCTCCACTGAAATGCATTGTGTTCCCAAGTTCTAATTTTATTGCTTTTGTGGATTCTCTCTCTCAGGTATATTGCAGATTTGTTATTTCAACTGCCCTCTTGATGTGATCGCTCTACAGCACATGCTCGTTCCTTTACTGTATATACTTTACATCATGCACCTCAGTGTTTAAAATCTTCAAAACATCGTGTTTTCTTTAACAGCCCTTACTTCTTGTGTAAAGTGAATCACACAACTCCTGTTGCGCCATGAGGATGCACCCAAGCAGCCATTACTGATGGATTTAGGTTTTATATGTGTAATCTACTTATATTATGGTTCCTCATTAATTGTGTTGTTTGCTTATTTACAGTGCTGAGGCAGGGACTAGCATTCAGTTCTGTCTATCGATTTTCCTTGTCTGATGGCACTATAGTTGCTGCCCAAACGAAGAGCAAGCTCATCCGTTCTCAGACTACTAGTGAACCTCAGCTTGTAATATCCTTGCATATGCTTCACAGGTAATATTTGTTATTTTTAATAAGCCTTTTTCCTTACTTCCCCACCCTGGGCACAGACATAGTGAGGGTACAGAATTGTATTGTACAGATTGTTTAGACTGATTGACATTTCAGCTGGTCTACCACTGGTACCATTAAAGCAAAATAAAAGTTGTTTAGATCAGCTCTTACAGCAGTAACAGACTGTGCTCAATGGCTAGGCAAATAGCATGCTGGATTTTCGCCTCTAGGACTCTTATTAAATATCACAAAATCTATCTTGAGCTCATGCTTTTAATTTTAGTATTTTAGTTCCTTGTGCATTTTGCGTGATAGAAACCAGAAATTTGGCTTGCCTTGCTTTGCCATGACACAACTACCTGTTAAAAACATCAGAGGTAAATTCCTATAGTTCTGGGTGTGTCATGGTCCTGGGCATAGCTGTGTGTGAAAGACTGCCGTGTGACTACTAGAGCATGCTTTGGGCGCACAAAATATGTCACTTTGCAAGACTGGCAATCACATCACCTGATCATGTTGGTGCTTGGAGTAATGATTTCACAACCGTACACTCTGATGCAAAATACATTAATATATGGCACCCTAATTCGAGAGCATTGCCTCCAAAAAGTAAGAGACAAGTCAACAGTATTGAATTCAAGAGTAAATAATCACTGACCCTATCACTTCAAAAATAAATTATGAATTAGGTCATTAAAGGTTCTTGTATATTGTGTCATATTCCATGTACAACTGTTACTCAGGGTTTTTCATTACTATGCTGTTTCACTGCATATCTACGTTACTACGTGTTTAGGGAGAAAAATACACCTATAAATCTAATTCAGACTGAAACAATTTTACAGCAATTATGGATTTTGGAATTGCACTCACCTCACTGAAAGCTGCTATTTAACAACTTGAAACGTGTTTTGTTTGGATTAGTATTTCATGAGTGTCTGCCAAAGTTGTAAATTAAAGAAGAATTGTCAGGTCAAAAATTATACATTTTGGTAGAGCAAGATGCATTTTAAATATACTTTCAATTTTTACTATTTATGTTGTTTACTTCCACTTAGCTAATAAAAATAGCTAAGAGTTGGTTTGTAGTCAGCTTCTCTTCCTGGTTCTCATGCGCTAGCACTGCAAGGTTTGAATGTTTGGCTGAAGTTCTTCACTGCACAAATGCTGCAAAGGAATGTTTAAATCCAAACAAAAATGCTTATATGTTCAACTAAAAAGTCCATGAACACACTTCCATTAATATTTGTTCTTGAAAACCCAGGTGGGTTTTGTTGTTGTTGTTTTTTGCTGTTTTTTTTCCCCCTCCGAATCTAGATTTTTGATCTAAACTACCTGACAGTGTCCCTTTAAAGCTCTGAGAACTTGAAAAAATGTCTGATTTAACAAGCTTAATTTTTACAACAGAAGCATAAAAACCTTGCATTCTCACAGAATATAATTAAAGTCTACATTTTACTTAGATGTTCTTTAAAGAGCTTTTTCCAAGTTTCCTTCCTCTCTGTCTGCTGCTTTTTTCTACCCTCTTCTGTGATATGAGTTTCACCTTGCACATGAAAAATCTGTCCAGAACCAGAATGGTGGCACACTCGTCTCATTCTGAACTTTTTCCAGTAGTTTTCTTGGCTCCCATGTTTGGAGCAGCTTAGACATTTCTGGCAGCTCAGTGATGTGACTTTTTAAACTTGCTTTTCATTGGGAGCCTACCGGGCAAACACCACAGAAGCTCCAAGCCTATGGCAGGGCTTCTTCACAGACGTTCAAAATTCTGGTGAACATCTGGCCACAGCTGTCCTATAAATCTGTATTTATAGGACATTTTTTTTAAGGAGGTAAAATTAAGAAGTTGAAACCTCCCTCAGTTATGGAAGGTAACTCATTCTGTATGGAGGGAAGAGATATATTGGGTATACAGAGAGATTGTAATTGTAACCTATCTACTGTTTGTAATTTAAGTGAAGTGTATTTTTTTTTCTTTTAAACTACAGATGTATTAATAAGCTACTGAAAAACTGTAGGTGTTCATTGAAAACTGTGCATGTGTAGCCATGCTGGTAATTGCAGATGGCTTTTGTCAGAAGCAATATCTTGATTTTTAATTGCAGGTCTGCTCTCATATTTTTAAAAGAGACTTTAAAATGTAATTGGAACTTGTAAGATCTCTTTCGTTTTAGCTAATAGACTGTTGTTTTTTCCCTTCATGGTACAGAGAGCAAAATGTCTGTGGAATGAATCAGGATTTGACTGGACAAGCAATGGGGAAGACATTGAACCCAATTAGCTCCAGCAGCCCTGCCCATCAGGCCATGTGCAGTGGGAACCCAGGTCAGGATATGACCATCAGTAGCAATATAAATTTTGCCATAAATGGCCCAAAGGAACAAATGGGCATGCCAGCAGGCAGGTTTAGTGGTTCAGGGGGAATGAACCATGTGTCAAGCATACAAGCATCCACTCCTCAGGGTAGTAACTATGCACTAAAAATGAATAGTCCCTCACAAAGCAGCCCTGGTATGAACCCAGGGCAGCCAAACTCTATGCTTTCCCCAAGGCATCGTGTGAGTCCTGGAGTGGCAGGAAGTCCTCGAATTCCACCCAGTCAGTTTTCCCCTGCAGGAAGCTTGCATTCACCCGTGGGAGTTTGCAGCAGCACAGGAAATAGCCATAGTTACACCAACAGTTCCCTAAATGCACTTCAAGCCCTCAGTGAGGGTCATGGAGTTTCTCTAGGGTCATCGTTGGCTTCACCTGACCTAAAAATGGGTAATTTACAAAATTCCCCTGTTACTATGAATCCTCCCCAGCTGAGCAAAATGGGAAGCCTGGACTCTAAAGACTGTTTTGGACTTTACGGGGAGCAATCAGAAGGTACAACTGGACAAACAGAGAGCAGTTGCCATTCAGGAGAACAGAAAGACAGTAATGATAACAATGTGCCCCAGGTTATCAGTGGTGAGCGGCCTGATGGACAGAACAGACTGCATGATGGCAAAAGCCAGACAAAGCTCTTACAGCTGCTGACCACCAAATCTGATCAGATGGAGCCTTCACCCTTGTCAACTTCTATGGGAGACGCTAACAAGGACTCCACCGGAGGCTTATCTGGTTCTGGTTCAGCACATGGAACCTCGCTCAAGGAGAAGCATAAAATTTTGCACAGACTCTTGCAGGACAGCAGTTCTCCTGTAGACTTGGCTAAGCTTACAGCAGAGGCCACAGGCAAAGAGCTGAACCAGGAGTCCAATAGCACAGCTCCTGGTTCAGAGGTGACTGTTAAACAGGAACCAGTGAGTCCCAAGAAGAAAGAAAATGCACTACTTCGTTACTTGCTAGATAAAGATGATACTAAAGATATTGGTTTACCGGACGTAACCCCAAAACTGGAGCGGTTGGACAGTAAAACAGACCCTTCCAGTAGCACAAAGTTAATAGCTATGAAGACAGAAAAGGAGGAGATAAACTTTGAGCCTAATGAACAGGTAAGAAGTCTCTTGGATAAATTTGATAATTCATTCTTACAAGGGTGATGTTTCTGTGTAAATCAGATGTTCTAATCTAGCATTTCTTTCCTCTCCACCCTTTCCATAGCTCCATTGAGAGTGTGACTCTTGACAGTGTTAGTAGATTAGTAGGTAAAGCATTTTTTCCCCAAGTTCCAGTCTTGGCTCCAAATGGTGGTATTTACCAGAATGGGTTAGTAGGTTGTGATCATCATTCTTCTAGGGAGAACAGACCGGTGGTGTGAATGTGGCTGGAGAACAGGAGTGACCATTCAAAAGTCAACATTTGCAAACACTGACCACATACTGATAGCTAAGGTGCTCTAATACCTAAAGCGCTCTGCAGAAATAATGACACTGCACTAAAAAGGTATCTCATCTATACTTAGAATAGGGGGAAGCTGTGGTACCTTGGGTTAATTCTTAGCACATGCTTATTTATACTTCTCACATCTGGAATGAATGCTTTCCCAAAGATGTGTTTGCAGGACTGATTCAGACTTTGCCTTGCTGTTGCTTATACTGAATGTGACCTGTAGATGAGACACAAAACAAAAGGACTTTCCTTGTTCAACCCCATTAGTTTTTAACTCATAAAGCTCTAAAATTCAACCACCAGTTCCTTTCTTAGTTTCTCAGGGCACTGAGAAATGTCTTCCTGGGTATGCACAGCACTAGCACAGAAATGGGCCCGATCCTGCTCATGGTTTTTAAGTGCTACTCAGTCCGAATAAAAATCCCTGGGAGTAAATTAGATGGGTCTGTACAAAACAGAAGTATACACTTGATTGGCTTCTGTTCGTGGTTCACTTCCCAGAAATATCCTGTACGGTAGCAGCAGTGGCAGTCAGAATCATTCTGTTTTCACTGTTCCGTGGAAATAATGACACTGCACAAAAAGTAAACCCCTTTAACATGTTTTATTTATTTATTTTTTAAATGGGTTATTGCGATAACAGCTCTGTCACAGGGCATTTCCTGGGGAATTAATGACTAGCTGGGGTTAATGATCCATAGCGTCAACCTGTGCCATCAACTCTCCCAGCTGGTCATTAATCCCTTGGCAATGCTTTGTGTCTTAATCCTTACTTTGTAAATCATGATCAGTTAAGAAATTATGTAGACCTTCATGACTCTCAAGCCCATGTCTTTTTCCTTTTTTATTGTGCATTTTTAATTTGATTCTTAGGTGTGGGTTTGCTTGATGGTTTGCTTGTTTGCTTGCTTGTTTTTGTGGGGAATTCTATTCTACCATTTCCCCTTCCCCCCCCCCGATTTTGGGGGATAGACCACATGTCCTAAGCCCTAAACCACTGCACACCATCTGCTGTGTCAGCAGATTCTAACCAATAGGCAGTTCTAGAGAGAAGGTAATAATCATGGAACACAGCATCCAAACATGCTATTACAGCAGGGCACCATCCCACTGTTCGGAGCACATACAAGTAAGCATTTTCTAAGCCGCCTTTATTTCTTTTGGTTGGATAACTCTTGACAGCTGCTACCATCCCTGAGGGGCAACTATAATTTTTCAATCCTTCGTACCCTTCAGGAGGGAAACTGAGCCAAATTATACTAATTTCCTTAGTGATTAATCCTCGGGCCTGGATGTTAATACAGTTCTCTATACAGCTAATATTCTGTAATGCCTTAAATATAGCTAGAGTGGGAGCAATCGGATTCTAAATGAGAACTTAATACTTCATTAGGTTAGAAAAATCATGGATGTACAGAATGTTAAAACCCAACTGACAACAATAAACCATTTCAAATGTACCGAATCAAATTCTGTTCTTAGTTATCCCAGTGGAAATCTGGTGTTATTCACCGAGGTCACTAGAATTATGTCAGATTTACACTGGGATGTAAGGAAGAACTCAGTTTGGCCTTCCAAGTTTCAACTAGCATGAGAATATACAACCTGGTAGTCGCTAGAAGAATTATTTCAGTGTTTATGCCTGGTGCTCTTAAAAGAGGCAGTTGGTTACTTTCATGGTTCCCAGTTGCTGTCCTTTCCACTAATTAAAATTTCAGTTTCATATTCAATGGTGAATGCATATATTTTGTGGAGAGGGAATTGCTTAGAGACTTGTGCTACGTATCTGTCCACTAAATTTAAATATGTAAGTATACTAACTTTTAGTGAAGAAGTTTGTTTCAGTATTGCCAATCCCAAGCGTTCAAAAATATGTCAAGGCCCAAAAATTCATGAGACTTTTAAAAATAATAAATTTTGGATTTTTTTTTTTAGCCTTTTGGTTTTTCAGTCCACAGTATTCATGTTTTCAAGCTCTTCTCCACAGCCATAGGAGCTAGACACGTCTTTTTTTAAAAAAATAATAGTGAAAGCAGAGACTCTCAGTCACATGACTACCAGAGCTGAGGCTGTAAGAAAAACACCAAATGTTGCAAGACTCACGAAAAAATCATGAGCTAGCAATACTGAAGTTTAGCTGAGTGGCAAATAAGGAGATGTGAAAAATATCCTAAATGGCAGTAGTTGTTTTGTAAGAATGCTGAATCTCCGAAGATAATTCTTTTTAAAAGATCATTTCAAAACCTTATTTAAGACTCTGTGAAACCTTGACTAGAATAACCAAGAGAAATCCAGCATTGAGTAGGAAAGGAAGTGGTGATGAGTTTAGAATAATGTAAGCATTTATCTAACTGCAAGCCAGTACCCTATATAAATAACCACTTTACCCAATTTATAAAATCACTGAAAATATTTTAGCATCAAAAACTTTTCAGCTTTGGAAAACAGTTTCTCACAGGAAACACTCACTACCTAAATTTAGATCAAAGCTGGAACTATTTAATACAAGACTAGGACACAGACTCTTGTTCTAAATTCTTCCATCCTCCTGTGTCGTTTCCCTCCCCCTCTTCTTCCTCCTTTATATGAAAACTAGCTTTGTGCTCCTGTTACCTACTGTGCAGGTTTGTTTGACTTTCCCCCCAAAGGGATGGTGTATTTTTAAATTATTCATTTCAGTGTGCTGTGTCACAGGAAGTTTTAAAGCAACCCCATAATGGAGTGGTTTCTGGGTAAGGGGGAGTCTTTGTGTTCTGAAGCAAAAAGAGCCGTTACTTTTCTCCTTTTATTTTTGGTGTAACACTTTCTGAACAGGAAATGCTTTGAAGTGTACCACCGTACTAAAAATAGCATTCTTCTAGGTAGTGTGTTTAAACATATACTTCTACTGAGCCCAGCAACTGACAGGAAACCTTTCTCAAATAGTGGAGAATATTTCAAGTGTCTTTTTTACCATTTTTCCCCCTCAGTGTGATGATGATTATCTTAGCCATACGCTATTAAGTGGCCTGCAATTCCAGTTTAAGCAATTATGGGAGGTGAGTGAGAAAAGAAGACTTGTTTTCTAAAACAAAAGGTTTTCATAAGGCATCATTTATTGTTACTGAGTAGCATTAGGTGTTCAGACAGTTCTGTTGTTTCTGTTACTAGGTAAAACACAGACTGCTCCAAATCTAGAGCAATGTAGACAGAAAATATCCTGGCAGTTCTAGAAGCTGTAGAGTATATCCATATAGGTGATCTAAGGTTTAAAACTATACAAATGTCAAAATATGAACAGTTTTCCATGAAAATGAAAACAGAATGTAACTAGAAATGTTGTACTTTAGATATATGAGCAATATTTCAATAATCCATGATAAAAAAAAGAAACAGTTTGATAAGATATATTTACTAGGACTGAAATAATTTATTAAAGATTTTGGTTATATCATAAATATTACTACATTTTTCAACATCTAGGTGTTTGTTTCATATTTACCTTTTTGAGTCCCTCAAATAATCTGAGGACAATGTTTAAAATGCTACAAAGGAGTTAAGATAGTTGCTAATTACATCTATGTGTGTGTGACTAAAACTGCTCATTACAAATCTTTGATGAGCCCCTAAAAAACAAGGTTGTCAGATAATTCCTATTTGCTATTGTAACTAAATATGCAAATATGCACAGATCTTCAAATATTGTTTTAAGACTTAGTGTCCTTCAGTAACAGTTGACTTTTTCAATATGCACAGGGTACTTTGCATTTATAAAATACCTTTCATGATATACCCTCAAAGTGCTTTGAAAAGAAGAAAATGAGGCACGCAGGAGTGAAGTGGCTTATCCAAAGTCCCAAAGTAAACCGCTGGCATACATTGTAGGAAATAGAACGCAGCTCACCTGATTTGTAGTCCCCTCTTTTAACCAGTGGGCCACATTGTCTCTCCCTCACTGCACATACTAATCAGCCAAAATAACTTGTCTCTCTTTTTAGATAAAAAGAAAAAAGAAAAGGAGTACTTGTGGCACCTTAGAGACTAACCAGTTTATTTGAGCATGAGCTTTCGTGAGCTACAGCTCACTTCATCGGATGCATAGCATATCGTGGAAACTGCAGAAGACATTATATACACACAGAGACCATGAAACAAAACTTCCTCCCACCCCACTGTCCTGCTGCTAACAGCTTATCTAAAGTGATCATCAAGGAAGGCCATTTCCAGCACAAATCCAGGTTTTCTCACCCTTCCCCCCCCCCCCCCCACACACACACAGACACACATACAAACTCACTCTCCTGCTGGTAATAGCCCATCCCTCTTTGAAACCTCTCTTTATAATGCGCATGATAATCAAGGTGGGTCATTTCCAGCACTAATCCAGGTTTTCTCACCACCACCACCCCCCCCCCACACACACACACACACCCCTCCAAAAACCACACACACAAACTCACTCTCCTGCTGGCAATAGCTCATCTTACAATGTGCACAGCAATAATCCAAGTTTAACCAGAACGTCTTGGGGGGGGGGGGTTTGTAGGAAAAAAACAAGGGGAGATAGGCTACCTTGCATAATGACTTAGCCACTCCCAGTCTCTATTCAAGCCCAAATTAATAGTATCCAATTTGCAAATGAATTCCAATTCAGCAGTTTCTCGCTGGAGTCTGGATTTGAAGTTTTTTTGCTTTAAGATAGCGACCCTCATGTCTGTGATTGCGTGACCAGAGAGATTGAAGTGTTCTCCGACTGGTTTATGAATGTTATAATTCTTAACGTCTGATTTGTGTCCATTTATTCTTTTACGTAGAGACTGTCCAGTTTGACCAATGTACATGGCAGAGGGGCATTGCTGGCACATGATGGCATATATCACATTGGTGGATGTGCAGGTGAACGAGCCGCTGATAGTGTGGCTGATGTTGTTAGGCCCTGTGATGGTGTTCCCTGAATAGATATGTGGGCACAGTTGGCAACGGGCTTTGTTGCAAGGATAGGTTCCTGGGTTAGTGGTTCTGTTGTGTGGTATGTGGTTGTTGGTGAGTATTCGCTTCAGGTTGGGGGGCTGTCTGTAGGCAAGGACTGGCCTTTCTCCCAAGATTTGTGAGAGTGTTGGGTCATCCTTCAGGATAGGTTGTAGATCCTTAATAATGCGTTGGAGGGGTTTTAGTTGGGGGCTGAAGGTGACGGCTAGTGGCGTTCTGTTATTTTCTTTGTTAGGCCTGTCCTGTAGTAGGTGACTTCTGGGAACTCTTCTGGCTCTATCAATCTGTTTCTCAAATAAACTGGTTAGTCTCTAAGGTGCCACAAGTACTCCTTTTCTTTTTTCTTTTTACGAATACAGACTAACACGGCTGTTACTCTGAAACCTGTCTTTTTAGATAGATATTGTACTTGTGTAGTCTCCATCACTCGTATCAGGAAACTTCATAAACATTGACAAATTGATCATCACAAGGCACAGGAAATGAGCCCAAAGCTTACGAGTCCCAATCCTCTTCCTTAACCAAAACCATCTTTTCACCTCTTGGCTGCAACTATTGAAAAACATTTTGCTTCAGTTTCAAACTTTTAAATCTTTAAAGGGGAGCCTGTCCTCTCTGAAACCTATTACTTACAGCTTTGAAAACCTATTTCCAGCCTTACTTAAGGTCATCCTTCTGGTAGGATGTGAATTATAAGAGATTAGGTTAAAAAGATTAACATGCCACCATGAGAAAGACAGAAGACAACAAACCTGACATAGGATTTAACGGTTAGGGACAAGTGGTGCCAAGGCTACGTTGTTGTGATCCTGTCACAATGCGGAGACCCAGGCACAGCATCAGTATGGAAGAATGTGTTACTGTTTTTTCTGTGATCTGAGAAAACCCTCAATGAAACATAAATATCTTCAATGGCAGCGTGCATGCTTCCCTTCCCGCTTGGCCCTGCAGTTGTCATTATAGGCCTATGACCTAGTCTGTTCCTATAGAAAGGATTGTGTTGCCACAAATTTTACATTGTTACATCATGGCAGTCCCAGAGGATCAAAAGATGGAGGAGATAGAATGTGAGGGACCCAAATATTTAATTTATCAAGCAGTGACTTTTGTGAGTAGGAAATGAGGTTAAAGATAAAAGAAAAAGATACAGTAAATACTGTACATGTAAAGCTTTTAGTCTTAACCCTTAGAATTCTGACAAGCCCAGAGGTGTTTTACATCTTCTGGAGCTTGTCTACATGGGACAGACAGGAAACTTAAGACAAATTAACTCATGAACATTAACTTCATAGCATAATTAAAGTGCATTAAACCTCTGTGTGGATGCTGTCATTCAGAAGTAAAGTGGCCATAGTTTTCTGTAGTTTGAGGAGATTTAAGATCATCTGAACGAGAGCATCATATGAGGTATTTCCGGTAGAGATAAGGAAATGTCATTATACAAGGCACTGGTGAGACCTCATCTGGAATACTGTGTGCAATTCTGGTTTCCCATATTTAAGAAAGATGAATTCAAACTGGAACAGGTGCAGAGAAGGGCAACTAGAATGATCCGAGGAATGGAAAACCTACCTTATGAGAGGAGACTCGGAGAGCTTGGCTTGTTTAGCCTAATCAAAAGATGCCTGAGGGAAGATATGATTGCTGTCTATAAATATATCAGAGGGCTAAGCATCAGGGAGGGAGAGGAGTTAAGCACCAGTGTGGACACTAGAATAAATGGATATAGACTGGCCATCAGCAGATGTAGGCTTGAAATTAGTTGAAGATTTCTAACTATCAGAGAAGTGAAGTTCTGGAACAGCCTTCCAAGGGGAGCAGTGGGGACAAAAAACTTAACTGGCTTCAAGACTGAGCTTGATAAGTTTATGGAGGGGTTGATCTGATGAGACTGCGTACAATGGTATGCTAGCAGCAAATATCTCCAGTGGCCTGTGATGGGACATTAGATGGGGAGGGCTCTGAGTTACTATAGAGAATTCTTTCCCAAGTTTCTGGCTGGGGGGTCTTGCCCACATGCTCAGGGTCTAACT
Organism: Natator depressus; assembly: GCF_965152275.1. Taxonomy (NCBI): domain Eukaryota; kingdom Metazoa; phylum Chordata; order Testudines; family Cheloniidae; genus Natator; species Natator depressus. The sequence goes on from NC_134235.1 coordinate 57,677,033, forward strand.
GATCACCATATTTGAGGTCAGAAATGAATTTTCCCCTGGGTCAGATTGGCAGAGACCCTGTGTTGTTTTTTTTTTTTTACCTTCCTCTGCAGCATGGGGCACGGGTCACTTGCAGTTGTAAATTGTGGATTCTCTGTAACTTGAAGTCTTTAACTCATGATTTGAGGACTTCAGTAGCTCAGGCAGCGGTTAGAGGTCTATTACAGGAGTGGGTGGATGAGGTTCTGTGGCCTGCAATATGCAGGAGGTCAGTCAGATGATCATGATGGTCCCTTCTGGCCTTAAAGTCTATGAGTCTGAGGTTAAAATGTGCTCTAACTTATGCCTATAACGTCACAGCTTTAGTTAATTCATGTTAACTTTCCTGAGTGTCCCCATATGGACAAGCCCCGGGGACTCACCAGGTTCCTGTCTTGCTGGGAAAGATGCTGGGGAATGCTGTGTAGGAAAGGAAAGGACTTGAGTTAGGACTCCTGGGCAGGGTCAATCCCACCCCTAGTCCAGTTTACCTTCCTACTCTGCTCTGCTTACCCGCTGCTAGACCCTTGCTTCCCTGTGACCGGGTGGGGATTTCCTGATAGAGCTCAGAAGCATCTCTGTTCTAAAGTATAAGGCAACGAAAGAAGTCTGGCTGTTGAGGATCAGGCAGACTCCTGCATGGGCTGGAGGCAGGATCGAAGCGTTGTATTCCAGAGTTTAGAGAGTGTAGAAATGCAGAAGGGAAGTGGTGCTGCTGGCAGAAGGAAGGGTGAGAGAGAGAACAGAGAGAGTCAAGTTTGCCTTCATTTTATGAGTGTATGCATCCTTAGGTGTAAGTTTGTTACAGTAATGAATGAGAACACCCCTAAATCATCCCCCGCCACGGATTCTCCCTCCTTCCCAACCTCACTCCCCAGTCATTTGCCTTCTCTGTGTCTTTTAACTTATAACCTGTTTGGGACAGAGACTTTTTATTTTTGTATGTTGTACAGCAATGAGCATGTTGTCTATACTAAACAAATAATTAATAAATAGTTATCTTTATGGTTTTAAGGAACAGTATGTTTTAAAGTTCCTCCCAGCATGAAAACCCCAATTTTTAAAAAAGGCCCCCACTGACTGCTTTCGCATGATGGTGGGGGAAATATGATATTGGCCTCATGAATGATGAGAAGAAATGCAACCTGGCCTTGTTGCCCTCAGCAGACAAGAGGGGAACCACAAAAACTTTGACTATGAAACATTTAGGGCCTGATCTAATTCCATTAAGATACATGGAAGGATGTAGCGGGGGGTAAATTTGATACCGTAGTGCTTATAGACCAATATATTTTGAAACTGTTTAAATGCTTAAGATGAAATAGCATCTATTTTTACAAAAGAAACATTAGTATTAGTGGAGTGGATGAAAACAAAGTTAATTTCAGCTTTGGAACACTGTTCATCCACACAGTACTGTCTGGAAAGGTGCTTTGTAAAATACTTGTGACCATTTTTAAGCATGACTCTGTTAGTACTTTGTGAAGTTTAGTGTCATTGCTTTGTTATAAAGATATGTTTTGTGTACACAGTTTGACACTCTCGTGATCATCAGAGCTGTATCAGGAACAGCACTTTTGAAATTGTTGTTACATAGGGAATTTAAGGTATGCCTTGTACCCTACCTAAAGTTCAAATTAGGCCACGAAGGAAATAAATTGAGTACAGAATTAAAATCAGTGGAGAAATCCTATGAAAGTCAGCCAATTAGAGATTTTTCCACCAATTTCTTCACATGTGGTGCCATTTGAGGGTGGATATCAAAGAGTTTTTGTATGCATGTGTGGGGAGAATTTGGCCCTAACAGTAGTGTCTTGTTTTTCTCTTTGAAAATGGCCTGGTAATTCTGAAACCTGTTCTCAGTTAAAAGTGAAAATAAAGCAGCAACACTGATTACACTACAACAAAAAGGGGTAGTTAGCTAGTTGCATTGTTATAAGACATCTGTTATCGTTGGCCTTTCCTTACCAGGTTTTTAGTTGCCACTTCCTCAGGGGAAATGAAAATATCTTCTAGGGAAGAGTGACATTTTGTGACTAAATTGGATCCAGTGTTTTCATCCCTAGCTTTTGTTATGCCTGTTGTATAACCCAGAATTATCGTAGCCAGAGTATTAAAAGAACAAAAATACAACTTGCACATGCAAAACTTTCCCCCCTAGTTTACACAGATTTTATTTAATGAAGGCCATATATCTTAATTCCCCAAAATAATACTGTATCATCCTTCTGATATTTATGATGCCCATCATCGCTCCCTCCATGACTCTTTCAACCTTCTCCTCCCTGCCCCTAAATTCATATAAAAAGCAGCCTCTAAAATCAACTTCCTTGCCTGCCCTGTTTGTATCTTTTCATCAACTTCTTCCATAACAAGTTCAAGGCTCTTCAGAGCTCTGCCGTCCTTCCTAATACTCCATCTCTTATCACATTGCTCCCCACCCACTCAGCCAGGCCAACAGTGCCAGCCTTGACCACGCTCCTGTCTATGTCTCCCAAATTTAACTCCCCCTTCCTTCACACCACACCTTTTGTGTGGATCCTGCTCCCTAAACTAATCTATAAGCCTATGGGTAGGAACTGGAGGAGGAGAGTTTAGTACTTTTTGGTTCACCTACAAGAAATCTAGCAATAAGTGATGTATAGGCTCACAATTTAGAGGAGGAATAGTAAGGGGGGAAATATTGCATTAAGAATTGTATATAAAAGGTGTGTGTGTGTCTGTTTTTGTATTTCCCACCCTTCATATGGCTGCTGTGACTGCATCTGTATTCTGTTTGTACAATGCCTAAGAAAGGTCCTGATCCTGATAGAAGCCTCGTATATATGCTGTGTTACAAAATATATCCAGAGATTTTAAAGTCTTCCATGGTGAAAATACTAGAATAGGAGGTCATAATTTTTAACAATTTTCAAAGTTTCAGTGTGTGAAGAATTTTAACTACATATGTTTAAGGATGGAGGAGAAGGATTTAAGCAATGCTAAAATCTGTGAAATGGACACCTCCAAGAAAAATGCACTGTTCAACCTTTGTGTTTGTTGGATTTTAATTTTCTGCAGGTTTTTTGAGTAAACTGAACTTCATTGTAGGTGTTTAATCTAATTAGAGGTCTGTTCTTTGCTTGCTTGCAGATAGGTAATTCCCATGGATGTTTTTGAAAGTTGTGTGCATAACTAGAGCAAGATAGACTCCTAAATCTAGTAACTAATTAGCAGCTGTTTAATATACAGCACTTCATTTTATTGCTAATTTCTTTTCAATTTAATTTCTACAAAGCTGTAATGTTTAGCTTATGCACAGTATTCAGTTTTTAAGCTTAACATGGAAAATATGAATATTGAGGGTTTGTTAGTCAAATATAAAGTAATTTTTCTATAGTGTGTCTTAGTCATAAAAAGAGTAGCAGTATGATTGTGAGGACTTTATTATTTGTTATATCTACGCAAATCAGCATCCTTGCCACCACTGTGAACACTCTGTCTCCCTCCCCCCAAATTATAACTGCCTTGGTGCTGGGGGAACAGTACACAGTTCACCTGTGCATGAGGCAGCCATAAAGTGGCTGCTTGTGCCCCCTGACCCTCAGCTGAGAGAGAAGTTCCCTTGGCAGGGCCATCCCTAGAGGGGTTCAGGGCCTGGGGTGGAAGTCATGAATCCATCAGTTCTGGGACCGAATGCGCCAGTCAATCACACCAGCCCTCAGGGCCTCGCAAAACATGGGGTCTGGAGTGGTCACCCCAATTAGCTGTACCCAAGGGACGGCTCTGAATCTTGGCACAGTTAAGTAACCTAAATAGGGATGGTTGGGCTAACTGACTGTATGTGGCAAGCACTGGAGGGAGTGCACCCTTCCCCTTTTCTACAGGTATAGTGAGTCCTCTCTTCCCCCCTCGCTTCACCAGGCTCCCTGGAGATGATACCGAATGCCTCTCAGGCACTACATGTATTCACCCTCCTCTCAGTGCTCCACAGGCTCTAAGAGCCATGATTGGACCCTGTCTACTGTTCATATGAAGAACAGCTTGTGCTATATTTTCATTGCAGCCGGGCAGTGAGTTGGATAACTTGGAGGAGATTCTGGATGATCTACAGAATAGTCAGTTACCACAGCTTTTCCCAGATACCCGGCCCGGGGCTGCAGCTGGATCAGTCGACAAGCAAGCCATCATCAATGACCTCATGCAGCTTACAGGTGAAAACAGCCCTGGCACGTCTGTTGGAACCCAGAAACCAGCAATGAGGATTTCACAGAGCAGTAAGTTTGTGTTATAACTGGTCATGCAAGTTTATGAAATTGTCAGATGAAAATGTAGGTTTTGCAATGATGCCCCAGGGGCTGGCAGGCTGTGAAGTAGACAGTTGAGCTATTTCAGATCTGCTGTGACCCAACAGCACCATCTGCTGTCCTGATCAAATGGAACCAAAATATTGTACTGTGCTGAAAGTCAGTGCCCTTTTGAAGGGTTAAAGGGACATTCAATTTAAAATAAAATTCACACGTCTGTTTGAAAATATTTTACCTGCTATTGTTATTAATAATAATAATAATATATTGTTGTTTTTTCCAGCCTGTTAACTTTGCACATTTGACAGCATTTTCTGTATAGTTGTTTTTACTGTTTCTCACAATAAAAAGGGTGTGGGGGAGCGCTTTTATTAGAATAAATAGAAAAATGTGCTTCCAAAATTACAAAATTGCCAGCAGGACTTATGGTCAAGTGTAATACCTACACTGATTTGAATCAGTTGTTTTTAATTGACTCAATTTCAAGTTGACAGTGTCCCCTATAAGTGAAATTACATGTTGTAAGTGAAATATTTATCTGTTTGTGAAAAATAAATACTTCAAGTAAGGTCGGAGTGTTATCGAAAATGAAAGTTGAGGTAAACCTGGTTTTTGGTTTGGTTTGATTTTTTTTTAAATCCAGCTTAAAATATTTACCCTTATAAACTGGGCATGCTCTAAATACCGCCTAAATATAGTTTTTAGACATATTATTAAAATACCCATTTATTTAATAAACTGGAGCTATTCTGTGGATTTTTGTAAACTTTCTAAACACATATTTATTCAAGACCGATGGCATCTCCCGTTGGGTAAATTCACATTTTTAACCCTTCTAAACTTTCTTAACATTCTTTTTAAAAGCTAGATATATACTTAACACTACTGACCATTAAATTTAAATGTGATATATTATGTGACAAAAGCCAAAGAAGTCAATTTTCAAATTTATTTCTTAGTTTACATTATTATGTATTCTTTATTTTGTTTTTCATGAGCTAAGACTAACGTTTTGTTTGTACTTGTGAATGCTTTGCCTTGGGTCAGTTTGTGACATGGTGTGGATGTGGTTTAAACAGTGTATATGTTAAATATACTCATTTTGGTAAGTGGAGGAAGGCTATCCTAGGCAATATATAATTCAAAGAGAAGTCTTCGTGCTTCCTGAGTCTTAATAGTGTCCTGTGTGAGACCTGGTCTGACAGTTCCCTCCCATGTGGTCCAGACACCTAGTGGCTTTCCTGAGTTAACTGTCTGCCTTGGCTGACATTACTTCCTCTTACCTGACCTCTTTTTAAAGGGAGGTGCAGTGGCTCATTTCCAAAAGGTTCTCCCAGCCAAGATCTAAATTTTCAGAAGTTAAGGTATCTCAGGATGAGGACCCAAAATCAAAGACCACTAATCTTTTGTCCCTTCAATGTCTGCTTTTGACATCACACTACCTTCAGTTCTTATTTGGGCCAAATCATGTGTTTGACATGACTTGCACAAACTTTATGCAGTACCAAAGTTGTTTCATTCACAGGAACATTAGATACTATTATTATTTGATTCTACTTAGTAATGTAAATAAAATGGTATTTTAAGCTGTGTTTCTGTGTATTAAATTGCAGAAAGGAACATTGGAAACAGTCACACCTGCACCTTTTATGTCTGTTGCCAGAGCTCCTAATAGCACAACAGCAAAGCAGTTGTGAGCCAGGAAGTCATACTGGGTTTGGCAAGTAGTTTTGTAAACCAGGCAGCTTGTTTTCCTTACCCAGTAATATCACAAAATATGTTTTCTCCCCAGCCTTTCTTGCATCAGTGTCCCATAGAATCATCTGCCTAGTTTTGCAATTTAAGTAGTGTAGGGAAACTTACATGTGTGCTGAAATAGTGAGTGGATTCCTCTTTTTTTGTCCTGCCATAAACACCTACAAAAGTAATACAGAATCGGTGTTAAATCATATTCAATTCCAAAAGAGCTTTTATTTTAATAAAAACATTTAGTTATTTTTCAGACTCTGGAAATTGCCTGAAATGTTTTATTGAGGCTTTTTGTTACAATACTTAAGAATACATTGATACTTACTTTTAAAAAATTGACTGTAGCCACTAGAATTTGCCTGATCCAGCAACTTTTTTCAGGAAGAAAATTCCATCAAAACTTTTCCCTGTGGCTGATTAACAATAGGACATATAGTTTGAATCTGATTGCATTCCCTTAGCCACCTTGTCCTTCTGACCTGCCCGTCTTTCCTTTCTGTGATCATTGGCTACTTATAAAGCTGCATTCATAACAACTCTCTCCACATCTGCATTATTTCAAGCCTTTGCTGGCTCAGAGTGCAAGTGTCCTAGGGTTGCTACTGAAATCAGGTTTTGGCTCAGTTCTGAGTTGGACTTTGTGGTACCCACCCATTTTAAATCAGTAAGGTCGGTTGGTCTCTCTGGTAACCAGACTTGGTTGGTTTGTTTGTACTGATGTTAAATATGGTGTTTCAAGACCTAATGCTCAGGAGTGAGGTATTGCGTGCAAAGTTTTGACTCACCTTAGGTTTATACAAAAGAGTTTACTGCAAAGAATTTAAAACATCAGAAGAAAATAATTCACACAGGTGCTTCCTGTCATGACACAATAAAGAGGAAAGACAAGTTAGACACCTTTTGTAGTAAGATGTTTCTGATTTTTTAAACTAGCTTAATAATACTTCATCTGAATTCTAAGATTTATAAGTGTCTGTACTATAGTCTGGAGTAAATAAGAAGTTCTCTAGCTTTCTTGTATTGTGGTTCCATCAAAATAAAGAAGTTGTTTTGTGTATGACTTCTTGCCATCCACGGTCAGAGACTATCCCTGGGGCAGTTGCCGAAAATGTTTATATGGAAAAATAATTTAAAATATATTTAATATTTAATATATTTTAGCAGTATATGCAGGTAACAAGAAAGGAAGAGCCAGTACCACGTGAGCAGCAAGAGAGTCTACAGAGCACAACTGGGAACCATTTGATTAGATACTAGGAAGTAGTTGCTATCCTTTAAAAAAAAAAAAAAATCTCTCAAAGAATAACTGTCCTTCAGTTGCTTTCTTTTGAAGAGTTGACATTCACCTTTCTAATAAAACCTATATGCATTTTTTTCTGTTGAGGCTGATTTTTAAAGCAAAAATTCTTTTAAAATTAGTCTCAGCAGAGGAATAGATTCACAAAAAAGGTGGGGTAATGGGCAAGTATGTTTCTTTAAGAAATAGGATGTGTTGGAATGTGTTGAAATTCACATGTACTTGTTAAAGTAGATAAAAGTGAACTTAAGGAAAACTATTTTCCTGGTAGTTTTTTTGTCACTGGTGGTATAGTACTAAGACTTCAGCCTGAAATAATTGTTACTGAACCTTGAAAGTACAGGTGTTAACTGATGGCAAAAAATGTAAAGAATCTATGTAAGGAGGGATAGTAACGGTATCAGGAAATGACCCACATACAGCCAGAGGCCTTCTTCAGGGATTTTAGTGCCTTCTTCAGGGATACAGTTTACATGGGGAAAGTTATGAAGCCTATCAAACTCTGAATTTCATAACAGTTTTGCCTCAGGCTGACACCTGTACTTCTGTTTTCAGCCACAGCCCATTTAGGGATATGGTTGTTTGGCAGTGAAGCACACATCACCTGGTAGTACACGTATGCTGTAGTTGTACTTCAGGAAATTATTTTAACTTTACACCATTTACTACTTAAAATACAATCAGTACCTGCATCAGTAATCGCATTTTTTGTAATGCTGTCTGGATGGGGCATATCCAATACAGCTACGGAGTGATATGCGCATGCAACGCTGTATATCTCAACCCCTCTGTTTGAAGAGTGTATTTTTATAAGTTAAGTTTCTAGTCATGTAACTTTGTTTTTTTCACTTTTCCTCTCTCTCTTGTCTAGCTTTTAATAACCCACGGGCAGGGCAACTGGGCAGGTTATTACCAAACCAGAATTTACCACTCGACATCACATTGCAAAACCCATCAGGTTCAGGACCTTTCCCACCAATAAGAAACAGTAGTCCATATTCAGCGATACCTCAGCCAGGAATGATGGGCAGTCAAGGGATGATAGGAAATCAAGGAACTCTAGGGAACAATAGCACAGGTAAGAATTCAAATACCGTTTCCTGTTTTTGTTAACTTATTTAATTAATTGCATATATTTATGCGTAACATAATCAAGGTAGGGATCATTACAGATGCATCCTGTATGTATTTAAAGTCCTGATCAAGCACAACCTGAATGGAAAATCTCAAATGACTGCAAAATTGTCCACACAGTGGACAGTTAACGATAAAACAGCAAACCATCGTGGCACATCAGCTTTGCCCTGGACTACTTCAGAATGTTTGTTGATTAAGTGGTGCACAAGAGTACGTGCTTTTCACTTACCATGTGAAAGGTGTGGGTGGAGATACTTAGACTTATTGGATTAGTAGTGGAATAGGGACTCTTTCGCGTCAGCTTTCCAGGTTCAGATGTCACCAAAATTGGTAGAAATCAAACAAAGAAGAAGTCATTTGGCTCTTCAGGGGTCTGTGTGAAATGAATTGGTGATCTCTGTCCATTTGTTAATAGTTTGGTGTATCTGCTGCAAAAGGGCACCCTTTTTCGTCAAGAATTAAATGACCACAGAGAATGAGCTGTCCTCTCCATCATAGAAATATCACCTCCAGAACAGAATTTCAGGCATGTTGGTGATATTGCTGCCCATACTATGTATGTTCCATGATTAAAAACAGAACTTCTGTCTCTGGTGCTGTCCATTTGCCTACTTTCATGGCCATTAAAATTCACTTTAAGTAAAAGAAACAGGGTTTATGACTTTTAATTTTTGAATCAGGTAACCCGGTCTTCTTTGAAGCATTAGAATTCTGTAATGAATTTACCTTTTAAAACTTTATTATTGATTGTGCCATGTCTATAATGATCTTATTTCTGTAAGTTGTCTCTAAACCTTACAAAGGTTAGCAGAGGGGAAAACGTTACTGGAAAAGTTTGGATGAAGTGTCTCTGTTTAGTTACTTACATCAGTTACCATTCGTTTTACGATTATGAAGTATGAAACTCCAGTTAAGAAGTCTGAATAGTCAGATGCTGTAAAGCAGGGGTTCTCAACATTTTTCTTTGAGTCCCCCTTCCCCTACCCCCACATGCTATAAAAACGCCATGGCCCACCTGTGCCACAACAATTGTTTTTCTGCATATAAAAGGCAGGGCCAGCATTGGGAGGTAGCAAGCAGGGCAATTGCCCAGGGTCGCACACCATAGGGAGCCCTGCGAAATTAAGTTACGTAGGCTTTGACTTCAGACCTGGATGGCTGGGCTTGGAACCCCAAGGCTTCAGCACCATGCGGTGGGGCTTTGGCTTTCTGCCCTGGGCCACAGCAAGTCTAATGCTGGCCCTGCTTGGTGGACCCCCTGAAACCATCTCAGGCCACGCAGTGGGCCCTAGACCCCTGGTTGAGAACCAGTGGTGTAAAGCATGTTAAATGCTGACAGCAAAAGGTCAGTTATTATTCATTTTGTATCAATATCAGGAAATGCAAATTGTACTACTGTGCCAGCGATTAAAATACCTGATTCTTGTAGAGCAGTTTAGGGATTGTCTTGCAGGCTCTTAGGGAAATTACTTTTCTCCATACTATGCATGCATGTTGGAGCATGCCATCCGTATTCTTGCCATTTGTGCTAGTTTGCCGTGTGTTTCAGCTGATACAATTGTGTAGATGTAAAAAAACCATAAGTCATATGGAAGCAAATTTCATACTTCAGGTGGAAAGCTGATTGCCTACAAGGATCTGGGGGGACTTTTCCCCATCAACATATTGCATTGCACAATTGGCTTGGTGAATTATTATTTTTACCACCCTCTGAAGGCACTGGCCACTGATTATTCAGAGTACCAGACTAGAGAGACCAGCCATCTGAGCTGAGCCAACATTTCCTATATTAATACAGTATTGAAATGATTACCAATGCTGTATTTCTACAAGTTTTAGTTTTTTGATTACCACAGTAGTACAGTACTCTTAGCCTATAAATTTAAAGTGTAAATAAATTATATTAGTGGTTTACAGTAGGTGTAGGAGGACTTCCCCTAATATAGCTGTAATGAACTGCACCAAGTATCAGAAAGTTCCTGTGAGTAATTTCCTTTCACCATCTATTGATTCAAGTTTGTCCGGGTAAGTCTTGTAGTTAGGAAGGCTCGTGGTTATGAATGACAAGAATTTTCGAAAGATCAGTGTTAAATAAGAATTCATATTTACATTTTTGTGTTTATAAATGTATATTAATAACTTGTTGTTCCCCAGATCTTCACGTTCTCACATAGGACTTGAAAAGCAAATCGCTGACATGTATGCCAGCAAACATGATTCATTTCCTGAGGAAGGAAGTCAGGGTTATCCACACACCCTCCGCACCTGTTGTGGAGTACATATGGGAACACTTACGCTTAACAGCTTTTCAGAAATGATAAAAGGGTCACCTTCATGTAAAACCTGTAGTAGTCCCCAGTTCCTCAACTGAACGGCAAAATGCACAAGCCTGCAGAGTTACATGTCTGAACAGGCAGTTGAGATATAATTTGCTTTGAATAAAACCTGACAAACTAGTACATTTTTCTCTGGAAAATTAAGCTAATCAACCAACAGGAATATTTGGAGATGTTTTCGAGGCTTGCATCTGGGTCTCACTGTATTTGGATTTTATACAGGAATGGTTGGTGGTAATACCCCTCGGCCTGCCATGCCATCTGGAGACTGGGGTGCCCAGGGTTCTGTTGTGAGGGTAACCTGTGCTGCTACAACCAGTGCCATGAACAGGCCAATCCAAGGAGGTATGATACGTAACCCAACAGCCAGCATTCCTATGAGACCCAGCAGCCAGCCAGGCCCAAGACAGATGCTTCAGTCTCAGGTCATGAATATGGGTAAGCCCCAGTGCCTTACTGTAGTATATTATTTTGCAATTACTGCTTTGTATGATTAGGTAGAAGGTAACATCTAGCTTCAAATATAGACTCGATTAAAATTGTGTTGAGCAAGTTAGAGGCTCCCTACAGCATACAGTGGAAATATCCTGTTCAACAAGGAGAGAGCCTGTTTAAGGTGTGTATTTTAATGTTTGTCACTATGTCGACAGTTTTTCTGTCTTTCTTTAGCCGCACAGAGATATGTGACCAAAGGAATAGGATAGGAAGATTTTCTAGTTTATGAAGAAATAAGGTTCTAAAAGAAAATATATATTTTAACACTTCCTTTGTGCTAGGTCAGTACTAAAGCAAGTACCTTTGGATACAGATTGCAAGTAGAATGCTCATACCCTTTGCATTAGTCTTTGTTCATATTTGCATTTGTTATGTCATTTCAAATGTAGTACCATACTCATCAATTTGTATTTGCAGAGTTCTTTTGATGTATGCTAAAAATAAAAAAGTGAAAGATTTATTGACCAGTAATTTCATGATGCTTTGAAATTGTTAAAGTGCAACGAGAAGAAAGCAAAGTCTTAAATTGGAATGATGGTTAAACTGAGACAAAAGATCTATTGTATATATGCCTCTTTACAAATGAAGATGCTGACAATTTTTTGTTCACTCAAAGCAAATATAACTTATTTGAAAGCACCAACAGTAAGGTAGTAGCCCTTCACTGTTACAGATGTTTGATCGCTTTTTCTTGTTTAGGGCCATCTGAACTGGAGATGAATATGGGGGGACCTCAATACAGCCAACAGCAAGCTCCTCCGAATCAGACCGCACCGTGGCCGGACAGCATCTTGCCTATAGATCAGACATCTTTTGGTAATCAGAACAGGTCAGTCTTACTGGCAAATCGAAAAGTCATATTCTACAGGAAAACTTGGAGATCCACATTTTGTGAGCTTCATGGGAACAAACGCTTTTTTAATGTATGTAGTGCATGCTTTCAGGGAACAAAATTGTCGATTTATGCTTTTTTGACATTTATATGCCTACAATATGCATTCATGACTCAGCATTACCTCCAATTACTCCTTCTGCTGGTTAGGCCATGTGTACACTGAAAGAATGTATGCCTCCATATTGTATCTACTCCCACCAGTGGTGCAGAAGCACAGATGGTGGAAATAGTGCAAGAATTAATATAGGCAAGACTCTCTGCATTTTTTACCATCAAGTCATGAAAACTAGTAGGTGAACAGGTGGAAAAGATGCCTGAGCCCTATTTACATTAGTGGCTTACCATGAATGTGACTATAATGTTGCTGTCTGTTGCTCTATATGTGGGTACTACTGTTTCTAGTCTAGATCACCTTTCAACTTCTGGGGAGGTTTTTTTTTATTTGTATGTTTTGTTTTAATCGGGCTAGAATCCTGTCAAGAGCAGGAGAGGAAAAATGAAGCAAGACTGAAAGTCTCTCTCTCCCTGGGTTAAATAACCTCAGTCTGTTTTCCGCAGTACCAAATGCACAATTACAGTCTGATCAGTACATATTAAACTCATATCTTTTTATTTATTTGTTACTATACATTTCATATAGTGCCATAACTGTGCATGGGGCTTTACAAAGGTTTTAAAAAATCACATTCTCTGGCCCGAAAAGGTTTACAGTTTAAATTAGATAAACATAGAACATGCAGATGAAAGAGGGAACAGATTTTTAAATTGAGAGTGAAGTAGGGCAGGATAGGAGAGGAGCACAGGGAAGGAAATCAGCATGGAAATAAGTCGAAAGAAGTGAATTTTGAGGAATGATTTGAAAGCCCAGGGAAAAGAACTATGTGACTATTTCAGAGTATGATGTGTACACCCTAAACGTTTTGTTTTCTTGCTGAAAGTTGGCCATAAAAGATTATTTATAACTTTAACTTGGCCTTAGTTCCAGTCTTTCCTGATGCTTTTCCCACTTTATCATGTTTTTCCAATAGATCTCCCAATGCTATTCTCCATATGCTGTAGGCACCTTTGACATACCTTAAAAGTAGGGCTGTCAAGCAATTAAAAAAATTAATCGCACAATTAAACAATAGAAGAATACCATTTATTTAAATATTTTGGATGTTTTCTACATTTTCAAATATATTGATTCCAATTACAAAACAGAATACAAAGTGTACAGTGCTCACCTTATATTTATTTTCTATTACAAGTATTTGTACTCAAAAAACAAAAGAAATAGTATTTTTCAGTTTACATAATACAAGTACTGTAGTGCAATCTCTTTACCATGAAAGTTGAACTTACAAATGTAGAATTATGTACAAAAAAACCTTCATTCAAAAATAGAACAATGTAAAATTTTAGAGCCTGCAAGTCCAGTCAGTTCTACTTCTTGTTCAGCCAATCACTCAGACAAACAAGTTTATTTACATTTGCAGGAGATAATGCTGCCCGCTTCTTGTTTATGTCACCTGAAAGTGAGAACAGGCATTCTCATGGCACTGTTGAAGCTGGCGTCACAAGATACTTACATGCCAGATGTGCTAAAGATTCATATGTCCCTTTATGCTTCAGCCACCATTCCAGGGGACATGCGTCCGTGCTGATGACGGGTTTTGCTCGATAACAATCCAAAGCAGTGTGGACCGACATGTGTTCATTTTCATTATCTGGGTCAGATGCCACCAGCAGAAGATTGATTTTGTTTTTTGGTGGTTCGGGTTCTGTAGTTTCTACACTGGAGTGTTGCTCTTTTAAAACTTCTGAAAGCAAGCTCCACACCTTGTCCCTCTCAGATTTTGGACGGCACTTCAGATTCTTAAACCTTGCGTCGAGTGCTGTAGCTATTTTTAGAAATCTCACATTGGTACCTTCTTTGCATTTTGTGAAATCTGCAGTGAAAGTGTTCTTAAAATAAACAACATGTGCTGGGTCATCTTCCGAGACTGCTATAACATGAAATATATGGCAGAATGTGGGTAAAACAGAGCAGGGGACATACAATTCTCCCCCAAGGAGTGCAGTCACAAATTTAATTAATGCATTATTTTTTTTAACGAGCACCATCAGCATGGAAGCATGCCCTCAGGAATGGTGGCCAAAGCATGAAGGGGCATCCGAATGTTTAGCATACCTGGCAGGTAAATACCTTGCAATGCTGGCTACAAAAGTGCCATGCCAAATGCCTGTTCTCATTTTCTGGTGACATTGTAAATAAGAAGACGGCAGCATTATCTCCTGTAAATGTAAATAAACTTGTTTTTCTTCACGATTGGCTGAACAAGAAGGAGGACTGAGTGGACTTGTAGGCTCTGAAGTTTTACATGGTTACATAACTGCACTCAAAAACAAAACAAAAAAAATCTACACTTGTAAGTTGTACTTTCACAACGAAGAGATCGCACTATAGCACTTGTCTGAGGTGAATTGAAAAATACTATATATTTTGTTTATCATTTTTATAGTGCAAATATTTGTAATAAAAATAATATACACTTTGATTTCAATTACAATGCAATATATAGAATACAATATATATGGAAAATATAGAAAAATATCCAAAATATTTAATAAATTTCAATTGGTATTCTGTTGTTTAACAGTGTGATTAAAACTGTGATTAATTGCGATTAATTTTTTTGAGTGAATCATGTGATTTAACTGCGATTAATCGACAGCCCTACTTAAAAGTACTTCCAGCAGAAATATCGCTCCAAAATAACTAACTCACAGCAATGTCGTTGGATATGGCCAACAAACCAGGGAAATAAGCTAAAATAATTCTATATCCACAAAGTCCTGCCCTCACATTGTTCCCATTTGTAAACATCTGAGGGAGGAAAAAAGCTGCACTTTACAGCATGTCCTGAAGGCAGTAGATTTGAACTATTTAGGACCAAGAGAAGAGAGTGAATTCTGAGAACATGGGATCCCCAGAAAATGCCCTTCCAGCAGCCTTTTCCTGTTCTTACCTCTGGGGTTTCAGCTTGAGCTCGAATGTGCTGATTTAAAATGTGGCTGTATGTCACAAGGTGAGAGGCAGCCTCTCTGTTAGCCATTTAGGTCTTATATGCTCAGAACCAATGCCTTAAACTCCACTAGGAAACCCATAAGTGATCTGTGTAGATAATGACACGCAGATTGGATACACTTGTGGCAAGATACCTTCTTATTTAACTGTGTATCTGCATTTTGTACCAACTTCTGTTTCTGGATACTTGTAATTTGTAGTGTCAGGTAAAGCATGCTGCAGTGGCCTGATATTGCTATGGTTAGGATCAGCAGATAAATATATTCCTGTTAGAAGGGGATTTGTGGTTTTTTTAATATATTATACATAGTGGGAAGCATTCAGAATTTTCCTGTTTCTGGTACAGTAATTGATAGAGCATGTTTTCTTAATACTTCAATGATAATGCATTGTGCTACTAGATAGGGAGTCCACAAACAAGGGAAATGTTCATGTATTTATCAAATGACTTTCAACTTGTGCTGGCCAGAACTTCCACTTTGAAATCAGGACTGGAGAATGTCATTGTCATTACTTATTTAGTGACATAGATATATATGTCTTCGTACAGAACCCAATACAGACAGAGCATGGTATCTTGGTTCCATTGATGTCAGTGGTAAACTCCCATTGACTTCAATGGAGACAGGTTTTCACCCAGGCTCCTTGCTCCTAGCGATTACAAACTGAGGGCCCAATTGTGCAAGATGTGGAGCACCCTCACTAATGTGCCTAATCATTTCATAGTTTACTTCTCTGGCAGATTGTGGCCTACAAAGGTTAGCCCTTCATCTTATTGAAAAATAATGATCTTCAGTTTCAATAGTTTACTATTGAATTTCATTCAAGTAAAAGAATTATGTATATTGTAAGCTTCAGTTGTGATATAATGGGATATATTTAGCATTTGAGTCCAGCTCCAACTTCCCTTCATCTTTTATGTAAACTATAGTTTTTGCTCCATTTTCTCCAGTGGATCTAAAAGTCAAACAATTATTTTATATGTTGTAATTAGGAAATTTGTTTTTTATTGCATCATTATTTGGCAATCCCCTTTCATCGAGTTGGGGCTTGTTTGCATCATCTCTTGATGGATTAGATTTCACAGTCTTTATATTATTGTACGTTATCTGGGACAAATGGTGATCTGCAGTCTACGTAATAAGGAAGCCAACTAGTTGTTTGTCAAGCAAGCACTGAGTTGTCTTTTTTTTTTTTTAAATAATTTGATTAGTTATTATCAGGAGTCAGATATCATACAGTTTGTTATGAAATTAATTATTGAGAAAAGAATACACTTGTATAGATAAGAGTTGAGCTTAGCATCAGTGTGTACAAAATAGATGAATTATCAGTAAGTAATTCTAATTGTTTGACATTCAAAGTTTTGATTTATTTTTGTTTTCTCATTGTATATATTCATATCCATTCACAATTTCTTTTTTAATTTTGGCCACTCCCATTGATACATTTTCCAGGAGTGCTTTTTTTTTAACAAGGTCACCTGTTGAGTTTGATATCAACTTGGATAAAGGTTGTAGGATTTTTCTATTGTTTTTCTCCTAAAATTATTTCTAATTCTATGGGAGAGCGAATGTTAGTAATTTTCTCTATATATGATTAATAAGTTTATATTCATGCAGTGCTTGAAAGTTGTAAAATGCTGTTTAGTGTATATATGTGTGCTGTTTAGTATATTTTATTACTTTGCTGAGTGAATGGGTATCCAATTGGTCATATTCCCTGGAATATGTTTTTTTTCTCCGATGTGTAGTCTGGCAGTATTTCTCTTAGCCTTCACTGTGGCGTGAAGATTAGACTCCTACTGGCAAATAATAATTTCGTTATGGAAGCTAACATAATGCTAACAGTGTTTCTATATCTTCTCAAAGCTGGGTGCATGGTGAGGTATGTGCCAAGAGTATCAGTGTATAGTGTAGATCTGTTTTCGCCCCTCCCTCCCCCACAAAGTCTGACAAAAAGCTTGCCATTGACTCTCAGTAATTGCTTTGACAGGACATTCCCTTGCAATATGTAAGGTAGTGCCTCGGGTGACCTTGCAGTTCCAGCAGGCTGCATCCTCTGTAGTGTGTTTGTATATGTCTGTAAGCTGTAAAAGGTCCTGTAAAATTTCTGTGTGAATTACCCAGAAGAGAGATGGTATTTAGTTGGAGATGAAATGTTTCAAATCCAGTTTTATTTCTAAATAAGTACGATCTTCCAGTTTGGGGATAAAACTTCCTCCTGCCTTTGCAGCTGTAAGGGTGCCTGCCTGCCAAGTGCAGTTCCACTGGATGGAGAACAGGGTTTGGAGAGTCAGCACATGACAGAATGCCCGTCTCCTTGGTATCCCCATTCTAAGGCCCAATTCGATCAAGCATTAAGCATGTGCTTAAGTTTTCACTGAAGTCAGTGACACTCAAACACATGTTTAAATTTAAGAACATGCTTAACTGCTTTGCTGAATCAGGACATATACATCCCTGCAAAGTAAAGTTTTTTAGCCTGGGCAAGAGTGGTTGTTGATGGATCCACTGGTGCGTGGTTTTGTTACCTCACAGTGAAGGGGGCTGTTGCCTCAGTGGTGCTGTTGCCCCTCTGTGACGTGGAGTAGAGCGGTGGCTCTCAAATATTTTTACTGGTGACCCCTTTCACATAGCAAGACTCTGAGTGTGACCCACCCCCCCAATAAATTAAGAATACTTTTTAATGTATTTAACACCATTATAAATGTTGGAGGCAAAACGGGGTTTGGGGTAGAGATTGATGGCTTGGGATCCCCCCCCATATAATAACCTTGTGACCCCCCGAGGGGTCCTGACCCCCAGTTTGAGAACCCCTGGAGTAGAGGAAGTCTTCCTTTGTTCTCTTTGTTGGCACAAAACTTGAGCTATTTGAGCTTGGTATGGTGAGTTGGGGTGAATTTTACCCTTTGACTGTATGGTCTGATTGGCAAGGGCGATGAATAAGAGTGAGTTCCACTCTTAAGGAAGCTTTCTATAATGACTTTGTCCTTATATCTGCTCATGGTAGTATCTTTAATCTAGTATATGTAATTTGGAGTTACTAGTAAAAAAAAATTAATTCCTTTTCTGTTTGTTTAGCTAAGTGATTTGTGTCTGTCTTCATTAAATAGATTCTACATTGACTTCCATATTCATTTGTTGATCCCATTCTGTGAAGTTAGTTCTGAAAAATATCTCTGGCAATATTTGTGTTTCCTTCTGATACATGCATGCAACACCCGGTGACTTAAGGGAGAGTTGTATAAGTGTTTCTTTGGGTATTAAGCAGTGAGAAGAAGTTACCAAAGAAAATTTGCAGCTATGGAAATAATTGTCACCTGTAGTATAAGACTCATTAGCTCCATTTGTGAGAAATAATCATTTATCCACATGAAGTGGGTACTCTTCATCCAACACCTGTTTACCAAGGTTATATTCATGTCTTCACAGGCAACCATTTGGCAGCTCACCAGATGACTTGTTGTGCCAGCATCCTTCATCAGAGTCACCAAGTGATGAGGGAACTCTCCTGGATCAGCTTTATTTGGCACTAAGGAATTTTGATGGTCTAGAAGAAATTGATAGGGCTCTCGGAATACCAGAACTGGTTAGCCAGGTATACTTGATACTATCAAATTCTAAATTACTAGTTAAAAAGTTGAAATCCCTTTAAAGTGAGAGAGGTAAAGATTTATGTGTTATACACACACACTCTCAGTTTGGAAAACAACAAAATTTAATGTTCTAATCAGTAAAAAGAATTGAGTGTAGCTTTAAAAATTGCCAATATTTTTAATTGTAAAACAGATTTCATGCAAGTTAGTTCCCCCTTTATTTAAGTGCCAAGACCTGAGTTAAGGGCTCTATATTCCACCTGCAACAGATGATTTCATCATAACCACCTAAAACAATATTGGTTTAATGTTAGAATTGTGCCTACATGCCTTGCTGTAGTGGGCCCTTAATCTGTTCTTTTTATCCCTTTTCCCACATTTGTTTTTAGTAACTTTGTTAGTTCTTCTCAAATACAAAAATGTTACACAATGCTAATTAAAATAATACAAATAGAAATATAGTAAAGGCTTAGGAAAAAATAGGACTTGGTACTTGGCTCAGTCTTGTATCCAATTTTTTAATTCAAATTGCATTGTCAAAGCAGTCAGTCTTGCCTGTATAAATGTTTAACATTCTGAGATGGGTTGGTGCTTGTTGCTCATCTGTGTAACCGACTATGGCCATTTCTTTTCCCATTTGTCAGAACTGTACCTCTGAAATAACCCTGTATTTCAGATATGACCTTTGTCTTTCTCTGCATCTGTTCCTTTATCTATGGACTCTGAAATGGTAAAATAGGGTCAATACAATCCTGAACGGGACATGAGAAAGATACACCTGTGGATATCTGATAGAATACTGAGTACAGTGCTTCATTAGGGATAAGATTTTGGTGAACATTTCATTAGGTGAAACTTTCATTCTGTATTCATAAGGAGTTCATGTAGTAGTGAGTAGCCTAAAGAGCACTACCAAAGAATCAGTGTGAAAAAGAACAATTTATCTGAAGAGAAATTATATGAATTTCTTATTAATGAGTGTCTCCGTGGAAATGGTTTTAAGACTTCTACAGATTTAAAGGAAACTATTACATTTAAGGTTTCAGAGTAGCAGCAATGTTAGTCTATCCGCAAAAAGAAAAGGAGGACTTGTGGCACCTTAGAGACTAACAAATTTATTTGAGCATAAGCTTTTGTGAGCTTCCGATGAAGTGAGCTGTAGCTCACGAAAGCTTATACACAAATAAATTTGTTAGTCTCTAAGGTGCCACAAGTCCTCCTTTTTATTAAATTTAAGATGTTAACAAGAACAGTCGCCTTTGAAAGTCCTAGCTTTTATTGATAAAATCTTAATCTTCACTAGGATTTTTAACCTTGAGTTAATTGATTTCCAGGGTAAACTACTGAGCAGTCTAAGGTAAACTTCAAATGACTGTAACCTGGAACAAATGTTTGGGGAATGTTCAGAATAGCCTTTAGAAATGCGTCAGCAGCTTTGCATTAATTGGCAGTCAGTTAACTTGAGGTAAAAAGCTGTTTGTAGACATACCCAAAGGAAGTTAGGTGCTCATCCCTCATTAAAATGAGAACTGAGCTTTTAATTGCCTTTGGCTCCTTTGAAAATCTGAGACATTTGTATTGCAAATGGCAACTCCACTTAATAACACTGAAAATTTTTTGAAATCTAATTTGTCTTTCACTATTTGTGTATTTGTTACTCTTTGAATTTCTTCCAGTTTCAGTGATAAAAATAAGCTAGTCCTCACTGTTTAGACTCTCTAGTCATTTTCACTTTCAGTTCTCCTGCACTAGCACAGTGCTGAGATGTTTGCATTGAAAAGACTGCAGAGAATTTCTCCTTCCGTTGCAATGGTTTTTTGCTTGTTTGTTTTTTAAGTCATGGAAACAATTCTATTGATCTTAAGTTTTGTTTAAAAAATCAGTTAAAAAAAATTACCAGTCTTTTTGGGCAAATTTGTCTGTACAGTGTCCCTTTAATAATGGAAGATTTTTGTGGGAAGACTGGGTTTTTAGTCTGGAATAATCCCATTCAGAAGTATATTTTACTATGTGTTTATATACATTTGGTTTGTATGTTTCTGCAGAGCCAAGCTGTAGATCCAGAGCCATTCTCAAGTCAGGAATCCAACATCATAATAGAACAAAAGGCACCAGTTTTCACTCAACAATATGCATCTCAGGCTCAAATGGCCCAGGGTAGTTATACACCCATGCAGGACCCAAACTTTCACCCAATAGGACAGCGGCCTGGTTACGCAACACTGCGTATGCAACCTAGGCCTGGTCTCAGGCCTACTGGTATAGTGCAGAACCAGCCAAATCAGCTGAGACTTCAGCTTCAACATAGACTCCAAGCACAGCAGGTATTCTATGCTTATATGTTATCTACCACTGGTTCAGTCAGATTATAGTAATTTAATATAGAGTAAATACATTGGATTTAGCTAGCTCTGAATAGTCTAATTCTTAAGTGTGTTCCCTATTATATTTATTCCTGTTGAATTCCACTGTTGAAATAGAAATATTGGCCATAATGAATTTTACAGAGATAATACATAGTGTCTTTATTCTCCTTGTTGACCTCTTCTGCACCTTTACCGCTTGTCATTATCTTTTTTATAATGCAAAAAATGTGCCCAGTACTCAAATCCTGGTCTCACTAGCCCTTTGTGCAATGCTATAATGATGTCTTTTGATGTATGGACTTTTTTTCTATTCAGTTGTATTCAGACCCCTAATCATATACTTGTTTTTTGAATTGCTGCCAGATTCCTAAATGCTTTCTTTTGTCACTGTTTCAAGTTTGTGACCATTTTAATTCACCATTCCTTTTGCCATATATTGTTTGCTGATATAAATTTAAAAATCATAGAATTGTAGCGCTGGAAGGGACATTGAGAGGTCATCTAGTCTAGCCCCCTGCACTCAGGCAAGACCAAGTAAACCTAGACTATCCCTGAAATGTGTGTGTCTAACTGGTCCTCAACCTCCCTTGCAAGCCTGTTCCAGTACTTAACTAGCTTTATAGTTAGAAAGATTTCCTACCTTCAGAGGACATGGAGAATAGCTGATCACAGTCCTTTTTATAATAGCCCGTAACTTATTTGAAGACTCTTATCAGGTCCCCCTCAGTCTTCTTTTCTCTTTATAAACATGCCCGGTTTTTTTGTGTGTTTTTTTTTTTTTTTTCACCTTTACTCAGAAGTCAGGTTTTCTAAACTTTTTTTCATTTTTTTGTTCCTCTCCTCTGGCACTCCCTTAAATTTGTCTACAATTTTCTTAAAGTGTGGCACCCAGAACTAGACACAATTCTCCCGATGAGGCCCCAGCAGTGCCTAGTACAACAGGACAGTAGCCTCTCATGTCTTACATAGAACATAAAAATGTCATGCACATTACATTAAGAACATTTCCAGCTTAAACATCAGGATAAATTCTAGCTTAGAGAAAATGCTAATAATTTAATTATAAGTACATAAGAGATAGGAGTTATAAAGGCATTGCATTTGGAATTTCTCAGACTGCTATACCATATAGATCATATGGCATATTGTCTCCTTGAAGCATGAGGGTTTTTTTTAACATTAATGGGAATTGGGCAGCTAAAATAATGAATACTTAACTGAGACTGTCCACCAGAACCTACAAGGCATGCAGAATTTGTTTTTGTATTCCTTTTGCATGCGGGTTCCCTTGTTTAGCATTCTTCTTCTACCTTCATTTTCATTTTGTTGGTTTAGAATCGCCAGCCACTGATAAATCAAATCAGCAGCGTCTCCAATATGAACCTGTCTCTGAGACCTGGAGTACCCACACAGGTGAGGGAGCTAGTACTGTAGGTACTTCTGTTTTGTTCACTGCGTTTTCCACTTGTCCCAAGTTTAGTTTATCCTGAATCATAGACTCTTCAATTTAAATACGTCAATAATACATAGTATATACAAGAAATGATAAGGCAGAGACTGTAAACAAAACAATACAACCCTAAGTTAGAGTATTTATTTCCATATTTAAAAAACAAAAACAACTTGTGGAAGTTGCACTCCTAAGGTCCTTTTCCATCACTAACCTGTGTGGTAATTTGGTTCCTGGGAGTGAGGAAGGAATGGTGACAAATCTACATTTTAACCTGAGTTCCTCACCTCATAGGGAAAAGGCAATTTGAGTGGAACAATTCATTCCAATGATTTGTAATCTTAAACTTCTAGTACTAAAATTATGTGTGTTAATCTCTGTTTCAGTTTTGAAATTCTTCACCACATGTCAGAAGTAATGCTAGGAATTTTACCTTCTGTCTAATTTTATAGTTAGGCATATGGTGAGGAAAGGAACTTGAATTTTATGAGTCATTCCGATAGAGATGCCTTTGTAGTTAACATTATGTATTAATTCGCAGTCATCATTTTTTCTATAGGCACCTATCAATGCACAGATGCTGGCCCAGAGGCAGAGGGAGATACTGAGCCAGCACCTGAGGCAACGACAGATACATCAGCAACAGCAGGTGCAACAGCGGACTCTGATGATGCGAGGACAGAGTTTGAATATGTCACCAAGCATGGTGGCCTCTGGTGGCATACCAGCAACCATGAGCAACCCACGGATTCCGCAGGCAAACGCACAGCAATTTCCGTTTCCTCCAAACTATGGTACTGGACTTACATCCCCAACACCTTTCACCAATTCTTTCTCCCCAGCGTCCCCCAGTCCTGGATCTTAGCTCCTCTTTCATAGCTCCTTGCATGGCTCCCAGATGAATCTGGTTAATGAGGGAATGATGGGAAATATGAGAGGACACTTTGGGCCTGTCATGAGTCCCAAAAGACAGAACAATACCTGCCAGTTTCTCAGCTCAGGTACCACCTTCTCTCTGAGTGCAGATCTTCTCTGCTGAATGGCAGAAGTGTGTGTAAATACACTCAAATATAAATATTGTTATATTTATACAAAGGGGCTTGAAAGGTTTTGGATTCTGATCAAAACAAATAAATCAATATATACTCCAGCAGTGGAGATGAATAAAAATATGCTAATTGTTGTCAGGATTGGTGGACAGAGTGAAGTTGTGTAAAAAATCATTTAGAAGCAAAACTGTTCATAATCCCTTTGTATCATCAGTATATAGATTTGGTTTTATGTGTTGATCTTGAGAGATTAGTTAACATTAGGTATGAAACTTCTAATATTTTTGTGCATATATTAATGTCAAATTAATAGCTTTACTGTTGACTTTTAGTTAATTGAATTTACCTTAGTATCAGAAAAGACTTCCCCCTCCCTATCTCCAAACTTATATGCATATAGCAGCCAATGTCATTATGCCCTTGTGTTTAACTAAGCAGTCTTCAGGTTTGTTCTGGGGGCGGACAGGTCAGAATCAGCTTATTACGACTGCATAACCTTGACCTTTTCTCTTCCCATGTAACCTGATGAGGTTCAATAAGGATAAGTGCAGGGTCCTGCACTTAGGACGGAAGAACCCAATGCACAGCTACAGACTAGGGACCGAATGGCTAGGCAGCAGTTCTGCGGAAAAGGACCTAGGGGTTACAGTGGACGAGAAGCTGGATATGAGTCAGCAGTGTGCCCTTGTTGCCAAGAAGGCCAATGGCATTTTGGGATGTATAAGTAAGGGCATTGCCAGCAGATCGAGGGACGTGATCGTCCCCCTCTATTCGACACTGGTGAGGCCTCATCTGGAGTACTGTGTCCAGTTTTGGGCCCCACACTACAAGAAGGATGTGGATAAATTGGAGAGAGTCCAGCGAAGGGCAACAAAAATGATTAGGGGTCTGGAACACATGACTTATGAGGAGAGGCTGAGGGAACTGGGATTGTTTAGTCTGCAGAAGAGAAGAATGAGGGGGGATTTGATAGCTGCTTTCAACTACCTGAGAGGTGGTTCCAGAGAGGATGGTTCTAGACTATTCTCAGTGGTAGAAGATGACAGGACAAGGAGTAATGGTCTCAAGTTGCAGTGGGGGAGATTTAGGTTGGATATTAGGAAAAACTTTTTCACCAGGAGGGTGGTGAAACACTGGAATGCGTTACCTAGGGAGGTGGTAGAATCTCCTTCCTTGGAAGTTTTTAAGGTCAGGCTTGACAAAGCCTTGGCTGGAATGATTTGATTGGGGATTGGTCCTGCTTTGAGCAGAGGGTTGGACTAGATGACCTCCTGAGGTCCCTTCCAACCCTGATATTCTATGAACAGTTATAGGTATTATGTGCATGTTCCACTGATGTAACTAACAAAAATTCATTCTACCTCATGCTGAATTTTTTTATTTCCTGTCTCTTGTTCGATGTGTTATTCTTGACACCCATTTCTACTGAATAGTATATCATGCCTTTCATCCGTTGATTTCAAATTGCTTTACAAAGGTAACTAAGCATTATTATCCCCATTTTATGATGGGGAAACTGAGCTACAGAAAAGTTATGACTTGCCCATGGTCATGCACAGTGTCAGTGGAAAAGCTGGGAGTAGATCCCACGTCTACTGACTCCCAGTCCAGAGTCCTCTTCACTGGACCATACTTCCTCTCTGAGCATTAAACTATCTATTTGTGCATACAGTATAATCTGACAAGACAGTTTCTGCTCGTTTTTTGGGGAAAGGAATACCCTGTGGGAGGCTTCTTTTGACTTACTATGGATAGGACCGGGCGTGTGCCTTTGTAAACTATGGATTTCCACACTTACAGGTCGCCAGAAGTGAATTTTTATTACAGTCCAGGCAAAGATTCAGATAATAACGTGTTTCCATTTTGATTGAAAATTATAAAGATTTGTGGTGAGGGAGAAAATTGGGACCGAACTGTTTTAATGGGTGTCTTTGTATTTGGTGGAGATTCATTTTTTCTGTACATCACAAAATGTTTTAGTTTATTTTTAAACTCTTTTTGTTGTAAATATTATAAGAATAGAGATGTTTAGTGAACTTACTTGCAATGTCGAATATTGCAGTACATGTTTCATTCAGCCTTCTGAGCAGTTTTACACTGTGAAGGCCAGCAGGCAATTCTGTTACATTCTGTTAATTTGTAATTGTTTGGTAATGTTGATTTGAAATGCACGGGTACCTTTGACACGTTTTGTAATATATATTGGCTTGTCTAAACATAAGTTTTCATTGATTTTGTTTTGCCAGTGGAAACTCCAATGTGGATATTCTTATTTCTCATTTTCAGAGTGGCTTATTTTGGTCTAGTTTAAACCTGTTCCTGATTGACTTAAAGTAAAGCAAAAAAAGCTTGGTTTAAAAGAAAATAAGAGTATGTCTACACTGCAATAAAAAAACCCTCGGCACCAAATCTTGGCGCTCAGATCAGCTAACTTGGTCTCACAGGCCTTGGGCTGCAGGGCCGAAAATAGCAATATAGACATTCAGGCTCGGGCTGGAGCCTGGGCTCTGAGACCCACTCTCTTCACAGGCTCTCAGATTCCAGGCTCCAGCCTAAGCCCAAATATCCACACTGGAGTTTTATTGCGTCGCAGCCCAAGCCCCATGAACCTAAGTCAACTGATCCAGCCCATCCGGGACTGTGCCATGGTCTTTTATTTGCAGTGCAGACATACCCTATGTGTCCATGCAGACTTTTGTGCCAGTTTAGCCTTCTAAATCAGTAAAATCACACCTTATGTTAAACCAGTGAATCTTTGCACATAAACAAGCTCTGACCTGTGCAAAATGAACTAATCGTTCAAAATGACATTACCTGTTTTGCATGCACGAAAGGACACAGACACAAATGTTATGAAAATGTACAGAAGCTTATTGAAAATTTGATTCTGAATGTTAAAAGAGAAGACAAGGTGGGTGAGGTAATATCTTCTATTGGACTATCTTCCATTGGCGAGAGAGACACGCTTTTGAAAGATACTACCTCATCTACTACCTTGTCTCTCTCTAATATCCTGGGGCCAACATGGCTACAAGAACACTGTATATATGTTAAAAGATGGTGTCATAATGAAGGTGATTTTAGGTGCGGTGTAGATAGGAGCTAGTGCACAATATTTTTGCAGTGGAAAGCTTTTTATAGAGGTCTGAAGAAGAATGGCTTTTATTTATTTTAATGGACCTGATTGCTACAAAAGGCTGATTTTCCATTTTGTCACTTCAGTAGGGAATACCGTTAGCCAAAGTGCAGCTGTGAAATGATTTTTTTAAAAGGTTATGTGTGTAGTGTTTAGTTGGTAATGTCCTGATGTTAACTCAAGTCCTGTGTTAGAGTCCACTCATGTGGATTCCAGTGGATATCCAAAGGCATGTCCATGTAGATACCTCTGCAAAATCGGGACTTTGGTTTGCACTAGTTTACAATGTACAGTGACTAAAAATCCTGTTTCATTCTTTAGGAATAAGTCAACAACCTGATCCAGGCTTCACAGGGGCTACCACTCCCCAGAGTCCACTGATGTCCCCAAGAATGGCTCATACCCAGAGTCCTATGATACAGCAGTCTCAGGCTACTCCTGCCTACCAGTCCTCTACAGAGATGAATGGGTGGGCACAAGGGAATATGGGTGGAAACAGGTAAATCTACAAAAATACAAATGCCATAATTTCATTATTAAATTCTGCCTTGTATTTATGTCAATTAGTGTTCACAAGAGGAAGTATTTACATTTTGTCTTTACCCTGCTTACTAGACATCTTACACTCGTTCTACTAGAATAGACCCCTTATGTAATTTTTAAATTTTGTTTTATTCTGTGTATTAATAATCTACTGCTAATAAAGATGCCTTAGTTATACTGCTTTAGTGCCTGTGTACTATGCAGAGAAAGGACTGATGTGTAAATAGTGTAATGTATATAAGAAGTGGGGAAAAGCTTTAATGTGACTTTCACTTTGATGAGAAGTTCTGCTCGTACACGCACTGGATTTTGCTTAAGGCTTGGGAGGGGATCTTCCACGGTTCTTGGTTCTTCAGTTATTCCAAGGTCTTGTTCATGAATGTGAAAGACGTCTGCCCTAGACTTTATGCTCTGCAGGCCAAGTTTTCAAAACCTTATGCTTGAAGTCTGTCAGCAAAAATTTCTGCACAGTTGCATGTACACTTGAGTCTACTTGCTGTAATCATGCATCCAAATCTGGTATTCATGTGTGCAAATGGCCTCCTACAATAGGCATGCAAAATGATCATGAAAACTTACCAGTCCAGATGCTAAATATACTTGATTCCCCTCTGCTATGATGATTATAATTGGGGGGGGGGGGAACTGGTATTTTACATCCCCCTCCAAAAATTCCTCATCCTAAGCTGCTTTAGACATACGTAGCAAGGAGCAAGCAAGACATATAAGTTGCTATTATGCATGCGCAACAGATTGGTACAGTCAGACACATTAATTCTGCATGTGGACAAAGGCATGCATTTTTGTGCACAGACATCAGACCTTCAAGTTTGAAAATATAGCCCGCTGATGCCTGCAAAGCAGCTGTCCTTGGAAGTTAGTGTATATTGCATGTATAAAGTTTAGTCTGAGAAAAATTCTGCAAGAGTGATTTCTTAGTGGTGTCAGCATTCTGAGTCTGACACATTGCTTTTTTTATTCCTTGTTATAGCATGTTTTCACAACAGTCCCCTCCACATTTTGGGCAGCAAGCAAACACCAGCATGTACAATAACAACATGAACATCAGTGTATCCATGGCAACCAACACAAGTGGCATGAACAACATGAACCAGATGCCAGGGCAGATCAGCATGACCTCAGCGACCTCTGTGCCTACATCAGGGTTGTCCTCCATGGGTCCTGAGCAGGTGAGAATTTAAGGACCTGAGACCACAGCTAGAGGATTTACTTGACTTGTAGTTTTTCTGGGAAGTTGAGATTGACTGTAACAGCTAGCTTATTTTGAAAATGGTATGTTAAAAAGAAAAGCACCAGTTTTAGCTCTGCAGTCAAAGGACTGGATGACTAATGCACCTTTCACATCTGGATTTCTGATTCAAATCCAGCTCCACAATAGTTAGCATCTGCTCAGTTGCTCCACAGCTTCTGTGGAATGAATTTGGTGATCTAGTTCAGTTCCCAGTAGATGGGTTTCCACAGCACAGTTGACACTTATTGGTTCCCTTGTTAATCATCTCAGCAATGGAGCCATGGACAGAATGGGCATAAAGCTGTTTTCTGCGGGTGAGGGTGAGGCACATTGCCACAGTAGTAGTTTTGGAGACAATTAAGCTGTCATTGTCCATGCTGTATCTACTCTATGGATAAATAGGACTTCAGCCTCAAGGACTGTTAATCTGGCATCTGTCATGAGCACAAAATTCACACTGTTTATGATGTAATGTAGCTAAGGCAGGTATCTAATTCAGTAATCAAAAAGTCTGTTCTTACACCCTGAAGAGCTTTACATGTGTACTTTTCTTTGGGGCTGTTACGCAGAACACATTTTTCCCCTTTAAGATGTACATAACCAGTAAAATAACATCTTACTTTCAGTTTTGTCCATGCGAATCTCCATGATGAAATTCACACATTAAATATGGTAGTTGGGGACTAAAATTTCACTTAGACAACACACACGTTTCAAATAATGTTCAATGCAGTAAAACTAATTAAAGCAATGGAAGATGGGAGTAGAGATTAGAAGGGGACAATAGTGAGAGAAAGGTGGAAGGTCTTCTCTTCTTTTTTCATCTAAGTGAATGTCACTTCTCCAAGCCAGAGCTCTATACTATTAGATGAGTCCTAAGGGTTTCCATCTATTCTTTATTAACATCAGTGACACACCAACCCTCTGGTTGTTGATAGTACTCAAAATAAACATTTAAACCTTCTCATTATCTGGGGAACAAGAATTTCAAGGTTATTTCAAAATCCCAGTCTCACAAATTACAACATTTTTTAAAGTCTGCCTTCCACACCACTGAGGCAGAGCAAGTGTTTGTTTGCAATTTCTTGCAATACTAAAGGAGGTAGGAAGAAGGGTTCAAGGGGAGGAAGTGTTTATTTGGCCAGAGCTTTCTTTACAGATTTGATTTTCCACTCTACTCCCTCTACCCATTTTTGCCAAACCATCCTATTGTTGTTTAAGGCATGGGGTAGTGATTCCTGTTTGGAATTTTGAGTTACGTACAGATTTATTTACTGGGATGTTTGAGAACCAGCTTAAAATTTCTGCAGCTGTGCAGGAGAGACTTTGCAATATGTTAAATGAACCATTAACTAGCTGTCTACTCAAGGTTTGCTCTGCTCAGTGTTAACTTTCTTAGTCCACACAGATGCATTACTGCCAAAGTCAAAACTGGCCTGCTGTTTGCTAAGAATTTGTTTTCAAAATATTGTTTCAAGGTATCTGGGATATCCTGCATATAGAATCAAACAAAGGAGTCAGGAAATGATTAGAGACATCATATTGCGAATGTTCCCCCTGGTTCAGCTCAGTTGCCAGGAAGGCATGGTAACTTGCTTCAGAGCAAAAGGATTGCAGATTTGTCCACTTTTTGCTTTTATTTGGTAACACAATTAGACCTGTCTTTTTATGGCATCATCTGTAAAATACTGTCTAATGCTCTGGAAGAACCTTCAGCTAAATGTAAAAATTATTAATTTCTATGTCACCTTGTTTCTCTGATTAAATGGCAGTTGCCGTCAGAAAAGTTACTGTGTAAAAATTATATTTTTGGTTTGTTTTCTTTCAGTAATTTCCCAATAAAATGTGCTTCATTTACAAAGCTAAAAATTATTTTTCTAACTGCCAACACTGCAAACTAGAGTTGCTGGCATCACCAGTGGCAATAATAATAATTCTGCAGTTGGAACATGACTGATGATTGTGTTGATATTGTGCAAGGCAGACTAGAGCCAGCTTGCTTTTCCATAGTTGTACTGCCTCTGCAGTGACAATATAAATCTTACCCACACATAAATCATATTGCTTTCTTTGTTACAAATATTTGTTTTGGATTCATTTGGATGTGATTTGATTTTTTGCAGTTTAAATTGTTTCCCAGTTCCTTCCCTGCACTTCGGAACAAAATAGAAAAGAATTCACACATTCAGCCTTTGCATGCTGTAACAAATCTTCTACTGCACAGTTGTCAATGAAAGGAAATACTCTTCATGTACAAATGCAGTTGTTTAACCCAAACACACAAGAATGAGTTGCAGCCCTCTCCAGGCCCTTTCTTTGCATAGCACAGTTCAGTATTTTCTGAATTTTAATTTCTCAATAAAGGGTTGAAAAATCCATTCCCCTGCTTGTCGTTGAGATGGGAAAACCTTCCCTGACAAGTGTAGGGGCTTCGACCGTCAATTGGTTTTAAGCAGATTTTAAACTTTCATGCTAAGAATTATTAAGCTTCTAACCCTTCTAGTGGAAAAGACAACTTTCTGAATGTGAACTGCCTGTAAACCATGCAGGATTGTCTTCCTGGTTCTTTAGAGCAAATGCTCCACTGTCCATGTTGCTGCTCATAGCATTGTTTCTACTTGGCAAACCAATGAATAGCAACAGAGACCGCGCTGAAGGGGGGGCTAAGGGATTAGTGGATGCCGAGCCCTCTTCTCCCCTTGCTGCAGCCAAGACTATGGTGAAGGGTAGTGTAGTGAAAGAACCTCATCCTCCCAGCAGCCAGGAGGCTCTGGAGGAGGAAAGACAGAAAACTTATTTTCCCTAATCACTGTTAATGGGATGCAGCACCCACTGTGCTTCCTTCCAAAAGCTGTGTTGTGGTGTGTAAGTGCAGCAGTAACAACTGCTTCTGTCAGTGAGATTTGGAAGATACCAGGTAGCTTATAGCTTCAAGCCCTTCCCAGCAGGCAGCTCCTCTTAGAATGACACCAACTTAATAAATAGAGCAGGTTAAGAAAACACGTACAAGATGACAATACCGGGAAAGAATTTTTTTTTGTCAGTCAAGTAAGATAAGATGACTCAGATACACACACACACATACTCTCTCTCTCTCTCTCTCTCAGAGGAAGAAAAGTGTCATTTTTACTGACCCTAGCTTCTCTCCAGAGGCGGGAGATGGTGTACATTTGGAACATGGCTTATTAGTTTCTAATGTTCTCTTTTTACATTCCCTTCAAATTCCCTGACATAGTTTTGAATTAATCTGCTTCAATATCTCATTATAACTAGGTTAATGATCCTGCTATGAGGGGAGGCAATCTTTTTCCAAACCAGCTGCCTGGAATGGATATGATAAAGCAGGAGGGAGATGCATCTCGGGTAAGAAATAACACACACACACACACACACAGAGTCAACTAAACCATGAATATCTGAAGAACTAATGTGTGTGCAGGTGTCTTATTGTTTAAAGGAGCAGAAGGTAGCTCGGGTACTAGTAGTTTTTCTTTTTTGATAACCAGTGACTTAATCGTTCTTTCTCTGGACAGTATTTTTTTTTTAAAAAGGCTTTTACAGTAAATTTATTTTTAATGTATCTGGTGGTGACATCTATATTAAGGATCCTAGTTTAAATCCCAAATGGTGTGTTACATCTGTATTCTGTAGTTTTCCATTAACATATATTGAGGTAACAAATAGACAATTAAGTTCATCAAACTTTCATTCATAGTTGATTTGCTTTTTACGGAGCAATGATACAAGTATTTGCAGAAGATGAAGGCGGTAGGCCACACCGCTGGTTTGTATGTCTACTGCTGCTTATTTAGCCCATTTCAAGTGTAATGTTGTTTTAGTGTTACTCCTCTTTTCATTGTGTTGTACTTAGGGCAACAGTTTCAAGTATTATTTAAGTTGTTACCTTATAGACAGTACTTGCTTCAAGGAGAGTGATGGTATTGAGCTGACTAAGCACAAATTTCCAGCTGATGAAGTACTTAGCACATACTTGGGACAAAACTGATTTGTATTCCAGGCAGTAGTAGTATTGAAGAGAAGCTACTGTAGTCCTCTTGGACTGTAGCCAGGTAAATGAGGTGGATTTTGTAAGTGTCCCCTCACCGGAAGGTGGTTCTTAGAAAATAACCTTCCTCGGCTTCAAAGAAAACTTGTTACAACAAACATGATATTCCCGGACCTGGTGTGATTGGAGACAAAGTATATTTTCTCTGTGTGATCCAAATATCAAATCAGTGGAAACCCACACAAATATGAAAAAATGGTCAGTATCAGTAGAAATGTCCTTGCCCAGGAGGAGACTTTAAATCAGAAATGATTAAATACCCTCAAACTTTCAATATGCAGTCAGAATACCATATATTAAGCAGGGATTGTTCTTCTGTAGTATGATCCCAAAGCACCATCTAGTGGCTGCTGTGTTAATTACCGAATCTTACCTCTAGTGTTCCTTTTATCTTTCATCAAAGCCTCCACATTTCCTATACCCTCACTCTTAGAAGAATTGACTTGTTAGACTTTATGCAGATCTAGCTCACTGAAATAACATGCATTAAATATTATTCATTCCTTTAGATTCATAGATTCATAGATATTTAGGCCAGAAGGGACCATTATGATCATCTAGTCTGACCTCCTGCACAACGCAGGCCACAGAATTTCACCCATCACTCCTGCGAAAAACATCTCACCTATGTCTGAGCTATTGAAGTCCTCAAATCGTGGTTTAAAGACTTCAAGGAGCAGAGAATCCTCCAGCAAGTGACCCGTGCCCCACACTACAGAGGAAGGCGAAAAAATGCTTACTCTTGCCATAGAGTTGCCTGCACAGAGTCTCCAGTCTTGTAACCCATGCACCACATCACACAAAGTTCATAGCTGTTAAAAAGAGCCTTAAAGGTGGTCATGGGCATCCCTGTATGCTCAAACAAAAAGGCAGAGATTATAACCGAGATCCACAGCTCCTTATGCCTTAGTTTTTCCTGCCCACATTTTGACTGAGTCAGACAGAGCTGCAGCACCAGTCCAGTCTATGGAGCTCAGGTAGGGGTGAGCGCCACGCAGTCTGTGGAGCTAAGGTACGGATGTCTGAGGAGTGTAGGCCTCCTGGCCTAAGGAGGGGGAGTACTGCCACCTCAGGGTGGGGTAGGAGGGGGGATGCGGGCCCGTCCAACTCCACCACGTCCCAGCCCAGGGCAGTAACGGTGCCGGAGTGGCCCGCCATTGGTCAGCGGGGATCTTCCTGCAACACGCTGAGGCCAGGTGTCAACCAGACTGGTGCCTGGTTTCCCTGGGCTGTTTCCTACTCTCCCCCTCAGGTGTACCTGCATCCAGTGGTCGTTCTGAGTTTCCCTGAGATACACTGCCAAAGGTAGCGGCAGCAGCTCCTCAGCGTTAGGAGTGGCAGGGCTCTTGGAAGCTCAGGCTGGTCTCCAGGGCAGCAACGGTTCTCCTTGGCTTCCCACTCCAGCAGCGGGGAAGAAGTGTCTGTCTCCTTCAGCAGCTCCCCCCCAACTGAGCTTCTGGGCTGGCTTTTTATACTTCCCCTTCCTGTTCCGTCCCTCATGTGTGTGGAGCTCCGCCCACCAGTTGGCTTGCAGTGTTCCCTCCTCGTTTGAGGGAAGCCACACCTCCTCGCTATAGCATCGTATTGGCAAGTGGACCTGTAGCCACTGTGGGAAGGTTTGCCGCTCATGCATAGGGCTTTCTTCCTATACCATTGCTGAGCACCACTGATGGACCAACTTTGTCACATCTCTTTTCATCTCTCAAGATGTTGGACAGCTATATATATCCATAATTTTTCTCCTTTTGTATATATATTTTTCCTACTCACATGGCTAAATCTTTATTATGTCATAATGAAACAAATTCATTCTCTGCAAAAGCCCTTTGGTGTTACTAGAATAAATTTGTCCCAATGTGGGCTGGGTACTTTTTGCAATGTTTTTTAAATCCTCACTTAGCAAAGTGGCTACACCAAAAGTGTAGTGATTCCTTATGAATTTTTACTTTTGTTTGGTATTTTGCATCCATAATGTGCTAACACTGTTGCAGTGTACGCTGTCACTGTACTAAGAATAACCGCCAAAGCGTAGTTAACTCCTAATACCCAGGGCTCAAGTGGGGGGAGTGTGTGTGATGTTTTCACTCAATAGATTATACTATGTTCACAGTGTGATCACCTGTGCTCTGTTGGATTCCACTGGGCTCCTCAGGCTTGACTCCCCCTCAGAGAAGTTCAGCTATACCCACAGGCAGGGCTGGATTGATGAACAGACACAAACCTAGGGCCCT
This sequence comes from Natator depressus, assembly GCF_965152275.1. NCBI lineage: Eukaryota > Metazoa > Chordata > Testudines > Cheloniidae > Natator > Natator depressus. The sequence continues at coordinate 57,712,007 of NC_134235.1, forward strand.
GGCTGTAAAGTACCCAGACTTTGGTGGTGGTCTGATCTAACAGTCCCAGCTGGGCTGATGTCCACAAGTTGAGGACCGTCCACAAGGCAGTAGTCAGCAAGCAGGGATCAGGGTATCACTCGAGCTGGGACTGATAAGTAAGAGTCAGGGTCAAAGTTAGGTTTGGGTCAGAGATCAGAGATAGTTACCAGGCAGGAACCAGGAGGCAAGAGTCAGGCTGGAGTTGGGAGGCTAAAGACCAGAAAGCAATGTACAGTCTGGAAGTCTTCTCAGACAACTTCCTGAGCCACCGTCCAGGGTTAAATAGTGTGCTTAACCAATCAGAGGACTGCAGCATGCTGTCACTCTGGACCCTTTGGGCTGTACTTCTTGCGCTGCCTAATCTCCATGGTGCTTCTTGGAGGTGGCACAGTGGGACTGTGGCTGCACAGACCCAGGTTCTAGCCCCATGGATCCTTACATTGGCTCTCTGAGGCGTGTGATCTTTTCAGAATCTAAGCTTTCATTTGAAAATGCTATTTCCAGCCCTCATGGTTGCAAAGAAGAGTTTGAAAAAGTGACCCAAGCGTAAATGATGCAAAGACGCCTGCCTGTGTCCATAGACAGCGTCCCCAAGAGGGAGTAGCAGCAGCTACTTGAGCCAAAGAGGAAGCTGTGTAGCCCCAAAACCATAACCAAACAGACCAGACTTCAGTTTCAGGGGGCCCAGGGCTCATCAGCCACTGAGCTCTGCAGGATTAACTTCCCCTTGATGATTCATATATCCCCCCAGGGCTCCCCTTTTCCATTCTTGCCTATCATCTCAGAGGGTCAAACTGTGAAGAAAGAGAGGATACTTTCCCAGGTGCCACCAACCCAAGGTATCAAAATGAAATGACACTCTCACTAGATTTTGCAGATCTTCATTCTATGATCAGCCCTCTCCATTCCTATATGCTGTGAGCAGCAGTGAAATATTTAACAATATTGACGTTTAAATTATTGTAGCTGGCTATTTGTGTTAATACCCAATGGAGGTAAATAGTGCTGTTGTTTCAGGCTCTCTGCAAGTTTGGGCAAACATCACAGCACCGCTTTGCATGTATTTAATGTTTTCAGTGTTTTCTTCAAAACATAAGGGAGAGCTGGGATGCCCCATCCCTTCTCCAATCCCCCCCCCCCCCCACCCTGCACACACAAAAAAAGGTAGCAGGTCACTGATGGACACAATCAGTCCCAATTTGAACCCTGCTTACTATGCCAGGCTACTGAATCCGAAGAAGCCCTGAACTCTGTGCCTTGCTAGTTGAAACTTTTCCTTTCTCTCACTCCTTTTCTATTAATTTTATAACACTTTAAAAAAGTGAAACATCAAGAAAATTGTGAATAAAGGGGTTTGGTTACAACCACAGATTTCAGGGTTGAGGTAAACTCTCTCATTAAACAACCTTGTTATCCATAGTCTCCAAATATTGGGTGATCCTAATGATTATGAGGCCTGCATTGTTTAGACAGATCCGAATGATTTAAGTACTTGTAGTTCTTATGCAGGCAAACTCCCATTGACTTCACTGGCAGCTCTGCCTGCACATGCCTGAAAGATGAAAGTCCATACAGTATCAACCCACACACACACACACGAAATGCCTTGCTTTGTCAACTGAAATCAAATCTGTAGGGACCGATTTTCAAAGCTGGCCACCTAATTTTCTCTCTGTGTGTCCGTGCACGCATAAACAGAAATTTAACCACAGTCCAGCAAAACTCTTAAGCCTTTGCAGAACTTTAAGCCTGTGAAAACTCCCATTGGTTCCAGCAGTGTTTAATGTACCATGCCTGCCTAGGGGCTAAAGTGGGGCCGTAAAGCCCACAAGGCAGATAATTAAAAACATAAACACCCGTTCAACAGGTTTGAAAAATGGGTTCCTTCAGTGATGTTTGAACGGCTTGTACGTTGTATATTTTGACTGAGTTCTGTACAGGTGGTTGGTATTTTTAAATGCATTCGACGTGTACAATGTCTAGTATTCTTGCTTGTGTTCTCACGATCCATGAAGCACTTGGAGAGAATTCATTGATGGCTGTTTCCTCTTCCGATTTTTTTCAGAAATATTGCTGACCTTGACGGTTGCTGGTTGCTCCTTTCTTCAGCTGCCTGGGCTCACCAGCCCAAAACATGTACCAGTCTGAAGCCCTGCATCGATCTGTTTTGACCCAACATACCTGCCAGCCAGTTCCACTGGAGCAAGCTCAGCTAAACGCTGCAGCCAGGATTCAGCTCTGCCTTCCAGAGTGGAGTCAAAACAGTTGTTGCTGGAAGAGCAGCCTCTTCTCTGACAGTCTGAAGCTAGCGTACAGACAGTTGCTCAGTCTGTTCACTGCATTCACCTTAGTGCAACTTAGATCTCTCCTGCGAAGTAAATGTTGACAGGCAATTTTCATAAACCATGTCAGATTGAATGTATTTAAATGTATGTATTTAAGGAAAAACAACCATGCTCTTGTTCTGTTCCTGTTTAGTTCTGGACCTTGGTTTCTTGCTTTTTGTTTTCCATAGCTACTCAGTCTGGTGCAAAGGATTCAATTCCATCTGAAAATCAGTGTTTTGAACTAAGGCCTGCATTTTGGGGTGGGGAGTGGGTTGGATGCTAGTGAGGAGTGTGGGCAATGTATGGGAAATAAACAGTTAATCAGTTGGTTTGATTTAGGAAAGATAGAAAAGATGGACCTTTGTAGAAAACTATACAGAGCAATTTTGAATGGGTTTAAAGTTGTAGAACAGGCTAAAAACATCCCGTGAGAGGGCTGTTCATTAGGGGCTTTTTTGGTGGTGGTTTAAAAAAAAAAATTATAGTGCAAATCATGAATCCAAAAATATAAATGCATTACCTTTTTATGGAATTAAATTCCTGCCTGCCTGCCTCTCCTGGTCCTCTTTTCCTCCTCCTCCTCCTCCTCTTCTTCTAATAGGATAAAAGAACAGGTAAGCCCTTCATTTCCCAGGTTTGTTACCTGCAGTTTAGGTTGTACGTAACCAGTTGTTGAACAATGAATTCCAATGAGAATGCATTTATTGGTGATGGTAGTGGCAGAACTGGGGCATAATATCAAAAAGAACTAAAGGCACCTGCTTTAAAATATGCTAATTTCCATTCCCCATCCCCTTAGCTAGGAAAATAATTATTTGTTTAAAATTTATGGCAGATATCACTACAGATTTAACCATCATGCGTTTTTAATTCTTTTAAAGCAGTGTGGACTATGAGGAAGTTTCGTAAGGTACATAAAATCCACTTTATATGTAAACAAGCAATAATTTAAGTTGAGAACTTAAGTGTTTTAATTGTATAATTTTTTGTGAGGTATACATGTTGTGGAGTTGATTCCAAATGAGGTACTTCAGTATTAAATTAGATATCTTCATAGCCGTGTGTGTCTCCTGAAAAAGTGTTTTGTAAAGGATCACAATGCCTTGATTAGACCTAATTTGTAGGCTTGAGACTTTTCAACTTGTGATTCTGCTCATAAAGTCATTTATCTAACCTATATTATATGCAGCCACTGTAGGAACCAATTCTTGATTTTTTGTATGTTTATATTCTTTCTTAATGAATCTTAGAGAAACTGTTACTAAACAAGCCACTGTTAAGGTGGCTTTTTTTCTTGCCCACTGTGGTTGGAATAATCTTTTACTAAACTGGCATCAGTTTCTGAGGACTTGAAATACCAAGAAATTGACAACGTTTTTGACCTCCTATTTCTCTCCTCTGACCCCCAATCCACACACTTTCTTATCTGAACTCAAATTTTTTGATGTCCTTTAAAATGCAATGCATTTTATAATATCTCATCAGCCATGCCTTTTGGGAGTGGAAGGTTTCTTTCCCTGTAATTTGATTGATTATTAATGGTGGGGGTTAAAATGTACAAAGTATTTGTTGATCGCTATACAAAGCCGAAGAAAGTATGTTAAAGATGATTTGAAAGTGTTGTTTCCCATGGAAGGATTTTCCTGAAAATCAAGGAAATCTGCAAATCCATTTGTTTCCCACTCAGAGGGACTCATAACACACAGGGAAACAGCACTTTTCTGCAGTTACCATTTTGTATGTCAAACTCTAAAAGGAAATATTTAGTCAACTGAGCCATCGTGTTTAGCTCTGGTGGAAAACTTTAAAGTAGTTGTCATTCTGAGCTCCATATTCTCATTGATATGACGACATTTTTATTAAACATACATTATATACCTGATTTAGATTTATTTATATAAGAATTGTATAAATTAGAGGGACTTTAACTTTACACAACACAAAATGTAAATGGGTTTTAAACTAATTTTGTTTGTATTGTATTCCTTTTCAGTGCTTGACCCTAGCTTCTTTGAATAGATTAATCTTTTTCACTGTGGACAAAATGACTAGTTTAAATTTGTCCCTATTCATGACAGATCTGCAAATCTTTATACTTGATTTGTGACTATGATACTTCATCTCCCATTGCCATTTTAAAAGGAAGGAGATTATACCTACTACTTTGGTTCAGAATTAGGTTCTGGTGTTTTGAGTTTTTGACTAGCTAATTAAAAAGAAAAGTGAGTGAAGGAATCTTCAGATCATATTGATCACTGTAGAAACAAAAATAAATAGCCAAATCAATTCCCTTCATTGTCAGTATTTCTCATTCTGTACACAGTAAATTTGTTGGAGAAAGTGCTTGGATTTTGTTAAACAGAACAAATAATCAGTGTTCTACTTATATTACTAAATGTGAAAGGCACATAATGTGAAAAGTATACATACATAAACTTGGTCATATGACCCATTTAAGTGTTCATGTAATGTGGTAAGTTTAAAAAGTGAAGTGAGCTGTTTTGCTACAATGAATTAATTTGTACTCAAAGTTTAAAATTTCATCCCATACCAATTTCCCTTTTGGCCTGTATTAATTGAAAGCAATGTTTTTGCAGTTTATATAATGCATTTTTTAATATATGTTTTAAAATGGAGTTCATATGGGCTTAACACATGAAATGGGTGGCACAGCTCCACTTGCAAAACCCAAAGATACACAATCAGTTTTGAAATGCAACTTAAGCCATTAATTGTTGGTGTGAATTTCAAGTTTTCTAGTATTTGTATGGTAGTATGCTGCCGAAGAGCAAAAGCATTCTCTGCACAAAAGAAAATTACTGTAGTGGCTTTGATTTTAATTAGAATTTTCTCCCTGGTGTTTCTTTGTAGACTAAAACAAAATCTTTTCAGTTTCTTACTACAGGTAAAGCTATGTGCAAGAACCTCAAAATGCTAAAATCTAGCATAATGCCTTAGATCGGTTTTTAAGTCTTGTATATTCCTACCTAGCTGTCTGATGTATTATATTTGTATAGTGAATTGTGTACAATTTTGGAATAAGTGTATCATCACTTACCTTTATGTTGCTGAATAGAGATGGACACATTTCTTCAAACATTTACTGTCATTTAATTTTTTTCCCCTTTTTGTCAGTTGTGGGTTTTATTTGTACAGTTCCCCATCAAGTTGCATCTGAGATGTGTGTATATGAAAAGATTATACAAGGGTAAAATTAAGCAATATATAAACTATGGTTCTTCAGGAGAAAGCTTACAGTGTTTCAGGTTGTGATTTATTTTCAAAGCGAGTTGACTCTGAACATCACCTTGTTCACCTGCATTGATGTTTGTATTTCTAGTGTGAGCAGTTTATGCAAAGGTAGATATATTCAGAGAAATTTTAAATACATTTATGCAAGTTAATATTGCTTTGCTGATGCTATTTGCTTATTTGATGTTAAATAATGCTATTGTAAATAAAGAATTCTGTTGTTATTGCATCATTTAATAAATTTTAATGCCTTCGGGTTTTACATGGCTTTAGAGATTTCAATGTGTTTCTGTTGTGTCTTTATTTACTCAAATCTGTGTGTTGAATTTGAAATGACAGAAGAGGATGGATCTATCTGTAATTTTTAAAAGGACAATGGTCGCTTTTTTCAGTTTAATAATCTTATTTTTAAATTTTCAGAGTAGTGGTCAACGGGACTGGATGGCGCATACCTGACAGTGAGATTCAAATCCTTTCCTAGAACAATGTTTTGAATCCTGCCGAGGTTGGGCTTGACTGAAAATCGTTGCTTTTAAGTGGCCTATTTGAGATGAGCTCCTTATTGACATTTCTTCATATCACTGTTGGCACTAACTGGGCACCCTTTTTGGCATTTTCAACGGAGGTCAAGGATGAATGGCATGTAATTTTAACCAATAGAAGGGGCCTTCCAGGAAGGGGTAAGGCATACTGGCAGGGTGCTGCACCACCATTCCCCATGCTTTACCAAATACGTAAACTAAGATATTCTGTGGATATAGATTATTGGAGGTCTCTGTTGTGTAGGATAAAAAACACAAAAGTCAGAGTTCTGGACTGTCAAGACGTTCTATCAACTCTTTCTGGGAAAGAAGTGAGGAAAAAGTGGTTATTTTTATTAAACTAAAACATGACTGTAAAAGCTCAAAGAGTACTTAATATATGAACAAGCAATGACATCGTTTCACTACTCATGTTGAAGTCCTTGTTTTGAACAAGACACACCCTGCAATACTCCAGTCTTAGCTGAAACTGTTCCTGCTATGATCCTCTAAAAGAAAACAATTATGTTGGCTGTGTCATTTTGTAGCAGTTTTAGAAGGAGCTATGCCAAATATCTACACATCAAGGAATCACAGGATGCGGAGTGTTGTTTCTGAAGAGGATTTAGGAAGGATAAATACACATCAACTTCATGTGTATCAACAGAAGTATTGACCTCCCCCCGTTTGAACATGATTTGGGAGATAAACAGGATTCATTATTCAGTTAGAGTTCATTCATTCTAGAAAGAACCCATTTTTTCTGACAATAGTATTCGCTTTGAAAGCTGAGAAGTCTCAGCAACTGCCTGCCACCAATTTAAAATGTACAAAAGTTGATAAAGGAGCGAAGGATTTTTTGCCTTTGCAAACAAAGCATTAAATAAGAATTCAAGAGACTAATAGGCATATTCTTATGTACATATATGCATGGGAATGACTGAAACCTAATGCAGCGAGGAAAATATACCTTCTCAGCTTTGATTCTTATCAGTGTGAACTGCAAATCAAGTCTCACAGATCAGACTTTCCATCCTATTCAGACCAGATTCTGCCACTCTTATTCATACTGATTAACACCTGGCTCTACAAATAGTCTGACTTTCTAAAGATGTATTCAGATGGCATTGAAAATGATGCTACAAATGACCACCTAAATCCTGCCTCTTGTCTCAGAAACAAACTAGTGTTTTAGAAGAATGGTTGGTTTTATTACTTCCAGGCAAAATTATAAAAAAGATACTAAAGAAACACCTGCATGACTCCAAACAGACTCAGTGATTTCTAATCTGCCCTAACAGGTTCTGATTAAAGCTGTAGCTGGTTATTTATCACAGATCCCAGTTATCATAGAAAAGTCCCTAGAGGCTGTAATAAGCTGGACTCCTAAAGCAATTCCGCGTACAATGCATTACCGCTGGGAATATTTGCTTCTAGTTCGTTAAGGGTAGCTGCTGTTTGTCTAAGCTACACCCTTTGCCCAAATGGAGGAATGGTCTTGTGGCAAAGCACCATGAGGTAGAGAGCTCTGGATTCTAGTCTGAACTCAGTCACAACTGTCGTGTGTGCTGTCATCACAAACCCTCTGTGTCTCAGTTTCCCCACCTATAAAATGGGAATAAGATATATTTCCCTGCCTTATGAGATACTGTGAGACTTAATTCACTGATGTTTGTAAAGTGCTCTGAGGCCATGTCTATGCTACAGAGCCACCACTACAGCACTGCAGCTATGCCACCATAGTGCTGTACTGTAGGCGCTTCCTACATCAATGGAAGGTGTTTTTCCATAAATGCAGTTAATTTAGCTAGATGGGTGGAAGAATCCTTCCACCAACTGAGCCATGGTCTGTACTGGCGGTTCGGGCAATCTACTACGGTGCGTGGTGCAAAATTTTTCACAGCCTTGAGTGATGTAGCGAGGTTGATCTAATTTTTATGTGTAGACCAGGCCTGAGATTCCTAGATGGCAGGTGGTACAGAAGTGCAAAATAGCATTATTTCAGACGTGCTTCCTGCTGGACAGAGAGGGGAGCAGCCCAAAAAGAAGGGAGTCTAGAAGGCAGGAGTGGATAGTTGGGTATCTGTTGTGGGTGGGTGATGATCATTTTTATGAAGCCAGCTCCACCCAAAGGGAAGAGCCAAAATAATGTTTGTGTCACTGAGCTGGGTGTGTGTGTTGTGAACAACATTCTGAATAAAATGGTCTACATTAGCTACAACCTGTGTCTGGACTCTCCTTCATCTGCACACTAGAGACAAAAGCCGGTTTTTGGTAAAGGACATATTTCAGTAATAGTGCTGATAACATTTTCAATAAAAAGATCATAATTTTTTAAAAAGATTTAAAGTCATTTATGCAACATTTTTCTTCCTAAAAAGGCCAAATTTTTCCTAAAAAATTTTTGTTTGAAAAATTTTGACCAGCTCTAGCCCTTCTGAAATCAATGAGGTGACTCAAACAAAGAGAAACTACTCATGTAAGTAAAATTTGTATGATTGGGTCCCATGAGAGAAACTCTCAAAAGTTAAAAAGAAAAAACTTTCTAATTGCTTATATGCAAATATTTGAAGACCAATTTAGCTGTTATAAAAATACTAATCTGAGGTGCATGTTTGAACTTGCACATAAAAAAAAAAGGCTTAATTTAAAAAAAACCCAAATAACTGGGCAAATATTTTAAAATCAAATTATTTAGATGAATTCAAGTAATGTTTGTAGTGCTATAAATCTACATTACACTGTACAATATATCCTTCAGTCTATGGGGGCTCTGATGAGCAGATGCTGTAAGATAAGATTAGTTCCTGCCCAAAACAGCACATAGTCTAGGTTCCCAGGCTAAGTATGTGCCTACTTTACTCACAAAGTAGCCTAACTGAACACAGTGGAGACACACACAAATAACGTCTACTCACATGCTTAAGTATTGTCAGGAGCAGCGTCTAAGGGACCTATTCTGTTTCCATTTAATTCAGTGGGGAAATTCCCAATGACTTCACTGGAAAGAGACTGAGCATCTCCTGGAAGGTGATGATGGCTCTCAATTCCTGCTTATATCAGCATTTGCCAGGAAGCCAGGAGGCAGTGAATGAATAATACCAGAAGGAATGTTACTGTGCATAGGGCACCTTTTAAAGCAATGGCCTAAATACACACTTACATAATCGGCCATTCTAGTCTCTTCAGAGATGAGTTGTTGGTTTTTTAAACTGTCTGAAAATGTTTACTGTAGACACAAACCTCTGCCAGTGTAAAGACCTCAGTACTCTGAATACCTGTTGGCCTTCTGTGAATGCCTTCACGTGGCTCCAAGGAAATCATTAGTCAGTTCTGCTCTCCTGGCTTCTATAGGAAGTAATGATTTTTTTATGTTGTGAAGAGTAATGAAAATTCTGCCCCAAACTGTTATACTGAAGGAACATGATATTGCAGCAAGCCTGTTTGAGGAAAAGCACTGTATTGCCAGGCCCTCTGAACTGTGGGTGTTACTACTTCTTCCTGGAAAATTAAGGAAGCTGAATTAACTAAAGGTGTGAATTTGAAGTTAAAACTTTAATTTCAAGTCCTTTTGCCCATGGGCCATTTCTTATTCTGTGTTTGTACAGCACCTAACACAATGGGGTCCTGGTCCATGGCGGAGCTCCAAAGTGCTACGATAGAACAAATAAATAATATAATTATAAAGTACATTAAACCTCTGGGTGGACAGTCTAATTCACATGAATGATGATCAAATGAACTAAGGACACTTAACTTCTGAATGATAGTGTCCACACAAGGGTTTAATGCACTTTAACTAAGGCACTTTCCATTCATGCCTGTAGTAAATGCAGCTTAACTGTCCTAAGGCCTGGTCTACACTTAAAAAGTTAGGCCAATGTAAGCATGGCACTCAGGGGTGTGAAAAATTCACAACTGAGTGCCGTAGTTAAGCCAAACTAACCTCCGGTGCAGATGCGGCTAATCAACAAAAGAATTCTTCTATTTATCAACACAGCCGCAGTGCCGTAGCTGTGCCCCTGTACTAGTGCCTGTAATGTTGACATGGTCTTAGTGTTCCCTTGTAGACAAGCCCTCTGTGTTGCAATACCTGAGCACTGGGAACCAATGATGAAGGTTAAGATTTTGTCTGTTATTTTTAGTAAAAGTCATGGGCAATAAACAATTCACAGAGCCAGTGACCTGTCACTAAAAATAACCCGGGGCGAGCTAGGTCGGGGGTGGAATTGAATCCCATGTGGTGGCGGGGGGGGGGGGGGGGGGGACTGACAGACCAAGCCCTCCACCATGGTGGGGGCACAGCCCCAACACTGGGGAGGCTGTGGGGCTGGGGCTGCAGGGTCCTGGTTCCAGCCAGTCCCAGTTGCAGGGCAGGGGCACATAGTCCTGCCTCCGCCTCCTGAAGCTGTAGAAGTCATGGAGGTCCTGTAAAGTCACGGAATCTGTGACTGCCGTGACCTCCATGACTAAATCGTAGCTTTACCAGTGATAATTTGGTAGCATTAACTCTGACTCGGGCCTCACTTTGGTCACGTGGTGTATATCAGTTGACACCCCTGGAAATGAATAGTTGTCTGCTCCAAAAAGGCCACTGACAGGACTTGGTATGTGCAGTGCCTACATGTAACGGTCTTAGTATGGGTTCTTCCTCTTCTGGCTAAGAGCAACTTGGGTTGTTGGAATCTGGATGGACACAGTCACTGATCAGTTGCTGAGCAAATCAAGGATATGGTAACTGATCACTTTGATTTGTGAATAAGAGAAACTGTGAAAGTGGTTCTTGCTGGGGGCTGGGATAATGTTCCTCCAAGGCCAGTCTAGACATCCCGGCTTGGGCAGCACCTTGTTTTCTTGCCCAATAACAATGCTTTGTTTTTGGCATAGCACTGGGCAGGACTCCTGCTAAATGAGGCATTAACTTTCCCACCCTTCGTCTATTCTAAAAGGAAACCACATCATATGAATACCACAGTAGTTGAAATGATTTCAGCAACCCCAGCTTCCCCAGCGGGGAAGAGGGGGGCTTGGGCCAGCCCTGTGTAGTGTCCCATTTTCCCTTTGGGAAATATGGTCACCCAAAAAAGGGGGTTGTACCTGCTTGAACAACCCCAGTTTCTAAAGCAATGTAGATAGTTTTTGTTCCCCACTATGTGTAGACAAGTCCTAACATGGGGTGAAACTCGATCCTAACTAGGCTGTCCAGATCTTTCTGATGGTCAAGATCGGTGGTTCTCAATCAGGGGTATGTGTACCCCTAGGGGTACTCAGAGGTCTTCCAAGGGGTACATCAACTCATCTAGATGTGTCTAGTTTTACAACAGGCGACATAAAAAGCCCTAGCGCAGTCAGTACAAACTAAAATTTCATACAGACAATGACTTATTTATACTGCTCTATAGACTATACACTGAAATGTAAGTACAATATTTATATTCCAAGTGATTAATTTATAATTGTATAGTAAAAATGAGAAAGTAAGCAATTTTTCAGTAATAGTGTGCTGTGACACTTGTATTTTTATGTCTGATTTTGTAAGCAAGTAGTTTTTAAGTGAGGTGAAACTTTGGGTTACACAACACAAATCAAATTCTTGAAAGGGGTAGTCTGGCAAAGATGAGAGCGACTGTCTAGATAGCAGTGAGAGGTATTGGTAAAAGCCCAGAATTTATGGCAATAGGAGAGCTCTATTCTGGGTTCCTGTAAATATTCTGGCTGGGGTTTCTGGATCCAAGCCCTGATACTAGAAAAGGCCTTGCTGTAACATATAGACTTCACAGGAGTTACAGGATCTAAATCCACCTTTAGTAGATTTCATGTATGAGATTCATTGTATTAATTTTTCATTTACACTGCATAAACACCAAGGGAAAGTCCAACACATAAGTCTCCATTAACATGAAGCAGAAGTTGTTGACCTCTAGTCCTAAATAACACAACCTTAAGAAATAACTTCCTCTTTTCATACATTTCCTTCAAGTACAGATGATAAGTCAAAATTCAGAGAACATCCTTAGCACTAACCATGCATATATAGTTTGCTATTTCTCATAATATTGTACTTTAAGATCTGATTCATAAGTTTCCATGTCAGATATATTGTTCCCCTACTCTTCTAACATGGTGCCTATTCCAGATTAATGCAGTATTTTGTAGTTATGTAGATGGAAATAGAAAGTTATATTTCAGATTTTAAAGTTCATGAAGCAGGCAGAAATCAGACTGGTAGTTATGAAGACCATTCTAAAATGTTTCTTGCTGTTTCAGCAATTATTTTTGTGCAGTAACAGGTATATATTGTGATTCTGATAAATTCCTTACTCCTTTAGTAAAATTCTACCTTGCATTGTGAACACTTGTGTATATATACCAACACCAAATGTTGAAAGAGTATAAGCGTAGAGAATGTAGAAATCTTCAGAAATGGCCTAACTGCTCTAAGCTTACAAACTATTGAATGATAGGGGCTGGAAAGCTGAATTTACATTTCTTGGAGTCAGAGTTAAGGCTGTTTTGATTTCTTTGATGTGATGGGAGAGGGATAGCTCAGTGGTTTGAGCATTGGCCCCCGAAAGCCCAGGGTTGGGAATTCAATCCGTGAGGGGGCCATTTAGGGATCTGGGGCAAAAATTGGGGATCGGTCCTGCTTTGAGTAGGGGGTGGTACTAGATGACCTCCTGAGGTCCCTTCCAACCCTGATATTCTATGATGAAAATGATCTTGATGAAAGAGCTGGTGGTTTCCAAAGATTGTATAAGATCTTTAACTCTGGGTTTCTGGTATTTTTAGTGTTTATCCTCGCCTTAACTCCAGGGTTGCTGGTTTTTTCTTCAGCAGCGGTAGCGACCGATTTTTGCTTTTCATGTTCTACATTAATGTTACATGGGCGTCCATTATGTGAGCGGGGAAGCGGTTAGTCACGGCTCTAGCTAAAGCTGCCTAAGGAATGTATAGGCGTAAATCCTCATCTGGGTCTCCCTAGAGAACCAGGGCTAGGGCCCCAGGGTGTATTGATGCCGGAGGCAGATCGATCTCGTGGCAGGAGCCTTTCTGAGATCCCGCTCCTGCTCCGTGCACAGTTAAATGAGAGAGACTAAGAACCCCCCCCCCCCCCTTTACAGCAAGAAAAGGTCCCTGGCCTTGGATTCTAGCCTCCTCCCCTGCAGGCTCCTGCCATTGACATCAGCGTTTGTGACAAAGGGCAAAGTGCTGTCCCGCTCGAGGAGCCGGCCCAGGCCAGCTTTTGGGGCAGGTGCTCGCCGGGTGCGAATCCGGACTGGAGTGGGACTTCGGGCCTCGCCGATCGCGGGAGGCAAGTTCCCGGCTCAAGCGCCCTGCTTGGTACGGGGCCCTAAGGCGGCTGCAAGCGGCGGGGATGTCCCTGCCACAGGGCGGCCCGGGCTCAGCGGGACCCAGCGAAGTAGGGGAGGGGAGACGTCTCTGGCCTGGAGCCGAGGGGGGCGATCGAAGCCCATGACCGTGACCCACCCCCTCCCAGGAGGGTTTAGACCAAAGCCAGCCGCGTTCCCCTAGGCGGGATCGCTCTGTCCCGGGGAAAAGCCTCTAGCCTTCAGCCAAGGCCGCCAGCCAGCGCCCGTGGGCTGCAGCTGTAGAGAGCGAGATCGCGCCCTGCTGTTTGTTCCCGGCCCGTTTTCTGGCGCTGGGTCGATTCCCCGTCAATTGCAAAGTGTCCCCCCCGGGCCAGCTCCCCGGGAAGGAAGAGCCAGCCCGGCCTCGGGTTAAGTACCAGCGGGGCTGTGGTTAGAGAGGGAAACGTCCTTACATTGACCCTCGGGTTAGATCCAGCCAAGGCAGGTCTAAGCTCAGTTCGCACTGGGCTCTGTCTGTTAGGGCGGGGGGCTGGCCGGGCTCCGGGCTTTTCCGGACTGCACCCAACAGCCGCCTTTGCTGGGCTCGGCTCCTTCCCCGGGTAGGACTTCAAGGTAAGTTTCCTTCCCTAGCTCACATCGATTGTGGTTAACAGACAGGCTCGATGGAGATGGTCGTTGGAGGCAGGGACTCTGTCATTTCCCCCCCGTAAAGAGCCGTTGCATATTCGTTATGTATTAAATAACAAGCCCGCAGTTCCCGTGGGCAGGTTGACACGCACCCGGCCAGTTCTCGCCGGAACAGCGGTGCTGGGAGCGAAACCAAAAGGCGCGAGCGAGGCCCCTGCGCGCTACAGTCATGCCAATGACACTCCAGGCGTTGGCATGAGGGGCTGGGTTTTCTGCTTTGCACTTGATGGAGAAACCAATAAAAAACCGAACCAAAATCCCCCTGGAACTGGATCTGCCTGGGTGACCCGTTATTGGTAGCCGCTTGTGGCTCTTGGCAGTGCGCGACCGGCCATCCTTCCGCTCGGGGGGCCGCCTGTGACTTTCCGCCTTTCCCCCTGCAGAATCTGTAAATAACCCTCGGCCCCATCAGCTTATAACCCTTCCGCGACCCCATTTCTTTAATACTGGGGGAGCTCTGCGGAGGGTGTTCTGCGCTTTCGGGAAGGTGACAGCCCGCCTGTCTCTCCCCCCGCCCCTTGCTCGGGCCGTGGCTTTCTCTGGCAGGCAGGTACTTCGAAGCAATACTGTGTTAAAGGGAGCTGCTCCCCAGTGGCACTAAAGAGACGAGCTGATCTTCGGCCAATAGCTAGTGCTGGGCTGGGGTGGGGGTGGGGGAGAGGAGATGGGTCCCCTACCGTGTCCTTTCACACCATCTGCCTTGAACTGCCCACAAGCAGACCCAGCCTCCAGTGCCCTCCCGAAGCAGGCGGCGCCGATGGATACCACCGGGCAGGACAGAGCCCCGCGGCCCAGCTAGGGCAGCCACCGCTCGCCGGCGAGCAAGGGGCGAATCGGGACCACACTGGACCCTTGGACTAGAGAGTGAACCGAGGTGACCCAACTGTGTGAGTAGCAGCTGTTTTGCAAGCGCTAGTCCCCCCCCCCCCCCCGCCCGGCGGCCTTTCCCTGCCCGCTGCGGGCCCGGGCGCTCCAGATGTTTGCTGCAGCTGTGGGGTTGTTGAAGGCGCTGCTGTGGCTATTCCTAGCCCGGAGTGCGGTGGCGCTAGGAAGGGAGGTGGGGGACGGACTCGGTCTCTTCTGCCTGGGTGGAGCGCGGATCCATTGCCGGTGACCTCTCCCCCGACCCCGTGTTCTTTAATTCATGTGTCACGACCCCCGTTTGTTTCCCTTATTGGCCCCATTGATCCTGGTCATTAGGTCAGATTCATCGGCGCTGCCGGGGCTTCATCCTTCAGCCATTGTTAACTTCTTATCTGTCTATTAAAAATAAAGCCCTGGGAGAAGGAAGTTCCAGGGCCAAGGGTCTGTAGCCCCCCTGGAGAGGGCCAGCGGTCTGTAACCCGGTTACAAACTAGCTGCTCTGGGCCCTCAAGCGGGACATGCCACTAGAGGTGTGTGTGTGTGTGGGGGGGGATCTGCTGGGGAAGGGCCCGGGGCTGGAGCCCCCAATGCAGCGCCCAGCTCCCTGCCAGCTCTCGTTGGAGCAGGTCTCTAGACCCGCCGGGGCTGCTCTGGACCCCGGGCTCTCTGCAGCGCTTCCCAATCAGGGTGAGAAGCCCGATCCCCTTCCCTGAGGGCTGGCAGGTTGTGTATGGAGAAGCCCCAGCCTGGCACGGCTCCTGGTGGCGTTGGCGACCTGAGCGCAAATTCACCTGCCAGTCGGGCCGCTCTTCCCCACAGAATTCCCTTTCCCAGCCCCCCAGACACCCCCTCCCCCGTTTCGTGTCCTTGATCTGGCTGAAGAGCCGCAGGGGGTACGCGGCGGCCAGGGCAGGTTGCTCTCGGTTCTGCAGAGCCGGCTGGGCTGGAACCGCGAGGAAATGGGGCTGGTCGCCTTTGACTAGAGACTGTTCAGTGCCGTGGGCGGTGTCACTCCGGGGTCACCCCCAGTGCAGAGATCAGGGTCTGGGAGATCGGGGCCACCCTGAACAGGACCCCGCCTTCTCTCCTCTCCCCACCCCCTTTCCTCTCTTCTCCTGTCCCGTCTCCTCTGCCCCACCTGGCTCACTGCGGGCTCTTGGACAGGTAGATTTAACAGAAGCCCCTCCCCAGCGCCAGCCAGGGCGCCCCATGGGGTAGTTTCCCGGCTGGCTGGCCGGCCTAGGGCCTGCGGGGAGCGGCGCCCAGGCAGGGGCAGAGAAGCACCTAGATCAGCTGGCTCCCCTGCTGTGCGGGTCCTGGTGCGCGCCGGACCGGGCTGCGGGCGCTGGGTATTTCCCTTGCTCCGCAGACTGGGCGCCCGAGCAGCAGCCACGTGCCCCCCATACCCCCGCGGAGGAAGGAGCCAGAGGCCCCAGTTATGAAGTGGCCTCTTCTTTCCCCCTAGGCCGGGCCGCTCCTTGTAAGAGGTGTCTCCCCTTCCCCACAGGTGCCCTCCTCTCGCCGGCGGCTCCGCGGGCCCAGCCATGCTTCTAGCCGGGGATCCTGCCTCCAAAGACCAGGCTTACGCGGGAGAGACCCTCAGGACCAGCCCGGGGGACATCGCCGCCTATTACCCGCCTCTGCTGCCCCCCGCCCAGTACCTGGAGGCCCTGGGGCGCCCTCCCGACCTCTTCCACCCGCTCAAGTCCCTGGGAAGGCTGCTGGCCACCTCCCCACCTCTGGCCCCCTTCGGCTTCGCCACGATCCCGGCCTTCCTGACCCGGCCCTCGGCCCTTCAGGGCGAGCCGCTCTACAGCACCCCGCCCCTCGGCAGCAAGCGGCCGGCCCCGGCGCCCTGGCCCTCCTCCGGGCAGGCATCGCCCCGCAGCAGCCGGGCCCCGCCAGCGGGCCCCCCGGAACCGCCCAGCCAGCCGGGCGAGCTCTTCCCCGGCCCCGCCAGGAAGGGCCGAGCGGCGGCCGCGAGCCGGCCCAGCGCCCAGGCGGAGCCGTGCCGCCCCTACAGCTTCAGCCAGGAGGATCTGCGCGCCGTGCTGTACGGGGCTGTGCGGGGCGCTCCGCACGCCGCCTCGGGGCTGCGGGTCCCCACTGCCAGCCTGGGTAAGGCAGCGCAGTGTCGGGTCCCCCGGGGGAGCGCTTCCCATTGGCCCCTGCCTCGGTTTGCCGAGTCCAGCCCCGCAGGCTGCTCGGCGCTTTGCGTGGACCCCAGCCCAAGGAGGTGAACGCCTCTGGGGAGCCCGGAGCCCGGCCCGGCCGGCGGGGTCACGGCTCCCCGGGTAGTGCCTGGCCCTGCAAACGCCACATCTCAGCGCTCAGCCGGGCCGGGCTCCCCGTCGCTGCTGCCCCGTGCAGTGTGTGGACAAAGGGCTCGCCTGGGCTAACCAGCGGGGTTCCTGTTCTGTTCGCAGGAGACGCCGAGTCTCACGCTCCGCTGCTGGACAGAGAGTCCCTCCAGTTACCCGAAGGTAGGTGGGACCCCAGGGCTCAGGTGCATTGGGGCGCGCTCGGCCGATCCCCTGATTAGATGGTCTGTATTTCTGGTTTCCTCTCGCCCTGCAGGTTTGTCCGTGTTGCAGACGCTGCACGGGGAACTTCTGCAGCTGGGGGTGTTCTGCACCCACCTCATCCCCAGGGGCGTCCGCTTCGGCCCTTTCCAGGGCAAAGTGGTCAACACCAGCGAGATCAAGATTTACGATGACAATTCCTTGATGTGGGAGGTAGATGGGCTCACCCCTGGGACATCACACTGGCTCGGTCGTTGCGTCGAAAGAAGGCTCTTTGTCTCCTTGCTACAGGGGGTGGTGGTTTGGTCCTCAGCACGTGCAGAAACATATGGAAAGAAAATAATCAAAGCCCCGCTATAACCTTTCCACTGACTTGAATGAGGCGTCCCAAAGAGCAACGACATGTTTCATGGCCCGCATATAGGCTTTATACGTGCAGGGATAGGTGTCAATTGGGTACAAACGGGTTACACGGGGGAAGATTTCTAACACGCGAAGTGCTAGGAAACCTGACTGGTTTCTTTCCCCATGTTTTATCCAGATTTTCGAAGATGGTCGCTTGAGCCATTTTATAGATGGGAAAGGAGCCTCGGGAAACTGGATGTCCTTAGTAAACTGTGCCAGGTTCCCAGAGGAGCAGAATTTGACAGCTATTCAGTGCCAAGGCCACATATTTTATGAAAGCTGCAAAGAAATCTTACCCAACCAGGAGCTGCTGGTGTGGTATGGAGACTGTTATCTGCAGTTCCTGGGCATCCCCATCAGTTTGAAAGGGGCGGCAGAAGGAAAGGGACCCCAGCAACAACCCGAAGGTCAGTGCCTGCACAGAGCCCTGGGGAAAGGGTTGTTATCATCGGCCTGTGGACCTGTACATTCTTTGTCAAAGTCAGTGATTATTTCGTTGTGATTATAATCACACAGCTGATTGTGTTCTGAATGTTTCATTTCGCTTTTGCTTAGAACAAAACCATTTAAAGTGAGTTGCAAACCATTGCAGATTCCATTTGTGTAAGAATCTCTATGCCTATTTCCAGTTATTTTACATGCATTCCAATCTCCGGTAAATAAATTAAGCCCTTTCCAACCTTTTCAGGGGGTGACAAGTTCTGCGTCCAATTCTCTACAGGGCAGAAACTTTCTACGGGATTTAGTTTAAATAGCACCATTAGATTAAAGACAATTAAAAGTCAAGGAAAAGGATCCATCCTTCCACTCCTTCACTTATTTGTTGAGATCTTAAAATCCCGAGGCAGAAATTCCCCGGAGGGGCTGAGAAGGCTGAATATTTATGACCAGGGTAGCTACCGACTCTGCGCAAAACTTCTCTGTGTGAAGTTTGCAACCGACTCGGATCGCAAAACAGGGATACAAACCCAACAGCCAGCTCCCCAGACTTCACGCCGTTTACTTCGGGGTTGCAGTCTTAGTTTTAATTTGCTCTCGGAATTTGTATTGTGAACAAAAGATGTAATTTAGCACATAAAATTTCTACAAATGGTGATTTCTGCCCGCAGAGAACTTGGAAACTAAGTAACTCATGGTTGGGGAATACGGTCCCGTTCTTAATCTATTTAAAATCAGTGGCAAAATTCCCCCATTGGCTATAATCGGCCTGAATCAGAAAGGAAACCAGAAATACAGACGATATTTGCCTGCTTTAAACATTCTGGCTCGCTTCCCCACACACGTTATTACCGTTGTGATCTTAAGTTGTAATTTTCACATTCACGTTTTTCTTAAAGGGGGCAGACAGTTTGGAGTCCCAAATCCTTCACAGTAACCAGATGGTGCCGGGAAAGATCTTGTGTCAGAAAAGCAGCTGTCTTGTAGCGAAGACAGGATTCCAAAGCGAATAAATAAAAGAGATCAGTTTTAGGTAGCAACATTGTATTCTATAGAAAAAATGTTGCATTCATATATATACATATGTCAGAATGATACTGTATGAATGTATCAGGGAGACAGAATCACTGAAGAATGGTCCAGCTGACCGCAGCAAGAACAAAAGGAAGTGATTCTGTGGACCTCTGAGTATCTAGTTAAGGTTGTTTAACCCTGACAGAGGATTCCATTTTAAGGCTTGACTCAAGAATACGATTTTGGATTTGTAACCAAGAGAGGAATTGATACTGAAGTACTTTTGTCATAGGGAGGAAACCAAGGAAATTGTTAAGATCTGTTTAAAAGACAGTTGAAACTTTGCGTCTGAAAACAAAACCACACACTTGTGTAGTACATAATTTACATTACTTTTAAAACTTCAAGCAACATCTGCAAATTGATTTTTAAGTGGCAAATGAAACACACATTGCCAATATCAATATTAGTAAGTATATAACCAAACCGATTTATCATGGGTAGGGGGCTGCTTTATGTTGCAAGAGTTCAAGTTTGCTTGGTCAGATATTAATGTGCAGTAGTTGTTTTACTTGGGGTGTGCATTCAGACGAGGAATGGAGATCTCCGTTTAGAGGTGAAAGCTTGACCCCATTGGAGTCAATGGCAAACGCCCAGTGATTTCACTGGGGCCAGGATTTCACTCAAGAAATATTTGCGCCACACTCTTGTAAAAAATATGGTAAAATGTAAGACCACAAAAAGGAAATTCACGAAGGTGCTTGGCAGACTTCACTCTAGTTTGTAAACTCCATTGTATTTTTCTAATTATGTTGTAATTCTTGTTTAAAATTATTGTAATTCTAAAAAGCTACAAGTGGGTTCCAGCTCTGAAAGACAATGACATTTGAAACTGACAGCTATTTACCTCGAAGTGTTTAAGTGACGGCACTTAACCTTGTGTTGCACAGAATCTGGCGAGAGTTACAAATGCGAGAGATGTGGAAAGGTATTTGCCTACAAATACTACAGAGACAAACATTTGAAATACACTCGCTGCGTAGATCAAGGAGACAGAAAATATCCTTGCCATCTTTGCAACCGATCGTTTGAAAAGAGAGACAGACTGAGGATCCATATTCTTCATGTCCATGAGAAACACAGACCTCACAAGGTAAGGATTGCATCTGTTTTGTTTTGTTGTGTTTTGTTCCCCTCTCTAAGTTTTCATCTCATACTCTGGGTGATGGTTCCTGTATGAAATCTAGGAGCAAACCCAAGGAATTGTCGTAGACCCTCCATCCCAAATGACAGTTGTAAATTACAATCCCTCTGGGATGCTTAAATGCTGACATTTAAAGAACATGTACACCTTGAAAGCATATCACCTGCTGGTACAATTCATACCACACCATGAAAGTACCTGCAGCTTTCCACGGGGCTCGCATTACAATGTGAACTCACCCAATGCCCGGGGTAGTTTGAAATGGACACGATCTGAAAGCGAAGTCAATGTCTTCCCAGTAAGACAAGCGGGAGGTGCATTTGGAGAGGACGAGACAAGGAAACCATGTTCTGAACGGTGATTTTAGATACCATGGCATGGAGATTTACTGATGAGTATAAAACATTTCACACTGTTAACATATAGAGCCCATGACGGTCAGAGTGTGAGGAAAGGTGGGACAAGGCTGGCTTTGAAGAGCATCCATCCTGTTATGGGGAAGACAGCGGGGGGGAAGGTTTCGTTGTATTTAATTTACAACCACGTATCCCTTTAAGGGTTACCAGGTTGTAAACTGTTTTGCTGCTTTTCTCTCTGAATTCCCAGCTCTGTTCCTCTAAAACCGCCCCTCTTGAGCAGAAGGGAGTTAAAAGTTTGATCTGGCACGGGCAGCTCTGAATCAAAACAATCTAGCAAGGCCAGTGCCGCTGGCTAGCCCGGGAGAGAGGAGGCTGCAGCCACAGCGAGAACTCCTGCTGCTCCGAAAGCCACAGGACAATGTTAACAGGAGTTCAGGGGTTTCTTTCTCTATGAGGCTGAGAGTTTTTCCCTTGCTGATTATATTTGTCCCAGTTAGCAAAGTCTGAGGGCTCAGGTTAGCCAGAGTGTCCGGCAGCTCACTTTCATTCCTACGTTATCCTAAACCGTCATGGTGTAGTGGTTGTCTGAACTGTTGTCATGGGATATATCATAAGGTTAATTATTCGTCTGTTTGGAGGCTGCGAGCAAGCAGCATGGAGGATTGCAGAGATGATCCTACCAGGAAACGGTCCACCCTCCTTTAGGAGGACGAATACTAGCACCGATCTGTATCAACTCAGACAATTACACTTCCTGACTCAGGGGCTTCCCACGATTGCTACGTGTTTGTATCCCATGAGACTCTAGCTGGAGCTTTGGGACTCTGCTTTCTCCTCATTTCAGCTAGATACTTTAAACAGGAAGGTGGCAACGGTTTAAATCTAAATATCTAGAATATTCTGTTATGGGAGCGAATCTATGTTGTGATATTTGGCTAGTCTCCACCAAATACCCTTCTGTAGCCATAGGCTTCTCTCAGATGCATTGGCAATGTAAAAACAAGGAATTTTCATAACTGCTCGGTCAGGATAACCTTCTGAATTTTGATGTGACACAACAGAATGATGTGTAATATTTCAACAACATCTCACTTTCATATGAGCTGAAACATCATCCTGACTATTTTATAGTTCCTCCTGAAATAAAGTGAACTTCCAGTGAAGGTTGTTCTAGCTAGATCAGCCATATTTCAATGTAATAACAGTAATAGTATCACACTGATTTAGAAATAGGGATAAGAGATTTAGATTAAAATGTGAGTTTATTAAATAAGAGTTTGGAAATGTTGTGTCATGGTTTTCTTTCTTTCTTTCTTTCTTTCTTATGCATTTTTCTTCTGTATGCAATTCACATAAAATGTCTAAACAGAAATGTCTTTCTTTCTGTTTAGACATTTAATGTGAATTGCATACAGAAGAAAAATATTGCAAGCCATAATCAGCAGAAGGAAAAATCCATGGTGCATAGACTTTACAGTCAGTTAAGTCAGAGAATGCTTTTAATGCAAAATGAGACCATATATGGTTTAAAATTTCTAATTTATTTTTAAAAATTACTCTGGTCATCACCAGTCCTGGCTGAGTTTATTTAATATTGTGGATGAGAATTTCACTCAGGCAAATCATAACTGAAAATTACAATTCATGTTGAAGTCCATGCCAGTTTTTCAGTACACTTCAATAAGCTTTGAACACAGGCAGCTACAGAAGATGCCCCACATTATTCAGATTATTACTTATTTTGTTAAAAGGAAGGCAGTGATCTTTCAGTTTACCTATGTGGGTGGGAATTCTGAAGACTGAATGCTCTTAGGATTGAGCCTTGGATAGTATAATGACATTTATGAACACTTTTTTTAAAATATAAAAATAGTCTTTTTTCAAAAATGAAAAATTAAAAATATATTTTTTTATTTCGTTGTGGTTTTTTTTAATGATAATATTTATTACCCCGTTACCATTATTGAAATGATGGCAGAAAAATGTTCACTTACCAAAAACACAGGTTTTGGCAAACAAGAAATGTCTATAATGTTTTTGATTAAAATTTAATTTTAAAAAAATTGACCATTTTTGGAAAAATGTAAAATGGGTCAATTTTTAACCCCACAAAGTGGAAACAACTTGGAAATTGCCCATGCTTTTACATTTGTTTTTGACCACCTCTAATAAATATACATTAAAACATTTTGCCACTTATGAGTTAAATTGATTATATTTGTTAGATTTATGAGTGTGTGTGTGTGTGTGTGTGTACACCTCTCTATCATTTTCACCAGTTATTGGCTTGTACTCTGACAGGAAATCCTTAGCTCTTGTGTGTCTGTGTTAACTTTGTTTTCCCTCTAGTGCTCAGTATGTGGGAAGAGTTTTTCTCAGTCCTCCAGCCTGAACAAACACATGAGGGTGCACTCCGGAGAGCGGCCCTACAAATGTGTGTACTGTAACAAGGTAAAGGAAAATCAAATCCTCTTAAGAGCTCGCTTTCTCCCATAGCTTACCTGTAGATTTTCAATACTGCACAGTGTGACCGGGTGCTTTTCTTTGTAGTTCTTTTTAATTATGTTTTCTATTTCAGGTACTATGAGCCTCTTTTTATAGGTTTTTCAAACCACCCAAAGAAATGAATCCACAAATTGGCTAAAATTATGACTTTGTTTACTTAAGGAGAACTGTATTTAAAAAAGAAAGTGGAATGGTGTGGGAAGGATGGTCCTCTGGCTCGGGCCTCTTGAGAATGTGTTCAGTTCCCACTTCAACCACAGATTTCCTGTTTGACCTTGGGCAAAATACTTCATCTACCTTGTGCCTCAGTTCTCCATCTGCAAAATGGAGTTAATAATAGATCTTACCTCACAGGGGGAGGTATGAGGATGAAAGCTATCAATGCTTGCGAGGGGCTGAGATACTATGGTGGATATCTAGATAGAAACATATGGTTTGAACCACTTCATGGGTCCTTATTGGCTCTCCTTCAGCATCAAGTAGTCCTTGAGCTTATTAGCACTACTTGATGAGTAAGATGCTCTTGGTCTGCTTCATGGGCCTGATCCTGCAACTCCTATTCATATGAATAATACCTACACTGAAGTCAGTAGGGCTATATGTGAGTAACAATTACTCACATGATTTAAGTTTTGTATGAGGCATCTGTACACAGGCAGTTCTTTGAAAGAGCCAGTTAGAAAACATATGATGCATAGCTTTGTTTAAAAACCTCAACTTCTAATACTGTTCCTGCTAATAATCTAACCACTTCCTTCCATGGCTTGATATGACAAAGATGCAGTGAGAAGGAAGACTTGTTACTGATCAGAGCTTGCATAATACATTTTAGTGGAAAAACCCATGGAAGGAAGCTTTGGGGAGGAGATTTCTGTTCCTCTCCTATTGTTCCATCAGGATGTGTGTGGGGTTTGTGTCTCACGGAATAGATAACTGAAATTTGGTGATCTTCAGGGATCAATGCATAGGCGTGGGAAATAGTAGTGTGGGGGTGCTACAGCACCCCCAGGTTTTATGTGGGGTCCTGGCTGCGCACGTGGGGTCCCGGCTGCTGGCCCCACGCCCGGGGTTCCGATCCTGGCCCCATGCCTACCCCCTGCTGTGGCCCCAGCCTCGGCCCCTTTACCCCTGTTCCTGCCTCCCCATGTCTATACTAGAGACTGTCCAGTGCTACAACTGGACCAATGCACAGCTGTAAGATCTCCTGTGGTAGATGCCAACAGGAGAGAGCTCTCCCATCGCCCAATAAGCGGCGGTAGCTATGTCAGCAGGAGAGCATCTCCCACCAATACAGTGCTGTCCATGCCAGTGCTTCTGTCAGTGTAACTTATGTCACTCGGGGTTTGTTTTTTTCTCACCCCTGAGCAATATAAGTTACATCGACAAAAGTGGTAGTGTAGACATAGCCCTAGTCTGATCTGCCAACAAGAGACTCCCTGGGACTCCTTTTGGGACTGCCAGAGCTCAGTGCTGAAAGAAGTCCAACGCTACACAGAAGGATCTATTCTCTCACTCTGGTAGAAGCCCTGCCACCTGTACTCATGACCAGCAAACTAAGGATGAAATTTCACTTCACACAAGAGGTTGGGGTGCCAATGTCTGGGAGAGCAAAACACAGACAAAAGGAGTTTTGTAGCCGCAGCGGGAGACAGTCAGACCACTGCACCTGTTGGCAACAATTTGTATACAAAAGTAACTTCTCATTAAAAGCATATCAAGCATTTCAGCTGAGACTTCTGCATCGACTGTAAACCACTGACAGGACAGACTGTCCCTGCGCATCCTGAGTCTTAGCAATGTTCACAGCTACCTTTCAACCCAGACCCAGTTCTGCACAGATCACTAGTTCTCATACTGTAGGATGCAGTTCTCCCAGGGAGCTACCAGTAGATTTCTGAGGCGGTGCAAGTCTCTCTTCGTAATTCTCTACCATTCCAGAACATTAGTTGCTCCTCCTAAACACTCATAATTTCTCTTGCCTCCCCTAACCTACTACTACTGCTCCAAAGTAACCTTGCTTTTTCTGGCTCAGCCGGTGCAGCTGCAGCCTTCATAGAATCATAGAATATCAGGGTTGGAAGGGACCTCAGGAGGTCATCTAGTCCAACCCCCTGCTCAAAGCAGGACCAACACCAACTAAATCATCCCAGCTAGGGCTTTGTCAAGCCGGGGCTTAAAAACCTCTAAGGGGATGGAGATTCCACCACCTCCCTAGGTAACCCATTCCAGTGCTTCACCACCCTCCTAGTGAAATAGTGTTTCCTAATATCCAACCTAGACCTCCCCTGCTGCAGACGAGGAAAGTGAGGCATGGAGAAATTCTAGTAACTTGCTCAAGGTGACAGTGGACGACTATGGCAGAGACTGATGCAGAATTGAGGTTACCTGACACCCAGTCCTGTTCCTTAACAACAAGACCCTTCCTTCTTTCTCTTTATAATATATACCCCCAAGTTCCTTTGCACTCTGAGTATCAAATCAAATGATCTAGAGGTGCAGCTCTGCTTGGAAAGCAACGGCTGTTGGTGGTTAGGTGAAGAAGGGATTTGTGGGTAATGCAGCTACACCGATTTATAGCACCTGAGGAGATAGCCAATATTTTTCTTGTGGGTGGGTGAAAGGGTAGTTATTTGTTATGTTCAATTGATTCTGCTGGTCTGTTAGAAATATGCTGAAGGCATGTTCCGTTGAGTACGGAGAGAGAGCAGGGTTGGGAGCTGTTTCCTTCAAGGAAAGGAGTAAGGAATGTTGGGTGGTGGAGAAGGAACAAAATTAATTTGCCTAAGAAAAAAAAGAGAAAAATGAGCCCCCTTCGTTCTAGTCTGCTGAATTCCGACCCTGGATATGTGAGTGCCAAAAAGGCAGCGTTAGTTGTGGTAACACAATCTTTTCTTTCTTTTTATGAATTTAAATGAGACCCTTTACAGAAATACAAACTAGATTTCTTTTGTGTGGGTTACGTTCTTGAAAACAAATACTGGAACAAGAGAACTGGGGTAAAAACCCCCAGTGTCTAATAAACACACAGCTAATTAAAGACATTATTGACCTGACCCAGCCTCCTTTGACACATGGAAAATATATGCTGGTGTCTTCCGGTCAGAAATGTTTTCATTGTAACTGGTGAGCCGGATTTTCCTCCCACACAAGTGTAAGGAGTCCACTGACTTTTGGTGGCGTTAGCTCTGACCTATGCTCAGTGGGGTAGGGGACATGGGAATCAGCCCCTGCGAGTCCTGCTTCTATGGCTTCATTTCTGAATGAGCAGAATAATCTAAGGGCTGTTCCAGCAATGGAGATTCTGTTGCCCTTCTGATGGGGAACAGATTGACTGATGCTTCAGTATCATGCTAACCTTCCTATGTACGTCTTCAGTGCTGGGCGGGGGTGGAGCCTTTAGGAGATTGTTTTCTAGACAATTGTCTAACCGCTTTTAAACTCGTTTCTCCCCCCCTCCACGCCGACCTCCTCTTCAGGCATTCACAGCCTCCAGCATCCTGCGCACTCACATCCGCCAGCACTCGGGAGAGAAGCCCTTCAAGTGTAGACACTGCGGCAAAGCCTTTGCCTCCCATGCGGCTCACGACAGCCACGTGCGGCGCACACACAGCAAGGACAAAGGCTGCACTTGCGCTGTCTGCGGCAAGAACTTCCTGGAGCAGGAGGAATTCCGATTCCATATGAAGTTCCACGCTGCTCTTTAGCCAGCAGCCCTGCGTTTGGAGCTGCATGTAGCTGTGTTTGCTGTGTACGTTTCAGAAGATGTGTTGGAGACGAGCCCGGGGCCCAGGCATCATTCACATCCCCTCATGGATGGCTTGAGTGGTGCCTTGGCCTTGTGCTGGGACCCCCACAGGGGCGCATGTCCCCTCAGATCAATGTCTCTTACGTGAGTGTCACCATGAATGTTTTTGTGCTTCCAATGTGATGTCTCCATGGACTGTCCAGAATGATGTGCAGAAACTCCTTTGGCTGTGTTGTTATGGGGTGCATTTTGTAAAACAGTGTAGTCCGTGTTTACTTTTGGGGTCCACCCCAGTGCTGAAGCTTATTTTCCCCTGTTAGCTGGTTACTATTTTATGAAGTGTATCGTTCCGGCCATTTTAATGCCCGTTTAAGGCACAAGTCTATTTCTGTGAATGAATGTGAGCTGGCTGTGCTGTGTGTTGCATGCTCAAGCAGGGCATGTGTTTCTGGCCATTTAGCTCCATATTCCGTGGCATATTGGCTGAGAAAAACACTGGGGACATCCTGCTGGGGCTAGACCATTCCATGCAGGGGCAGAGTGGAGCCCACATACCCCAGCGGGAGCAGTAGGACGCAATCTGCTTCAGGAAGATTAGAGCCCAAACATGCAAAGGGTGCGTGCTTGGTACTAAATAGCTGTGGCCACCCAGCTCTGCTGGCCAGTGCAGGCTGGGGATGGAGCTATGGTTCCGCCTCCTTTCCATCTCATTAGGGGAGTAGAGTGAAAGCAGGCCCCTAGCTTCCCAGGTTATGGGGGCTGCAATTCTGTTGGCTCTTCTATGAGTCAGTCACATAACTAGGAAAAGGCTGCATACAGCCTCTGCTTTGTGCACCCAGGTAGGGCATGTCTACACAGCAACTAGACACCCACAGGCCGACTCCTGGGGGGCTGTTTCATTGCTGTGTAGAGTTGTGGTCTTGGGTTGGAGCCCGAGCTCTGGGACCCTCTCATCTTGCAGAGCCTTGAAGTCTAACCAGCAACGGAACAGGCCTGCAGCCCGACCCCTGCAAGCTCGAGTCATCGGCACAGGCCAGCTGCGACTTTTTCTTTGCGGTGTAGATAGACCCATAAGGGCCAGGCACAGTCTGGCTGCAGTTCTTTTATGTGAGTACTTTCCCTTGTCTGTATGGCATAGAAATGTTCTAGTGCATCAGACCATGTCAAGGCAGGTAGCATCTGTGAAAGTTTTTACCTCTCCTGCTGTTCTGTATAGGGATCACTTGGATCCTGACACTGAAATCTGGATCCTTTTATACTTTCTCATAATGCTTACTGCATTATTATTATGGTGCTGCTATTGGGTGCTTGGTTTTGTTTTTTTAGTGTAATTCAGGTAAAACAGAGTTTATAAAAACCCAATTCTGCTACTTTAGCAGAGTCCCCTATCTCCATTATGGCAACGGGCATATTGGTCTAAATATAAGCTCTGAAGTACATGATGGGCCCAGGAATTCTTGATGATGTTAGTTTTGAGATATATGCACTGAGGGTCAAATCCCACAAACTCTCTGCTTGCAGGATTCACATTGGAGTAAATGGGAGTTCCACATCCTGAGTGAAGACCTGATCCTCCATTTCCTATTGAGGTTTCTTCAATCCGTCATTGATTTTTCTTAAGCAAAATTGAAGCCTTTGTTTCTATAACTCTAAATGACCTCCAGGGGAGCTGTTGGGTGCTGTTAAAAAGCCCACTTATTTCGGCAGCTAAGTATCGATTTAGGATATTTATTTCAGGCTCCTATTTTTGAAAATCTTGGCCTTGTGTGTGTGTGTGTGTGTGTGTTTGTTTTATTCCTTTTCATCCATCTTGAAACTAAAGAAGGGCCCAAACTAAAACCCGAGATCTTGTCCCTTTCTACTTATTAGGTGTGTTGCAAATCTGACCCTGGATCCTGATCTGAGTTTTACCAATGGCCTGTTTTATAACAGACTGAACCAATCACTCTTGATTAAAAAGTTAGATTCCAAACTTTGGAGAGTCCAAAATCCAGATTATGCAGCCACATAAAGTGAAATCCAAAGTCCTAACAGAATTTTTTTTCTCTCTTAAACACACAGGGTGAAATCCAGTCTGGTGTAGAGGCTCAGCAAAGGGCGTATGCACTAGGTATGTCCTGCTGAAGTTGGGGTGGGGACACCTAATTGGTGCAGCGGCCTTGGGGTAGCCCTTTGCACCAGTATGAATTTCACCCACAGATTACCTGTGACTGGGGAGCTGCAATTCTTTCTTTTACTTTTTAAAGAAAAACAAAGAGAATTGACACATCTGTTTAAAAACCTCTTCCCAGCCCAGTAAGGATTTACATGGACTTTACACACAAATAATGGAGAAAGATGGATCACATTTTGAGCCTACAAACCTTGACAGTGTCCTTTTAAATATGTCACAGAGCTAGAAAAATGTTGCTTGCATGTTTCATTACACTAGCCAAATAATATGTATATACTGATTTGCACTAATATTTCTATTTATTGTTGCACACTCATGGTTTTCATGGATAAAAATCTTGCAAGGAATATTTATAAAATGATTTAATTGTAAATGAAATATTTAGGTTCAGCATTAGTTAATATGTAGGCAATATAGGCAATAAAGTATATATGTGTTGGGGAAAGTGGATGAAGGTTTTGTTTGTTTTGGAATATTTTGCACATATTTTGGTACCAAAGATTCTTATAGCATAGAAAGGACACATTAAGAGTCTGAATTTCTAAGTGCTGAACTGATGAAATTCCCTCCCATGCAGACAGCCAGCACAGAGCTCATACATTACTCAAGTCATGCTGAAGTATGGTTAGGGGGCTTATATGGGACTTCACTTGCTGGCCCTCTGCACAGAGGTGATTTTCACCCTTGTAGAGAACTCCCATTCACAAAAATGGGAGTTTGGTGTGTGAAGACCTTGTTGGTTCAGGCCCTTAATTAACTCAGGATTCTATGAAATCATCAGCTACCTCAACAATGAACCAAATGTGTCTCACTTACTAAGAATTGACTAGAAGTGCTGTGAAATGCGTACAGAGGTTTCCCGGGTAGGTAACGCTCCTCATTGCACATATGTGAGGATTATTTATGGAACTGTGGTGCCACATTGTTTGTAGTCCTTTAGTTATATATACTTTCCTCTGGTAGAAAGTTACACTTCGTACGAAAACACAAGCCGTGGTTTTGAAACTCTCTGAGGGGTTTCACGTTTGCTTCTGATTGTACGTATCCTGTTTGTTATATTGCATTTTGAGCCTGTAAATCTTCGTGTTTATGTTAATTGTTAAGAATGCTACTGTGAGATTAATGCAGAAGGCACTCAAACAAAATAAATGCTATGAGGTTCTGGCTTTTAGGAGAGGGCTGGAGAGTTTTTCTGGTCGATTGGTTCTACACGTATTTACATTCTAAATCCTTTTTCAGAAATGTAAAATGAAGCAATTGACATCTTGGCAAACTCAGCTAAATGCATCTTGAGTGTAAATCACACATCCCCTATATACAGCTGGAGCAACTGGTCTCTGTGCTGGGAATTAAGGGCTGGCTTGATGGCAGTTGACTTCAGTGGGAGGTGAGGCTGCCCAGTGCTTTCCAGGAATGGGCCTAAATGGGTATGCATGAGTTCTGGCCTCTGAATCATGGATCCAGCTCACTCCCACTTGTGAATAATGCAATGATCCCTGGCTTATGCCAGTAAAAGCCTTTTGCCATGCCAAATATAAACATGTGTGGAGAATCCCAATTCTACCTGCAATTCCCATCACACAGCACCTGAAATGTGATCGTCTCTGGGATGGAGGGTGGCAACCGACTAGCACACTACACAACAGTGGAGAAAGGAAATAAAGCCGCGTGGCTCTGCAGAAGACAGCAAACATGAAAGCAGCTTGAATTGCTCCCCGAGTCCGAGGGTGGGCCAGTGCTGTTAGTTCTTAGTCTCTGCCAGGGGAAATGTAACGATTGTCAAAGTAAGCATATGCACGTGCCTTGGGGTTCCTGCAGCATAAAGCAGGAGAAAGATGAGGCTTATATTAGGGAATGCTCCTTTGACCTTCTGTAGTCTATGGATGTCATGTTTGTGTACAGTGTGCTAATGCTTCCTTCTAGAGGATTTAAATTGTAGAAGAATGTTTGCCCCTTCTGTTGAAATGCTGCCAGGAGCCTGGCAAATGAATAGCCCCAGACGGCTCCGCTGCGAATGGGATTTCATGTCCACGTATTGGGGGTGGGGAGGTTGTGCTCAGGGAGGGGTGCGTTGCACTTTTTCATCTGGCATATTCTCTGAAGGATTGCTTCCTGTAAATGTAGCAAGGCACTGCCATTAAAGCAGCTGTGCTGTTTGTCCAATTTAAGGGAGAATATTCATGACAAAGCTAATCGTAAAGTCTCAGGATCCTTTCTCCTGGGATTAGCCCAGCTGTTAGATCCCTTTGCACCAAATAATTAAATTCTCCTGCTAGCCATATCTGAGGTAATATGTAAAACACAGCACTTCTATCCAGCTGCCTTAACAGAAACTAGGAGGAATCTTTGGTTAACATACAAAATTGTATGTTACAGATCCTAGAGGAGGTTTGCAGGGAGTTCTCTGGGACCAGGTTTTGGACCAAATACTGTAGCATCCTTTAAGCTCAGGCGAAATGACCGTGGGACTTGCCTTATCACACACAGCTTGTGGTGGTCTGCCATTTTTTGCCATGTCTGGGAAGAGAAGTGCCTGAAAATGGGAGGGGTAAGTCAAGTCATCATGATAAATCTAACCTTTGAGAAACTAATTGATTTAAGTGCTTTGCTTTATCTGTGTAAAGGTATTTTAAATGTTAAATAGGAGGTGATCTAAATAGAAACCAGAGGGTGATGGCAATCTCAGCCCTTTCCTTGGGTTTCAGGGGCAGGGGAGTGTATAACCTCTGAAAAGGCACATTGTGAATGACAATAGAGAGACTACAACAATAAGATGGTCCTAAAGCTCTGCCTGACAAGTGCAACAAAACAAAAGCCACTCCAGTGACATCTGCTGCCCTTTGGCTGTGTCCAGCATGCTACCAAATGTTCAAATGCTTTTTTTCTCCTTCAAAGCACTATCCTGTTGTATTCAGTGGGGGAATGAGTGAAAGACTAGGCAGTTAAGTACCGTGGAAAGCAGCTTAGTGAATTACAGATAATGCAGCAAACAAATATTGATTAAGCCAAACTGTTCATTAAACAAGGGAAATCATTTTACCTAGGGGGCCCGAGTGTGGGGTGTTCTCTCCACCTGACAAGATTCTCTGCAATCTCCTATTTAGCCCTACAAACACTTTGAAACTTTCTCTCTTACAAACTTGCTAACTAACTCTCTCTATCACACACACACACACACACAAAATTTCACCCACCCTGCCCAGCAGCAAATACAGGGGCAGTGGGAGACGTACGACTGGTTTCCTATTGCTCTGCTCGTAGAACAGCCTCAGGGCTGACAGTCCAAATCTGCATTTCCATAGAGACTTGAACAAACCATCTAAGTCCTCCATTCAGCTGTCATCCATGTACCAAAACAAAACAATTTATTTGGCGATCTTTCCCCCGATGCTCTCATAAGTGACCACGGGAAAGTAAAGAGACAAGGTGGGCGAGGTGATAGCTTTTATTTGATTAGCTCACCCACCTTGTCTTGCTAATATTCTGGGACCAACACAGCTACAACTACACTGCATACATGGAAAAGTAAGGCATGAAATCACTGGCACATATTCAGGTGGAAACCTTCTACAAGGAAGAGAAATCAGGCTACAGATCCAGTGGGAAATGTCCCAAGTGTTATTCTGATGCCTGATTCAAAACCTGATTGTTGCTTTTAGAACAACCGACTCCCACAGTAACAAAGAGGTACCCACTGTGTTTCTTCTACACCGGATTCCATGGCATTCCGATCACAGTGATCAGTGCAATATGGAAACGTGGATTAGATTAAATACATTCAATCTTCCCTCCCTGCTCTGCTTCTCCTCTGCCCGCCCTCCACCCCGCCCCCCCAGAAGCCAGTGTTAAAAACACAGAATTGGAGAAAGAGATGTTGATCCTCTAACCCCTTCCTGCTCCTGGCAGAGTCAGTACCAGACATTCCACTATGGAACCCCAGGCAGCACCTGGTGTAATGGTGAAAACCCAGGACTGGAACTCAGGAGGCGTAGGCTCTATTACTGTCTGGGTTGTGTCACCTTGAGTAAGCCACTTAGGCCAAGGTTTTAAAAAGTGATGTTGGGTGTCCAGCATAAGAAGACATCTTAAAGGGGACTGATCGTCAAAGGGTAGGTGCCCAATACTTTCTGACAAAGGGCCATTTAGAGGTGAGTCAGGTTGGGCACCCTCAATTTGAGGTATGCAGAATCACTTGAATTCTTTTCACTTTTCAGTTCCTCAGCAATACGGAGCAATAATACATAGCCCCTGTTTATACCAAGTTTCTTTGCACTAGTGTAGCTACATCAATTTAGACACACTGGTGGGAACCCCGAATGTAGCTGAGTGGGACACAGGCTTGCATTCCTGAGACTTACTCCAGTTTATCTCAGTAATTTGCCCGAGTAAATCACACAGGTACTAGCCCCATCTTGCACCAGATGAACCCAGCTACAATGTGGGGGTCGAAACAGCATCCCTACAAACATGAAAAAATCTTCGGTCTGGCCAGTGCCTAGGGTCTGAGTGCCATGGGGCAGGGACTGTATTTGCCTACAGGTTTGTACAGCGCCTAGTACAGTGGGTCCCCTATTCTGACTGGCAATGGTGGATACTGCTGTAATATTAAATTTTCGTGCTGATCCTGTTTACCCTGTAGGGGACTAGTAGGACATCATTCAAGTGCATGTGAAGCCTTTAAGATTCTGAATGGAAGGTGTTAGAGAGGCACAAAATATATCATCACCATGCTGCAAAGGGGACAGGGAGAGAAAGCCATTCTCTGTGGCCTTCAACTGACTTCAGAGGTTTTCAGACTTGTCAGTAGAGATGCAGGAGCTAGAAAAACACATTTCATGGATAAAAAAATAAAATCTAAATTAACCTTTCAGTAGTAGAGAACATTTCCTCTGTCTATGTCAACTTAGGATTTATTGCCACTATTGTATTTAACTGGGCCTACTTTTAAGTATCTCTCTAGAACTAGTTTCAGAGTAACAGCCGTGTTAGTCTGTATTCGCAAAAAGAAAAGGAGTACTTGTGGCACCTTAGAGACTAACCAGTTTATTTGAGCATGAGCTTTCGTGAGCTACAGCTCACTTCATCGGATGCATAGCATGTAGCTTCTGCAGTTTCCACAATATGCTATGCATCCGATGAAGTGAGCTGTAGCTCACGAAAGCTCATGCTCAAATAAACTGGTTAGTCTCTAAGGTGCCACAAGTACTCCTTTTCTTTTTTCTCTAGAACTAGGGTCACTGTAAACATTAAAATCAATATTAAGCCAAAGAGGAAATGACCCCGGATTATAGTCAAACAATAGATCCAATTCAAAGATATGATCTCTTAGGTGACTTCAGGATAGCAACCCCGTGAGAGAGACTGGGCTGAACTCATGCTGAGTGTAATCCCAGTGAAGTCAATGGAGTTGCCCCAGGGTGATATTGACCCAATACATCTCTGTGATTTGCTGTACAGGGCAGCAGACAAGACACCAGGCCTTTTGGCAGGGTGCTAAGCACTGTACTCTGTGTGGGTTTAAGGGAGTCTGGCCTTTTTGCCTTACTTCCTCCCATCTGCTCCCAATGCTGACTGGGGAATGATGACACTCCCTGGAGACAACGTGTTTGACCCACAGACTCTCTCTAAGTGGCTACCTGTCAGTTTCCATTTCAGCCCCACCTTACTGTTTACAGGAGTGCTGACCACTAGCTGACATATTACCTGTATTGATTCTCTAATAGCTGTCAAGGTGGAGAGAAAGACTATTCTAAGACAAGCTCTGAGCTCTTAGCTGAGTGGGATCATAAACGCCCCATTAAAGGTTTCATTCAATAACAATCTTTACTAAAGTAAATGGACATCAGTGGCCTCCCACTCAAACCCCCTAATGCAAGGGCCATTATAAAATGGGAAAGCAGCCCTGAAGCAGCCTGATTGCTGCAGTATCAGTTTCAACAACATTTTCCAATGATTCCTTTAATGAAAAGCTGATGTTTTTTTCAGGGCCCTGAACCACCAAGGAAATGAGCAAAGCATCCATCCATCTTTTAGAGCTCGCCAGCTCTCCGTACGGCTGATTTTGGCAACCACATCCGTCAATATGTAATTACAGTTTATAAATGTAGCTCTGGGTAAGAAAGCCGGGTAGCAGCTTTAGCTGTAGTAGTAAATATTTATATTAGAGTTGCACCCAAAGACCCCAGTCAGGATTAGTGCCCCATTGTGCTGGGTGCTGCACAAACCCAGGGAAAAGACAATCTCTCCCCTGAAGGGTTTGCATCTTTCTCTAATATGCATCCGCATTAAAAATATAGACACGGGGCCCGTGCTGGTCTAACTCTGCTCCCTCTGAAGTCAGTTAAGCAGGCAGACCAGTGCTGAGTGCTTTTGAGCCTAGTGCATGGTGAGCCTGGTGTTGCCACTGACTGCCATGAGCTTTGGCTCAGCCCCACTCTGAAACTGTATGTAAAGATGATTATATTTATAAGGCCATGTCCACACCAGCAAAACTTAAGTCGCTCCGGGGTGTGAAAAAACACACCCCCGAGTGACATACATTTTGCTGGCACAAGTAATAGTGTGCACAGCGCTATGTGGGCGGGACAGCTTCTCCCACCAACATAGTTACTGCCGCTCACTGAGGTGGTTTTATTATGTCGACGGGAGAGCTCTCTCCCCTTGGCATTGAGCAGCTACACGAGCAGTCTTACAGCGGCGCAGCTGCATCGGTACAGCTGTGCTGCCAGAAACTCGCTAGTGTAGACATGACTTTGGTCTGGGCTAGATTTTCCCTTAGCCCCCTCCGATGCGTCTAAGCATTAAGCTCTTTCCTTTCCTTGTCAGTTTAAAAAAGATGTAAGAATCCTCTGAACAAAACTGTATCTGATGTAGAGTTACCGTCTGAAGACCACACAGGGGAAATGTCCACAGTGAAAATTAGTTATGAAAAAAACACATGGCAGAATTCATGCCCCAGAGGGGAAATTTCCTGGAAGGGTGACATACACATTTGATTTTTTACTTGTTGACTTGCATCCCTACATCTCAGCTGTGCTCCTGCAATTGACGCTGTAGGTTTAAATCAGGGATAGGCAACCTATGGCATGCGTGCCAAGGCGGCACGCGAGCTGATTTTCAGTGGCCCTCACGCTACCCGGGTCCTGGCCACCGGTTCGGGGAGGGCTCTGCATTTTAATTTAATTTTAAATGAAGCTTCTTAAACATTTTAAAAACCTTATTTACTTTATGTACAGCAATAGTTTAGTAAATTATTAAAGACTTATAGAAAGAGACTTTCTAAAAACATTAAAATGTATTACTGGCACGCAAAACCTTAAATTAGAGTGAATCAATGAGGACTCGGCACACCACTTCTGAAAGGTTGCCGACCCCTGGTTTAAATAATAAAAAAAATAAAGGCTGGGGTGGGGTTCACACCCAAGGAACTAGAAGAGATTATCCTTGTTTGGTTTTCTTTGTGGAGGATAGTTGTCCCAGGATATTTGTGAAACAAGGGGGATGAGGGAATATCTTTTATTGGACCAATGTCTGTCTGTTGGTGAGAGAGACAAGCTTTTGAGCTACACAGAGCTCTTCTTAGGAAATTTGACTCTTTCACCAACAGAAGTTGGTCCAATAAAAGATATTACCTCACCCACCTTGGTTTTCTTATAGCAGAAG
Source organism: Natator depressus (assembly GCF_965152275.1). Classification (NCBI taxonomy): domain Eukaryota; kingdom Metazoa; phylum Chordata; order Testudines; family Cheloniidae; genus Natator; species Natator depressus. Next base: position 57,749,037 of record NC_134235.1, read on the forward strand.
AAGGAAGGAGACCTTGCAAAGTGCAGGTGCCAGCTAAGGATCCTTTTAGAAGGATTGGGGGAATATCAGAGATTGAGGGGAAAGGAATCCGGCATGTGAATAAAGATTTTTTTCCAAGTGAAACTAAGCCACACACTATCAAAAAAGTTGACTAAATTGTCAGCCTCAGGAAGCTGCATTCTGAGATTAAATCTGGGATAGAAAGATTCTGCTCAGACTTCGTTTTTAAATTCCTTTTGTATTTCTATCTGTCTGTCATATTCAGCACCTTATTATTGTATTTCACACAAGGGGTTAACTTTCTTTTACGTGGCTTATATTCCTGTTAGCAAGCGTCTTGGTGCTGGTTAAAGCGAGTAATTCACAATGGATATTTATTCAAGAGTTGTAGCCGATCCTTTTTTGTTTTTGTAACTGTAAGGCACAAGCAGTGGGCCTTCAGTGACAAAAACCGTACAGCTTTTACGGCATTGATTGATTCAGTCTAGAGGGAACAGTTTTGGCTGGAATGTAATTATGATAAAAGGGTTCTATGGGAGGTTTAAGGAACGGAAAGTTTCTCCTGTGGATGAGGAAGCATTGTTTAATTTTTGAAGCAGATTCAGACTGTAAGGATAACTAAAATAACTGTTAATGTTTTAAATCGCCTCAAACCATCTGTGCTTTTGATCAATGGCACTTCAGTTTAATTATGTCTGTTGTGTGGACGAACTATACCCTTGTTTTCTCATTAAAAGCAATAATAAGAAAATCAAAAGTGTTATAAAGGTCTTTTAAGCTTTACCTATTTTCTCTCTTTTGAATCTGTGGTTTTGGGCCCAATCTTTTGGAAGCAAGAGAATTTCATTCATTTAGTACAAACTGTAAATTTCTGGTTCTGAAGTAGTATTAAAACATGTTGGATTTAAGACAGAAAATGTTAACTTGTAATTTTGTAATATGCTTTTTCTACAAAAAATCAAGTGCACCTCTACTTGGCTCTGTAATACTCAAATTAGACTAGATACTAATATGCAGGCTGCCACAAAGTTACAACCAGAGTGTTAAAATCAAAGTGAAATCATTCAAAGACCCTCCTATTTGCTGCTATTTTAATCCACAGTGTCCTATGTGTTGCATTGATAATCCCTTACTATGTGTTACATTTAGTCAGTGTTTTGCATGTATACTTGCCACTCCTACCAGAGTATAAATGAAGGTGTGATTTACATCTTGTGATAGAACCGGTATGCATATGTTAAATAAAAACGTCTTGGAAGATTCAGGACTCGGAGGGTGGTCCTGTGGTAAACCAGGCGATATTGACTGACTATTACAGAAAACAGATACCAGAGCTAATAGTTATTTTCATACCTGATGCTATTTCTGTCCTTGAGCGCTTTGTAAAAGTTAATGAGTGCAATAGAGTTCCCCACCATTGTGGTTTCTTTTCAAGAGATACTGTGGCTTTACAACCAGGTACTCAGTGCCTTCAGTTTATTTCCAAGCACAACTTGAAAGGATGCTGGGCAGATGACTTGACAGCAATGGCAGATGGCTGGCACTCTTCTTGTGGGGCTGCTGATTACAATTATGTTCCCTCCAGATCCCAGTGGAGTAGTGGCTCAGTCACCAGTCACTGACTCACCCTTCACAACCTCAGTTTTGAATTGGCATAAACTGTATTGTACCCTTCTTGATCTTTGTTGTGTTTCTAAATACGGGACAGGGTCTGTTTAAGTGAAAGCAAAGGTCTCTGAAGAAGGTTCCCTGGCAGAAGATCTTATGGACAGATTAACTATCTTCGCTTACTGAAGCCTCATTAACGGCGTCTGCATAATTTTACCACATTAGTATTGACTGCTCGCAGCCTTTCAAAGACATATTTTCAGAGATTTCTGTGGGGCAGGGAGGCGGGGGGGGGAATCAGTTGTTATAAAACTGAAGGTCAAAGGTGAGTGTTGACAGTCATTAAGAGCCAGTCAGAACTTTAATCTGCAGGTATTTCATTGGTGGTGGTGTAATTTCAAAACCATTCAGCTTTATCACTGTTTGGCTTCCCTGAAAGAGTTAAAGCACAATTGGCAGCACAAAACAACCATTAACAGGGACAGACAAACATCCCCTGATGCTCTTCAAACTTTATATATGTAAAGTCTGAAAAGAGATCTGGGGGATAGTTGTTCCCCTTCACTTGCATTCAGTCAGGTCTCTTCCCTGGCTAGCAATTCAGCAGGATCCATAAGCACTGTATGTTGCCTATATACATATCAATTCCCAAAGGCCTTTAAAAAAAGCTCTTAACCTGCTATTGTAACAATTTTAATGCGCCATCCTGTAATCCCCCCCCCCTTTTGACTTGCTCTGTAGGGCTGTGAAATGAGCCAAACTTACTGCAGGATGTACTTTACCTGGGAAGCCAAAGCCTTCACTCCTATCATATCCTCCAGTTTCTTTTTTGCTACCACTGCGAGTGTGTGAAACCTAAATAGCAATGAAAATATATGACTAAATTAACTAATGGAGTTGGTTGGAAAATAGGAAAAAAATGTCAAAATATTTTCAATTTTTTCCCCATTTGAGAAAATTTTGAAATTTGAAAAAACTGAGTTGGCTCAATTAACTAAGTACAGAGGGTTAAACATGCATTTTAATAATATATATCACCTTAAGAACAGTGCTGTTCACAATCATTTATTTCATAAGGGGCTACCTTATTTCATCCTGCATATCATAGACTGCATGTTTTCCAAATAGCTGATGGAATTCTTGTAGGTTTCAAACTGATTTCATTCACTGTGTATCTAGTAGTCATATCTACTAGTCAATCTAGTAGTCATATTTTCCTTGGGGTCCCTGGATAGTTTAGCATGATTAAAAATTTCTTTTACCAAACGGATACTTTAAAACAGATTTCTCTTTCTGTATTTTCACAGCCCCTGGAAACAGATTACATTGGTCATAAATGAATGAAAGCAATTAGAAATTAGAAATGCCTTTTTTTTTCCAACAAAAAATTGAGAACAACACAGGAGATTTTTAAAGGGGATCTTGAGAAATACAGTTTTCTACAGAACAGAAATTGTGTATTGCTAACATGAGAAACAAACTGGTTTTCCTTTGGTAACCTGTTTTCTGTTTAAATAAAATTAGTGCATTTTTTGGACCACTGTTTTCAGGTCTGTAGCGTACATTTTGCAGCTGCAAGTGCTGATTAGAATGGACTGCTTATTCACTTGTCAAGGCATCCTGTCACCCTGGGGCTATTGTATTATTGTCAAAGTTTCTAGGGGGTAAATTGTTATTGCATAGAAATTAACAACTCCAAATATCAGTAAAATATCCATTATAATAAAAAAACCTGCCTCGTGTATGGCAAAGAATTGCCAGAGAAGTGATAGCAAAACTCTGGTAGAAGACTTGTCCACTTGAGTGGTGGGAGAGGGTGGTAAAATCTGGTTTATCAATAAATGTCCCTCAGAATTAACAAAGCTGATAGGAATGTAGCCAGAAGGAAGATTAATTTATCTATGAGCTAGTTTCCTCCCCACCTTCTCAGAGTTTATTATTGCCTGCACTAATAAGGCCTTGGGTCTTTTCCTGATAGATGCCTGGAATGAGAGGCAGTAGATTTAAAGATAATCATGACAATGACTGTGATAATGGCCTGCTCCTTAGCCTAAAGCTGATGATGGGGTTGTGTGAAAGCAGGTTGGCCCAGGCTCAGCACTTTCCTCCCTTCCTGCTGTGAGATTATCTCCACCCTCAGGAGTTTAACGTCTTGTGAGGGTCAAGCCTCCTTGACCTGCCCTATTCTGGCAAAATAATTGACATGTAAAGGTATTTTAAAAGATCGCTATTGGATTCAGTACAATGGACTCTTTAGAACACAATGGCCCTGACACTTCTAGACTGACTGAGTTGTGCTCAAGCCACATTTGTGGCTCCCCAGTCATCCAGTGGCAGGACCAGGTCTAGTCCCTTGTGCAGGATATATCAGTTTGAGGCCTGCTCTCTTTCATGTTAGCGTCTGTGGCCAGGCTCAGCTGGATGCAGGGGCACTCTGGTCATACATGCTAGTGTCTGGAGAAAGATGGTATGGGAGCCATCTTGGTGACCTTACATTGATGGTTTCTTCTGCCCAGGACGAGTCCACTCAAGGTTACTTAAATGGGAGGCAACAAAGAGACTAGAAATGTCACCATATTATGAATTAGAACAGTGGTTCTCAACCGATTTACCTGTGTGGGCCACATATGCAGCTCTCTGTATTATGTCGGCCGCATCCACACAATATATCTACTACCTCTATGGCCCTGAGGATGTCACATGGGCCGCAGCTGTGTGCTGATTGGGCTGTAAGTGGCCCGTGGGTTGAGGAACCACTGAATTAGAGTAATTGTAATTAGAGTAATTTGTACTAAACCAAGGTGGAATAAGTACTGTAAACAGCTCAGGGCTGAACGTTTTACAATCATTGCGCATAATTTCCTCTTTGATGGGAGGTGGGCCTTGATCCAAACTGATGGATAAAACACTTGAACTTTGTGGAGGTTTGGCATCTTAACCTGTGTCAGAAGCTGAGTATCACTGACCCCATTTCTGTATCTTTCTTATTTGGACTTCCCTGAGAGCAGGAAGAGGCTCATAGTCTGCGTCATAAAGTATTGCCAATGGAGAGAACTCAGTGCTCGCTCACCAGTGCATATCAATAATACATATTATTTCTCCAGGTCTGCCTAGTGATATTTATTTTCCACAGCTTCATATTCTAGAGCATCTAATTGTTGAATCTTTGCAGATGAATGCGAACGTAGAGCAGGAAAATAATCACTAATATTTTTTAACTCTGACTTGTCCCTAGTGTAAATTGATCAAGTTCCGTTGCTGAGGTTGAGGTCATAATGCTGTGGGCTGGCCCCAGAAGTTTCCTGGTTCTTTGCAAACCAGTGAGGGTCTAGAAAACTGGAGATTTCTTGCAAACAATAGATCAACTTCATCTGCATATTGGAATATGCATTACATTGTTTGCATTATTTCCCCCTTCTCTCTCCCCAAGATTCTCTTCCCCCATTCTCTCTGTCCCTACCATTTCTACCTCTCCCTTCCCCGCTTTCCCCTCCTCTTTAGCTTCTTTCCTCCACCAGTTCCCCCACTCTTGTTTCTGGCTCCCATCTCCCTTTCTCCAATGTCCCCCTCACCATAGAAACCTTGCCTTAGAGCCTGGTCCCCAGCCTGCCTGTGGCCAAGGAAGTATGTCTAGAGTGACTGTCTACATAGCACCATTCCATCCAACACAATAAGCTAGTCACAGCTCGATGGGCAGGTCGGGGGCTAATGTTCCAGGCAGGGTCTCTACTGTTAGGATCCTGCAGGTTCTCTGACCAGGGTCTATGGTTCAGAGTTGCAGAACAGACCTCCAGGCCTCTCACCATAGCTCTGTAACCTACAGTGCCTCCCCAGAGCTCCGTAGGAAGTAGGAGGAGCAGCTGTTCAGGAGAGGCCATGGTTGGGTTGTCTATGCCGGTTCTGCAGTGTAGTGGTTTCGACTCCCCTCGAGGGAAGTTCCTTTCAGGCATATGGACAGAGTGCTGTGCTCAGACAGACAGTGAGGACCCCACGTACGCAAGCCCTACATGTTATGCTGGGCCTGACTTTGGCTGTGTAATATAGGGCCACACCCTGCTCCTACAAAAGTCAATAACCCATTGATTTCATAGGAGCAAGATCAGGCCCAGAGACATTCCTTCTGAAACACATCCCAGTAAAACAATAAGATTGTGCCTTTTCCACCTGGGACATGTCCGTCCTGCTGGAGATGTTTCCTCATCCTTTTTAGTCAGTACTTTTTGATTTTTCAGAGACAGTTTTTGCACATACAATCCAATAGATTCGCTCCTGCTGGCTGTGTGTGTGTGTGTGTGTGTACACATGTGAAACACTCATGCAATTTTAATCTTCTTACACTAAAAGGGATTTTGCCAGGAAAGGGCGTCTTTGCATTGTAGTTGGGGCTGTAGTGTATGTTGTACCCTGGACATGCCCTCCCTCTCCAGCTCTATCCACTTCAACGGACGTGCTGGCTGCCAACTGGCTCCTCAGTGCAGCTGGAGTTGCACACACCTGGCTGAAACGCCCTTTGTAAAGACTTTCTGCCTCTCAGAACCTAAGGCCTCAATTCTGCCAACAAGAAAACCGGGAGTGAATCAAGTTGAAACCCTTTTTTTTTAAAAAAAAAAATCTTAAATAGTGAAAGAATTGGCACAACTTGGTGCATATTTAAACCCCCCTTCATGATTATAATTAGCACATATAAAGGAAAGTATATAATTGAAAAGTCTGTTTCTCAAAAGAAGGATTTCAGAGTAACAGCCGTGTTAGTCTGTATTCACAAAAAGGAAAGGAGTACTTGTGGCACCTTAGAGACTATGCTCAAATAAATTGGTTAGTCTCTAAGGTGCCACAAGTCCTCCTTTTCAAAAGAAAGATGTGGGTCCATTCTGCTTGATTTAAGTACCATCATAAGCTTGCTGTGCCTTATGCCAATTACATTGTTTAGTGTTTGCTCTTTTTTTACTAGCCAGTTCATAGAGAAAAAGGGGTAGTGTTTACGTTTAAACATTTATGACGTGTGACAGCTCTTGTTTCCTGAGGAACATGCGCTACCTGCTGCTCTCCCTACACTGCTTGCACTAACGTATGGAGCGGAAGCACATCCAACTTATGAACAGTGTCCCAAAGCCATTTTCAGCCGCCAGAAATGTTTACTGTCTATGTGTATGGTAGGCCATTAGGGAGAGAATGATCTGTATTAGAGAGCACGTCCCTTTGAGCGTTGTTATCCCCATGTCCAGCACCTACGGTGCTGTCACCACCCAGGGTCTGCTGCCTCGTGAATTTCAGATGTACAAGAGTAGGGACAATGGTAGGACACAGCTAAACCGGGAAGGGAAGGGTTCTTTTGGCACAGACTGCTCCCTGATGAACAAGACATCTTCCAATTAATCTTTAGCCTTGCTCTACCCTAGTGGATGGTTTAAAATGGTGACTGAGGAAAACCACTCTGGAGATGGACAGATGATATGTAAGATAATTTTGTTTAAAAATGGTATATGACCTGTTTGTCTCATTCTTTATAGGTTCATGCAGCCTGCCCATCACAATGGAACTTGGATGCCTTTAAAAAGACAATTCTTATGCAGAATGACACTATTCTACCCATTTGTGTGCATGTGGAAGTGGAGGTGAGGAGACTGAAAACAATATGCTCAATTAAAAATGGAGTGTCATTATTCATGATCTTTTTCCTGGCTTTTGTTGGATTTGTACAGAGCCTTCATGATATTTGCAATACTTTTTTTAAAATTTATAAACCCTAACGTGGAAGAATATAACAGAATTATATGCATATAATCACGTAGCCAAAGCGGACACATATGTAGACTCATCAAAATATATATTGAAGCTTTCCATTTAAATTGTGTAACATGTATTATCTGCCTGAGTAAATATGCATTTGGATATGTTTTGATAAGTGTACATGTTTGTGTATTTATACACCTGCATAAAAACCACACATAATTTTGTTACATGTTAATTTATGCAAATTTTAGCACAGATTAGAACACCTTTTTTACTGCCAATGTAAAACCCCATGAAAATAAAGGGATCCTAATAAAAACACCGTGACAGATCCTTATGAGAGGGATACCATTATACACTGTGATCAGTCAGCGGGGCGGGGGGGGGGGGCTGGTTGTGTGTGAATGTATTGCTTTTGAAAACGGCTGGGCTGCCAATCCTGGAGAGTAAAATTCCCTGTGTATTTTAGCCAAAGGCCAGACTGCTTTGTGACCAGTCCTGCCAGTCCTGATCACCTTTGATTGACCATTTCTGCTCCTATAATTATTCATGTGGGCAAGGTGAGAAGCTTTTGGCTCATACATATGTACGGCATTGTCTGGGGGAGTGCAGTCTTCTCTGCACTGCCCCAAGCAATGTATTTGCACTCTGATTTGGAAGTACTGTATTCAGGGAGGAGAGGCCATTCAGTCTCCATAATCATTCAGATTTTGGCTTCTCCATAACCAAGGATCCCGTTCGGATGGGTTTTGTGATGTGGACACCTGTCTCTACCTCTTATATTGTTGAAAAAGTCTGGGACAAATCCATTTCAAGTATTGTAGTTCTTGTACAAATATCAGATTATCTAATATATTTCCCAGAGGATTTCACAATACTGTTTACTTCCAATCCCTGACCACAAATATACATATTGAGAGGTAGATCCTGCAACTGGATCTGGGTGGGTGGACCCTTGGGCCTTCACAGAGCCCCATTGACTTCCCATGGCCTCACCATGAATTGCAGGATCAGGGCCATAGTGCCAACAAAACAATTTATCCTGCTTTCCATGATAAATTGCATTTGCTCCAGTGCTTCCAAATGCAGAAGCCGATCATTCTTTCCCTCCTCCTGCCATGTCATATATTTCTTTATGAACACATCCAACTTGGGTGATATTCTTTCTCCTTTAGCAGATCATTTGACTAATTATTTCTGCCTGGTAAAGGAAGTCCCAATAGAATGAAAGTGCAGCCTTTGAAAGGCGATGTAGGGAATCCAACTGGAGCCTTCTGTGGACCTTATTCACTTCAGTTTTGCCTCAGTTGTAAGGTTTTAAGACTATAGATGTCCTTGGCTACTTTTCATCAATAACTTGGTGCGAGTCTCCTACTGCACTTTCCTGCAATGTCTATAAGCAGGGAAAAAAAAGAAAAGAAAAAGATTTGCTCTTCCCCATACTGAAGGCAGCTTACTAGAAATTGATTTCTTGATTTTTTAATGCCTTTTAGCATAAATGCCCCCTTTACATTTCAGATTTCAAAAAGTAACAACATACATGATTGACATCTATAAGTATGTCTGTGTGCTGTACATATGCTGTTTTCAGTTATTCTATTGAACAAACCTCATTTTAAGAAGTGTGACCTTGAGATGTCATTGTTTTAGTAAACTCAGCCTGGTTAGGAAGCTTCCATTAATGTCCCAGAATTAATGCTACAGCCAATTCCCATCAGGAGATCAGAGTTGTACTATCCTCTGGACCCTGAAATCCATTTGTTAAAATATATGATGGATCATAACATGAAGTTGTCTAATTTCTTTTTTGGGGTGACATCATGTTAAACCAGATCTAGCTATCCTGATGTATTTATTTTCATATCTCTTCAGTGTTCCAGTTCTATGAATTTTTTTAGAAAGACATTTTTGTATACTTGAAGAAATGAACACAGGGAAAAATGAAGCAAAAAGCAAAGCAAAACGAAACAAAATAAAAAAATAGATGAAATATTGAAACTGCTATCCTGAAAGCAAGTAAGGAAATATCAGTTTGCCATGCAGGCTATTATTCCTTGCTGTTTACTGTATGTTGACATCTGCAGACAATCTTTCTTTTTCTCTCTCTTATATAAACAGCTGTCTTATTTATTCTTCAGTTTTCCTTCTGTCGGTGTATGTAAAAAGAAGATCTGAGTATGCACAAGCTACCCTGTAGCATGAATAGAATTCTAGGTATTGTCCTTTTTAAGACATAAATGCTTTTGGTAGTTAAATAATCAGTCTCAGTTAATGTCATTTTTTTAATGCTGGTGAATCATGCGGGTATCTTTCAGCATTTCCTGGTAGTCTCATGGAACATAAAGAAAGGCTTTCAATGAAAACTATTTAAGCAACATATAATTGAACCAAATATGGCTTAAAAGTTTCTGATAAAAGAACTAAAACATTTAAAATACCTATTGGCCAAGTTTGCTGCTCTGGTGGAACCTCACTGAAGACACTCCTGTTTATTATTATTAGTGGTAGTAAATATTTATATTATGACAGCACCCAAAAGCACCGGGATGCCCCATGGCGTTGAGCACTGTACAAACACAGACAGGAGACAATGCCTGTTCCGAAAGGGCTTACAATTTAAAGACACACACACCGACGAAAGAAAAGAGGTAGGGATACAGCTAAAAGCAAATGAGTCTAGTGAAGAATTGACCCAGCTTTGTTAGTTACATTAATTGTATGGGGGTTTTTGTTTGTTTGTTTGTTTAGTTTTTAAGAGGACGGCTCTGCCAATCCCAAATGTTAAAACATCATGAGTCAGGCTTACCAAAAATCATGGGATTGGCTTTAGAATCATGAGATTATATCTAAATAATAGCTTTCGTGTTCGTTTTATTTGCCTGCTGCTTTCTGAGGCTTTAGGGTGCCCTGGGAGGGTCACATTTTGAAGCTTTCTCCACAGCCACAAGGGCTAGAAACTTATTTTTTCTTTAAGAATGAAGGCTGAAATCATCACATCTCCACCTGACTCCAGGAGCTGGGGATTTAAAGAAAACAGCAGTGATCATGAGACTCATGACAGAATCACGAGAGCTGGCCACACTGAGAGTTAGAGGTAGGGGGAAGGAAGCGGGAAGAAGAAGAGAGGAAGCAGAGTAGGCACAGTTCTCCCCTGGTCACGAGGCTGGGTTTTGTAGGCATCATGGCAGAGGTGCAGAAGGTAGGGCTGGGGGTGCAATAGAAGGGGGAAGGCAGGAGGGATGGGGAGATAAGGAGTGGGAGAGAGGGAGAGAAAAGTGACAAGGGAGGCAGAGGAGAGATGCTGGAGAGAGCTGCTAAGTGGGAACAATTAAAGAGGAGCAATCGGAAAACTAATGCAGGTTAAGTCCAGGCTATCCAAAGTTCCTGGCGTAGGCCAGGTAACATTAAAATTGAAGTTTAGGAAGTGCATGAAGATCTCAGGGGCTGTGTCTGGAGCCAGCTCCTTATCTCGGAGGAGGGCCAGTGAGATGGAGGCAGCCCTGTGGACCTTTGGAAGCCCCTGCAGTTGGGAGTATGAGGCATGAGGGTCAGGGATTTGCCTTCCTGCAGCAGTCCTCACCACATGGTTGCAAAGAAAATTTTGAAAACGTGACACCAGTGTAACCCATGTAGGGATGCCTGCCTGAGTCTACAGACAGCCTAAGCCAACAGCTCTGGATGGGGTGACCTGCCCCATGCATTTCAATAGAGTGTTAACTCTGAGATCCACTTCACAGGGAGTCCCTGCCAACACAACCCCAACAGAGGCCTATGTGTGTGGCAGGGGAGAAGAATCCAGGAGGCCCAGCCCATCCATGTGGCTGCTGGGATAAGTACTGGTGTACCCCCTGCCTCCTTGCTTGGGGGAAAAAGATGACCCCTAATACTCTGAAGGGAAGGAGGCCCTGCAGCTACTCCAGGAAGCATAAGGGGACACCAGGCTGCTGCCTCTTCCTCTCTGGAAGGGCATAGGGTGCTCCCTGCCACTGACATTCTGGATGGGGAATAGGGGTATGATGTCTGGGCAGGATATAGGGATGGGGCCTTGTGTCATGACATCCTAGGGCCGGCTGCAGGTTGCCTTAATCTTTATAAACTGTACATAGTTTAGGTTAACTGTCCTCGCTCATGAAGTTTGATTTCTACAGCTGTTGAAGCCCACTGAAACTGCTTGTTCAGAGTGGACTGGATCTTCCAAAGATGTTAGGGTGCTATCAAGCCAGCCAGTACAAGGCAGTAGTAGATTGGAGGTTCTCTAACCCAGTCAGACACTGGGTTTTTATTGAACAAGAAAACAGCGGCAGTGTAAATATTGCTAGGATAGTGTGGATTAATAAAATATTATTCCCTCCAGAAATTTATACATATCCTTTAGCAAAGGCTATTGTATGGTTTTGGGATAGAACTAGAGAGAGAAGATTTTTTCCCCTCTTCAATGACAACCATTGCAAATAATCCAGATCTTAACCCAAATTATGAACCAGAGAGTTTTAAGGATAAAGAGAGCCATGGAATACATATAGTTGGCCAGCTATTCAGTAAAGAAACTTTTCTAACTTATTTAGAGATCAAACCCAACTTCAGTGTCGGGTGGGGCGAGGGATAGCTCAGTGGTTTGAGCATTGGCCTGCTAAACCCAGGGTTGTGAGTTCAATCCTTGAGGGGGCCATTTGGGATCTGGGGCAAAAATTGGGGGGATTGGTCCTGCTTTGAGCAGGGGGTTGAACTAGATGACCTCCATAGGTCTCTTCCAACCCTGATATCCTATGATTCAACAGGCCTGCTCTCCCCTGGTATCTCAACTTTCAAGTTAGACATTATGTTTCTCTATTTTCTAGAAAAACTGTTTGTTTTTTTTTCAGAAAGCTCACTTTAATAGAATTGATGGCCTCTAAATCAGTTAGGGGGAAAATATAACAATTGATATCAATTTTTGTGGACAACTTTCTTAACAAAAAAAATGTCCACATGCAATGTGTTGGGAAGAGGGCCTGGGTTGACAAATTGAAGAGTGGGATTTGATCTGGAAAAGAGGACCAGCAACCTCAGTCTATTGCCCAATAAAAGAAAATACCTTTAAGACACTGTTTCGATGTTACCTGACACCAGTCAGGTTAAATCCAGATAGATAGATTGAATGGGGAGAAATCGTGGTGAAAGTGGAGATTTTGTGCATATATGGTGGACATGTCCAGTCATTGGGAAGTACTGGGATGCAATCCGTAACCAAATACCAGCAATTTTTGGCTATTTATTACCAAATGATCCTTTGGTGATCTTCCTAGAGCTTCCTCGTGGAAAGGGTCTCACAAGAGGAAGCAAAGAAGTAATCTCTCATCTTCTGGTAGCCTCACACTGGAAAAAGAAAAATAGTCTAACCATAGGGGAATGGTTCAAAAAATATGGTGCTTGTGGTTATGGAAAAATTAACACACCAGTTATGTGCCTAGCCTAGCAAAACAGGACAGATACGGGATGTCTACACTGCAATTAGACATGTGGCTGGCCTGCACTAGCTGACTTGGGCTAGCAGGGCTAGCAGGGGCTGTTTAATTGCGGTGTCGATGTTCAGGTTCGGGCTGCAGCCTGAGCTCTCGGACCTTCCCATTTCACAGAGTTCTGGAGACCATTCACAACTGACAGCCCCTTAACACAAGCCCTGTGAGTCTGAATCAGCTGGCAGGGGCCAGCCACAGGTGCCTAATGGCAGCGTAAGCATACCCACAGATACTTATCTATTTGGTTACTTAGATACTTTGGTTCCATGGATACTTAGATATTTGGTTCAATACTCAGACAAAGAACATTCACCTGCAACCCCCACAGCATGCCCGTCCAATTTTTGTGAATATTAACATTTGCGAAACATGCTGGTCTATTAAATATGTGTAAACAGAGAGGGCATTTATATGGTAACACCCTGTTAAAGAGGAAGGTCTGATGACTATATTCCTGTATCATGTGTCTTTAAAGAAAAGCTTACTGTTGTAATAATTGTTTTACCAGGTATTTACCTGGTAAGGATTTGTAAACCTGTTAATACTCCCTAATTAAATGAATAATCTAAAAAAAACCCTGCTTATTGTTGGTTAGTAAATGAAGGGAGAGGTCACCTTTTTCATGCAAAGTTGATTGTCAATCCTGCAAGCTGCCAGATGCTCATTGTGGCAAACAAAATGCTCCTTGCCCTTTGGACGCTCATTCATACTGTCCAACATATTTGTCACCAATAGCTAGGCGGCAGGTGTGATGCTAATGGCCAGGAAATGATGTAGCTTTTGTATCTCTTGAAAGGATTCTCTTATCTCAGGCGCAACCAGCAGATCGAGGGAAGTGATTTTTATTAGTAGGAGCATTTCCAGCAGATCAAGGGAAGTGATTATTCCCTTCTATTCGGCACTGGTGAGGCCACACCTGGAGTATTGCATCCAGTTTTGGTCTCCCCACTACAGAAGGGATATGGACAAATTGGAGAAAGTCCAGCAGAGGGCAAAGAAAATGATTAGGGGGCTGGGGCACATGACTTACGAGGAGAGGCTGAGGGAACTGGGGTTATTTAGTCTGCAGAAGAGAAGAGCGAGGGGGGATTTGATAGTAGCCTTCAACTACCTGAAGGGGGTTCCAAAGAGGATGGAGCTAGGCTATTCTCAGCAGTGGCTGATGACAGAACAAGAAGCAATGGTCTCAAGTTGCAGTGCGGGAGGTCTAGGTTGGATATTAGAAAAAACTGTTTCACTAGGAGGGTGGTGAAGCACTGGAATGCATTACCTAGGGAGGTGGTGGAACCTCCATCCTTAGAGGTTTTAAGACCTGGCTTGACAAAGCCCTGGCTGGGATGATTTAGTTGGTGTTGGTCCTGCTTTGAGCAGGGGGGTTGGACTAGATGACCTCCTGAGGTCCCTTCCAACCCTGATATTCTATGATTCTAACCTAGGCCTTGCAGAATATTTGCAAAGTTTTGTTTTGACTGACATCTGCTTCTGTACATTTCACATTGTGAGTCTGGAAAAGTTTCCTAACCAGGGAGACCAGACTGCATGAAAAGCAAAGAGGCAAAGATTTTGTTTATTTTCAAACAAACAGCAAAAAGGTTATATTCCTGACCGCCCCAAATCCCTCTCACCAACCTTTGCCCTCATACAGTACCTACCTGTTTATCCCAAACCCTATCATCTAAACCTCCACATTATTCAAATCCCTTTCTTTGTCCCCTTCCCCAAAACAACAACAACAGCCTGAGTGCAACCCCTGCCCAGTTAGTTAGCCTCCTTGCCCAGCTGCTGACATGCAACCCTCTGCTCTCTCCTTGCCTCCTCTCCACAACTCCAAGGGAGAGTTGCTCTTCACCTGGTCGGTGTCATACCTCTGGCCCTGCTGATGCAGCACTGGGGTGCCCACACCCTCTTCAATGTGCCCTCCAGGCTGCTCCCCGGGTGGCCACAGGAGTCAGTGCTGGGCACATGCGCACTGAACTGAGCAGCTGCAGGAGAAGCCCGAGTTCTAGGGAGTCTGTGGCCTTCCTGTTATTGGGGGGGGACTGGGGTGAGAGGCTCCCCTCTTGATTAGCCAAACTCCCAATATAGCCAAATAAAATCTGCCCCCCATGCTAGTTGGATAAATGGGCATGTGCTGTACTGTTACTAGAAATAAAGAAATATCTAGGACTTTAACTCATTTTTTCTGTAGACTCCAAGCACTTTACCAAAGTGTGTTAGTATTATCATGCATCTCCAGGTTACAAAGGGGGAAACTGAGGCACAATGTGACTGTCTGTGACTTGTAACATTGTGAGTCATTGGCAGACCCAAGAATAGCCCCTTCGCCACCTCACTCCTAGTACCTTAGCCACCAGACTACACTGCCAAACTCCTCATTACTCATCCCTGCTACAGTGAGCCTTGCAAAAAAGGTTTCTAACCCATGAGATTCTGGAGCAGCTGTCCGATAGCAGTAATGAGGGCCATCAGCCTACCTTTCTTTAAAAAGGAGTTTGATACATATGTGAACAGGATACATTTATGAACCAGATTCCATGGTTGCCTGAAACAGCAGAAGGCTGGACTTGATAATCCAGGCGCTCCCTTCCAGTCCTATATGACATCTTTGTAAACTTCTGTGGCCTATGAGAGGTAGGTTAAAAACTACAGTATTCAGGAAAATGACATCTGTAGATAATATTTTCCATCTAGAAAGATCCCAAAGCACTTTACAAGCATTATAGATCACTTTAACCACTGCTGAAATGCAGCCACCACTGAGGCGATGCCCTGTAGCTGTTGAGCACCACACAGGCTCACTACATAATCATTTAGGACAGGAAGTGAATAAGAATAATATATCCACTGAACTGTTGAGGAATTGCAGGTGGATAGAATATAATTATTCAGGTTAGAATGTGACTAGAGCACTGAGGTTATTATCCTGCTTACTTACAGCTGAAGTCCCCTTTAATGACAAATGGCCAGTTTGTGTTTCATATACCATTTGTCACCATCAGCAGCTTTATGCCCCCTCCCAGTAGCATGCTGGGAATTCAAACACTGACTCAGAGGGACCAGGGTTTCTTTAGGATACCACTGTCAGCAGCACCTGTGTTTTGCCCCAAGTTCTCCTAGACATCTCTGCTTATAGTATAAGATTTGGGGGGGAGGGGGCAGAAGAGCGGAAAGACAACCCAGTTACCTTAGAAAACTGGAAAAAAAGATGTTCTTTGCAAACAATGCACATTTTTAGGAAGATGAGGTTGAAGCTATTGAGTCACAAATATTTGCTAGTGCATATCTTTAGAAAATGCAAAGCTAGTGGTTAATAAGGAGTTTTGAGACTGTCGATTGGTTTTTAAGTCTGGAGAAGGAAACCTGGCATGATGGGCCTGGGAGGAGATTTACAGCAAAACGCATGGAGACACAACAGAGAAGCTTTAGGGATAATGTTTTAATTCTAATGAAGTGCCTTGTTCTCCACAGGGGCGTGCACAGGAACTTAAATTTGACCGCTTTTGGAGGAGCATGTTCTGTGCCCCCCACCGTGGCTCTGGGGTTGGAGGAGCTGCTAGCTCCTGCTGCAGCCTGAGCCGGAGTAGCTTGCTTTCCCTGCCGTGGCCCTGGGGCAGAGGAGTTCTGTGCCCCTGCTGATGATTGTGGGGGAGGTGCCCCTGCTCCCCCCGCCCCCGGCCTTGTGCATGCCCCTGTTTGGAAAACATGACTGATTCTTTACCAGTGGCTTGACAGGATGGCTGTGATAAAACCCTGGAAAGATCTGTCTGGCTTGCAGGCCTTATTTTGTACAAACACACCCCAATGTTAGCTGTTTTATTGAGGCAGCAGCTCTAATGGAATGGTCCCTAAAACAGAAATATCACGACCCATCAGTGACACTGTACCGCGAAGCCAGCAAGCAGTGGTCACTGAGGGGACCAGGGGATAGGGTTGCACTAAAGAGATGGGCAATTGATCCCTGCCACAATCCCATTAAGAGCCTCTGTTGTTCATGACCTCCTAGCCATTGTATTATTAAGGGAATTGTGATTTGCCATCAAACGACTGAGAAAGCATAAAGGAGGAGGTAAGCTTGGGCCTTCTGATGATCTGGAAAGCCAGACATTAATGAAAATATCTTCCTAGGAAACGCCTAGTGCTTTAATAACAGAAGGCCCCATGAACTATTGATATGTCTACACTGCAGCTGCGAGTGATCCTCCCAGCACCAGTGGACAGCCACACTAGCGGGCCTCAAGCTAGCACGCTAAAAAATAGCACCTCAGGAGGTAGCTTGGGCTCTCAAGCCCACCTGAGGCTCTGGGGCTGAGCTAGCCTGAGTCTTTGGTGGAGCCACAGCGTCCACATGGCTACTTTTAATGCGCTGGCTTGGCTCAAACTCGCACGAGGCTCCCTCCCAGCTGCAGTGTAGGTGAACCCTTTGAGAACAGAACATAAGAACATAAGAATGGCCATACTGGGTCAGACCAAAGGTCCATCTAGCCCAGTACCCGGTCTTCCGACAGTGGCCAATGCCAGGTGCCCCAGAGGGCATGAACAGAACAGGTAATCATCAAGTGATCCATCCCCTATCGCCCATTCCCTGCTTCTGGCAAACAGAGGCTGGGGACACCATCCCTGCCCATCTTGTGGGTTCCAGGACTAGCTGCTCCAAGAAGCAGTCATTTAAGGTGTCAAGAAACTTTATCTCTGCATCCCTACATTAAAAATAATGTAATTGAGTTATAGTCTTTTGAATTCCCCTGTGGTCATTACCTTTGTATGTCTCTTACAGACAATGGTCATACAGAAAATGCTTGCTATAGATCATTATCCAGACTCATTAGCTCAGGAAGTTGGGTGTGTCTCTCTTGGTGCGTGAGAAATAAAGCATGGTGGATTACTGGCAACAAACCTCAAAGTCTCTTTTTATCTCCCAACCCAACTCCCAAAATCTGATCTGTGCATAATATACCACCAGTGATATCCACTTCCATTGGTGAGGTATGTTATGTACACTATGTCTCATGTACATCCTTCACCATCTCTGTCCATCAGCAGAGCCAGATGTCACACAGAGAAAGGGACAAGGAAGAGTCTTTCACAAATGGAGAAAACTCACTACCTCTTACTGTCTGAGGAAAGCTGGGCCAAATGGGATGAGACGATAAAAACAATTGCTATACTTTCTTTAACCACAAAATGTAGAGCTATTATAAAATATAACCTGTACTGCACCAACTCTGTTGTATTCCTCTGTCACCTTCTCTTTTAATACTTACATGAGAAAATAAAATGCATAGTTGGCAGTACAGATTATCTTTAATAAAAGCTAGTAACTGAAATGTGTGGAGCAGTGGCTATGATAGGACATTTAGAAAGGAAAGCTAGATCTTGAGAGGTGAGGTACCCTGTATCTAACAGATGCTCCAGGCTTGCTGAACACTTTGCTGCAACATTTCAGAGCTGCCAATGAAGAAAAGAGGAGGAGTGGGGCTGATTTGCATAAGGAAAAGACTGAGACAAAATCTAGGCCACCAGGATAAGTATAGTGACTGGATCCTGGGTAGCAGAGGCAAGGACCACAGATAGGACAATGATGGGCACTTCTGAAAATCCTATCTCTGATCCCACTGAAATCAGTAGTAAAACTCCTATTGACTTCAATGTGAGCAGAGCTATGCTGACAACCTACAACTCCTTCAGACAAATGGCAAGACTCCAATTGACTTTGGATCAGCCCTCCTCCCCCAATAATGTTGGTAATCACCACAGAAGAGAAGGAGGGGTTTAATCTGCCTCCCAATCTCCAACATTCCACTAGTAGGTTGCTCAGAACACCACACAAAGAAAACCACACTGGCCTCTTAGAGCCATGCTCCACCAACAAAGGCAAAACTGTGTAGGGAAAGTCAGCCTCAGCACACTCTTGGATGCTAGAAACAGCAGCAAAGATGACATGTTGGTGGCTCTGCATTGCAGGTTTTCTAATGGTGGTGATTAAGGGGTGACAGGTGTTGGGCTGGATTGGTTATTATATCATTAAATACTTGGGGTTTGCTCTTAGCTTTGCTGCTATGGAAAAGTGAGTAAAAGCAAGAAAGCAAACAATACTAGAGTCTCTGTGTCTTGAAATAAAATTGCTATCCTTAGTTTGCCCTTGCACGGTTCAGCATCAGTGCTTTATCGATTGGAATTAGGAAGTTAATAAGGTTTGGGCTAATTAATCAGATGGGTAGGGACTGGAACCGCACTGCAAGGCTTAATCAAGTCATCAAAGCTCTCAAGCCATGAAGAAGGTAATTAAAGGAAAAGGATGCCTGTTATGTAGCAGGCATCTAGAAAAGGACAAGAACAAGATAGAGAACCTCCATTTTCTTTTGTGCACTTTGCTGAGATAAATCAGACCAAATGACCGAGGTACAGTGCTCAGCTTCCTATCAGCAAACTAAATTGGATGAATTTATAAATCACCTCACTGAAGGAATTCAGTCCAGCTAGACTAATTGTCAATGAAACTATGTTTATTTGTAATAGATTTATGTTTGCATTAGTGGGGCCTTCAGCACAAACTGCTACCGCCTATGACTGTTACCCCAAGGTGGTTTGATTTAGCGCAGACAGATGTGACTTACAAACCTAATCGAGAGAGTTATTTGTTAAGACAATACATTGTTCAATATGTAGGCATAATTTTATGGTTGACTGTGGGTCTACTGCAAAAGATTAAATATAAAATTTTCTTTCCCCCTCCCCCCCTTACCTCACTGAAAGTGAACCTAAGTACCGCAAAAACTTTGGTGGTTTAATTAACAGACAAGTTTATAGCTGCTCCAGTTGTATTTTGTAACTCGTTGTGGTATTAACAATAATGCAGGCTGGTTGCTGGCAAACAGACCAGTAAGAAATAACCACTAATGGCTGTGACAGATATGGCAAAGCCCTGCCACATCCTTGGGAGACCTTACTGAGTTAAGTTTAAATATCTTTGGGGTCTATTGTAGCGAATGAATGGTTTATGTATTACTGTGGGCTGGGATTGTATGTAACCTCTTGGGGGGTGAGCTGTGACAGATGTGAGACCTGGGAGTTCAAAGGTCTATATTGAAAATGTGGCAGCCAAGAATGGATTTCCTGGGGAACATCTAGGGAGAGGTTAATGCAAATTCCCTATCTCTGGTTGTGCAAAACCCCAGACTTTTCAAGCTACAACCTGAAGAGAGGGTGGCTGTCTCCTGGTTACCTGTTCCCGGAGATGGGCAATCAAAGGCCCAAGCTATACAAAGGAATGGCTGAACTGCCTAGCCTGGATTTTGGTTCTGAATATGAGACAGTTATGAACTTGTAACCACAGGGAAAACCCAGCTGTGGGTTTTGAAGGGATGACATCTGCCAGAGCCTGAGACTGGAGTTGGGGGACCTCTGGTAAGTTTACTAGAATGCCTATAGGGTCTTTTTTTTTTTAGTATGTTCACTCTGTAATTATTTCACTGTAAGAATAAACTTTCTTGCTTAGGAAGAGTTCTGTGGTAACTTATCACTGTGGGCATTACATTGGCCATATTCTCCAGAGAGAAAGCAAAGCACAGAGGTGGCCATTTAGGCCATATCCAGTTATGGGTTATGGAAGAAAATGGGGCACCAATTGGGGAGTTACCATGGTCAATGCAGCCTATGAATTAATAGGTTTAGAAGAGTTCTGTAAACTCTGCCGCCCCAACCTAAATTCATGGTTAATAGACAAAGATCTCAGAGATGTAACTATAGCTGGGAAACTGGCAAACCGTAGTTGCCCTGAGTGTGACAGAAAATCTAATGGAGAGGGAACGAAATCAGAGGACAGGGATCAGGCCCAAGTGGAGCTCCATACCTGAGGGGAGGGAACCCACACCCGAGAAGCGCAGAGACAGGTGAGAAAAAGTGGTGTCTCATCTGTGGCCAACAGGGTCATTTTGCCTGGGATTTCCCACTCTGCTGACTGAGTTCCAGTGCAGTGCTGGAAAGGCGAACCCCAATCTCACAGAATTAATAGGGTGGCTGACTCTCCAGAGAGAGGGAGTCACACAGCCAATCTGCCGATGGCATACAATGTTCATGCTGAGCCATTCACACCCTAAACCACCACCCATGTCATACTGCACCCACCTGTGTGCAGATGCATTGGATCACCAGTGGGAGTGGAAGGTGGTCATCAGTGTGGAAACATGCATTGGATGGAGAGATACTGGGATTGCTAAAACTAGAGTTATGTTCTATGTCATGAAACCACATCAAGTGATCCCTGGGTGTGAAATCTGGGTTAAAGTTCTGGGTGTAAAGCCTTCTTTCTGATCCAGCAAACAGACAGGACCTTCTGTCCAAAGGGGGCCCCAACCCTTGTGGAAGGAGTAGAAAGACTTTGGCCTACTAAGGCCTCATAAGACTTTTGGGAGAC
The DNA here is from genome assembly GCF_965152275.1 of Natator depressus. Lineage (NCBI taxonomy): Eukaryota > Metazoa > Chordata > Testudines > Cheloniidae > Natator > Natator depressus. Next base: position 57,770,289 of record NC_134235.1, read on the forward strand.
TCCTGGTATGTTTAGTGTGTGTTTAAATCTGTTTATTGTTTTTATATGTTTTCTTTGTAATGCCTGTGCCTTAAGAATAAATGTACTTGCTGAGAAAGAGCTGTGTGGAAACTTATAACTGATGGCAATACCCTGCTCATAGTCATGGGAGAGAAAACACAGCAGAGGTGCTGGCCTTTAGGCAGACTGGCTTGCTGGGGATATCACAAGGTAAGGCAGGAGGCTGTACAGCCTTAACCCGTCCCCTCTCCCCTGCAGTCAGAAGGGAGTGGGACAAGTGTACCTATCCAGAGACAGGTGACAGCTGGAGTCCTGAATGGGTTCTCCTGGACCATGGAGGAGGAACACAGGTGCACTTACCCTGAAATTGTGACAATGGCATAAAGTAAAGTTTAATATGTTTCTTTCAAATATATAATCACTGATGGGTTTAATATTTAAAGATAAGCAATGTTGCTATGCAAACTTTAACAGCAAGCTTAAGAAATTTAGCTACATTTTATTGAAAAACCACAGTATAGTGACTTACTTACAGTCAATGTCAATTATATGATATTATATGTATCAATATCAACAAAAGATTGAATATAAAACATTATTTGCTTCTATGATTTATTTCATATTCTGCATCATTCTACTGCCAAGGCCAATATTAATTTGAAGTTTTGGTTAGAGATGAACCTTTTCTGTCTTCAAACAAACTACAAAAGGGCAGTTTCTGCAGAAAACAGATAATTTAGAGGTGTATTTAAAAAACAGGCCCTGATTTTTATTTTTATTTTAAATGATACAGAAGACACATTTCCACACAGGCAAGGGATTTCAATTTTCATGAGTTGTTGATATTTTTGCCCTATCATCTGCTAAATTGTTTACAAAAAAGATTTTTAATGTTATGCATGGCTGCAGAAGGTAGCAAAAACCTTACAGTAAAACCTTAATTATACAAATGAAAAGAGGAAGATGAAATTAATTTGGATAAACTGTGGTTCAAATAAAGTGGAGTATTTTTAATGTGTATTTTGGTTGGACTAATGAATGTTTTCCTATTGTATACAAAGTATAAACATACCTAGGGATAGTCTTACCTGCCTTGCAAGATTCAGAGTATTTATACTAATTGTTTTTCCATTTCTTGTAAACTTTTAAGAGGCAGGAAATGGGACTGGAATTACTGCAAAATAAGAGATTAATTCCATTTTTTTGTACAGGCAGTCTTTCATAAGAACAAAAGAATGGCCACACTGTGTCAAACCAATGGTCCATCTAGCCCAGTATCCTGTCTCCGACAGAGGCCAGTGCCAGGTGCATCAGAGGGAATGAAAAGAACAGGGCAATTTATATCAAGCGTTCCATCTGCTGTCATCCAGTCACAGCTTCCAGAAGTCGGAGGTTTAGTGACACCCAGAGCATGGGATTGCATCCCTGATCATCTTGGCTAATGGACTTATGGATCTATCCTCTGTGAACATACCTAATTTTTTTTAACCTAGTTATACTTTTGGCCTTCACAACATCTCATTGCAATGAGTTCCACAGATTGAATGTGCGTTATGTGAAGAAATGCTTCCTTTTATTTGCTTTAAACCTGCTGCCTATTCATTTAATTGGATGACCCCTAGTTGTTATGTTATATGACGGGATGAATAACACTTCCTTATTCTCTTTCTCCACACCTTTCATGATTTTATAGACCTCTATCATATCCCCCCTTAGTCATTTTAATCTCTCCTTGTATGGAAGCTGTTCCATGCCCCTAAACATTTTTGTTGATAGAAATATCCCATGGTGAATTCTCTGTGAATTAAGGAAAGGCGTCTAGTTAAGAATATCCATGAGGCAATATTTAAAAAAAAAATGGAAAGAGACAAATAATAGATGGACAATGTTTGTATCAAGTTAAGTAGTGTGCTCTGAAGAGCAGCTTAACATGTTTGCGGGATACACAGGATTGATCACTGAAGAAGAGAAACCTATTGCTTTAATAAATAAGATCCATATATTTTGATAGCCAAGCTGGACAAAGATCCTTTACATTCTGCTTGGTTTCACCCTACCGTATATCACTCGTTAATCATGACTACGAGTTGCAAGCAAAAGTCCCAGCTAATAGCGTACACTGTTTCATGCCTTGGCTTGTGAGCCTAGACCAAATGGGGTTTGTTAAAGGAAGGCTGCTGCAGGACAACACTTGAAAAATATTGCCTCTCGTATGCTGCCCAATTAAAAAAAATCAGATCAGATGCAGACTTTTGATAAAATTGAATAGAATCATTTCTGTTCACCCTTAAAGGTGATATTAAAAGAGGGAAAATGGACTTGTGCCCTTTCTTGTCTCTCCATGATGTATAAAGAAGGCCTGAAAAAGGTTATTTTCTGAAGACATTTTTTCTCTGATTATTTTTTATAGTCTTATCTGCCCTAGAAGACTATGGTGAGTAGAGAGCTAGTGAAACTGGTGACTGGAAAACTAGTGACTCTACAAGAGTCGAGAGACTGAAAGCTGAGACTGAAAAGTAAAGGGTTTTTAATTAGACTGTTACATTTTTATTTATTTATATTTTGCTAACACCTCTTGGAGAAAGGATGCATTTGTTAAACATTCATCAATTCCCCTTTTAAATTAAGGTGTTAGAACTTGCAGTAAACATCTGAGGCCCACTAGGAAAGAGCAGACATTATGATCTTCTTATTTCTAAGGTTAGAGAAACAAACAAGAATGCTACTAAAAACAAAATGGGGAAATAAAACTCTTTCAGGCCTTCTTTGCACAACATGACACAACAAAAAATGGTCACAAGCCCATTTGCAGTTTACCTTTCAAGAGATTTGCAATAGGCAGCATCTCTGTTGCATGGGTACAAACACCAGATAGTTCCTCTTAGGCCTCTACAAATGGTTTTGTTTCAGGGGTGTTTAGGGTCCAGGCAGGGATGGACACTATCCACACTCCTATCCCCACAATGAGGCTGGAGCCTCTAGGCCAGCTGTTGAGAAGTGAATAAAGTGAGGGATATCAAGGAGAGAACATGCCGGGTTAATGGCACTGGAATATAAAACGTTTTATCTCCAGCAAACGTAGTAACAATATGAACTTCTCTGCTACACCCTTCTCAACCCTGACTGGAAGAGATCACTTCTGTAGTTCATTCTCCAGGCTTGTTTAGCCCTTGGATTTTCATAGACTGGTACCAAAGGTTCTGATGTCTTTGTGATGTGGCTATCATTTCATAGGGATTGGGCTGCTACTGTTGGCTCATTTCCTATAGGTCAGAAAACAACTGTCAGCTGGTGCCAGTATGGGTCAGATTCAAACTGACAATTTAAAGGTGAAAAGCTTAGTAATTCATTACTAGTCCCTGGACCATCCCTTTCCAGATACATAACTAAGAGGAGAAAACATTGCCCTACAGAATTTTAATGCAATTCACTACACAGTGGATGCCTTTACTAAAGTAATTTCACCCTGATTTACTTGGTCCTCACTGAGGCAAAATTCTCAGTGACTTCCATGGAAATCTTTATGGAATAAGGACTGATTAAAAATTGAATTAAGGACTTCAGAAATTGGACCCTGGTATTAATTCTAAATATATATGAATGGGTGCTGCTGCATGCATTTATTCTTACCAATATATAGAGTAGAGCAGATAATATATTGCAAAGTCACACCTCTCAGATCTGAAGAGAATTAATATAGCAATAAGGCAGTATTAAACATTATGAAGATGACTATCATTGGTGTTTTTTGCCCAGTGCTTTCATTAGTCAGGTATGTACAAGTCTTTATAATAAAGCTGAGCAATGGTTGTTTGTTTTATGGATTAATCAAAGGCAACATAAACCAAAACATAGAAATCATGAATGTAATCATCAGTGTTTGAAATGGCAGTGTCTTTACCCAGGTGATGCATGAGCACTGGGTAAAAACTGACACCTCTCATCATTAAGGATGAATTTATCACAGAGATCACCAATAATTCTGCAGTCCTCTTTCTCAACCAGCCATGGTGTATTAGAATGATTCAGGAGAACAGGATGTCCACAAGGATCAAAAGTGAGAAGCCAAGCTTCTTAACACAGGCCCAGTGTTCTAACAAATAGAGGCAATAGCTCACTTCAACATACCTTGGCCTTTATGTTTAATAAGCTAAATGAAAGATCACTATCACAATGTATATCAGTAGGATGATAAAAGAGGGGTCTTTGTCAATTGACCTCAGGTAATAATTCTTATACAGCTGATGCTTCAGAAATAACTAGATTGCACAGTAATGCTTAATATTGTAGTGGTATCTGTTTGCTCATACTATTTTTCACTACAAAGACAGCAACTTATGTGTAGGGCCTTACCAAATTCTTGGACCATTTTGGTCAATTTCAGAGTCATAAGGTTTTAAAAACCATAAATTTCATGATTTCAGCTATTGAAATCTGAAATTTCACGGTGTTGTAATTATAGGGGTCCTGTCCCAAAAAGGAGTTGCGGGGGGGTTGCAAGGTTATTGTGGGGGGAGGGTTGTGGCGCTGCTACCCTTCCTTCTGCACTGCGACTGGTGGCAGCACTTCCTTCAGAGCTGGGCAACTAGAGAGCAGCGGCTGCTAGCCGGGAGCCCAGCTCTGAAGGCAGAGCCACCGCCAGAAGCAGCGCAGAAGGAAGGATGGCATGGTATGGTATGGCCACCCTTACTTCTGCGCTGCTGCCTGCGGAGCTGGGCCCTCAGTTAGCAGCTGCCAGTCTCCGGCCTTCCAGCCCTGAAGGTAGCAGCACAGAAGTACGGGTGGCATGGTATTGCCACTCTTACTTCTGCTGGCTGGGTGCTGACTTCAGAGCTGAGCGCCCGGCCAACAGCCGCCACTTTCCAGCTGCCCAGCTCTGAAGGCAGCACAGAAGTAAGGGTGGCAATACCGCAACCCCTCTAAAATAACCATGTGACCCACCTAAAGCTCCCTTTTGGGTCATGACCACCAATTTGAGAAACACTGTCTCCTCTGAGAAATCTGTATATTATAGGGTAAGAGCACACAAAAGACCAGATTTCACGTGATGCCTTTTTCATGGCTGTGAATATGGTAGGACCCTACTTATGTGAGTACTGTGTGAAATCATTATTAGCAGGGTTTACCAAGGGTGTTATGGTTGCAGAGGTATTCTTACATCTAAATATGCAATGAATTATATTTACTTTACCCTAATAAAATATTAAACTTTACACAGTTCAATTGTTAAAATGGTTTTGCTCATTCAGAGTCTATTAAATCTTCAGTACATTCACTGTTGACCAAATTCTTCTTATGAATAAGAAGCAGTGATTCAGTTACTCATGCAAATGACAAGTTGTTACATGATTTGATACCATCCAATCACACTCTGGGTGTGCCATCAGCATAATAGCCTTATGACCTCTTTTCTGATCAGGATACATCCACAGGTAATACCCAAGGAGGCTTATTAACTGGGTCACTGTCTCATTTATTGTTTCAACATTTGAAGAAGTAAGTGCAGTGAAGGTTGATTGTTGCTTGAGTGAATTTCAGGAAGGTAATTATGATTGTGTTTTTGGGGTGAAGTAGGACATGCTGTTTCCTCAAGGTGATTATTTTTAATAAACACAGTGTTCATGTTTTTTTAACTCCTTGTTAGCAGAAAACATATCATCCTGGTGAGGCTACTGATCACATTTATGTGTGGTTCTTAGGGAGTATTACTGTAATTCAACAGGATTGTAACACAGAGACTATGTCTTTATGCATCGGTGACCAAATTCTGGCTCTTTCCTTTGAGACACTAACTAGGCAGAAACACATAATACAAAATCAGCGTTGTTTTGCAGTCTGGCCCCTATGTGACTCCAGCTGCACCGATTACTCATGCCAGTGAGTGCCATGGGAATGTGCAAATTGCCGATGGGTGAATCCACATGGACCATGTCCACTGACCACAAACACTTAGCTCAGAATCTTTCCCTTCCACAGCTCAGTAGGTAAGAATCTGCTCATTTAGGGGAAGCCAGGACTGTGGCACAACTGGGGAAGCATAGTTTGTAGCCTGACTATGGCTTTTCTGGGGCAGACCTAGCCAAAACCAAACAATGGACTCCAGATTTCTACAACATCAAAATGATGATGTTTTCCTCAACAGAGCGCTCCTTCGATTTAACACGCTACATGCCCAATACTGTAACCTCTACAAACTCAAGTAAATCACTTACTGCTCACATGCATAAGAGTTTCAGGATCAGGCCCTTATATACTAGTGAATGGTCTTCTCCATCTCCTGGAAACTGTGTTGCCATTGCCCTGTACTCATTCATGTGAATTCTGCTTCTCACCAATCCTCATTGACAGTATTGCTCTTCATTTGCATTACATAGGAAATATAAATAATAATGCGAGGGCCTTAAACAAAGGCTATTTCCACTTTTGAAACGGTGTATTTGTCTCTAAGAAATTCTAGAGCTGTTGAGTGTACAGTGTGAATTTATCTGAGTTGTCATTCAGAGACATTGTAAGTTGCCCTCTTCAGAGGGAAACAGCCATACAAAAACATAGCCATAACATATGGAGAGTTTGCTATTCAAAGCAATTTTCAGGGTAATAGTTCACCAGGACTGATGGAACACAAAAGCAACACCTCAGAAGACGGGGCTACTCTAACTCTGTTGATTGTGTACATAGATATAATTTCTATTGCTGTCTTTGGAAGTTCATACCACACATTAATGTCTTGGGCTTGATACCTACTTAGTTTCATGTCCTCATCTCCCTCCCCGCCCCATACTACTGCCACCACAGTGAGTGAGCCTTGTGGGATACATTCCTTAAGAAAGGCTGTTCTTCTATACAAACTCAAGAAGAAACAATGATTCCACATTAATCCATTTGGCTAGCAAAGATGATCAAACAATACTGAGAACAGGAAGTGGAAAAAAAAGGATCCTATGTCATTCACAATTTTCACTTTGGAGTTATTTGCCACATTGCCTCAAGTTGCATAGAGAAGACTTATCTAGTATATCTAGTTTGTGTGATGTATTGAATATATGAGTGACTTCCCACTGAGGAGAGCTTAGCAAAGTTCCTATTTGGCCTCACTAGTGGGAAATTTGTCGTTAGCCTGTCTGAGGGAACTGCAGCCTGTGTACTCACCCATGGACCAGGGTCCAGTTTATGGTTACTTTGGTGTGCCGAAGACACATATGCCACAACCAGCCATGGGATGCTGGACTCTGCATAGGGGTTATGTCCATTCAAAAGCTCTGGCAGAAAAACAGTTCAAAACTTTCTGCCATAGATATGACTGCAGGGCTGATGCTGCCGGGGTGTAAAAGATTGAGAGAGCAGAAATGATTCCAGATGTTTCTATCTGTACATACTGTACACTGGATGTATTACTAATAAACTGAAGGAGTGATGGTAAACAAATCTTACTGCATAATTATATCCAGGGCTAATTTATTGATCTAATTTTGTTTTTTGTTTTTCCAATATGCAACATCATTTTGTTTTATAATTGACTTTAATACCAAGCAGGATATCTGTTAAGTCTGTTGTAAGACACATTTATTATATGGTGGTTACTTTTAAAAAGAAATCCTTTACCCTCTGGAATTGATACTTATTAACCTTGGCCTAGTTGTGGTCTTGAGCTGTCACTCATTTATTATTTATTGTCATGCCCTCTAACCTGCTTCTCTATCCATTTTAACAAAGGAAGTCCACCCCACAGCTCTATCTAGCCTAAACTATGTGCAGCCTTCCAAGCTGCAGGAGGCTCTGGATGCTGGGTGTACAGCCGCCTGGTCTGTGGGGGATTTGCTCCCTCTCTTGAAAGGAAAGAAAAAGCTGTTACACAACCTTTGCCTGCCGTCTGTGCATCAAAACCTTTCACCCTGAATCTCTCTCTCTTTCGGTGGGGCTGACATAAGCCCTGATCTGTGGATGAGAGAGACAGAAAATGAGAGAGAAAGAGAGAGAGAGAGAGAGAGGTTCCTTACTTGGATGTCTTCTTGTTTAAAAAAATAAATGAATAGAATAAAGAACAAAATCCCACATCTTGTGCTAATGGTGAGAGCTCTGCCAGCCTCAGCTGCTGAGGAGGGACGTGACTGAGTTAGCTGTTGGTCTGAGCACCACTGGGGGCCCTGGCTGACCACTGTTGCTGGGCATTACTCGGGAGATGACTCTTCAACCCGATGAGCTCAGTTTCAAAGCTGTCACAGACTGTGTCCTGTTCATCTTGCTAAAATCAGATGAGAGTGACTCGAGCAATTAAGATAAGCTAACATCTAAATCATCTAACTTACCTGCATTCTTAAGGAAAACTGGAATCTCAGGAATTCCTTTTTTATGTGGCTGTTCAGTTTTTAATCATATCTCAAAGATGGTTGTTACCACTGAGTCTAGATTCTTGCTTGAAACCCTGGGTCCAGCTCTGTTAGCCTGAGGCTGTGTGGGAATCTGAATTTCCATTTCATGGGAAATGCCGACGTTTCAAAATCTGTTTTCGTTTTGAATTGGAACAAAATGCTGAATTTTAAAATTTTCCCAAGATATGAAATTTTTGAAAAAAATTCCTTTTGGGTGAATTGTAATTTTGATCTTTTTATATTATATTATATTATATTTTATATTATAAAAACTTTTCAAATAAAATATCATTTCAAAATGAAAACATTCTATTCCAACACAATCAAAATGATTTGTTTTGGATTTTTTTCTAAATGAAATTTTGTCAAAATTGACACATTCTTGCAGCTAGTTTTGATTTTTGACAAAATGGAAAATTTTCAACCAGCTCTACTTACCACTTCTCCACAGCATGTCAGCTAAAGTCACTTGCTATCTCACGCAGGTTTTTGCACATCAGAGCAAGGAAAATGTGTATTTCTACTGAGTTTCATTATGTCAGGGGTGAAGGGATGGTTTTTGCTTCTACCTTCCCTGCAAAATAGGCAAAAGTTTTGGCTCCTGTGGATCTCAGGATACTTACAGGAAGTGGGGGAGGTGCTGCACTTTCCCCAGGCATTCTTCCTCTCCACAGTAGCATTATTCACTCCCCTGGCAGCTATGCAGAGATCCCCCCTCCATGGGGTTTTACAGAAGCTGATGGGGAGATATTAGTGGTTCAATACGAAATTCACCCAGACATGAGGGAAGTGTGCTGGGGAGAGAACTGTCTTTCCACTCCACATACTTGCAGAGTGCTCTGGGACGCTGCAGTGTGGGTGTCTCTAGAAGTAGAGAACAGAGCCACTGTTTACCCCCATCAAAAGTTTAACACTCTTCAAGAACATTTTTCAGAGTTCAGAGTAGCAGCTGTGTTACTCTGTATTCGCAAAAAGAAAAGGAGGACTTGTGGCACCTTAGAGACGAACCAATTTATTTGAGCATAAGCTTTCGTGAGCGATAGCCCACTTGCTTATGCTCAGATAAATTGGTTAGTCTCTAAGGTGCCACTAGTACTCCTTTTCTTTTTTCAAGGACATTTTGCTGCTCTCCATGTCTTTTGGCTGGGGTAGTTAGTGGGCCATGTTTGCTGTAACACTAGATAATATGCAGACAATAGAATAGCTGAATAGTTATCTTACAGATAACTTCCGGCTGTTATCTGTAAGATAGAAGTACCCCACAGCTCCAATCAAGATTGGGAATCCATTTGCTACATGCTACACAGACACAGTCCCTGCCCAACAGATCAGTGCTAGTAGTACTTTTCCCCATTTGTATTAACAGTACAATAGCTAGGCCAGTGACTGGGAAGAGAGAAACTTGCAATGATCAATTAGGCCTTGTCTACACTGGCAAGTTTCTGCGCAGTAAAGCAGCTCTCTGAGTTGTAACTCCCGAGGCGTACACGCTGCCAAGCCACTTAGTGCGCAGAGACTGTGCAGTTGCAGCGCTGTAAAAAAACACCCTGATGAGAGGCGTCCAGCTTTCTGTGCCGGGGGTACAGTGCCACCATGCCAGTGTAGACGCCCTGCTCGATTACAGCCCTGCGATTGGCCTCTGGGAGGTGTCCCACAATGCCTGTTCTTGTCATTGGTTTGAACTGTACTGCCCTGCCCTCAGGTGACCAGCTGTCAATCCCACCCCTTAAATTCCTTGGGAATTTTAAAAGTCCCCCTCCTGTTTGCTCGGTGACATGTGCAGTGGTCTCAACGCATCTTTCCAGGTGTCCATGCCCGCTCCACACACCAGGCAATCCCTCACTTGGAGCAATGCCAAGCTGCTGGACCTCATCAGCATTTGGGGAGAGGAGGCTGTCCAGTCCCAGCTCTGCTCCAGCTGTAGGAATTATGATACCTATAGACAGATTTCACGATGCATGACAGAAAGGGGCCATGACCAGGACACATTGCAGTGCAGGGTCAAAGTGAAGGTGCTGTGGAACGCCTACCACAAGGTGCGGAAGGCAAACAGCTGCTCCGGTGCTATGCCCATGAGCTGCCGGTTCTACGAAGAGTTGGACGCGATACTTGGTGGTGACTCCACCGCCACTGTAAAGGCCACTCTGGATACTTTGGGGGCTCGTGTGCCAGTCGAGAGTGGACGGAGCCAGGAAGAGGAAATCTTGGATGAGGATGTGGAGGGGGAGGGGGACCCAGAGGCAGAGGATGACTCGGAGGTCAGAGATGCATACAGCCAGGAACTCTTCTCTACACCAGAGGAGACTAGCCAGTTACAGCTGTCGGAGCTTGGTGAAGCGCAAACAGGAGAGGAGGCACCTGGTAAGTAGATTTGATTTTGGGAATAGCTGAAGCGAGTTGTTGGGGCAGGAAGGTTGCAGAAAGCAGGCTTGTCTTCGTGATGCATGTACCACCACATGCCTAGTCTGAGTGACGGAAGACGGTGCTAATTGACTCCCTCACTTCATGGGAATCTGCCTCAGAGATCTCCAAGAAACTCTCATGGAGATACTGGGCAATCTGCTGCCTCAGGTTCTTTGGCAGAGCTGCTTTGTTTCTTGCCCCATTAAGGGTAACTTTCCCATGCCACTCTGCCGTCACTGGGGGGAAGGAGGGGACCATTGCTGCACACAGGTGAGCCGCATAAGGGCCAGGGCAGAAGCCACAGTCTTGGAGAAGACCCTCCCTTGATTCCCTGCCCACCCTCAGCAGCGACATATCTTCCATAATGAACACAGCCTGTGGAAAATGTGGGGGACAGTAATGATTATAAGGCCCCCCCCTACAGTGCTGGCTCTCCCCAAGAGCCACATGCCCAGTGTACAGTACAGTCCTGGAACACTGATTTCCCCTGCCCCTGCAGTTACTCATCATTTGGGGGTCCTGAGGCTCATGTGTGCTTGCCTGGGGTCAGCCAGTTAGTGACAGGTATGTGAATAGTGGCTGTGTTTTAAATCAGTGGTCTCTGTGTTGTAAACAATGCTGCTTCTGTAAAATGTTGCATTTTGGCTTCACAGATATAACCTTGGGAGCCCAGCCTTCCTCTTTGTTATTGCTGGCTGAATGGCTGCGCAGAATTAGAAAGCGGCCAAGAAGAACTAAATAGGACTTTCTGCGTGATGTCATGATGCCGAAAAAGAAGAATTGAAGGAGTGGCAGAACAGTGAGAGGAGGGACCGAAAGGAGAATGTGGCATGCCAGAACGAAGTCATAGAGCAGTTCTTAAACATTATGGAGTGCCAAGCAGACACGCTCCAGATGCTACTAGCACTGTAAACCGAGCAGCTCCACGCCCACCCTCCCCTGTAGAAGTTGTTGCAAAACTCTTTCCCATGCACCCCCCAGACACGGCCAACATACTCTTATCAACCTCCTGGCTCCAGTCTGTACTCGCTGCATTCCACTCCTGCCCTGTGACAGTCCAGCCCTGCAGACTCCCAATACCCACTGCACTCAACACCTGTTCCTCTGCAGTTTAGCCCGGCTGAAGTACAGTACCCGCTGCACTGTACTCCAAAGCAGAAGGTTGGATATGATACCTGGACAAATCTTTAACTGTCCCGGGACCCCACCTCCTCCTGGGACCTTCCCTTCCCCCCTTCCCCTCCCTGTGGATGTAATTTTTCATTTGACTCTCTCCTCCAGTTGTTGTCTTTTAATAAAAGAATTGTGTTGGTTTGAAAGCACTCTTTATTCCATTAATTGAAAGCAAAAAGAGCACTGCAAAGCAACATACAATTATGTTAAACCCGCTTAGCGCAACATCTGCACCAATCACAATCACCTCCTAGCATTACAAGCACTGCACTTCCGAGCATAGCACCAAATATTAGTGGCTTTCAGCTTCAAATTGCTGTCTTAAGGCATCCCTGATCCTTATGATCCTGCTCTGTGCTCCTCTACTAGCCCTGGTCTCTGGCTGTTCAAATTCAGCCTCCAGGCACTGAGCCTCAGTGGTCCAGCCCTGAGTGAAACTTTCACCATTTCCTTCATAAATATTATGGAGCCGTACAACATGCGGCTATAAGCATAGGAATATTGTCATCGGCCAGGTCCAGCCTCCCATATAGGCAGCACCAGCGGGCCTTTAAATGGCCAAAAGCACACTTAACAGTCATTCTGCACTTGCTCAGCCTGTTGTTGAACCGCTCCTTGCTGCTGTCAAGGTGCCCATGTATGGCTTCATAAACCATGGCATGAAGGGGTAGGCAGGGTCTCCCAGGATCAAAATGGGCATTTTGATTTCCCCTATGATGATCCTCTAGTCTGGAAAGAAATTCCCCGCTTGCAGCTTCCTGAACAGGCCAGTGTTCCAAAAGATGCGTGCGTCATGCACCTTTCCAGACCAGCCTGTGTTAATGTCCGTGAAACGTCCACGGTGATCCACAAGTGCCCGGAGAACCATTGAGAAATACCACTTTTGATTAATGTACTCGGCGGCTAAGTGGTCTGGTGCCAGAATTGGAATACGTGTGCCATCTATCGCCCCTCCACAGTTAGGGAAGCCCTTTTGTGCAAAGCCATCCACAATGTCATGCATGTTGCCCAGAGTTGCCGATTAATGGCCCTGCACACTTCCATCAACATGAGTCCAGTGGTCGACTTTCCCACTCTGAACTGGTTAGCACCCGATCGGTAGCAGTCTGGAGTAGCCAGCTTCCACAGTGCAATCGCCAAGTACTTCTTTAATGGCAGGGCAGCTCTCATTCTCGTGTCCTTGCCCCTCGTGTCCTCGCTGGGGCAAACTCCTCACACAGTCCCATGAATGTGGCTTTCCTCATCTGAAAGTCCTGCAGCCACTGCTCGTCATCCCAGACGTGCATGATGGTGTGATCCCACCACTCAGTGCTTGTTTCCTGAGCCCAAAAGTGGTGTTGCACTGTGGTCAGCACCTCCGTGAATGCCACAAGCAATCTCGTGTTGTAGCTACTATGCGTGGCGAGATCAATGTTGCACTCCTCTTGCCTTTGTAGTTTAAGGAATAACTCCACTGCCACTCATGCCATGTTAGTCAGAGCAAGCAGCATACTGGTCAACAGTGCGGGATCCATTCCTGCAGACCAAAGAGGCAGGGCATGCAGTACACAAACCATTGAAAGATGGCGCCAAATGTGGATGGAAGCACAGGGATTGCTGGGATGCAAAGCAATGCATCACGGGGCATTGGGACAGGACCCAGGATGGCCTGCAAACCCTTCCACCTTCCCACAACTGTTAGCGGCAGAAGAGGAAGAGATGCTCTGTGGGGTACCTGCCCAGAGGGCACCGCTCCGAATATCACTGCAAGTGCCACAAGTGTGAACATGCTATTGTGCAGGCAGCTGACAGTGTGAACACACAACAGCGGTTTCCCTTCAGCGCTTTCTGAGTGGTGCTGTAACTGCCAACGCTGTAACTCTGCCAGTGTAGACATACCCTTAGTCATTAACCCACTTACTTTTGCAGCTGGCTCTTTGGGGAGCAACTAAATAACAGATCCAATACTTCGATGAAACACTACTTTGCTGACATTATGAGAGTTATCCTCCTGCTTTTGAGCTACGTTCTGGCAAGCCCAGTGTGTTAATTTACCATTTACATTTTTTAAAATTAAGTAACTTTCCGTGTAGCCACTAGTTTCTGCTAATCGTAGAAGTAAAAGCAAAATTTAGAGAAAAACAAGTGAGTGGTATAAAGCCTCCAAATAATATCATTTCCTCCTATTACAACATTTCTTTAAATTCCTAGTAAGAGTTTGCTGTACCTTCAAATCCTTTTCTGGTCTTGGGAGGATATATATTCATAAGACCTGGGTACCTTTTCCTTATAGTGTCACATATTAAAGTAATTACAATATATGTGAGTATTTAATCTAATAAATAGCAGGTTTTATTATGTTGCATGGATTTTCAAAGGTTTTGTTAGATTTTATTATAGGCAGAGCTGGTAATGTCATTTATAGCTAAGGTTGCCTGATACTTCCCATTAAAAGACCCTGTTTTCTTTTGTTATAACTTTGCCAAACTTCAACTGTTTGGGCTGAAATTTTCCATGCCTCACGTCTGCCTCAGGCTGAATATTTCTGGAAATTTTCAGCAAAAATGGTTCAGCAATTTCCTAGAATGTGATCAGGGAAAAAAACCCCATTGTTTTGCCCATTGTGAAAAAAATAATTTTACAATAATTTCACGAGAAGTTCTAGAACCTCCATGCTTTGGATCAGGGATTTGATGTTTGGTAGCAGGGGTTGTCCTGGTGTCAGGGATGTACCTTTGGCAATTCCCATGAAATATTGCCCAAATATGCCCAAGTTACCAGCCTTGGAAAAATCTGTTTGCACATGCTCAGTGAAGACTTGTTAGAGTTTCACAGCTAACTTCTCTGAAAATTCTGACAGGAGTGAGCATGCTCCAGCCTGAGGCTGAGCGGGAAAAACCATACAAAAATGCCATTTACCTTTCTTCCTAGTTTCGAAGTGCATGCAGAAGGTCAGATCCAAGGCACCTGTGATATGGTGCATCCTGGGGCAAACCAGTGAACAGGAGCTAAAGATTCATGTGGGGCTTCTCATTGTGGGGCTTTCAAGGAAAAATACTATGGGATTTGAGATAACAGCACTAGGTGAAGGGACATTCAACACATATTTCTGAAGTGGAAGTTGTGGGTGTTCAGTGACCCTATGGATCAGAGCCTTTTGTCCTAATCCGGGAAACATGTGAGCATGTCTGCTCAAGTCCCATTAACTTCTAAAGTGCATGAGGCATTTCACAGTAAGTTGCACTATAATTAGGGTGACCATGTCACCCATTTTGGTCGGGATAGTCCCTTTTTAAAAAGGGACCAGTCCCGGTCATCCTGACTTTTTTGGTAAAAGTGGGTGTTTGTCACTTTTGCCAAAAAAGTTGGGCATACACCCATAGTGGGAGGAACGTGTGTGTGTGGGCAAGTGGGAACACCAGCCCTGTAGGCTGGGGGAGACAAGGCTCCCGCAGGTAGTGATGCCAGCCACAGGGTTGGGAGGCAGAGTTCGGGCAAGCAACAGCCAGCCACATGGGGGGCAGGCAGTATTCGGGCGGGTAATGATACCAGTTGCTCAGGGGGGCAGGCAGGGCTCTGACAAGCGGCGATGCTAGCCCTGCACGTGGGGAGGGGAGGCAGCAGGGCTTGGGCAAGGAGCAATGCCAGCCCCACGTGGGGAACAGACTGGGCTCAGATGAGAGCCTGTGCTCGGGGGAGGCAGGATTCAGGCCAGCCCTGTGTGTGTGTGTGTGGCAGGGGGCAGAGCTCAGGTGAGCAGCTTGGGCCAGCCCTGTGCGGTGTCCCATTTTCCCTTTGGGAGATATGGTCATCCTAACTACTGTTAAAATGTGAGATAAGACCCAGCAAATGAGGATGATAAATAATGAAGACTAGACCAGGTGGGGGTACGGGTTATACTAGTACAGTAACCTGGTTACTCTCTACAGGCAATTGCACACCTTAGTGATTTGGAGGGGAGCAATAAAGAAAAATTAAGGCAAAAATTGAAATAAAAAGCTGAAACTTTGTTCTTAACACTCTTTGTTGTATCTAAGTATTATATGGTAGTAGACATGACAGGCAAGATCATCTTTGCAATACCAAAGCAATGGCCAGATGATGAAGGACCCAATTTTAACCTTCATTTTTTTTAAAACAAAATTCTAGTTCATTTAGTTTTTGTGCGAATTTTCTTTTTTTGTTGTGACGTGGTAAAAATGCGAGACGTTGCTGGAGCCCTGTCTAATTGGGAGCTCCCAATGGTGCAGCTGAACCACTTGCTGCACTACTGGGATTATTTCTCTAAAAAAAATAAAAATTTCTTAGTGTAGACAGAACTGTTATGATTACTTATAAAGATACCAGCTTCTGCTACATGAGATAAAACTGCAGCTTTATTGCTTCACTCAGCAGAAGAAATCCTCATGAAAATGTGATGTCTGTCTCAGTCCTGAAGTTATCCTAGTGAGCAAAACTTTATACAATTAAGCAGGTCTGGCAGATTTTATCCAGTAGCAGCCTGTTCACATGGGATCCTGGCCATGACTGAGATTCCCAGGCACTGCTATTCATAGATTCATAGATATTAAGGTCAGAAAGGACCATTATGATCATCTAGTCCGACCTCCTGCACAACGCAGGCCACAGAATCTCACCCACCCACTCCTGCGAAAAACCTCTCGCCTATGTCTGAGCTATTCAAGTCCTCAAATCGTGGTTTAAAGACTTCAAGGAGCAGAGAATCCTCCAGCAAGTGACCCGTGCCCCATGCTACAGAGGAAGGTGAAAAACCTCCAGGGCCTCTTCCAATCTGCCCTGGAGGAAAATTCCTTCCCGACCCCAAATATGGCAATCATCTAAACCCTGAGCATATGGGCAAGATTCACCAGCCAGATACCCAGGAAAGAATTTTCTGTAGTTACTCAGATCCCACCCCATCTAACATTCCATCACAGGCCATTGGGCCTATTTACCATGAATATTTAAAGATCAATTAATTGCAAAAATCATGTTATCCCATCATACCATCTCCTCCATAAACTTGTCGAGTCTAATCTTAAAGCCAGATAGGTCTTTTGCCCCCACTGCTTCCCTTGGAAGGCTATTCCAAAACTTCACTCCTCTGGTGGTTAGAAACCTTCCTCTAATTTCAAGTCTAAACTTCCCAATGACCAGTTTATATCCATTTGTTCTTGTGTCCACATTGGTACTGAGCTTAAATAATTCCTCTCCCTCTCCGGTATTTATCCCTCTGATATATTTATAGAGAGCAATCATATCTCCCCTCAACCTTCTTTTAGTTAGGCTAAACAAGCCAAGCTCCTTGAGTCTCCTTTCATAAGACAGGTTTTCCATTCCTCGGATCATCCAAGTAGCACTTCTCTGTACCTGTTCCAGTTTGAATTCATCCTTCTTAAACATGGGAGACCAGAACTGCACACAGTATTCCAGGTGAGGTCTCACCAGTGCCTTGTATAACGGTACTAAAACCTCCTTATCTCTACTGGAAATACCTCGCCTGATGCATCCCAAGACCGCATTAGCTTTTTTCACGGCCATATCACATTGGCGGCTCATAGTCATCCTATGATCAACCAATACTCCAAGATCCTTCTCCTCCTCCGTTACTTCTAATTGATGCGTCCCCAGCTTATAACTAAAATTCTTGTTATTAATCCCTAAATGCATAACCTTACACTTCTCACTATTAAATTTCATCCTGTTACTATTACTTCAGTTTACAAGGTCCTCCAAATCTTCCTGTATGATATCCCTGTCCTTCTCTGAATTGGCAATACCTCCCAGCTTTGTATCATCCGCAAACTTTTTTGGGCTGCATGCGGCCCGCGGGCCGCAGGGTGCCCACCACTGATGTACATAATGCCTGTATAGCAACAAATTAAACTAATCAGGAAGTTCAACAACAGCATTTAAAACTATTGGCCAAATCCTTGGCTGATGTAAATCAGCATAGTTTCATTGACTTCAGTGGATCTACACCAGCTTCCACCAGCCAGGGATCTGGCCCATTACAATTTCTTGTCACTTAAATATGTGTGCTTTTTAGGACACATCTACTATTCAGTAGTAAATTTAAAACTGAGATTTCATTGGAAACCTTGGTCTTGTATTAAAAGTATATTACAGTTAATCATGCTGTTAATAGATAGTTTGCCATTCAGTCTCTTCCCTTTCCCTCCAGTGATGCTGATCCATTCATTGATAAACATCTTATGGATATAATAGAAAATAGTTTTTACTTCCTGGCAAGTATGAGCTTTTATTTTATATACACACTGTGTTAATAAATCTACCTATCAGACTATTGCTTTTGTTCTTTTCTGCAAGAGGAAGCCTCTGCCCAAACAGTAAAAATACCTTAAATTTTATGTACATTAAAAAGATCGTTATCTAATGAGTTAGTCTGAAGTTGGCAATGAAGCTCAAATCCAATAGAGGTTAGTTCTTTTTATATGTTGTTTTTGTTTAAGGGCTTTAAGAAATCACCAATCAACTCTAATTGTTCGAAACAGTCTGCATTAACTGTGATTACCCTGTTTAGTTCCCACTGTTGTTGGGGTCTTTATTTTAGCAAAGAGCCTAAGCACTTATCAGATCTTTCTAACAAAACACTGTAGCCTCAGTCCAATGCCTTAACCCTGCTGAGCTATTGTCTAGTTTCAAGTACATCCTGCATCTCTCTATGCCATCTTTGATGGATCTATGTAAATATGGATTGAAAAGCCTCAACCAAACCTTTTGTTAAGTAAATATAGAAATCTAAATAGGCACACAAACAGTAAAAGCAGTTTCATTACATTTTTAAAGCTTGTGTGATATAGTCCAGCCCCACAAAATATACTTATTACGTATATTAAAAAAATCCTTTAAAAAATCTCAATTCATAAACTTTGAATCTATGTATATAAATGTTTGTGCATCAGTGTACAGATTAAATGATTTGAATGACTCTAGCCAAGCTCGGAAAAGGTCGCAGCTCTTCCTGTCAATACAGACACAAACAATGAGAAATATGCATTATTAACCCAATGAGACAAAACATTGAAACTTTATTATTTTATGGCCAAATCATGCGGACCTTGCCCAGTTTACAGTCATTCCCTCACTGAGGCTCAAGTAAGGGAGGAGCATTAATGGAGTAAGGATCTCAGGGTTTGGAGCTTTATAATTTTGCACCAATCTAATTGCCTAACCTAACAGGCAATAAAATGAAGTTGGTACAGACCTTATTTATGAAGAAATGGAGGAACCTTTTTATTCATTCTCCTCCATCTCACGGTTTGCTGAAAAAGCAAAAACACAATTTATTGATATTTATGAAATATTGCATATCTGGGTAATATATTCTACTTCTTCAAATCTTTATATTTATGAAAGAGTTCTTCTAACATCCCTGATATGCAGGTAAATGTTTTCATTCCTATTTATATAGATGGGGGGAGAGGGGAAGACAAGGAACCCCAGGTTTTCTGAGCTGTGCTCAGAGGGAGTCCAGAAGTAGGAAGCAGAAGTTGAATTCAGTTGAATTAAGTGGCCTTTGCTACTCCCTGATTCTGGGGTCAGCATGTGTGAGCCTGGTTACTGGAATAAAATAAAGTTATTCTATCTCAAATGCCATACCTGTGAGTTCTATCTAAAGGAACTGGTGGAAGGGCCAGTCATGTTAGTTTCACATAGGGCCTCTCCCTGTCCCCCTTCCACTATTCTCCCCCACATCTCAGACTACTATGGAACTTTCATCCAAATTGCCTTCCACATTCAGATTCACTACTAATTCTTCTCTGTTGGTCAGAATCAAGTCTAAAATGGCGGTCCTCCTAGTTAGTTCCTCCACTTTCTGGAACAAAAAGTTGTCACCAGTCACATTCCAAGGACATATTGGAATGTTGTGTTTTGACGTATTACTTTTCCAACAGATGTCTGGGTAGTTAATGGCTCCTGTTACTACCATGTCTTGTGTTTTGGATATTTCTGTTATTTGTTCTTGAAATGCCTCACCCATTTCCTTTTCCTGATTTGCTGGCTTATAGCAGACCCCTACCGTGATGTCGCCCCTATCTTTCCCCCTTTTATCTTTACCCAGAAACTTTCAACCACTCTGCCTCTCACCTCCTTCTGGACTTCAGAATGAGTGTAATATTCTAGATGTGTAATGCAACAGTTCCACTCTCTCTACGCTGCCTGTCCTTCCTGAACAAACTATACCCTTCTACACCGATATTCCAGTCATGCGATTTATCCCTCTGTGCTGCCAATAAAGTCATAATTTAGTTTATGGACTAATACTTCCAATTCTTCCTGTTTATTCTCCATACTCCTTTCATTTGTGTATAGACATCTTAAGATATCAAGCAGATTCCCCCACTGATTTCCCTCTTGTTGCTCCTATGACCTGATTATAATTTTCCATGTCCCTCCCCGCAACATCTAGCCCTCTGTTAAAGTTGCCTTTTTTATGCTTACCTGTGGGCTTTTGTCACCTGCCCCCTTTGAATCTAGTTTAAAGCCCTCCTCACTAGCGACTTGGTGCACGAAGACTCTCTCTTTCTTTTTTTGGTCAGGTGGATCCCAGCTCTTCCCAGCAGACTTTCTTCCTGGAACAGCTCCCCAATATTCTAAAAGGCTGTATTTGCACAACTGTTTTCTTCCCTGTAAATATTACTTTGATGGCAGACTTTATGGTCCTATTGTTTAGCTGGTATTTCTTGCTAATATTTTTGCATATTGCATTTTTTCATTATTACTCAACCACATTTTTCATTTGTTCAGTATAATTTTTCTGTTTGTAGGTTTTCACTTTTCTTTTTTCATTTGACTTGAATCAGTCTCTTTCTTTCTTTGACCTTTTTTATTCTAATCAGGTGCATCTTCCATCTCCCCCAGCTCCCCCCCATATATAGACCTATAGGGCTTCTATGGTCACAGCTGGGTTGTTGCAGAACCTGGATTAGAACCCTGAAATCTCTGATTCTATTTGTTGTTCATACCTCTTCCAGCATGATGTGAGCGAACACCCATTTAGTTACAGAATGACATTGTCTATCAGAGATATACCTTTCACAGGCAGGACGAATGATCTATTTCCGTATCATGTTTGTCCAGTTTATCAGCTTGCGTTGGAGAGAAATGAGGGTATCACAATGTTCAAGTGAAGATGGCATGGGGGTGCAAGGGGACCCTTCTTTCAACAGTGTCTATGACTTGCCAGCTGCTCCTTTGGGTGCCAGGCTTTCGCTGCTGGAGTAGAAAGGAACCACAGTGGTTGTTAATGAAATTTGGAGGTGGTGGCAAAGCTGTTTGTAGCTGAAACCCTTTCCATAATGCTCAGAAGTATAACCCAATGACAGATTGTTGTATTCATTAAGGCCTGTCTTACTTATCAACATGAAAACTATTCTTGGATGGTGAGCAAGTGTCCCTTGCTGATTGCTTTGCGTATATAGATCATACCCAAATACCAGCGAGTGAATATGTAACCTGAAAGCATATTTCCCCCCAGGAAGCACATCCAGCTCTACATCAACATTTGAAAAACACTTAGTCATTTTTTCATGGAAGGTTACAACCATCATTTTATTTTATGAACCCTCCCTCTGTAGAGACTGATATACAGGCATGTGTAAGCACAAAATCACTGGGTCTCTGTGTGTCCTTCCATGGAGGTGTGTGCTGGGGCAGGAAGCAGGGCAAATATCAGAAGTGTTTGGTGTTATTGCCCTTTCTTGTTTGTATTACAGCATCATCTAGATAACCTAACCAAGGTTAGGGCCCCATCGTACTAGGTGCTCTACAAGCATATACTAAAGCTAGTCCATGATCCAAAGAGCTCACAATCTAAATGGACAGACAAAAGAAATATGATTAGCACAATTTTACAGATAAGGAAAAGGGGAACACAGAAATTAAATGACTTGCCCAAAGACACACATGAAGTCTGTGGCTGAGCCAGGAATCACACTCACATTGCTTCTGCTCCTTTCTTCAGTTCAAGTTTCTGCAGTTGCTTGGGGATGTTTCACAGGTGATTTAAGAAGCTCATTAGGCTCTTCTGAACTCCCCCATGTTCCCTAAAAGATCATTAAAAGTTTGTGGAAATTTTCTTTCAGAGCATAATTCCCTGGTTACTACTCTAATTTAATAGAAAATCTCAAACCCGTGTTTGTACCTGCAGCTCACAAATGTGAAAATAACATTACAGGTGTCATTACGTTCCTGTCTCCAATATACCCAGGTGTCTCTTTAACATGATGCAGCTATTGAGCGAGATGCTTCATGCCCTTAATAATCTATTCAATAAGTCTATGATGTGAATTTGGAAGTAGTGGTTGGAATAACAGTACGTAGAAGCATAAACAATTGTAACAGATGAACACAGTATAATTGTATATTCTACTTGTATCAAAACTATAAGGAATCATTCTAAAAATTAAATATGATTTCTTGTTATCTACAAATAGAGTACAATTAATTTAATAATTAATCCACTAAAATTTGCATTGTTTTTAGGTTATAGCTAATTATGTAATTTTTTTGAGCATAAGCTTTCGTGAGCTACAGCTCACTTCATCGGATGCATCCGATGAAGTGAGCTGTAGCTCACGAAAGCTTATGCTCAAATAAATTGGTTAGTCTCTAAGGTGCCACAAGTACTCCTCTTCTTTTTGCGAATACAGACTAACACGGCTGTTACTCTGAAACATATGTAATTTTTATATACTCTTCAGCAGTTGTTATTTAGTGAAGCTGTGGAAGATTCAAGGTGAGCAGTGCCTACTAAGTCTTGATAGGTTTCAGAGTAACAGCCGTGTTAGTCTGTATTCGCAAAAAGTCTTGATAGGTACAAGTAATTATTCATGGATGATCAATTCCCCTCTCTCCCCCCCCACCCCGCCCAAATAGCCTACCTAAAAATGAATTTTGCACAATAGGCAACTGTAAACAAGGTTCTATGTGCATACTAAATTATACAAACATCATATGGGCTCCAAAGAAGTGCTTATTATAGGTTTAACATTATGCATTGTGAGTAATCCCATTGAGTTCAATGGGTCTATTCACATTGCATAAAGTTAAGTATGTGCCTGTGTCTTTGCTGGATTGGGCCCAAGATTTGTATGTGTACACAGTACCGCAAAGAAAAGGAATGTGTTTTAGATGAGATTTCAACAACAGAAACGTGTGATTTCAGTTGTATTCAAGGGGCATCAGAAGACTCAAAGGCATGGTAATGATTATAAAGCATATCACCTCCTTAGCTGATTTTGAATCCTGCCCATGCCAGCAGTGTTTATCAGTGGCCCTTTGTGAAATGAGTTGGTGATATCAAAATTCCCAGTAAACAACTGTCCAGGCCACCAAAACCACCGGTGGAAATGATAATCCTATTGGCAGTTCCAGTAGAGTGCTTAAGGAATTGAGTGTTCATGGAGACAAAATTTGCTTGCAGAGGCAATTCTTTTGGAGTAGAGTGGAAGTATATTAGTGATCTAGTGTGCAGAAGGAAGCACTGTTGCTGTATGTTACTGTACTTGTGTGGATAAAGAGAGGACTTCATTAACTAGAGGTCAGTCTAGTATCTTTCATGGACATTCATTTAAACAAAACCCTACACAGAAAGCTCCTCTGACTGTTTATATTTTGGATGTTCTTAAAATTTAATTTAATTATACAACATTGTCTGGTGGCAGAATTGTGACATCACTGAAGTAAATTAACCCTCATAATTCTGTTTACTTCAGTTCATTTGTAAATATATTCCTATGGAGTCATAAAGCTGTATTTTTCCTTTTATAGCTATGATCTCACAAGCTGTGAGTGATGATCTCACCCAGGTGAAATATATCTGTGGGAGATCTATGGGAGCTGCAGCTGGTCAACCCCTCTCAGGATTTTGTCCTGTATTATTAAGAACATTGACGTATATGTGCTCTTGTTTTTGGAATATCTAGACAATCCTGTTCCAAGTGGAGAAAAAGCTATGGAACAATGAACTAAATTTGTCTTCAACTTTTTTCCTGCTTAAATTGTAGCTCAAAGCTTTTAGTTCATTAAGAACAATGGTTATCAACATTTGGTTCACTTGTTCGTCAGCCTGTGTCAAATATTTCTCAGCCCTCTGGCTGAACAGTTGTGTTTATGTAGTGGTCACGTTGAAAATGTCAAATGACCCTTCAGCCTTTACTGAGAAACATTATCTGTTCAATTAATGGGCCATAAAATGATTTAGGTAAAAGACAAGTCTGCAATGCCTTCAGAAATCCAAGAGGAGAAAGCTAATACTGCCTAATTTCCCAAACTTCAAGGCTATAAAAGGTTTAGGAAATGTAAAATATCACTTGCACAGGATTCTGGATAACACTTTAGGAAATCAGAAACTAAAAGGGAAGGAAAAGTGCAGTATCCTATGAAGGCTAAAACACACATTAATGCATGCACTCACACACACAATCTGGTTTTTTTGGAGTGCTGCATTTTACATACTTTCTAGATAGCATGACTGAAGAACAAGAAGGTCAAGTGATCTGCATTCAGACATTGGTCAGTGGCTGTAGGATTAAAACCAGCACCTTCGTGGCTCCCACAAGCCACTAGATCAAACCTCTTCGACGGTTTTTACTCAGTGTTAGTTTACTACACTTCATAGACATTGTTCTACTACAAAATAATATAGTAGGTGTCTTTGTTGGTTTATACGGAAGTTTTAAAGAAAAACACAAAAAACTAAGGATTTGGCTCCCATTGGCTTCAGAAAGAGATTTGCTTGAATAAGGACTGCAGGATCATGTCCTAATTTTCCTAAACAAACAGTGATACTGAGCACCAATGGCATATACACACGGACACCCTCACCAGAGTTTCTGGATTTTAGTGAATTCTCTAAGGCCTATGTCTGCACTGGCACTTTTGTTGTCAAAATTTTTGTTGCTCGGGGGTATGAAACACCCCCCCCCCCCTTAATGCCAAAAGTTTTAACCATGAAAAGCGCCGGTGTGGACAGCATTTTGTCAGCAGGAGCCGCGCTTCTGGTGACGAAGCCACCGCCCCTCATTGGAGGTGGTTTTATTTTGCTGTGGGGAGAGCTCTCTCTCAGCCATAAAGAGCAGCTACACAGTACATCGTACAACGGTGCGGCTGCAGTGGCCATTGTAAGGGGCGCAGTGTAGACATAGCCTAAGACACTTGTCCTTGGCTTGAGGATTTTTGTCCTGGGTAGTTTACAACATTAGGCTTAATCCATCAGTTCTCAGTAACTCACTAGCTTTCAGTTAGATATGATATATAGTGATTATATCACTTCCATTTATGAGGAGTCAGAAATGGTAGTGTAATCCTTGCATGTTTTCCCTTGGGCTATCCTGCAGGAAGCACACTACTGAAAAATCTGAAGGGTACGTCTACACAAGAAATACAACAAGAGCACAGCTGCGTCTACACCGATGTAGCATGAGTGCAGATACTTGCTACAGCAACGGAAGGGGTTTTTCCATCACTGGAATAAATCCACTCAAGAGGAGAGAGTTAGGGTGATGGAAGAATTCTGGCATCCTAGTGATGTCTACACTGATGCTGGGGTTGATTTAACTACATATCTCAAATGTGAGTTTTTCATACTCTTGAGAGAGGTAGCTATGGCGACCAAAGTTTTAGGTCGACCATGCCTCAAAGAGCAGTCAGAATCAACATGAGAGAGACCAATTTTAGCTCTCCTGTTTTCCCCTTCTTTATTTCTGTCCACTTTACTTAGTGTCTTACCTACTGGCAAGGCCTCATGTACATTACTACAAGCTGGATTCAAATTCTGCAGCAAGGCCACTGGGTTTTATGGCATTTGGGTGTGGAAATTCTGTGGCAGTTTCAGGTAAATTAAAAAAAGGAAGGTATTTGTTTAATTAAATGTGAAAATGAATGACAAGCTCAGTATGGTGTTATTTATTTATTTTCGATGTCCAATGGACTGCAGATTTTTGTACTGACAATATATTGCATACTGTCATTGTAGGAAGACACCAGGGAGAACTCTGGCTTTTGACACATGGGAGATTATGAGAGGTGCTTTGGGACG
This sequence comes from Natator depressus, assembly GCF_965152275.1. NCBI lineage: Eukaryota > Metazoa > Chordata > Testudines > Cheloniidae > Natator > Natator depressus. The sequence goes on from NC_134235.1 coordinate 57,796,278, forward strand.
AGTGTATTAGCCAGATGGTTCTGCTAAAATGATCATCAGTCAAATAGTTAACAGTGCTGATACTTTAATTGTTGTCTTTAGGTTCCATTACATTTAGGTGAATGGGACAGTTTACACTTCTCTTAGAGCTATTATTTCAGGCTGTATACAGATTCAGGAAATCCCCAATGCATCAGAATACCTTCAGTTCACATGTGGAAGGTTTTCATCACAACCATAAGGACCTTAAACTTAGGCTTTGTCTATGTTGTGTTTTTGTTTTCTCATCAGTGCAACCCCTGGTATAGATATGTTGCACTGGTGTAAACTAGTGTAACTAATGGGTAACCCACATTGGTCTAAGTTCTGGTTTATGGTGCAATGCATTTATAATAAGGGTTTGAACTAGTGTGGCTACATTTGTGTAACTCTACCAGTGCAAAAAGGGAGTGCAGAGAAAACAGTGTGGACAAGGCTTTATTTCTCGTTAAAATGGAAACTTAAAATCTGGAGCAAATTCTACAGCTATGGAACTGTGCAGTACATGGGGCCCTATTGTTTGTATTCATATTCAGTCTTGATCTGCAACTTTGCCACCTTGTGCTGTGATATTTTTCGATCTCACAAGTTCACAGCATCCGGCCTAATTAGCTCTTGAATGATTATTGGGATCATGTAGGATGTGCGATTAGTGATTCAGTAGGTGGCACTCTTCCATCTAAGTCACTACGGATGAAACAATCACAGTTTGATGAGATATAAAACCAAGGACCTAATCACTTGTGATCATTAAAAACCGCAAGGTTCTTTTTCATAGGACTGTCCTGGCCAACTTCCAAATCAGGTAATTACATACAAACTACTTAAAGTCTCCTTTCAGTTTTAATTGGTTATGTTCTTTTTCACTTCCTGTTTTAGACTATTGTGTAGCATTGCTTCATACTGCATACTCCAGAGATGGATTTTAGTGGTGTGTGAAGTGATCCATCAATATCCCTTACCTACATTAACCAACAGGTTTGGTGTGCTTAATTAATTAATATTAGCAAAACTCTTTGAGATCGTTGGATGATGCAAGCTGTAATTATTATGATTATTATTATTTATTATGTATTAATTGAACAGTTTGTGCCACTGGGATTCTGCAAATACTGCTTTTAAAAATGAAGTATAAAATTGAGACTTAAACCACTCATGATTTCCCAGGAAACTTTTTGCAAGAGCTGGGATTTAACAATGGAGCCCTGATTCCAGCTTGGGCTATATTCTGCCCACCTAACACTTTGAGAAAAGTAATACAGTTATTCTAGTTACCTATGCCCTCAGTTATATCGAGATTTTGCATGTACTCTGTTGATCAACACTTCTAATAAAAGTGGTGTATGGCTGCCACCTACAGGATTTGAAGAAAACTTCTGCTCGTCTAGTGAGCAAAACCTCCACACAGGTTCTAAATCACAAGTGCAATGACTGGAGGCGTGAGGGGGACATTTCCCATCCAGTTTTCAGGCGGAGTAGGGACAGCAATCTCTTTCCCCTCCAATTTTAAGCCTGTGGAGGAAGGGAGGGAAGAGGAAGCCAGTTCCAGACCCCAGCTTAGCAGTAGGTTCAGCATTCTCCTTCCCTCCCCTGTGTGGCCCTGCAGGGGCAGCCCAACCATGGCAGAGAATTACAGGCAGCACCAGACTCAGACATTAGGGGGCGCTAAAGGGAAGAATCCAGCTTCCCTCCTGCTGGCTGCTCTGTGCTCTCACATATAGGGGAAGGAAGAGCCCCTCTTCCTGCAGGCCTGGAGCGCATGGCAGGAGGCAGGAATCTCCTGCCAGCCTTCTTCCCAATGGAGGGGCTGAGGGGGGAAGATAGTGTTGGAAGGAGAATGACAAACCTCCTATTGGGGAGCCTGGACCCAAAGTGGGGGGTGGATCCAAGCACTGGTGGATCACAAGGGACGTTTCACCAACATCAACGTGGGATGGCCGGGAAAGGTACATGACGGTCGGATCTTCAGGAACTGGTCTGTTTAAACGGCTGCAGGAAGAAATTTACTTCCCAGACCAGAAAATAACTGTTGGGGATGTTGAAATGCCTATAGTTATCCTTGGGGACCCAGCCTACCCCTTAATGCCCTGGATCATGAAGCCGTACACAGGCACCCTGGACAGTAGTCAGGAGCTGTTCAACTATAGGCTGAGCAAGTGCAGAATGGTGGTAGAATGTGCATTTGGACGTTTAAAGAGTCGCTGGCACTGTTTACTGACTCGCTCAGACCTCAGCGAAACCAATATTCCCACTGTTATTGCTGCTTGCTGTGTGCTCCACAATCTCTGTGAGAGTAAGGGGGAGACGTTTATGGCAGGGTGGGAGGTTGAGGCAAATCGCCTGGCTGCTGAATACGCGCAGCCAGACACCAGGGCAGTTAGAAGAGCACAGCAGAGAAGCTTTGAAAACCAGTTTCATGACTGGCCAGGGTACTGTGTGACCCTTCTGTTTGTTTCTCCTTGATGAAAACCCACCCCCTTGGTTGCCTCTAAATTCCCTGTAAGCCACCCGCCCTCCCCCCTTCGATCACAGCTTGCTTGCAAAGGAAATAAGGTCACTATAGTTTACAAAACATGTATTCTTTATTAATTGATTATAAAAATAGGGAGATAACTCACAAGGTAGCCCTGGTGGGGTGTGGGAGGAGGGTAGGAGGGAAGAAAAAGGCCACTTTAAAACTTCTTGAATGCCAGCCTTCTGTTGCTTGGGCTGTCCACTGGGGTGGAGTGGTTGGGTGCCCGGAGCCTCTCTCCCCCGCACGTTCTTCGGCATCTGGGTGGGGAGGCTATGGAACTTGGGGAGGAGGGAGAGGGGTTAAACAGGGGCTGCAGCGGCAGTCTGTGATCTTGCTGCCGTTCATGAACCTCCACCAGACGCCGGAGCATGTCCGTTTGATCCCGCAGTAGCCCCAGCGTTGCTTCCTGCCTCCTCTGATCTTCCTGCCGCCGCCTCTCCTCATGTTCATCGGCCACTGTCCTGTACTCTGCTATTGTGTCCCTCCACACATTCTGCTGAGCTCTGTCAGTGCCGAACGACTGCATGAGCTCAGAGAACATTTCATCGCGCGTGCGTTTTTTTCACCGCCTTATCTGAGATAGCCTTTGGGACGGAGGAGGGAGGCTTGAAACATTTGCAGCTGCTGAAGGAAAAAAAGGGAGTGAAGTATTTTAAAAGATACATTTTACAGAACAATGGCTATACTATTCACATTACGTAGCACATGTGATTTTGGTACAAGGTCGCATTTTGCATTTTATATTGAGTGCCTGCAGCTTTGGTGTTAGAGATCACACACACAGTGCCGGGCAACAGAATTCGGCTTGCAGGCGGCCACGGTAAGCCATAGTCTTTCGGCTTCTGCAACCTTCATAACAGCAGCACCCTCCTCTCCCATATCAAGCAAAGCACGTTGAGTTGGCCATTTAGTGCTGCGGTTTTCCTGTTAACATGCAGCAGCAGAAACCAAACTAACCGGCCCCGCATCCAATTCTCTGGGATGATTGCTTTACCTCTCACCCCACCATGTGGCTGGTATCAGGGAAGATCCCAGCTAGCCAAACGCAAACAGCTCAGTGCCAATGGCCCCCCTCCCCTCCACCGCGTGGCTAACTGCGGGAAGGATTTCTTTTCAGCCACAGACAAACAGCACAGTAGGAACGGCCACCTCTGAATGTCCCCTTAATTAAATTCCCCTATTTCAACCAGGTTACCATGAACAATATCACTCTCCTGAGGATAACACAGAGAGATAAAGAACGGATGTTGCTTGAATGCCAGCAAACACCGGGACCATACACTGCCAGGCTTTGTCATGCAGTGATACCAGATTACTTGTTACTAGCATGGCGTGGTAAAGTGTCCTACCATGGAGGACGGAATAAGGCTGCTCTCCCCAGAAACCTTCTGCAAAGGGTTTTAGATTTCCTCCAGGAGAGCTTCATGGAGATGTCCCTGGAGGATTTCTGCTCCATCCCCAGACATGTTAACAGACTTTTCCAGTAGCTGTACTGGCCACGAATGCATCCCAAGTCCTCAGGGCTACTTAACCATTAAAAAACGCTTGCTTTTATAACATGTATTATATTTTAAAAGGTACACTCACCAGAGGTCCCATCTCTGGCTTCATTGGGTTGGGAGGGTATTTCAGTCAGGGTGATAAAAAGATCCTGGCTGTCGGGCAGAATGGTGTGCTGTGTGCTCTCCTCAAGCTTGTCCTCCTTCTCCTCATCTTCCCCATCCGCAAAATCCTCAGGCATGGCGGAGAGTACCTCATCATCAGAGTCCACGGACAAGGATGGGGTAGTGGTTGCAGCCCCCACTAGAATTGCATGCAGCTCAGTGTAGAAGCGGCATGTCTGGGGCTCTGTCCCGGAGCATCCGTTTGATTCTTTGGTTTTCTGGTACGCTTGTCTGAGCTCCTTAAGTTTCACGTGGCACTGTGTTGCATCCCTGCTGTAGCCTCTGTCCCTCAAGGCCTCAGAGATTTTTTGAAATGTTTTGGCATTTCATCTTTTGGAACGTAGTTCTGATAGCATGGATTCCTGTCCCCATACAGCGATCAGATCCAGTACCTCCCGTTCGGTCCATGCTGGAGCTCTTTTTTGATTTTGGGACTGCATGGTCACCTGTGCTGATGAGCTTGCCTGGCCAAACAGGAAATGAGATTCAAAAGTTCCTGGGGCTTTTCCTGTACACCTGGCCAGTGCATCCGAGTTCAGAGTGCTGTCCAGAGCGGTCACAATAGTGCACTGTGGGATACCTTCGAATTGCGTCCACGCTAACCCTAATTTGAAATGGCGATGTCGATTTCAGTGCTATCCCCTCATTGGGGAGGGGTACAGAAATTGGTTTTAAAAGCCCTTTATTTCGAAAAAAATGGCTTCATTGTGTGGACAGGTGCAGGATTAATTCGATTTAACGCTGCTAAATCCAACATAAACTCGTAATGTAGACCAGGCCTTTGCCTGCTCCTGAAAGCTCACTGTGCATGGAACTCCCACTAATGCTGGTGGAGTTCTACATGCGGAATCAAACCTGAAGGCTCCAGTTTTGCAAGGATCTCTGCATGGAGAGATCTCTGGATGGAGAGACCCCTGCACCAAGACCAGTTGAAGTCCAACCACAATCTGATTACAAGATTAGGCATATGTGTGTGTATGCCATGGAGGGTGAGGTGCTATGGGAATAGTGGACAGAGGTTTCCCTTAAACAGGAGGAGGGGGAAACCTGTGATGTCCTCCAGGCAGAACCACAGTAACATGCAGTAAGTGCAACATTCAGATTCCTCAGAGGTTTCAAGTTACTAAAACTAAAACTCTGCTAATTTTTATTCCAGACCTTGTAGTGACTATCCTAGCAGAACATCAGTCAATCCAGGAGTCCTTTATGGCTTCAGGCCTGGGCACCATTGTTTGAGCTGGTCCTGTGAGAAATGTTTAAGATCTAAGCTCTTTCGGGCAGGGTCTGTTATTTGCTATATATTTTTGTACAGTACCTAGTCTAATGGGCCTTCAATCTGGGTGGTCTCTCTAGGACCTAGAGGCTAGGTGAAATGTAAATGTTAAATAAATAACATTACCTACAAGATTGGTTTCACAAATTTCCAAGAAACTGGGAGTTCCAGAGTAAGTATTGCGGGTTGTGCTATTATACTCTTAGAGACTGTCCTCCATATTTCACCCAGAAGGTGAAATGTGGTTTCTCAATATGCTTTTTTTTACGAGAAGACAATTCCTTAGAAGCTACGGGTCCAATCTGGCTCCCACTGAATTCCGGGATAATTTTGCTACTGAAGTAAATGGTAGCAGACTCAGACTGTAATTTTGTATGCTTCTTATACATAAACTCATCACAGGCAGGCTGAGTGGTAACAGGAGAAAAAGCCAAGCAAAGATTGCTCAAATAAGTACAGTAACTCCTCACTTAAAGTCTTCCCGGTTGACGTTGTTTCGTTGTTACGTTGCTGATCAATTAGGGAACATGCTCATTTAAAGTTGCACAATGCTCCCTTATACCGTCGTTTGTCGTTTGGCAGCCGCCTGCTTTGTCCACTGCTTGCAGGAAGAGCAGCCCGTTGCAGCCAGCTGGTGGGGGCTTGGAACCAGGGTGGACTGGCAGCCCCCCCATCAGCTCCCCTAAGTTCCCTGTGCAGCAGCCGCCCAGCAGGCTACCAATTGCCGGCAGTTCAGCTGTCCCTCCCCACTCTGCCATGTGCTGCTCCTGCCCTCTGCCTTGGAGCTGCTCCCGGGAGCCTCCCGCTTGCTGTGCAGGGGAGGAGGGAGGAGGGGGGCTAATGTCAGGGTGTCCCCCTCCCCCCTACTCCTGCCCCCTGTTTACCCCTTCTCCATATAGAGCAGGGTGGGGACAGGACAGGGCTCAGGACAGAGAGAGCCTGCTGGCCTCAGCTGCTGTCTCAACTGCCTGATTTTTTTAAAGGCAATATACTTGGAATGGGGTCAGCGTACTTAAAGGGGCAATGCACATCTCTCTCTCCCACACACAGGGTGCAGGATAGATTCACACCCCAGATTGCCATGAACTACTTGCTCATGTCAACAAACCCTACAGCATATATGTTATTGTTTTTGCTCTCTGTTTGGATCAGTACAACTTTTAGAACAGGAAAATAATGAATGATGACAGTGAATAAGGTATGGTGAACAAGGTACTTCTGTTACAACTTTTAAGACAGCTCATCATTTGTGCTGCAATTAGGTGAAACTTCTGAGATTTGTGAATACTTTCATAAATAGCTAGAGGTTGTCCAAACATCTGCAAATAACGAAAAGGACTCTACAAATGTTAGCAGCATGAAGTCAGCAAGTTAATTTGCAAATATATTTTAAAATTTCTTCATTTTTTAGTTGCTCTATGACAGACTGTTCAAGTATTTGGCCTAAACTGCAGATACTGTGACTGACTGGGATAGGAACAATATTTTTAATGCAATGCCATCATTTTACAGATCTGTCTAAAGAGGGTTATCATTATTTCTTACGTCTGTAAAAAGAGGAGGGAAACGCACACTAGAGCTTTCTGTAATAGAGCAGATGAGTTTGTTTGATTATTTTCCTCCAAAACAGAAATTTAAAAGAATCTCAGTGCTGCAGGATCCACAGTATAACAATATAAACTACTCTTTAAAATAATTAGTTTGCCGAATTTAGTGATCAGGTTGGTTATAAACTAAAATCATGGTTGGTAAATCTCACTTAGGGTAAACAGTACATGGGAAAACTTTTACATTCCTAGAAGGGAAACATCAGTCTAGTCTTACTTTAAACTTTACTCATCAGCAACAATGTAAAGTTTCAGAGTAGCAGCCGTGTTAGTCTGTATTCGCAAAAAGAAAAGGAGTACTTGTGGCACCTTAGAGACTAACCAATTTATTTGAGCATAAGCTTTCATGAGCTACAGCATCCGATGAAGTGAGCTGTAGCTCACGAAAGCTTATGCTCAAATAAATTGGTTAGTCTCAACAATGTAAAGTAATTTGTCCATTTGTATATAATGTTGGTTAGGCACAAATTAATCCAACCTGTTTAGCAAGAAGATATTAACAAAATTACAGTATTAAAAAAATGCTCATCTAGGCCAATCCATTTCCCCTCCAAACTTGCCAAAAATTTAAAGTAAAAATCCCTGTTTTAGGCTCAGATGAAGTGTGTGATGTTTCAGCCTGAAAATATGTATTTTCCCAAGTGTCATACATCTTTGCCAAATTTTTTCTTAGAAATACTCTCTCCGCCTTGGTAGTTGTCGCTTCAGCATTGTCAGCAATATTGAATTGAACTATTGTATTTTGTATGTTACTGTTGGCCTGGAGTGGGCACTTGATGTACAAGTGGAGAGGAACACGCTGTCCCTGCCCTGAAGATTTTACAGTCTGCTGCAGTGGTTCTCAAACTTTTGTACTGGTGACCCCTTTCACACAGCAAGCCTCTGAGTGTGACTCCCTTTATGAATTAAAAACACTTTAAAAATATTTAACACTATGATAAATGCTGGAGGTGAAGCGGGATTTGGGGGTGGAGGCTCACAGCTCACGACCCCCCATGTAATAACTTCGTGACCCCCTGAGGGTCATGACCCCCAGTTTGAGAACTCCTGGTCTAGAGGGCCAAAGCCTTCAATGATGTATTTATATGCTTAACTTTGTGCACCTGAATCGCCCTACTGAGTTCTGCTCATCCCTGTCCTCTGACTTCAGTGAGACTATTCATGTGTGTGAAGTTAAGCATATGTGTCTTTGCAGGATCAGGGCCTAAACAGACAACAGATAGGGGAAAGAGGGAACAATGCACTGGTATAGTACTGACAACTGCTGTGAGCCACATAATGCTGGCTAGTGTGCAACTGTGTGCTTTTGGGAAATGGAGAAATTCAATAATTTTTGGTGGTGGAAAAGCACTGCAATTGCCTCTTTAAATTTCACATGAGATAGAAATGGACACTTGTAAGGATGTATGTATTTCTTGTAGTTCTTGTATTGCACAATGTACCTAGATAACCTATATGTATATATGTAGTATATCTAGTAAGAAAAAAAAGAAACTATTTTGAGCTCTGCTACAATAACTACGAGAGACAGAATGGCTACCTCAATCGGCAAAAATGTTAACCAGCAACAAGTCAAAGGAAAGACAACCTATAATGTCCCTGTTGTTGAGAGAAGATGTTCTCAGACTCTGGGAGTTGCTTCAGTCCTGCTGTCCAGTGTGCTCATCATTTGGGATGGCTTTCTCCATCTGGAGCCTCAGCAACATGGCACTGGGGACATTGGCGAAGGCCATAGTTATTTTGGACTCAGTAGACTCCTTGAACCCAAGGGTCCTCTCAAAACCCTCAGAGAAAGGGCAACTATTTCTTCATGACCCAGAGTGGTGGTTTGAGTGCCAGACTTGCTTACAATGCGTTTGCAGGCCTTCATTTTCTCCTTGCTGGGTTTGTTGGTGCACCTGATTCCACCTGTCAGGCATTTAGAAAACAAGTCCTACATGAGGCTGTTCTGGATGCCAGAGTTCAGTTGTAGCTTAGGCCATTTCTATACTACGGGCACTCTGGTGGTATAGCTATAGCTCAGTAGTCATGTTGCCATAACCCGTCCTGTAGACACTCATTACAGCAAAGGAACAGGTTTTTCCATCTGTAGGAACACCACCTCTCCAAGTGATAGTAGCTAAGTCAATGGAAGCATTTTTCTGTCAGTCGAGCTGCATCTACACTATAGTTAAATCTGTGCAACTGTGGGTGTAGACCAGACTTTAGAGACACCATTCATTTTCCGGTCTGGTCGTGAGGTTGCCCAACTGCATGCTGCCTCTCACTCAGGGCAGATTGTAAAGACACAGTCTAGCCCTTAATATTCTTGTGAGAGATTGTATTTGTCTTAGTGTATCTAGGCAGGCAAATCAAGATGGAGACAATTGTTTTATTTACTTCATGTAATACTGGAGAAAAAAAATAAACTTCCTGCCTTTCAGTTTTACTGTCAGTCTGGGGTTTCTCAGACAGGTGTTCTGCTTTAATATACAGTAGCATACTTCTTTATTTTTAATTAGAAATAATCACTAAAAGTGTTAGCTGTTTTGGATGTCTGATATTTTTTCTGGATACCCAAGCAGCTGTCCTGGTGAGAGGGGTGTGTTGTCGTTAATTAAAAGGAAAAATAGTCTTCAGATTAAAGTATAGGCCTAGGAGCCAGGGGTTCAGAGACAGACTTTCTGTGTGACATGGACAAATTACTTACATGGGATTTTTCAGAGATGCTGAACACCTGCGATCCCTATTGTCTTCAGCAGAACAGTGCTCAGCATATCTGCAATTCATACTATTAACTTCTCTGGACTCAGCATTGCAGTACCTAACTTTAGGCACTCTGATTTAGGCACCCAGGCTTCCTGTACAATGCTTGAGACTGGGATCTACAAAAGCCGGCACGCTGAACTGGGAGTTGCCTAAACTAGCCAATAGAAAATGCTGAAAAGAGGGGGGTGGCCTAACCTGCACCCTTCAAAAGCAGTTAAGTGCCTAACTCAGGCCAGAGGGAGGTGCCTGGAGTTAGTTGTCTAAGCCAGGTCAGCCCTTTTTCAAGAAAGGCTGTGGTACATGTGTGCACATAGACGTCTTCTGCATGCTCCTATTGAATCCTGGGAAGGCAGCTGAAGGCCCCTCCCCAGCCTAAGGAGAGGAGCCACTGAACTCAGGGTTCAACTGAATGCGGGGGACAACAAATGAATAAAGAGGATGGGCGTGGGGGGTCATAATAAGGGATCCAGAGGCTGACACCGAGCAGAGAACCCCAGACAGCACCCACTGCTCCTCATAGGTGTCTAGGGAGCCAGCAGATGCTGCCCAGGGAAACTCTGCCTGGATATGTGATTGAAGGGAGGAATGGAAGTAGGCCCCACAGTCACAGAGCATCTCCCCGTCCAGCATCCTCCTCCTGGTTTTATATATGGCCACCTTGGCCAGTGCCAGGAGCAGGTTGACAAGGAGGTCTCATGACTTTGTGGGGCCACGGATGGGGTGTGTAAAGATCAGGAGGTGCGGGGAAAAGTGCAGCCAGAACCTTAGGAGAAGGCTCTGGAGGAGCTAGAAAAGAGGCTGCAGCCTGGTGCCCTTCAGTTAAATGTGTGCCAGGGTCTCTCTCACACTGCAGAAAGGGCAAGCACCAGGGATAGGGGTGAACTGTGCCAGGTACATGCCTGTGCTCATGGCTCCATGAAGGAGCTGCCAACTGATATTCCGAGCAGGCCAGGGGATGAAAGTGGAATACAGGCTGGCCCACCAGGGTTCCTCACCCTCCACAGGTGGGAGAAGGTCAAGTCACTTAGTGTGAGGGAGGGACACAAGGGTGAGGAAATGGAGCATGAGCTTGTACAGATATGCCCCTGGTGCAGTTTGAAAATGAACCGGCTAAAGATCACGCAGCCAGCTCAGATTATGCAGGGTGGGAGCCGATGAGGCTAGCAGGGCAGGGGCCTGATGAAAAGATCCAGAGCACCAGGGGTGAGGGGTGAGCGGGGAGCACCCTCCTGCAGGACCTGCTCAAGGAAAGCCCGAGAAGCGGGCAGTAAGCCTCCCCTCCCCTCCTGGGGTAACTTCCAGGGAGTATGAGGGGTGGAGAGCCCCATGTGCCGAGTGAGTGCCAGGGGATCCACCCAGTCTCTCTGGTCACAGTCCAGGAGGCCTCTAATCCTAGTGGTTCCTCCACCACCAGCACACTGAGTTGGGGATTGTGTAGCAGGAGATCTACCCCCTTGGTGACCACCACTGACCTGATTGCTGAGACCAGGTTCCAGGTCTGGAGGAGATCCTGGTAGAAGACCGGCAGCTCGGAGCGGTCTCATGGAAGACCCCTCGGATGGAGAAAAAAGAGCTGCAGGTCGCATCGAAGCCCTCAGAGGCGGCAGAAGAAGGCATGTGCCAACACTCTCCATGCTGGACTTCCTAACAAAAGCCAGCACATTGAACTGGAAGTTGCCTAAACTAGCCAATAGAAAATGATGAAAAGAGGGTATAGCCGTTGCCTACCCTGCATCCCTCAAAGGCAATTAAGTGCCTAACTCCGGCCAGAGGGAGGTGCCTGGAGTCAGGCGTCTAAGCCAGGTCAGCCCTTTCACAAGAAAGGTGGTGGTGCATGTGTGCACATAGACATCTCCTGCATACAGGTGAGCCTCAACATTTTAAAATGGTCTCACTCCCTGTATTTAACTAAACAGATTTCTTTACATATTGTGGCACGAAAAAACCCAATGCGTTTGAATAAAATCTCAGACTCTCATCACAGGTCATTTGTTCTTTCTGCAAGAATCCAGTTCTCTCACTCTTCCCTGTGTTTCCAGGGTACTGTTGTTAAAGTTGGACTGGAGACCTTTCTTAAAAAATATCTGTTTTCTATCCAAAATTAATAATAGCATATGTGTCATTTTAGCAACTCCTGGCACAACAGGTGTTCCACCAAAATATACTTAGAAACTGCACCGCAAAACTCCATAGCCTCTGTATTATAAAATGATGTTAATGACTAGAATGTAATTCAGTAGTGGCTTGATCTTGTGAAGTTCTGATTAGAGCTTGATAAGGAAACAGTTTTCATATCCCATGAAAATTTCAAAGATTTAAAAAAAAATTCTTATCCCAAATTGGGTCAAAAAGTCAATCACAATTTCTGGGGAACTGAAAATCCAAAAAACTTTTCAGTTTGGATCAATCAAAGTATTTTGTTTTGATAAAAAAAAACTTTCAAAATTATTTTTAAAATAGTTAAAAATATAATTAGCTTGAATTTTTGAAGCCAAATCCTTTCAAACTGGAATTTTTCATTCGGAAAATACTGTAACAAAACCTTTTATACTGACAATTTAAAAACTTTATTGAACTTTTTTTGAGTTGAGAAATTCATCAAAACACAGAAAACTTTTTGGTTCTGTCAAATTAGCATTTTCCAACAAAAAATCCCATTGTCAAAACATTCTCAACCAACTGTAGTTCTGAGTATCCACAGGGCACTCAGCACATCTCAGCACCTCACAAGATTAGGTCTTGTTAAAGATAAAGGGCCATAACTGGATCCTTTTATCTGAACAGGTGTAACTGAGAGCAGAATCTGACTCCATTTTGTTTTCAAAGATTCCTCTCTCTTTGTAGTGCACAGGACAAAAAATGGATACGGTAATTGTAATGCAGTATATTAGCCTTTAAGAGTAGAGAGGGACAGAAGATCCCGTTCCAGGGAGTTGGACTGAACAAAGGCTCAGGAATGGCATGGTAGCAGAAGAGAGGAACTGGTCCTGGGGAATTAGGAGTTCAATTTTGGGGGAAAAATCCAGGCAACTGTTCCTTTAAGGGCTTGGAATGAGGAGCCCTGTAGTATAGGGTGTGGCAGGGCTCCCCTCTCTCCCACCCAGGCAGGAGGAGCTCTCTGGAGCAGGGGCAGTATACAGATTGCCTTCTTACTGGCTGGAGGGAGATGGAGGATTTTCTGACCCCAAATTAAGTCACTCTGAAAATTGAAGAGTGGATTAAAAAGGGAGAACGGTTACAAAGCAGGAAAAAAGGAAAGAAAAGAGTAGAAGCAGAATCAGATGATGTTAGCAGCAGAAAAGCAAAGCTGAGGAAGGAAATGATCCAAAATGTTATAATTGTAAAATCCCTAGCCAAAGAAATAAGATTAGGTGATTGTACCGGTGAAAGTAGCTCTGACTGGATTAAAAAAAGCCTGGAGGTTATTGTAAGAGCTGGGAGGCTGTGAGATGGGGATCTTTTAGTTGAATGTAAAAACAAAGACAAAGCAGATAAACTGCTAACAACTAAAAGGGAAAGTTAAAATAAGTTCTTGGCTATCAAAGTATTTGACTGAAATGAAAGGGGGTAATATAAGGAGTGTTATTGGGGGGAGGGATAGCTCAGTGGTTTGAGCATTGGCCTGCTAAACCCAGGGTTGGGAGTTCAATCCTTGAGGGAGCCATTTGGGGCAAGATTGGGGGTTGGTCCTGCTTTGAGCAGGGGGTTGGACTAGATGACCTCCTGAGGTCCCTTCCAACCCTGATATTCTATGATTCTAACTAACCAGTGATGAGATAAAGTAGGTGACTAATTAGTAAAAGAGGAGGTGAAAACAAGCCATCAACAGCTGTTCTGATTTTATTTAAGGTGGGACTCTACCTGAAAAAGTAGCACCAAGGTTTAAGAAATTCAGAACCAAGCCATATGTCCCCTCTCCTTTAAGGTGTTATAAGTGCCAATGGTATGGGCATGTAACAATTATTTGTAAAGGGAAAATGAGACGCTGTAAATGTGGGGCAGAGAATTCCTATGAAAATTGTATAGAAGGTGTCATAAATATAAAGGGAAGGGTAACCACCTTTCTGTATACAGAACTATAAAATCCCTCCTGGCCAGAGGCAAAACCCTTTCACCTGTAAAGGGTTAAGAAGCTAAGATAACCTCTCTGGCACCTGACCAAAATGACCAATGAGGAGACAAGATACTTTCAAAGCTGGGAGAACAAAGGGTCTGTCTGTGTGATGCTTTTGCTGGGACCAGGTCAGGAATGCTCTTCAGAACTTCTGTTAAGTTAGTAAGTAATCTAGCTAGAAATGCGTTAGATTTCCTTTTGTTAAATGGCTGGTAAAATAGGTTGTGCTGAATGGAATGTATATTCCTGTTTTTGTGTCTTTTTGTAACTTAAGGTTTTGCCTAGAGGGATTCTCTATGTTTTGAATCTGATTACCCTGTAAAGTATTTACCATCCTGATTTTACACAGGTGATTCTTTTTCTTTTTCTTTAATTAAAATTCTTCTTTTAAGAACCTGATTGCTTTTTCATTGTTCTTAAGACCCAAGGGTTTGGGTCTGTGTTCACCTATGCAAATTGGTGAGGATTTTTATCACGGCTTCCCCAGGAAAGGGGGTGTAGGGCTTGGGGGGATATTTTGGGGGGAAGACATCTCCAAGTGGGCTCTTTCCCTGTTCTTTGTTTAACATGCTTGGAGGTGGCAGCATAGGGTTCAAGGACAAGGCAAAGTTTGTATCTTGGGGAAGTTTTTAACCTAAGCTGGTAAGAATAAGCTTAGGGGTCTTTCATGCAGGTCCCCACATCTGTACGCTAGAGTTCAGAGTGGGGAAGGAACCTTGACAGAAGGGATAGAGACCAAATGTAGTAATTGCGGTGTTAATTGTAGTCCGGCATATAGAGGATGTATTGCAGCAAGACAAGCTAAGACAAAACATATTGTTGATAACATATCATATGTGGAAGCTGTAAGGAGACTCTCAAAGCATTAGGAGGAGAAGGAAGAGACAATCGGCATAAGAAAAGGGGAACTGCAGACAGCCTCATTCTATAGAGAATATGATAAACACTGCAGAAGGAATAGGCAATGATATACTAGTAGTGAAAAAATGAAGTTTATTGCATGTATGATAAAGGTGATAAATTGTGCATCACAAACTGGGAAAAAAATAAGAAAAATGAAAATTATAGCAAGGGCAGCAGATAAATACTGGCATCCGATGAAGTGAGCCGTAGCTCACGAAAGTTTATGCTCAAATAAATTTGTTAGTCTCTAAGGTGCCACAAGTACTCCTTTTCTTTTTTAGATAAATACTTGTATGTTAGCAATTTGTTACTGGACCATATTCATGCCATTTTGAATGAGGTTAATGGTGAAATATGACTAGTATGGGGATCTCAATCTTTTGTGCTATCAGACAGTGGTTATTCCAACATGGTCAAGAGCTAAAAGAAAATATCCTGGAAATGAAAACTATCATGCACAGACATCCTAGGTGTCCAGGAAACATGGCTAGTTGAAAAGCTTGCTTTTAAAATTCTAAGGTTTATTGCCTTTAGGCAAGACTGAAAACTAGGAAGGGGATAAGGCATTTGTACTTCCATAAGGGAAAGATTAAATTATATAGCAGTAGAGAATAAAGAAATAAGCCTAGAATATAGTATTGTTGAGATCCTAAAGCAGAAGAGAAATATTTCTTTAAGGATTTATAATATCTATAACCCATGTGGGAAATTAGAAAATTGGGAGCTACCAGAAATAGTGAAAAATGCTAAAAGACAATATATTATATGCGGTGACCTAAACAGTCATAATAAATTGTGGGGAAGTAAGACTGATAAAAACGGCACATGCTTACAAAAGTTCATTGATTGAAAACAATCTAGTAGTTTTAAATGATGGCACCCTAACTAGATTTAATGCATCAAGTGGTAGTTTTTCCTGCTTAGACCTTGGAATTATAACAGCACATATTGCAAATAAAGGTAACTGGGAAATATATAAGGAAGAAGAAATGGGGAGTGATCATTTCCCTACACTTATAACTTTCCAAGGACCAGATTCTGGGTTATCCAACTGGAATTCTGAGAGAGCTCACGGAGCTATTTACAAGTAAATGTACTGAACTGGTGAATAATCAGAGTGAGTGATGACACAGAGAACTTCAATGATAATGTAATAAAGGGATTAATAACAACAGTTACTGTAGCCATACCTGGGATACTGACCTACCGCAAAACTAAAAACTCACTTTCATGGTGGAATGAGGAGTGCCAAATGGCAGTTAAGGAGCAAAGCCTATTAAAAAAAGCAAAAAATTCAACGAATAGTGAAGATCTAACATAGTACTGTATAAGTGAACTTTGTCACTAGCACAAAGAATTATAAAATAAATCAAAGAAAGAGAGTTGGAGAAAGCACTGGGGGTGGATAAATAAAGATAATACCAAGTAATCAGAAAGATACAAACAAATTAGAAAAATGAATGGAATTCAGACTGAGTAGTCACATCCCAGGTCTTGTGACTGACAACATAGTTAAATGTTCTGATAACAAAAAAGCAGAAGTTTTAGCAGAAACTTTCTGAGTGGTGAGCAATCAAAGTGAAGTTTTCTAGCAGATTAAAAGACGGTTCATTGAAGAGAGTCATGTAGTTGGGATAAATATGAAGATACTATACTGAATGAATGATTTTGTATGTGGGAACTTGAGAAAACTATTCATATCAGTGAGAATACATCCCCAGGTAAAGCTATTATATGTAACATAATTTTAAATATCCCTCTGAAAGTAGTTTGAGGGTTCTCTTAGAATTATATAACACCATAGGGGAAAAAGGAGTGACACTGAGAGGATGGAAACATGCAGTAGTAATTCTTATCTGAAAACCAGGGAACCTATTCACAAAAGTGGATGCCTATAGACCAATTGCCTTTACTTCCTGTCTGGATGAGAGAATGGTGAATGACAGATTGGTTGCTATTTGGAAAACAGTGGCATTATAGGTAAGGTGCAGAATGGTTTTTGGACAGGAAGATGCACCATTGATCACATTGTTAAACTAGAAACTGAACTCCAAAATAGTATGAGGCACAAGTGTTTCATGATAGCTGTCTTTCTAGATATTGAAAAGTCATATAATATGCTATGGCGGGAAGGCTTATTGTACAAAGTAGGTGCACTAGGAATAAGGGGAAGAATGTATGGGTGGATTAGAGAATTTTTGAGTAAAAGGACCATGCAGGTCAGAGTTGGGAAAGTTATTGCGAATATATATAATATGGAAAATGGTACACCACAGAGAAGTATTAGCAGCCCAACCTTATTTAATATTATAATAAATGATCCCCCAAAACAAATAAGTGCTGGAGTAGGTGTCACTCTATTTACAGATGATGGTTCTTTATGGGTTAGGAGCAGGAATATTGAGGTGGCAGAAAAGAGAATCAACAAAGTAGAGACACCTCTGACTGGGGAAATGCATGGGATTTGGGGGGAAGGGATAGCTCAGTGGTTTGAGCTATTGGCCTGCTAAACCCAGGGTTGGGAGTTCAGTCCTTGAGGGGGCCATTTAGGAATCTTGTTGTACCAATAAAATAAAAACCAGCAGGATCTTATTAAAGGGAAAAAGGCAAAATACCACATTTATTGTGAATACAGAAAGAATCATAGTAAGCAGTTAGTTATAGCTATAACATTCCATTCAATCTCATATTTATTCACACATTCATTCATACACACACACACACACACAGGTTCTGCAAGGTTGTTATCATAGTTACCAGCCTTAGAGTTGCTCATGCCAAGCCACTGGCCAGGTGGCCTGGACATGAGGAGGGAGCAGGGCCTTGTCAGATGCTCATCTGATGCTCCTGGAAGTTGCTTTGCAGAATCAGACCCCAAAGTTCTCACTTTTTAGAGTCTATTTTTATAGGAATTTCTTCCTATGCCAGTCTATGGGAATTGCTTCATCATGCTGTTGCTGAATCAATCAGCAGATAGCACATTCCTGACGGCTCCAAGATGTTATCTTGTTCTTTGGTTCTCCCATTCTTGAGGCTGTTGGGTGGATTCCAGTCTGCCCTCCGGGTGTCCTCTGGTTATTTCCACTTGACGCCTTCTTCAGCCGATGGACACTGGATTCTTAGGCTGGCACCTCCCTGATCATTCAGTTATTATCCACACCAAGCATCCACCCACATACATCCTCAATCTCTATTTTAATCACAATTGTTAATACAACAAAAGGGCGGGGAGTCTCTGGGTGCTGTTTCTGTTGTTAGAGTATTGCTTTGAGTCTCTCTCTCTGTGAATTGCTTTGAGAGCAGACTCTGTCTTAGAATGTACTAACACAATTAGCAGCTTGCAAGTTTCACACATAGAGAGAGAGAAACAGTACCAAAAACCAAGAGACCTCTTAATTAGTAATACCCTGGAATTTAAACTATGGGGAATCAAACTCAATTGTCATTTTAATACAGAACTTCTTTAATATGATCCAACAATCTGGGGCAAAAATTGGGGATCGGTCCTGCTTTGAGCAGGGGTTTGGACTAGATGACCTCCTGAGGTCCCTTCCAACCCTGTTGTTCTATGATTTCAAGTTCTCCATTGCTAAAACCAAAGGATTGATCTTCACAAAAAGGAAAGTTACAAAGGAATGTAAACTGTATATGTACAGGGAACAAAAAGATATAGTTAAAATTCTTAGGGGTAATATTTGATATAAATTACTTTGGAAAGATCATATAAACTGTTAAAAATAAAAGTACAGGAAGGATTAACCTGCTTTAAAGTCTTGCTGGGACTAATTGGGGTGCAGAAAAGAAAGCACTGCTGATGGTATCCAGAGCCTTAATCAGATCAGTTATTGACTACGGCTGCAAGCTTTTGGGTCAGCATCAAAATCAGAACTTAAAAAATTAGAATTAATGCAAGCCCAGGCACTACGAATTGCATGTGGTGCATTTGTTACAACATTTATATGCTACAGAGAGCTTCTAGTGAAATGCCAGTTTCACTGTGATCGAAACTACTGGACCTAACATTCTGGGCCAAAGTTAATGGGAACTGCAATGATGAAAGTACCAAACAAATATATGAGGAGTGCTGGGAATTTGATAGGCAAACTATAGCACACCATGTTAGAACGCCACATGCCAGTCAAGTTAAAGTGTGGATGCAGGAGTTGAAGGACAAGGAAAAGCTGAACTCAGCCAAAACTTTTAGTCATGGGAAAATTAGTTATGGAAGGAAAGTGCAATGTCCAAATGTGGATTTTGATTTATTTTATAAACTTACGGGTAAAGAAAGAGACCATAGATATTAAAAATTACGTGTACCAGTATGTAGATGAAAAGTGGAGTTGGTTTTGTCAAATATTTACAGATGGGTCGAAAAAAAAAGAAAAAACCAACCAAAAACAACAATAAAAGCAAAACAAAACAAAACACCCCCCCCCCCAAAAAAACAACCCCAAACAACAACAAAACAAAAAACCAGGAAGTCAGGATGATCTATTGTTACCAAAACTGGGAATTAGAACATATAAAGAACATCTCATGATGTACCTGTCATGGCGGCCAAACTCGTAGCAGCAATGCTAGCATTACATTGGATTTGAGATGCACACCCAGCGGCAACAGCCTTTTTTAAAAATTCAGTCTGAGGCCTCTTAGCGATTAAAAAAGGGGTGTCTCAGTATGTGGAAGTGATTTAATCAATGAAATGATATTTCTAATAGCACAGGTAGTACAGAGGGAGATACATGTAGCTGTAGCGTGGATCCCAGTGCATATTGTGGTAACGGAACGAAATGGCGGACAAAGCCGCTCATAACGCTGTGAGAAATGGAAGGATGACATAGGAAATACCCTTGAGTAAACAGGCATTCAAAAGCCTACTACAGACAAATGTAAAAGAGGAATGGCCAAAAATCTGGATTAATGAAAAAAGAGGAAGAAGATTTTTTTTGAATTGTGCCCTAGAGTTGAGGATTACAACGTACTTCAGGGCCTGGAGAGGACTAACGAAGTGCTTTTGTTTCGTGGCCATTGGGACTTAAACAAAAATCTTTTTCGAATAAATAGACACAAAGAGGGACTACGTGCACTCTGTAAGACGGAAAAAACAATTGATCCCCTTTTATGGGTGTGTAAGGGCTTTGATAAAGAAAGGGAAAAGCTTTCTGAGGAATTCAAATGTCTTAAGGTAACACAAAAATCACATGATGTTATTTAATAAAAACATTGGGAAATGGAGTATTATTAAAAAGGCATTGTTACATTACCTGGAAGACACAGGGCAGAGTGAGAGAATATAAACCACTAAGTATGGAGGAATTATCTAGCAGTTGGTGGTGGCTATAGATTATTCAGTCAAATCTGCTTCGCTGTAAAAAAGAAAAAAAAAAAAAAAGAAAAAGGAAACGTGAGAAACTGAAGGAAAAGTAAGCTGAGCCCAGAGGGTTGAGCACCAGCTAGAAAAAAGGGCTGGGACTGCTGATTTGGGTGGAGCAGATGGTGTCAGAGGAAGAGCTCTGTGCGTGGCAGAAGAAGCAGGGCTAAGTATGAACTTTTGTGGTATGGTTATGGACTTTATTTTGGGGACTCTCTGAGGATTGTTTGAACCATTTTTTAAAGGACTCTGAGGACTGTTTGAGTCTTTTCTACTGTTAATTCAGCTCTGGGGTACTGCTAAACACAAGATAGATTGTGTAGCATGTTTAAGGGGCCTGCAAGAGGGAGCTAACAGGGGCAGCAGGGAACATGCAAATGGCGCAAATAAAATCCATGTCTTACTGGTACAGGGGGGCACCAGCTAAGGAGGGCACATGACCTCCCCATGTGACTTCTCACTGCACCACCCCCAGCCCAGGGCCCCCACGCTCTCCCCATCCCTTTCCCACATCCATCCCATTTTACCTTGGGGGGACGGGGGTGTTCTGTCATCCTCTTGCTGCACTAGAGACTTCCGGCAGGGCTCTCCCAGGAACCGCAGTGGGGAAAGGCACAGAACCCCGAGCCCTCTCCTCCGGTGTGGCTGCTGCTGTGTCTTTCCAGTACATCGTATCAGCGATAACTAGCTTGCTGGTATGGCGTACTGGAGCATACCAGCCTACTTGCACTGCTGATGCAAAGTGACTGCTGGCCATGAGGGGTGCTCAGTAGTAAGTGGCCACCCTATTACGGTAATAAAGGTCATGTTTCAATGCTAGATTTTAAAAAGATGGATTATATAGCATTGCCATAATTTGGTTTCAATAAAGTTAGGTGCCATGGCGGATTACTTTCTTTATAGCACTGCTGAAAGGAAAAGAAGTATTTTACTTTATTTTACGATACCTGTTCTTCAACCATCTTCATTCATTCCAACTATAACGGCTGAGAACACAGCGCTTGCTCTGCTATTCCCTGAATAGTGGTGGAAATGGGAGGTGAAGCAAAGGTTAGTAGATAATAGGCAGTCTAGAATAAAACCACACGTGCCCATGATTGTCATTCCTAGTTTAGCGAGCACTTGAGACTGATGAATTCTTGCACCTAAATTACCTTCCTCCTAGAAAGTGTGGTTCATCCATATACTATCTGAAGCTTTTGGGTTCGCAGTCATGCCTGTTATATTTAACCAGGGATAAAAGGATTTCTAGTTTCAATCTGCCATCCGCAAAAATACTCAAAAGCACTTTACCCCTCAAGAAAAAATGTATTCGCACACTCTCCTGCACTCATACAGATAATGCTTAGAATGCCCTTAATTCCTTCTCTCTGCATGCAGACCCTTTCACTGTCTTATAAATGGTTTTAAAACTCAGAACAATCTGAATTAAATGGTGAACATCATCAGCTGTAGTGATTAAGGCTCTTTTGGGATAAATACAGAGTTCAGCTGCCAGACACAGAGTTCAGTTTCTTGTCATCATTTTTGGAACAATTTGGTCAGCACAGGAATTAATAAAATTGGGATTGCTAATTTCAACAAGGAATCAGAGAAATGATGATTTAAAGTCCCAACTGACATTTCTGTTAATATGTATAATTTTAAATGTATTTATCAGAGCACATAATAATGATGAATACAGAACAATAAACAATAATTGGGCTCGTTTTCCTGATGTTCTGAGGAAATGCTAGTAAACTGTGCCATTGTTAATGCTAATTTAAAAGTAGGTTATCCCACAGCTCTTTGTAATAACTCTGTTATTATTATTTTATTGCAGCAGAGACTCCTGCATTCAACATGGACATTTCTTTGACTGATTGTCAGTACCAAAGGTTTAGAACTGTCCTTTACCACCCTAATACAGCAGTTTATCTGAGAACAAAGGAGTGGATCTCATTTTTCAGTCTGCAGTACCTTTTCCTTAATATACTCCTATCTTTCCCCACATCCACTCGCAGCTGCATCACAGGTACCATGGTGACCACCTACAAATATCTCTATTAATAATCAAAAATAAAATATTAAATAATCAATGTGGCTGTAATACCACATCTCTGGCAGTTAGCCATCCCATAGCATGATTCTCACAGCATCTTCCTCTCACAGCCTGAGGGTTGGATTCAGACCTCACTGAGAACTGCAGGAGCCTTTCCATTGACTTCAGTGGGCGATGGATCATGCCCTAGGAGTATTAGCTCTACATTGCTCTCACGCAGATGGCGTAAGGCGTCCCCAGATGATCCTGAACCTACATCTGCACGGGTGGCACTGTCCTTCTGACTATGAAGTTTACATCTTGTGTTGTTTCTAAGGATTCTAGGGATGTAAGAAGTTTATTAACATGCCATATTTCAACGTATTATATCTGTTGTAGTCTGACATAACAGCACCTACACAATTGATTAAACAGAAGTGTTATAAGCGACTGCTGCTTTTGCCACTCATATTACAACCTAAAACAAATACATAGAACAACTATCTGACCAGACTTGAGGTTCTTGGACCCCACAGTGTATGAGTATGATAGGAACCTAGATAGGTATGTATGGCGTTTTACAAGGAATTAAAAAAAAAATTCCCACGTAATTTAACAGTCTGATCCTGTGAACACCTGCTACTGAGCATAGTATTTACCGTGGCTGTCCCACTGAGTGTTTGCAGGAATGGCACCTAAGTTTGAATGAAGAGATATTGAATGAATAACTGACGGTAAATGTGTTGGAAGGACAACAGTAAATAAAGAAGGCAAAAATAGCCCTTTCAGGGCATGGCTTTCCATGGAAAATGAATGGTTCAAGCTGGCTGCATCATGAATTTCCTATTTCTTTATATTTGTATATACACTTTATCAGTTCACATACTCATCTGGTCGATGGTGTTACACTGATTCTTACCAACTGATTATATGAAAATGGGGTAGAATCTGAGGCTAAAATAGGGAAAGAGTAAGTTAAAAATTACTTAGATAAATTAGATGTCTTCAGGTCGGCAGGGCCTGATGAAACGCTTCCTAGAATACTCAAGGAGCTGACTGAGGAGATATCTGAGCCACTTTGAAAATTCATGAAGACAGGAGAGATTCCAGTGGACTGGAAGAGGGAAAATATAGTGTCAATCTATAAAAAGGGGAATAAGGACAACCCGGGGAATTATAGACCAGTCATCTTAACGTTAGTACCTGGAAAGATAATGGAGCAAATAATCAAACAATCAATTTGCAAACACCTTGAAGATAATAAGGTGATAAGTAACAGTCAACATGCATTTGTCAAGAACAAATCATGTCAAATTAACCTAATAGCTTCCTCTGACAGGGTAACAAGCCTTGTGGACAGGGAGGGAATGATAGACGTGGTATATCTTGACTTTAGTAAGACTTTTGATGCTGTCCCACATGACCCCCTCATAAACAAACTAGGGAAATATAGCCTAGATGGAACTACTACAAGGTGAGTGTGTAACTGGTTGGAAAATCCTTTCCAGAGAGTAGTTATCACTGGTTCACAGTCAAACTGGAAGGGCATAATGAGTGGGGTCCTGCAGGGATCGGTCCTGGGTCTGGTTCTGTTCAATATCTTCATCAAAGATTTAGATAATGGCATAGAGAGTACACTTATAAAGTTTTCAGATGATACCAAGCTGGGAGGTTACAAGTGCTCTGGAGGATGGGAGTAAAATTCAAAAGGAGCTGGACAAACTGGAGAAATGGTCTGAAGTAAATAGGATGAAATTCAAAAAGGACAAAGGCCAAGTACTCCACTTAGGCAGGAACAATCAATTGCACACATACAAAATGGGAAATGACTGCCTAGGAAGTAGTACTACTGAAAGGGATCTGGGGGTCATAGTGGATCATAAACTAAATATGAGTCAACAGTGTAACACTGTTGCAAAAAAAGCAAACATCATTCTGGGATGTATTAGCCGGAATGTTGTAAGGAAGACCCAAGACTTAATTCTTCTGCTCTACTCTGCACTGATTAGGCCTCAACTGGAGTATTGTGTCCAGTTCTGGGCACCACATTTCAGGAAAGATGTGGACAAATTGGAGAAAGTCCAGAAGAGAGCAAGAAAAATGATTAAAGGTCTAGAAAAATGACCTATGAGGGAAGACTGAAAAAAAATTGGGTTTGTTTAGTATGGAGAAGAGCAGACCTAGGCAGGACATGATAACAGTTTTCAAGTACTTAAAAGGTTGTTACAAGGAGGGCAGTGAAAAATTGTTCTCGTTAACCTCTGAGGATAGGACAAGAAGCAATGGGCTTAAATTGCAGCAAGGGAGATTTAGGTTGGACATTAGGAAAAACTTCCTGTCACGGTGGTTAAGGACTGGAATACATTGCCCAGGGAGGTTGTGGAATCTCCGTCATCGGAGGTTTTTAAGAATAGGTTAGTCAAAAGCCTGTCGGGAATGGGCTAGTTATTACTAGCAAGGGACTGGACTAGATGACCTATTGAGGTCCCTTCCAATCCTACACTTCTATGAGCCTAGAATATTTGTAGATATTTTGTAAAGGAATGAAGACTGTTAAAATGGTCTTGATTGGTATTGCAGAAAAAGTGAATTTTATCATGAATGTTGTCATTTTTGGATTTAAAATATTTTGGTTAAAAACAATTTGTCCAATCACAGTTTAGTTTTTGATCTCATACCAATATGTGAAGTTAAACAAAATGCCCAATTTTAAACCTAATTGGTATATTTCCAACTGAAACTATGCCTGTACAATGCAGATGGAAGTGTAACCTGGTCATTTGCTTGTTAATGCCCTATCTCACTGTCACACAGAGGTTGAACACTTTCTTATGCCGTGGCTACTAGGGATTCAATTTGTCTAAATTAGTCTTGCATGCCCTCGCAGTGTACTTGTGGTCCAGCAAGAAGAAGACTCACAATTGCTAAGAGTCCTCAACTACTGAAAGATTACTGTTTATTTAAATTGCTGCTCTTAAAAATAACAAGCTCATAGCATCGGTTCTATTATTTTTGCTAGCAACATCTATCTGACATTGACAATACTCACTGTCCATAAGCAATATATAACTAATATCCTTAATGACTAAACTGGAGTGGGCTTCTTGTTTACTATTTCTACTGCTGCCTAGTTGTCAGAACTAAATGTTACAATGCAGCATTGCTCTGAGCCTAAATTCCAAAATGATTGCATACTGTTATATCAGTGTGGGTGAGCAGGATTCTAAAAAGGGTACAGAGAAGAGAATAGGGTAGAATGTGGATTGCAATAAGAATTAATTATTTAGGCTCTTTATATGTCTAAATGGTACCACTGTATAGTCAAACTTTCATTTTGTTTATCTAGTTAATATTTTAATTATATTCTACGGACCAGAACTTCAGCTAGTGTAAACTGGCATAGTGCCAGAGAACTAACTGGAGCTACATCAGATTACAGAAGCTAAGGACCTGGCCCTAGGAGGGAGTGTGTGGGTATCTCTGTGTGTGTATTTGTATAAATTTGTTCTTTTAATTGGAATAGATACTGTTTATGTCTATCAAATTTAGAAGTAGATTGTCATGTGCAATGATGCGAGCCAGGAGCAGTTTGTGACTGAGTCATAATTCCCTTCTTGTTACCTCACTTGCCCCAGTTTACTTCTCTTCTGTGCTGGCTCAGTTGTTCTGGCTGGTGCATTTGGGGACACAGACAGCCTCCGCCCATTCCTCAGCCCTTCCAGCCCACATCTTTACCCATCTGCAAAGAATAGGGACAAGTCAATGGAGTCTTCTCTCCTGGACTGTGACCCTAGATAGGAGGAGTGCTCAGGAAAGTAGGAGGAGCCTATGCCCCCTTACGCCCTACCCAGGCCTGTAGGGCAAGTGACAATTTTGCCCTTAATATTTTGTGAACCTGAATAAACGCTCTTCATTGGTAGGTATCCTCCTCTGGATATCTTCCAGTACCTCAATATCACTCTTAAAATCAAATGAGCCAGGCTTTGAGCACAATAGTCTAAATTCATCCTTGGTGTAACTCGGGCCTGAATTTATCCCTATGTTCTCAAGCACATAAGCTCTTTAATGATCTTCTGTGGTGTTGCACCAGAATGTTTTATTGCTGATCACATTGAATTTATTTGACTCTCTTTAATTTTTGTTTCAGAAAATTGTAAACCTGTGTGAGTGTGTTTTATAATAAAATTATATGCAGCTCTGGTGGCTACACTTATAGTTAAGGTTGCCTGCACTTCCATTATAAGGCCATTTTCAATTGCTTATAACTTTGCCAAACTTCTAGCCATTTGAACCGAAACTTTCTATTCCGGGAGTCTTTCCCAGGCTGATTTTTTTTTTTTAAAAGTAAAACAATTCAGTCATTTCTTTGAACAAAGTTAGGGAAAAATGTGATGTTTTGTTCATGAGCACAAACTCCTCTAGTCATTTCAATGAGAACCTCCGTGCTTGCAACAGGGACTTGACATGTGACCGAGCGGTTGCCATACTGTCAGGGATGTGCCTTTTGCTTTCCCAGTGAAAAACCCACCTACATTTGGCGATATTATAAGCCTCTGAAAATTGCAATTTGCACATGCTCAGTACAGGTTTGTTAGAAGTTAGCTGTATTATTCTCTGAAGATTCTTCACACAGCTGCTGTGTGCTATCTGGATTGAGCATGGTCCATATTTACAGAGGGATGGAGCATGCTCTTTGTTTGTTCCTTCTGCTTGCCAGGGGCTCCGGTGGCTCCAGATACAAGAATCGAGAGTTGAAAAACTCTCCTGTGCTCTCAATGCTCAGGTGCAGGTAGCACAGAGAAGAAGGAAGAAGCAATGCAGAGGGGGGAGGAGCAGAAGAGAGGATGGGGTCAGAAGAATTTAAAACCAGAAGAGCACAGTCCTCTTCAGAACCTGGAATTGAACCCAAGTTTCCTGAGACTCAATATCCCTCTGCTGTCAGTAAATAGCCATGAAACCTGCTGGCCAAGTGTATGTCATATTCACCTCTAAGGGATGGTTCACAAAGAAGATGACAGCCTACTACCGGAATCAGTTACTTCATTAGTTCAAGTGGCCCAGGACTGTGCTATGGATCTAAATGTCCAAAATCTGCCAATGACCCTTGTGAGAGGTCGATATGATTTCACATGATGGAATTTCTCCTTTTTCACTTTGCTTTTCAAAAAACGTAGAAAATTACATAAAAGCTGTGTTAAAAGAACACTAAGGTCGCAAAGTCAAGCACTCAAAAGTTAGGACAAGCCAGAATTGGGATTGCCTATCCAACTGTGTAGACTGAGATGCAGTTAGATACAACAATAGGAAATAACTAAGCTTAATTACAATCAAATTTCTTCATCTATGGCCTATGTGTAAGATTTCAATTAATTTTAACTCTGTGTAAAGTTTGAAGTGCCTGCTTCATTCTTTTGCTAAGATCATTGAGGACAAAAAAAGAGTGACACAAACTAAGTTTCTTAAAGGGCTCTGTTTTTAAATTATTTTTAATTCATAAACTAATGAATTTACTTGACAATTCTCATGAAATTCATTCTGTACTCAAAGAGTAAGTGTGGAAAATTTAGGGAGAATCTGCTGTATTTTTGATACAAAGCAAAAGAGGTTGAATCCCTTCCTTAAGTGCTAAATGGCCCTCAACTTTAACTATGGAGTCACACCAGGCACCTCCACAATATTCACGTTGAAGTGAATCTGGTAGGTAGGATGAGGCTCTACTAGGAGAGGAATGAAAGTCCAGTGCAATGTAGTGAAACCGTTCAAGACTTTTAGTGTACTATAAATGTAAGATGTATTTGCATTATTTATATCAGTATTAATCAGCAGTAATTAGTTTTTGGCTGTTTGTCCACATATTGGCGGTAAATTGTTTGCCATTCTCCCTGCTTGTGTGAGAGCATGACTTAATTTGATCAATAAGGTATGAACTAGGAGGCGTGGCAATAGTTAGGAACAATTGTCTGCTCCTAGAATAGCACAGCTCAATAGGCCTTTGGAAGCCAACTTCCTCTGCAATGGAGAATAGCTGCAGACCAGTTCAATTGTTTCCCCAGATTTTTGCTTTAAAAATATTGTGTGTGGGTTATTTGGGGGTGTGATGGGTTTGGTCACAGAGATCCCTTTAGGGACTGTGACCTGATGTGCTGAGACTACCTCTGAGTCCGTTTTCTCTGCCAGTTTGGGCCTCCAGAACCCTGTCTTGTTGAGCCAGACACGCTAGCCTGCTGCAACACAGACCCAGGGTCTGACCTACGCCCTCAAAGCTGCAGACGTAACTGAAAAGGGGTTAGCAAGTGCTCCTGTTTCTAGCATCCAGATACCCAGCTCCCCGTGGGATCCAAACCCCAAATGAATCCGTGTTACTCTGCATAAAGCTTATACATGGTAAACTCATAAATTGTCCACCCTCTATAACACTGATACAGAGATATGCACAGCTCTCTGCTCCCCCAGGTATTAGTCACCAACCCTGGGTTCAATAATAAGCAAAAGTGATTTTATTAAATATAAAAAGTAGGATTTAAGTGGTTCCAAGTAATAACAGACAGAACAAAGTAAGTTACCAAGCAAAATAAAACAAAACACATAAGTCTAAGCCTAATGCAGTAGGAAACTGAATACAGGTAAATCTCCCCTTCAGAGATGTTCCAATAAGCTTCTTTCACAGACTATACTCCTTCCTAGTCTGGGCCAATCCTTTTCTGACCAACGTTGTGTTTATGGCCTAGGTCCAGCAATCACTCACACCCTCGTAGTTACAGTCCTTTGTCCCAGTTTCTTTCAGGCATCTCTTTGGGGTGGAGAGGCCATCTCTTGAGCCAGCTGAAGACAAAATGGAGAGACTTCCAGGGCCTTTTATAGTCTCTCTCTTGTGGGCGGAAACCCCTCTGTTCTTCTGTGCAAAGTCACAGCAACAAGATGGAGTTTGTAGCCACCTGGGCAAGTCACATGTCCATGAATGATTCGGCTTTTTGCAGGCCAACACCATTGTTTACATGTTAGTTTGAACGTTCCCAGGAAAGCTCAGATGTGGATTGGTGTCTCCCAATGTCCATTGTCAGTTAAGTGTTTCTTGATTGGACACTTACTGAGAATAGTCCTTTCTCAAGAAGCTGACCAAATGCTTCACTGAGGCTACTTAGAATCAAACACATTGAGATACAAGTACATAGCCAATATTCATAACTTCAAATACAAAAATGATACACACATACAGACAGCATAATCATAATCGGCAAATTACAACGTTTCTATAGACACCTTACTTTTCCTCCTTTGTACAAGATTTGGTGCAACTACAGGACCTTGGTTGCAGCAATGATCTATACGGTTACAGTTCATGTCAATAATGTCACAGGAGGGAAATTCATCTCCTGTTAAAAAAACAAAAAACCCAAACAACCTTACATAAAGTACATGTCCCTTGTTAAGCTCTTGCTTGGAAGTATGCAGCATGTTAGTGGAATACTTCCACTGGGGCTCAAGCTTGAAATCAGTGGCGTCTGTGGAAATATGAAAAGCCAGAGTAGGAATATTTCCAAATTCCCTAGCCTCTTTTTCTTCCCATTCAAGCTATGTTATGTTTCCGTTCATCAGAAGGTGTGCAGAAGGTATAGCACATGTAGGGTGAAAACCTGGCCCCAGCGTAGTCAATCACAAAACTCCCATTGATCTCAATGGGGCTAGGATTTCACCCAGGCAGTGTATCTTTTAAAGAATGGACTAATATTCCGTTCGGATGTAGCTATTGGAGGTAACGCATCTCTATGGTTCTCAGATCACTCACTTCCCCCTCTTCTTAATACAATTTATGTACATTTTACAGGGAACACCACCTTCATGACATAGATCACTACTGATCTTATATATGGACCCCAAACAAGAGAAGCTGAATGCCTTCTTTGGGGCACTCTTAGAGTAGTCAAGAAGGGGATCAGTGGAATGAGATTTTTTTAAAAATCTTGTGACTGTACAACTTTAGGCAGAAAGAATGGATGATTTTAACTTTTCTCCCCACTCACTGGCCACTGTTCCAGTTCTGCCATTAGCTGTACACTCTGGATATAGTGCACAGCTGTCAGGGCAGTTTTTGTTGGCAGTTATCAGTGTCAGTTGGAATGATGCTGCATTTCAGGATGGATTTTTTGCTTTTATCTAGTTACACATTATATAGAGCGCACATTACAATGATGAGAATTAATTGGCCCACATTTTCTGTGTGGGGTGTGCATGGGTGGAAGGGTGTTGTATTCTGTTTCTCACATTTTTTGTAACCATTTAGATTTGTTTGAGGGCTTGGGGGCCGTTTTACGCAGCCATCAGCTGCATGGCTAAGAGAGTGAGTTGAAAGGGGAATCTTAATTCTTTTCTAATGCCAAAGTTGCCTGAAGCACATTGTGTCATTTTGAACACTTGTACGCCAGGATGGACACATGCAAAATGGGTGACTAATTCTAATGCTTATAGTAGAGGTTTTATTTCATTAGTTAACATTGTCATAATTTTCAAAATAAACTAATGAAATAAAACCTATACTATAGGGCTCTTAATTTTTTACTTTTGGGGCACAAGTTTGCTCAAATTAGCATTTGTTACCTTTGATTTGTTTACCTATCTCATTTTGTATATACAGCCATAACTAGGAAGGTAAAACAAGATGAAACAATGACAGGCACAGCAAATTAGAATGTATTAGCAATTCTCTTTATTCACACAGCATGTGGATAAGGCATAGAAGTAAGTTAGAAAAAAAAATACACAATGATCAGTTTCCTCTAGACTTGCTACTAGTCTATATAACATAATGCTCTGAGCTTTGTGCTGAAATGGAGACACAGTTGTCAAGGGCCAGGGTTGTCTTTTAGTTTGATATTTCTTGCTCTTATTCACTAAAGCATGTTGTTTATCTTTGCACAGAGGGAAAAGAATAACCTCATTTGTGCTCCTACACCTTAAAATCCTTAACCTTGGGTTTGGCTCCAGAATTGTCTTCATCTGAGAGGGCAGGCAATCTCATCTTACCTCCTTCCTAGTAGATCTTTGCACTTTGTGTAGGTGGAACTGGAAAAGTGTGCCAAAAGGTAGAAGAAAATATGATTTCTTTAAATCAAGCTCCAAATCAAGCTCCAAATCAATGCAGTTCTTTGACTTCACCCTCAGATTCCATATATGGTGCCTCCTGATGGGTCATGTTCCACTTCAGAAAAAAAAATGTTGAGTAAACCTGCAACTGTTTAGAATTGGGGCACAGTTTGGATATGCATCTGTCACGGAGTGTGGGGGAGTCCAGGCCCTGCACCCCTCTTCCTGGGATTCACTGAGACTCTCAGCCAGCCAGTAAAACAGAAGGTTTATTGGACAACAGGAACACAGTCCAAAACAGAGCTTGTGGGTACACCCAGGACCCCTCAGTGAAGTCCTTCTGGGGGAGCAGGGAGCTTAGACCCCAGCCCTGGGGTTCCCTGTGTTCCTCCACCCAGCCCCAAACTGAAACTAAACCCACCGAGCAGGTTCCCTGCTGCAGCCTCCATCCACATTCCTGGGCAGAGGTGTCACCTCCCCCTCCCGCTCCTGGCTCAGGTGACAGGCTCTCAGGTCTCCCGTCCCCAGGGCACATTCCCAGGTCAACACTCTCCCCTCCCTGCTGCGTCACATCGTCACATCTCTCCCCCCTTCGAGACTGAACTGAGCGGGGTCACTGTGACCAGTGACCTGGGGAAGTTCGGGGCCCCCTCTCCGGGACAGCGCATCCGCTATCAGGTTGGCACTTCCCTTCACATGGACCACGTCCATGTCGTAATCCTGCAGGAGCAGGCTCCACCTCAGGAGCTTGGCGTTGGCTCCTTTCATCTGGTGCAGCCAGGTCAGGGGAGAGTGGTCGGTGTACACGGTGAAGTGTCGCCCGAAGAGATAGGGCTCCAGTTTCTTGAGGGCCCACACCATGGCCAGGCACTCCTTCTCGATGGCCGCGTAGTGTTGCTCCCGGGGTAGCAACTTCTTGCTCAGGTACATGATGGGGTGTCTCTCCCCCTTTTCATCCTCCTGCATTAACACCGCCCCCAGTCCCGTGTCGGAGGCGTCGGTGAACACCACAAAGGGCTTGTCAAAGTCTGGGTTTGCTAGAACTGGGCCACTGACCAGAGCCTCCTTCAGCGCCCGGAAAGCCTCCTGGCACTGCTCGGTCCAGACCACCTTGTCTGGCTTCCCCTTCTTGCATAGCTCAGTGATGGGGGTGGCTATGGCGCTAAAGTGGGGCACAAATCTTCGGTAGTATCCTGCCATCCCAATAAAGGCTTGGACCTGCTTTTTGGTGTGGGGAGCGGGCCAGTCCCTGATCACCTCCACCTTGGCCGGTTCCGGCTTTAGGCGGCCGCTCCCCACCCGATGGCCCAGGTAAGATACTTCAGCCATCCCCACCTTGCACTTCTCCGCTTTGACAGTCAGCCCAGCCCCCTGGAGTCGGTCCAGCACTTGTCTAACCTGGGACACGTGGTCCTCCCAGGTCTGGCTAAAGACACAGATGTCGTCAATATACGCCACGGCAAAACTCTCCATCCCCCTCAGGAGCTGGTCCACCAGGCGCTGGAAGGTGGCCGGCGCTCCCTTGAGGCCGAAAGGCAGGGTCAGAAACTCATAGAGCCCCAGAGGGGTGATAAAGGCCGATTTCAGCCGGGCATCTGCATCCAGCGGCACTTGCCAGTAGCCCTTTGTAAGGTCCATGGTGGTAAGGTACCGAGCTCCTCCCAGCTTGTCTAGGAGCTCGTCCGGCCTGGGCATGGGGTAGGCATCCGATACAGTGATGGCATTGAGCTTCCGATAGTCCACACAGAACCGGACTGACCCATCCCTTTTGGGGACCAGCACCACCGGCGAGGCCCAAGGGCTGGCCGATGGCTGGATCACCCCCAAAGCCAGCATGTCCCGGACCTCTCTTTCCAGGTCCTGAGCAGTTTTCCCTGTGACTCGGAAGGGGGAGCATCTTATCGGCGGGTGCGACCCTGTCTGCACCCGGTGGACAGTCAGATTAGTGCGTCCAGGCTGGTTGGAAAACAGCTGTCGGTACGGATGCAGCACCCCCCTGACCTCAGCTTGCTGGGCAGGGGTGAGCTGATCCGAGAGGGGGATTGTTTCCAGGGGGGAACCAGCTCTGGTCCCAGGGAATAGATCTACTAAAGGGTCATCTCCCTGCTCCTCCCACTGACCACACACAGCTAACACCACATTCCCCCTGGCATAATATGGCTTCATCATATTCACATGGTACACCCGGCGGTGGTGGGCCCGGTTCGACAGCTCCACCACATAGTTTACCTCATTGAGCTGCTTGACGACCTTGAACGGGCCCTCCCAGGCGGCCTGTAGTTTGTTCTTTCTCACGGGGATGAGAACCATCACCTGATCCCCGGTGGCGTAGGCACGGGCCCGCGCCGTGCGGTCATACCAGACCTTCTGCTTCCTCTGGGCTCTGGCCAGATTCTCCCTGGCCAGGCCCATGAGTTCAGCCAGTCTCTCTCGGAAGGTCAGGACATACTCCACCACTGACTCTCCATCGGGAGTGGCCTTCCCCTCCCACTCGTCTCTCATCAGGTCCAGGGGGCCCCTCACCCTCCTTCCATATAACAGTTCGAAAGGCGAGAATCCGGTAGACTCCTGGGGCACCTCCCTGTACGCGAACAGCAGGTGAGGTAAGTACTTGTCCCAATCCTGCGGGTGCTGGTGCATAAAGGTTTTCAGCATCATCTTTAGCGTCCCGTTAAACCTCTCCACCAGCCCATTGGACTGGGGGTGATACGCTGAGGCCCAGTCATGCCGGACCCCACATTTCTCCCACAAGCACCGGAGCAGGGCCGACATGAAGTTGGAGCCTTGGTCTGTCAAGACTTCCCTGGGGAACCCCACTCGGCTGAAAATGGTCAGGAGCGCATCTGCCACGGTGTCTGCTTCAATGGAAGCTAAGGGCACTGCCTCGGGGTAGCGGGTGGCGAAATCTACCACCACCAGAATGTATTTCTTCCCCGACCGGGTCGTCTTGCTGAGAGGCCCCACGATGTCCATGGCCACCTTCTGGAAAGGCTCCTCTATGATGGGCAAAGGTCTCAACGCCGCTTTCCCCTTGTCCCGGGCCTTCCCCACCCTCTGACAGGGGTCACAGGATCGGCAATACTGCCGGACGGTGGTAAAGACCCCGGGCCAGTAAAAGTTCTGTAGCAACCTCTGCCGGGTGCGCCGGATTCCCTGGTGCCCTGCGAGGGGGATGTCATGGGCCAGGGACAGGAGCTTGCGGCGGTACTTCTGGGGGACCACCAGCTGCCTCCTGATCCCACAGGACTCCCCTTCCCCTGGGGGAGCCCATTCTCGGTACAGGAACCCCTTCTCCCACAGGAACCTCTCCTGGCAGCCTCTCCTCATGGTCCGTCCCTCACTGAGGTCGGCCAGGTCCCTGAGCTTCTGCAAGGAGGGATCTTTCCTCAACTCGGCCTGGAACTCAGCGGCTGGGGAAGGGATGGGGCCCGGTTCCCCCTCCGTGGCCAGGTCTGAGGCCGCAGCCTCTCTGAGCCGTGCCCCTCGGCGCTCCCTCCCCACCCGAGTAGGGTCTCGCGCCTCCAGTGTGGTACCCTCCCCAGGGTCAGGTCGCGGTGCCCCTCGCCGGCTCTGGCTACGGGTCACAACCAGGGCGGTCTGGGGGTCGCTTGGCCAGTCCTCTAGGTCTCCCCCCATCAAAACTTCAGTGGGCAAATGGTGGTGTACCCCCACATCCTTGGGGCCCTCCTTGGTCCCCCATTTCAGGTGTACCCTTGCCACGGGCACCTTAAATGGGGTCCCGCCCACCCCCGTCAGGGTCAGGTAGGTGTTGGGCACCACCCGATCTGGGGCCACCACCTCGGGCCGGGCCAGCGTCACCTCCGCGCCCGTATCCCAGTATCCATTGACCTTCCTCCCATCCACCTCCAGGGGAACAAGGCACTCTCTCCGGAGGGACAGCCCCGCACCCACCCTGTAAACCGAGCACCCTGAGTCCAGAGCCTCCAGCCCTCTGGCAGGGCTGGCTGGGGGTACTCTTCCCTCCTGAGCAGGTGGCAAACTGGTAGCCCCCCTTTCCTGGGTCGCCTGCCCCTCGTCCCGCTGAGTCCCTACCCAGTTAACCCTGGGTAGGTTGGGTCTGCTCAGTTTGTCCCTGAGCCCGGGGCACTGGGCCCGTACGTGGCCTCTCTGGCCACAGTGATAGCAGCTCAGGTCACGTTGGTCCCCTCGAACGGGTCGGAGGGGCCCGACACCAGGCGTTCCCCTTTGGAGGGGGTTCTCCCTATTTCCCCGCTGGGAGGCCCCATGGTGACTCTCTCTCTGCATCGGGGGGGGCCTGTTCTTTTGGGACTCCTCCCGGCTACCCCCTGACCGACTGTTCACAAACTCGTCGGCCAGCTGCCCTGCATGCTGGGGGTTCGCGAGCTTTTTGTCCACCAGCCACAGCCTCAGGTCGGAAGGGCACTGTTCATACAGGTGCTCCAGTACAAACAGGTCAAGCAGGTCCTCTTTAGTTTGGGCCCCCGCTGTCCACTTGCGGGCATATCCCTGCATCCTGTTGACCAGTTGTAGGTAGGTGACCTCAGGCGTTTTACGCTGACCCCGGAACCTTCTCCGGTACATCTCGGGGGTCAGCCCAAACTCACGGAGCAGGGCCTGTTTGAACAGTTCATAGTCCCCTGCCTCTGCCCCTGTCATCCGGCTGTAGACCTCCACGGCTTTGGGGTCCAGTAAGGGGGTGAGGAACTGGAGCCTGTCTGCAGGGTCAACCCTGTGCAGCTCGCAGGCATTCTCAAAGGCCGTCAGGAAGCTATCTATGTCCTCCCCCTCCTTCCGCTGGGCCAGGAAGCACTTATCAAAGCTCCTTGCAGTCTTGGGTCCCCCCTCACTCACCGCAGCCGGGGCCCCACTGCTCCTCAGCCTGGCCAGCTCCAGTTCATGCTGTCTTTGTTTCTCCTTCTCCTGCTGCTCATGTTGACGTTCCCTCTCCTTCTCCTGACGCTCCCTCTCCTTCTCCTCCTGCTCATGTTGACGTTGTTTCTCCTTCTCCTCCTGCTCATGTTGACGTTGTTTCTCCTCATGTTGACGTTGTTTTTCATGATCCTCCAGCTCCCTCATTTTCCTCTCCCTCTCCCATTCCAGCCGCATCCGCTCCAGGGATGGGGAGCTCTGCTGGGAGGATCCCCTGCTGGCTGCTGGGGTCAGGGGCCCCTCGGTATTCGCTGGGCTTCCCACAACCCCTCCCCCAGGCATAGGTAGGAAGGGTCTCGGGGTGTCCTGGGCAGCAGTCTGACCCCTCCCAGCCTGGTCAGGCCCCAGGGCCCACGCTGCATCCGCCGGGCGGCTTCCCTCAGGGACAGGGATCGGGTCATCCAAGCGATCCCTCTCCTCCAGCTGGGCAATCAGCTGTTCCTTGGTGGACCTCCCGACGCGCAGCCCCCTCTGCCTGCACAGCTCCACCAGGTCGCTCTTAAGGCGTTTAGCGTACATCTCCCGGCTGGCCACTCGCAGGCCGGGCAGCTGTCCACGGTTTCCAGGAAAAGCCCCTAGTGTGCCAGTCCTTCTTGAGGTCACCACCTCTTTGCCAGGGTCGAGCTGCAGACTCCTCCGCCCCTGGGACCGCTCGCTGCAATCCCCCGGGGGACCCTGTTACTGCAAAAGTCCTTCTCTCTGGTCACACACTCCCAGGGGTTAACCGCCCCCTGAAACCGTCTCTCTCTGAATCTTCAGCACGCCTGGTCCCCGTAAATCCCCCTTCGTTTTACTGTTCCCCAGTCACTTACTGCAGGAAGCGCCGTTCACGGGGTGCAGTAGATCCCACCGCTGCCACCAGTTGTCACGGAGTGTGGGGGAGTCCAGGCCCTGCACCCCTCTTCCTGGGATTCACTGAGACTCTCAGCCAGCCAGTAAAACAGAAGGTTTATTGGACAACAGGAACACAGTCCAAAACAGAGCTTGTGGGTACACCCAGGACCCCTCAGTGAAGTCCTTCTGAGGGAGCAGGGAGCTTAGACCCCAGCCCTGGGGTTCCCTGTGTTCCTCCACCCAGCCCCAAACTGAAACTAAACCCACCGAGCAGGTTCCCTGCTGCAGCCTCCATCCACATTCCTGGGCAGAGGTGTCACCTCCCCCTCCCGCTCCTGGCTCAGGTGACAGGCTCTCAGGTCTCCCGTCCCCAGGGCACATTCCCAGGTCAACACTCTCCCCTCCCTGCTGCGTCACATCGTCACAGCATCCAAAATTTGTTACCTGAAGATCAACTAATTACCCAGCCATTTGAGTAACCCTCCCATCCCACACAGAACTTCTCCTTCCAAAAGGCCTCCTGGCTTTCCTTCCTTCTCTGCACAAGTTTCCTTCTCCACTGCCCCTGGCTTTCCTTACCTAATGCTGTCTTTCTGTGGGGGAGGCCCAACACCTTCTATGCCACTGATCCAGCAGCATCTTGGCAGGTCCACTTCTCTCTCCAGCACACAAGGGAGGCATGGTAGGCCTTTGGATGTGGATAGATCCTATTAGATTATGGGATTTTTTTTCTTGTTCCAAATGAGTTATTTTGATAAAAGGAAGACCCCTCAGAGAAAGTCTGCATTTCTGGCAGGTTTCCTTGTCTGTTCTCTTTTACTCTTTTCAGGGATTCCTAAAAATCAAACCTGGAAGAACAGTGGATGATAGCTGCATATTACCTCCTTCTTGCTTTTTGATAATAAGAATTATACCTGAGCATTCATGGAGGTGTTTCACTAATTCTACTTCTTAGAACACTGACTGACAACTAGACATTGTGAGGGTCATCCTGGTTTCAAAATGCATGATTTTTCTAACCCCCCACTTTCTCTCTCCCTCTACCTGCCTACTCATCTGCCCTGTTCGGGAGGGTAGACTCACCCCAGGAAAGCACAAGCATTGCTACCACTACTGTATTCAACTTGGATTTCCCATCAGGGTTGTGGAGGAGCAAGTTAAACTTCTACTAGATCTTCACAGGAGCCTTCCCATAAGAGATGCTGAAATTGCACATCTTCAAGTGTTCTGGCCATACCCGCTTTTGAGCCAACACTTGGTGCACTCTGATCGTTGTAATGTGCGTCTGATTCACAGGTGTGCTGGCACAAAACTGACTATTTTCTGCCCTAATCACATGATCTGGGTCAGGAAATAAAGTATCTTGGGTACTATTCCAGTTTCCCTCTTTTAAAAGACATAAACACTTAACAATATAATACATAATAATAATAATTAATAAGCATACATACTAATGCTACCTCAGAACCTCATTGGCTTGATGATCAGATGGCCACTTCTTGTTCTCAAAACAGCTCCTTCTGCAATGACCTGTTGAGCTGCAGAGGTGGAGCTGAGTGCTGGAATCTGAGTTTTTTTTGCTTCTAGTGTCTTTCATTGTCAGTGAATGGGAAGACATATGTTACTCCTGCCAGCACAAGAACACTACTGTAGCATTCTTAATGGCTTCAAGAAGACAGCCAGGCTACTCCGTGGTTTTATGTTGATCTAGTCCTCCTGGGACTGACCCCCAGAGACGCTGGCAAAAAAACAAAAACAAAACAAAACACCCCAGTCAAACCAACAACAAAAAACTGGACTATATTTCCTAGTTAGGGTGACAAAGGGCACTAGCATGTTCACATGCCAGAGCTCAGTATTTACTGAAACATCATCCTGTAACTTGATATTGCCTGTTTCTCCCCACCACATATCTTCCTTATTGTCATGTCATATCTAAAACTGCAAACTCTCTTTGGGGGAGGGATCTTTTATGCAGCTGTTTTTCTTTAGGGAGCATGTATGAGAGATTGCAGGCTTCAAACCCAAGTGTCCCCAGGCACTGCTCAGACCATGCCACCACCCAGCAGATCACCTGAATCTGTGGAGAATGGGGACAGTGAAACTCTTGTTTGAAAAAGGCCCTGTCCATGAAGCTCCTGATTGGGGAAGATGTCTAGCTCCACTGATTGGCTGGGAAGCTCTACTTAAACCAGAAAGAGGCACAGGAAGTTGTCTGAGCAGCTAGGGGAATCCTTGGCTGTGTGCTACTATGGACCCTGCCTACTTGCCTGCCTCTTGGTGCCTGCCTCTCAGCCTGTTCCTGGTCTCTGTCCTCTTTATCGCAGACCCCCATCTGTTCCCAGTTCCTGCTTTCCTATGTTGCTCCAGGTCCCTGCTCCTACACCCTACTGCTGATGCCAACTCCAGCTTTGACCCCTGGCTTGGCACCTAGCTCTGACCCCAGCTCCAGGGCCTAACTATTAGGCCTGCCCAATCCCCACAGTATGAGTCCTTAGCACATGTCCTTAGCACAAATGTATCAGAAACAAGATAGTAACAAATACAAAAATAAACTTGGCACTTTTTATTTAGAGAAACATTATGCAACAACACAGTCATCAAGTTTTTCTATCTGACAACGTAATCCTAAATTACAGGATGATCTTCCATATAGAACAGCTAACCACCCTATTTAATGAATCTACATAATGTGGTAGTACCCAGTTTTAATCTTTTCTTATCCCATATAAATTCTAACTTCATTTTGATTTGGTGAAATTGTTTGTACAGTATAATGATAACACAATACACACCATTTAAAAACTCACTGTAACCACAATGTGCTTGTCCCGTGGTTGGCATCATGATGCATAAAACCTTATTGGAGTTGTCCTTGGTTCACCTTCACTCAGGGAAGAGCTGAGCCAGGCTTGGGCATGGGACCTGAGCTTTGACTGACTTGTTCAGCTCCATACGGGTGCAACATCTGCCCGTTCTTCATGCACGCTACAGACTTGGATATCCATGTGCAAATAGATCGCATGAATACATACCTGTGTTTAACATATACTGAGCAGGGAGTTCTGTGCCCAAATCCTGTTTTTGCCAGTGGAATCTGTGTGTGTATAACTCCCTGTGCACCACTTTTAAATCTAGTCCTATGTGTAAAAGTCTTTGATGTTTCAGCAGAAGCCCTATGCCAAGATGCAGAAAATGCCCTTGATAGGATTAAATGGGTTTCTTTATTTTCAACCTTATAAGAATCTGGATTATTCAATGGATAAAAATCTGCACACTCAGCAACAAGCAAGTGCATTTATAAATGGGTTAATCTCTGTGTCAGCTGAGTTATTTTCTGGGAATCTTTTGACAAAGGCCGTAGGGCCAACACATCTGGTGTTTATGTTCTCCCATAAGTTGTTTCCCCCTCTGTAAATGAGAAATTACATAAGCCTCAGCCCTTGA
Organism: Natator depressus; assembly: GCF_965152275.1. Taxonomy (NCBI): domain Eukaryota; kingdom Metazoa; phylum Chordata; order Testudines; family Cheloniidae; genus Natator; species Natator depressus. The sequence continues at coordinate 57,836,784 of NC_134235.1, forward strand.
TAAATATAAGACAGCAGCTCTGATGGAGTCTATTCTGGGATTGCATTGCATTAAGAGTGCACAGGATTTTTTTAGATTCACCTGCAGTATCTTACCACTTAGGGGAAAGGATATTCTTCTCTGGCATCGCTTTGATTTAAATTACAGCAAAAAAATGTTTTTTCTAAAAAAAAATCCATGTAAACGGGCGTGCCTATGACTGATCCATGTTGGAATGTTACCTTATATTTGCTTTGAACGCTGTTAGTATCTGATTTAGCCCTGTGCTTGTTAAACAGATAAAACGCTGCACACTCAGCGACAGGCAAAGTGCATTTCTAAATGGGTTAATCTCTTTGCCAGCTGAATTTATTTTCAGGGAATCTCCAACTCTCTCCCTCTTCTCTGGACTTCAATTTACATTGGCCCACGTAAATCTAGTGGTTTAAAGCTCAGGTCAGCTCTGAGATTAGAGGTGTGGAAACTGGACAAAGAGAATATAATCGGTTCCTATCTGCTGATGCGATGCTAATGAGACCATTACAACAGTAATTTTAATCCCAGATATCCTAGGTGTTCTGCAAAAACGTGTCAAGCCAACCTGCCAGGGTTTAAGATAAATCCACTGAAAGGAAGGGGGTATTTGGGCTTTGCCTTTTTGTTTAAACGTGCAGGCTTTTAAAAAATCAGATAAAAATTCAAATGTACATGTTTAAAAAAAATATGAGTTAAAATAACGTAAACTTTCTTGTTTATGCAGCAAGCTGTCCAGCTGTGAAAAAAATTAGATTTCTGCTTGAGTGCAATTTGGGAAAATTTCATTATGCTACAGCAGTGAGGGACAATTAGCCCATGAAAGCGCTCAGGGCTAGGGCAAGCCTGCTCCTACCACTGACTTCAGTGTTGAGGACCACTTTAGGATCTGGCCCTCCGGTTATCTGAGCATTTCAAATGATAATTCAGTACATGAGAGGCTTCAGGCAAGCTAGCTGGATAGCTCCATGGTACAGCTACTGTATGTGTCAATAATTAAGAACAAGCAGATGCTCATTTATGAGAGGAACTTCTTCAAAAAAAATCTCTTTTTAATTCTTCCCCAAGCTGCTTTGTCATGTAAGTGTATGAGTCCCAGATTGGTATTCTCTTGAATCAGAGGGTCTTTCCTTAGGAGAGCACATCAGAGTATAGTGAAAGAAAGCAGAGTGGGTCTCTCATCAGCCTGAACTGGACCTTTAGAGTTTATTTTTAATCACGTCGTCACACGCAGTCTATTTTCCTTGCCTAGTTCAGCTACTAACCGTCTATAGCAGAGTGACCCAAGTATTCTGTAGTGCTTTTGCATTTCCCGTTTATTTTTTTCTTTATTTTTCCCTTGTTAATTGTCACATGAATGTAATTAGATACAGTTTGGGCCAGATCCTCACCTGGTGTACATGGGCACAGTAACAATTTTTACACCAGCGAAGGATCTGGCCATAACTTTTTCAGAGCCACAACTGCAGCATCTGAAATTGTTCTTGAATCTGGAGTGTCCACTTAAAAAAGACAACCCAGCAGAAATGAGAGGTTCCAGCTAGATACCTGACCTGTGCTATCGGACAATATGGCCAGGCAATGGCTGGGCCAAAAAAGTCAGAGTTTCATCAAGTGGTTATCCAAGCTGAATGATGGCCTTGACGTTTGGAGAGGATTTCTGGATTATATTAACAATGGCATATTGACTTGGTACAATAATTTAATGCGCTTGGCTGGATGGCAGTCATTCTCATGTTGATAGGGCTTGTAGTAGTCCTTGGAAGGTTCATGGTATGTGATAGGTGGCCTGATATTTGGGGAAAACAGACATAAGTAAGGGGATTTCCTTACTGAAAACAAGTGCATGTATGTGAGTCTTGGGAGGGTGGGTCGGGTGACAGGTCAGCAGTTAAAGAGCATGAAGCAACTCTTTTATTGAACCCAATGAAGCAGTTTTGGAAAGGCACAATGGACTTGGGGAAGATCTGAAATCTTTGCAGGTATTTGGGTTACATTGGTCTTGCGGGGGGAGGGATGGAATGTGTGGGTATTTAAGTAGATTAGCTTTCAGTACAGTGCTTTATATGTGTTGATTCTAAAACACTTTAAAAAGTAAGGCAAGTATATTATCCTCATTTTCCAGAAGGGGAAACTGGGGCACGGAGAGGTGAAACGACTTGCCCAAGGTCACACACCAAGTCAGGGTCAGAGCCAGGAATAGAAGCCAGGTGTTCTGATTCCCAGTCTAGTGCCACTGGACCATGCTGTCATCTACAAAGCCTAACCTATTGCTGTGTATGGAGGGGACAGAGGTCTAGGAACTCATGGAGAGGTTCAGACCCCCTACACACTGCAGAGCTCTCTTCCACTGGGGCTTCCTAAGTCCCAACATATAAAGGAGCTTTTGGACAGAGATGAGATGAAGAGGAATGCAGGTGAGGCTGGTGGGTCTGGAACTGTGAGAATCACCCTGGAATTTCCCCACATGGAGGGGACCGCAGAAGCCATGAACGGTAATGCAGGCCCAGACTTTAACAGTGGCTCTAGAGTTTGGCCGAAGTAGGTGATGATTTGAGCCCCTGCCAGGATCCCAAATGCACGTTCCTCCACTTGTATGCTGAGATCAGGATTTTACCCATAAGGCTTTAAAGTAAAATATATGAAAAAAGAAAATATCACTAAATCTAAAAGTGATTCTTTTTTAGCCCAGGTGATAGGCACTATCAAGTGACAGCACTGACTTCAGTGGGCTTTGGATCAGGCCTTTGGAGAGGAAAGAGCTGAGTTCTATCTCTAGTCACAATAGTAAAGTCCTGAGCAATCCTGGAATGAAGTATCGTGAAGATCATAAAGTCCTGGGCAGCCTCAGATCCATAAAAAAGGCCAATAAATAAACACTTTATTGCTCTTAAGAGTGTTTGCAAAGGCATATTCTATGGCTGACAAAACAGTTTAGTCTTCTGTGAATGGCACATGCTCCACACAGGGCTGGATTATGACATTCTGAGGCCCTAAGCTATGTCAAGTATAAGTGGCTCCATACCATAACAAAAAAAAATTAAAATTATTTTCACAGAAAGGACATTGAATATATCAACATGAAAGCTTTATATTTGCATATATACAAAGGCAAAATTATAAAAACAGAATAATAATCTAACTAAAACATGTCTTGCAATATGCCTGTTTGCATTATAAAATAGTTTCAAATTAATAAATTTTCATATATGATTTCTTAACCAGTAGATATGAAAAGTTTATATCTACAGCAACACAAAAGCAGTTACAGTTACACAGACTAGCTTACTTAATGGAAGCAGTACAACCTGCAGTATGTCTATTTGCACATCACATTAATTTTAACACTGAAATTTAGAACATTTTCTATCGTGACCTTTTGGAGAGCAAATTCTTTAATCTCTTCAAATGATAAGCTATAGAGTTTGTCAGTTTCGATGCACACAATGCTTAGGGCCAATAGCTTTTCTTGTAGCATTTTTCAGGCAGATATCTCTCTTCGTGTTTGCTTCTCTGTCCTCTGTCTCCCGCAGGTCCACTAATTAATCTTGAGTAAACACCTTGGACACACAGAGTGACAACAAGCTATAGGCGTGAAAGAGAAAGAAAGAATTTACCAGAAAAAAGACTGGTAATCTCTAGACAAGCATTGAGAAAGTGAGAAAAACTAGCTTATATTCAAGCAAATATAATGAATATTATAGGTTTTATAGCCTATAAATCATATATGCACATAGTCTGAAATAACTTGCTCATCAAGTACTCAGAATATTTTGATATATATGTATATCTTCCTTCACTTCTCTCAAAACCCTCTATTTAGCCTTTCGTCAGCGCTCTCTGATATTTACTGTGAAGGTTCCCAACACAAATGTATCCTCCTCAAGATCCACTCGACCCAAGTCCGTAAGACAATCACCTGCAAATTCGATCATGTGAAGCATGGATAGCGCATGAAGCAGAAAGTGGTGTGCCCGCTAAAATACAGAATTGTACGTATGTACAGCTCAAAAGAAGAAAGAACACACTGACACTTAAGCAAAAGAAGAAAAAAAGGAGCGAAGGCACTGTGCGACTGAGCGTGCTGGACCGTAAACAAAAGATGGCGGCCGTCCGGCTATTACTAGCCAAGGGGGACACGATACATGACGTCACTCCTAGCATGAGTCCCATACGACTACGAGCTTGGCAGGATTGCTTGACGACACTGCCATCTCCGACCTCACATTTTTCCTGGTTTTATCGGCAGTGAGATTATTTATTTAAATAAGTTATGAAGGCATGGTCAGAATTTTACCAGTAGCAGTTGGCCAACAAAACGCTGCCTTAGGAGTCTGATAGCAGACTTACTCGTAGAAATACTATTTCTATAAGTGCAATTAATTGTCTTTTTCTCAGCCCTTGCCTCCTGCCTGTCAATAATGAACAATTAGTGAAGGGTAAGGGTATTTGTGTAGCCAGATATGTATAGCTTTGCCATATTAGAACGAAAATGTCTATATTTAGAGAGAATCTTCTTTGTCCCATACCTTCTTTATTTATCAACCGATTTTGATAAAATTGGAACTGGAGTCAGTTTTTTCTTTTTTTTAAAGGCACTTCATATTGTGAGACCCTAAGCTGTAGCTTAGTTATCTTATGCCTTACTCCGGCCCTGGCTCCACAGCTGTGGAGTCAGAGAGCTCCAGCCCGCAAACTGGCAGCGGCAGAACATGGGTTTTGGCTTTTTGTTTGTTGTTTAAATTAAGCTCAGGTCTTTGGGTTTACTTCACAAAGAGCTGTTCCCGAGCTGCACATGAACTGCAAAGCTCATGATATAGGCCTGGAGGCACACCCATGTATTTATCAGGCAAATGTATTTTGAATATAATTAGAACATAGAAGTGCGCAGCTAATGTAAGTCGCCAGATTTGCAGGTCTAAGTTAGTGCGACTGACTGAATATCAATGTTGGTATTACAGGCAGTCCCGGACTTTACGATGTTCAACTTACGACAGACAGCACTTACGACGTTTCTGAATTGGCACCCTGATTCGACTTATGACAATTGGTTTTGACTTTACGAATTATTGTTAATTATGGTAGCACTTAGAGATCCCAGTCATGGACAGGGCCTTATTGCGAAATGGGCTATACAAATATAGAGGTAGTCACAATCCCTTTCCCGAAGAGCTTCCAGTCTAAAAACTGGATCTGAGCGACATTTGCACAGGGCATGCTTAGTTATTTTTTCTGTATTTGTCACTGAGGTGATGCATAGCAAACACATTGTAGACACAGAGGCCTTGAACACAAACACTTGCATTAATCTGAGACTTTATACAGAACCAGGTTTAGGCCCTGATTCAGCAAACCACTTAAGCATGAGCTTAACTTTTAAGCACATACTTAAGTCTCATAGACTTTAATAGTATGTGCTTAATTATTTTGGTGAATAGGGATGGGACTGAGTATATGCTTTACGTTAAGCATGTGCTTAGTGCTTTGCTGAATCAGGGTCTTAACCGTCAGCTCTGAATAACAAGGAATATCCAGATCTAGTCCCAGTAGCATCCAGCTCTAGCAATTGCAAGTCATGCTGTTAACTGGATCCATTATATATTATAATTTTCAGTTGAACTAGGTCTGTCTGTTTCAGTGTTAAATTCTAAATTTCTGTGCATACTGATTTACACACCTGGATTCTTACTTAGGCTCATAACATGCACTCTTGCAAAATCTATCCTCAAACATTTAAACACTTACTTAAAAAATTAAAAGCTAAAAGTAAAACAGTAGCTGCTGGGAGCTTTAGTACAACTAATTGTAAATCTGTACTTGTAGACCACTTACTGAAATGGTGACATGGGATACAGGAAACAGTCTACTGAAAGGCAAAGTAGGATCTGATCTGGGAGTGGCAGAACAGTACTTGATGTTCTTTTCTTTTTCCATAAGGTAGGGGTGTGTGTGTGTGTGTGTATATATACAAATTTTAATTCTCTCTTGGACTATTATGTAGATAAATTCTAGCCAGTGTAGATTTTCTTTTTGTTGTGGGATAGGATTAGTGATGCAAAAAGCAAATTTTTCCATAGCCAACAATTCATATTGAAAAAGCCAAACGTATAAGTTTTTTGTGTGTGTGTGCAAATCCAGCAAAACCTCGTTTCCTGACTGATATACTGTATGGGCATAGCAAGAAAGAGCTGAGAGAGCTATTTGCAGTTGCAGGGGGAAAAAGTGATTTCTAAGAACATTGTCCAAAATCTAAGTGCATCTAAGATAGGTCAGACCGTGGGACATTCAGATAATTGTGTCTAATGCATTAGATTCATTATTGTACTGGCATTTTCTGCTACTAACCTCTGCTTCATAAAATCTGCTGAGTTTCCATGACAAATTGTGGAAATATGTTGATTCCAATGAGAAGCCAAGATTTTTGCTGCAATATTTAGAAGCAATATTGGATGGTAATTCCCTATAATAAATCCTTGCTTTTTCCTTTGTTAAGACAAACATAATCAGGGCTTTTCTCATACCTCTTGGTTACTCCCCATATCACATTACATTACATTACTTTGAGTATAGTTGGACTAGCACTGAAACAGTTTATCTTCTGAAAGTCCATAAAGGACTGTTTTTGGAATCTGTCTTTACCTGGCAACTGGTCTGGTCATAATCCTTCCATTGCTTTATTTATTTTGCAGTAGAACGTGGAAGTATCCAGTTATTTGCTTAGTTCTACTCTTAGTGTATAATACATTGTATTTTCTATGAAGTTTATCAAACTCAGTTGGTCTGAAGAGTATAAAGACTGATAATATTTTCTGAATTAACCATATACTGTATACCCTTAGGCAGTAAAAAAACCCCACACTGAGTTGAATAGTCATATTTTTATGGTATTCAAGAAGTTTGGATCCGGGGCTGCCAGGATCTTTATCATATTGGTTGCAATACCGTATTATGTAACTTACACCTTCCCTTGTTATAAAGGATACGGTCATCTCATCCTTTGCCAGTTAGGGCCAGATTCTGGACAGCCTCTCTGGGTGAACAAGATGGGGAAGAGTACAAAGAGATTCCCTTTTCCCAATGCACTCCAGCCCAAACCTCAGTGCTCAATGCCTAAAACAGGATGAGCATAGGGCCATGGGTCTGAAGTGTGCTATGTCCTCTTCAAGGTGATGTAGCAGGTGCATGGCCGGGAGACAGAGTTCCTCCTGGAGACTTCTATGTGCTGTGCAGCCCTTCTGCCTAACTTCCAGTGCTGCTAGCTGTGCATAGGGGAGAACCAGGAAAAAAACCAAAGCCTTACCCTAACCCCTTTTTTTGTCACAAATTTAGGATTTCTGGCCATATCAAATTCAAAATAACATGAGATACTGTGTACAAGTGATGTTTCTCTTATGATTAAAATCCCTATGATTTCAAAACCACCTATATTAGAAATTAATCAACAATGTGATAAACCTGCAGGATATAGGATTAGCTGGAGAATATCCAGATAAGGTAAAGAGGGGACCAAGTCTTGAAATCTTTACTCAGTTTCTATTCAGTCTGAACTCCCTTTGACTTTGAGCAAGACTGTTAGGATTTGGCCCAGTATATATAAATTGCAATTAAATTATAATCAGATTTAGGTTAAGTAACCATCCACAGTATGGTTATAAAACAAAGAGCAAATGATATCTAGATGGCAACAACTGCCTTCTTTCTCACTGGCCAGAATTCAGATAGCAAAAACATGGTCCTAAAATTATTCTGGGAAGGTTGGTTTTAAAATATTTGGCCTGACATAGTCAAAAAGACTCCACATTAGAACTATGGGTTCCCCCCTCGCTCTCAGATAAATTCAGTCTTGCCTCAGCTTTGCTTAAATTGTTTTCTGTGCCTTTTACTGTTGCAAAAAAGAATAATTCTTAGAAAATGGCAAAGTACCACAAACACACCTCCTACTGAATGGTGACAGCATCAGTTAACTACAGTGTACCAACAGCCATGCTTGACTTAACAGGGAGAAATTCTACCCCAGAAGGAACTGACAATCTGGAGTTATAGACACAAATTTAAAGAATTACCTGACTCATTTCCTAATTTAGTATATATACTGATCACGGGTATTTTGGATGCAATTAATAAGACCACTAAGTTCCTAACTATGTAGTGCCTGATCTAAAGCCCATTGCAATGTGAGTGTTTCCAGTGACTTCAATGGGCTTTGGATCAGGCCAAAATACTATATCTTCTACATAAATGGTGCTTAGATATCACAGAGACAGGCACATTGAGAATGCCTAAACAGAAGGAAGTGCACTCATGAATTCTCTTAACATAAAGTACCAAATCCCGATTTTAAGGCAGAAGCTTGAAAAGTGAGGGCAATAGCACCGTAAAAGACAATCAGCTCCAGAGGCCTCGTTACAAGGCAGGCCATACATGGGATCATACATGGGATCTGCTGAATGTACTGGGCAGAACTATTTGCCATTCTTTCTTACAAGAGCAACTACTTTGCTGCAATCCTTGCTGATTTGCACATGCTGTGGGAGGCAGCATTTGCATTTGCCGGATTAGGGACCAGGCCTATCCCATCACTGAAACATGGATGGTTTGTAATAAAGCATTAGACTATGACATTAGACTACGAGCCATGAGTTCAGTCCCCATCTCCACCACCTTTCTGTGTGACCTTGGACAAGATGGTAATCTTTCACAGCCTCAGGTTGCTGTCTGAGTAAAGATTTGTTAATGTTTGTGGGGTCCTAAAACAATACACTGTTATGGGCCCATCTAAGCACATAGATAGATAATCTGAAACCACCCATCATGGTGGAAATATGCCTGGATGTTCCTTGCTACAGTCACTGTTCTGTCCAATATGTGTAGAGAGCAATAGATACTATTATTGAAATCCTGGCCACATTTAAATCAATGGCAAAACTCCCACTGACTTCAACAAAGTCAGAATTCCACCCTGTGTGACTACTAACCATGCTGGATCTTGTAGGACACTTCTTCTTCTTCTTCTTCTTATTTATTATTTACTTATTAGGCCTTCTGTTATTGCCTGCAATGTTCTAGGAGCTTTCCAAATATGTAACAAAGTTACAGTTCCCTGCCTTAAAGAACTCACAATCTAGGGAAGACAAGCAACATAAAATCCATTTTTTTTTACTTTTAAATATAATTATCTGCACTGACCTTGCTCCTAGCCATTATTAGTTGACAGGGTCTCACAGGAAATAGAAGTGGGCCTTGAGGAGGGCTTTGAAGCCTTACAGACTAGTTCAGGGGAGGCATTCCACACATGCCAAGAGTCCATTCCTCAGACTGACGAAACACTGTTTCAAAAATCTTTTCCTCCAGACCACTCAATAGTATTATTCTTTTATGTATTTATCATTCTATTGCAATAATACCCAAATGTCCCAGTCAGGAACAGGGCCCCAGTGTACTTGGCACTGTACAAACATAGAGGAAGACACGCAGCCATGTCTTCTTTGATGTAATACTGTATGGTTAGGACTGCTAAGGAGATTATTATTGAAGTTGGCAGCTCCCTCTCAATAACGCAGCGGGCTTTGTTATATGACTTTTTTCCATTCTTTTAGGACCTATAGTTCTTAGTTTTGACTTTGATGTTTTAAACTAATTGAACTACTCCTTTGACCTATCTATCGGAGTCAGTCTTCTCCCTTTTTTCTATTGTGATCAGCATCCTGCCTATAGTCTATTTTTGATCAATAATAGTTAAGGAACAGAAAATGGAACTACTTTGTCGTAGAAAATTTTAGTAGTTCTAGCAACTAAATAACTTATGTCGAAAGTTGAATGCAACCATATTTTAGATCAAAACACAATTTGAGAACAATGTTAGCCCTTGAAAGTCTGTCCCTCCATATTACCGATCTTTGTTGATCTGTCATTATCACTGAATGCTGCCATGTCTTCTCAATAAAGTTATGTTACCCTAAAAAGCTTGATATTTCTGGTGCATGAACAGTCTACCCTGTACAACAAATTAAAGGTGCAACTGAACAATATATCCAGAAATAAGTTTACATTGGATAATCCTATCAGCGGTCTTTGTTCATGATCACAATGTAGAGATTCATAAACCCATTCAGAGAAGATGTAGTCTGCTTGAGTGTTTAAATTCTAATTAATGACTCATAGTAGTCTGATGTCTTTGTCTTCGATTGAAATGATTGGATTTCAAGGCTCTGAAACAATAAAAGCCCAGTACATATTTTGGGTGAAACCATGGAAACAGCATGCTCCATTTTGCTCAAAATAGAAAAGTCAAGTTTGGGAACTCTTAGTCACGAATGACCTTGATATTGCAGCTGATGCAGCACATTATAATTTGTACAGTCAACTCTGTGTGTGTGTGTGTGTGTGTGTATAACCAAGACCTTGATCTCAGAGCTACATGATGCACTTGGCTTTTCTACTGAGCATTCAGAGAAAGTGCTTTGGAAAACTCAGGACTGGTCCCATCCTCACTTTATACAGGTGCAGAGTAGGAAATATGTATAAACCTAAGGTAAACAGAGGTACCTCTTTGCTGTGGGATGACTGGCACCTTTAGGGCATCACTGTTGACTAGGACCTTGCATAAGGTAAGTTGCCCTAAGCTACGTCAACTCCAGCTACATTATTCACGTACCTGGAGTTGCGTAACTTACCCCTGTAGTGTAGACAAGGCAACATAATAAGAGTCAGTCACCACCCTGACCTTAGCATTTCTCAGCTAAATGAGATCTGAATAGCAAGGTCCTAAATGGACTTCATGGAACCTTCTGTTCATCTCCCTTCCCTCATTATAGAAGCTCTGATTCTAGTTTGTTTGTGTGTACATAACATTTTTTCTTTCTGTTCTTTCCTTTTCTCTTTAAGTCATACTCATACTTTTAAAGCATGTTTTTAATATTAAGGAAGAGAGCGCCTGCTGCCCTTGAAGGTATTAGTTTCTCTGTCTTGTCCTCACTCTGGGAGCAGCTCTTCCTTTCGGTGATTGACAATAGGCACATTTTCTGGAATTACAGATCCAGCGGTGTCATAGCAGTATGGGCAGATTAATGGCTGCAGCGGCAGCAGTGACAGACTTAGAGGAAAATTTTGCTTAAATATTTTCTTTCTCATTCTAGGCAGGGTATTTTTTGTAAAATCAATAATTTTTTTTAAAAACCATATGGAAATTCAGTTAATTCAATTCATCAAGCAAAATAGTTCCGGTTTAAGGTCAAAGTGTTCTCTTGTTTTCTTATGTCGATACAAGCTTTGCCTACTTTACCAGGAGGATCATAAAGGGCAACTATTTAAGCAGAGTAAGAAAGCAAGCAAATTTGAGTTTGTTTGTCTTGTGATTCAAGGCCTACTTGCTGCATGCTAAGGGGAAGAGAAAAGCACAGAAACTACTGAAGCCCCCAGTCCTGCAATAAGCTCGGCGCAGAGTCCCCTTGACTACAGGGACTCTGCATGGCACCCAAATGAGCTCACTGTAGGACCCAAGTCCTAATGAGAGCAGTATAGATCTCTGTATAATAATACAAATTAAGAAACGTCTCCATTTGAAACAAATTATAGTCTGTGATTCATCTTGAGTAGCATCTTCCTCCCTGACTAGTGCCACTGAAATCAATGGTCCAGCATGTGTATCAGAGAGAGTCACAGAATCTAGCCTTTCATCATAAATATACTTCTGGTAAGTTACCTTGTGCATTACTATTCACAAAAAGGAAAGAAAATAGCTTGTATTTAGTAACTGTGCTTTTACCACATACTCAGGGCTGTGTTCCTAATGAACAGTTCCATCTTCGTATGAATGTTTAACCTGTTAATTAAAAATGAAATAAGAGTAAATACTTCTCAGGGTCAGATATCATAGTGATAGGTAGTGCTGCCTAGGTTGTTACCTTTCCCTTACCCAATTCAATGCAGCCTACATCCTGCTCCCATTCCGCCCATTCCCTGCCTTTTCCTGACCACAGGGTCCTAGCAAAGGGCAATGATACTGTAGAGGCAGCTGAGCCCCTCCACCTTTCACTGCAGGAAGAGGTTGATCTGCACACAGAGGATCCCCTCCACATGTGAATCTGGCCCCTGTCTCTCTTACAGCACTAGCCTAACATGTTGATCACCATCCTATCTTATCCCTGCTTTTGGTGGAAGAGGCGTGTAGACTAAACAGACAAGGTGTTTTACAGATTTTTCCATCATACCTACTTGGTGCTGTGGATAGTCCACGTTTTGTCCCTTTACTGAGCTGGCTACATTTCTCTAATGATGACTTTATAAACGTTTGCAATTTCTCCCATTGCACTGGTTATTTCTCCCAGTGTTTTATCTATTTTTCTGTATCTCCAAAAGACTACACATAGCAAATTGGCGTCAGTAATGGGAAAATGCAATCTACTGTGCTCCAAGCTATCCCCTCCTTAGCAACATCTTCAGACAGGATTTCATCTTTTACCTCCATCTCCTGGAGCATCATACATGGCAACTGGATAAGGTAGAGTAAAGGATCCAGATTCTGATCTCTGTTATCCTGATGTAAATCCAATGGAATTCTCCTGATTCCAAGGGAGCTACTTTGCACTTACAACTGAGATCAGCATATGGCCCAAAGATTCCATTCTGGAGAAGTGGGAGGTGGGCAATACTTAATGTGGTCTTTCAGGACTACTGGAAAGCTGGGACATTTTAAAATTCCCACTAGAAATCACAAGTAAGCCTTCACGACTGCAGAGCCCAAAAGGTTTATTTGGGTCAGCAGCTGCAAGGGCTATTTCTTATTGAAATAAGCCCTCAGAATGCCTCCATCTAAAAAAATGCTTTCAGGGATAAAAGGTGAATAATGTCTTGGCATATAGCATTTCTTTCCTCCCCACTACAAAATGATCTCAACATTTTTATTGTTATATGCATTCCTCTGAGAGATCTGCAAGTTTTATTTGATGAAGTGAGCCCAGGGTTGTAAAACATGTTCTGGAGGGCAAAATATTTTCTGAAAAATCAACAAAAACCTGCTCTTGTATCTCCTGCTAAATTGGTGCATGTTTACCAGATATGAGTATTTTCTTGGCAATGTGATCTGTTTTTCTTTACGCTCTATGGCTTCAAACTACATAACAGAGCACTCTGACAGAATTATAAGTTGCTTGATGCATTCTTTTTTATTTATCATAGCGTAGGCAGAGAATTTGGTTTAAGTGCTAGAGATGTATAGTAGCTCCAGGGGTTTTGATCTGCTTTACCCTTTCAGATGCAGGGAGTGGAACTCTTATTGATTTATCTTGAAATATCAGTTTTCTTTAAGCATTTTTCCCTTTTCAGTCTAGTAATAATGGGAAAACTCCATATTACTGCACAAAATATTTAGAAACCTTTTTAACATTCTCAGATTTATTGAGCCAATTGTGGTAAATCCCATGCTGGAGGTTAATATTCTCCATAGGAGTCTATTCCCCTAGCAATATGCAGGGAATATACAATCCTTCTTCCAATGAGTCTTGAACAGTACGGTGGCCAATTTATTTTATTTCTACTCACAACATAATTCAATTAATCATTTAAACAGTGTTGGTTTTGAATGATGAACCCCTTTAACGTTTGAATCCTGGCCTCTCTGTGAGTGCTAAGGCATTTGAGATCCTACTTAAACTTAAGCTGGCAGATCCCCGATTAGTATATTAGGTGGCCAAGAAAGCGGAATGTCCATAACTCAGGAATTTGGTTCTCTCCTGTTTGGTCCAGCAAAGCCTGAGTTTGATGGCAGTCTCTCTCAGACCTTTTCTGTAGGGAAGCTTTATGTTTTGGAAGTCAATGTTTGGTTTAGTCAATGTTTCAACTATCATAATGTTTTGTGTTTTTAGTGGTACTATGGGTGAATCTAGGGAAACTGATACATTGTAAAAAATAACCTGAAAAAGACTCCAGCAAACAAGTTCTCTGTTTGGATACAGAGTTTGGGGTGTTTTAGGTCTGGGCAAACTCTCTCGTCCCCCTGCCGACTCCCATTTATTAAAAAATATATCAGCCTTAACTTTCTTAAAATATGTTACATAACCCACTAATACGTATTAAAGCTATCCTGTTGAATGGCAAGGCAAGTAATGTTTAAGCTTGACTACGGCCACGACTCATATCAGACTCAGGTTTACAATGTGACTACAGAATTCTTGCTCCAGGGCTGCTGAAAGCTGACACTGAAACAAAGGGAAAGTTCTCAGTTTCCAGAGAGAAAGACAGTCTTCACTGCTCTCCTCAACCATGGGCAGGTCCACACTGATCTCAGATGAGGCTTCCAGTGGGCTATTCAAATTAGCAGAAAAAGGTATAACATGCTCCAACGGCTGGAAGTTGAAGCTAGATAACTTTAGATTGGAAATTGAAGCAGCTTACCAAGGATTGTGGTGGATTCTCTTTCACTGGCAATTTTAAAATAAAGATTCGATATTTTTCTAAAATATCTGCTCTAGGAATTATTTTGGGGAAGTTCAATGGCCTGTGTTATACAGGAGGTTAGACTAGATGATCACAATGGTTCCTTCTGGCCTTGGAATCTATGAGTATGTCTACACTGCAGTGTAAGCCTGGGCTCAGACTAAGGCTTGAGCCGTACCCGCCCCCTTCCATCTACTAACAAATCTCTCAGACTTGGGCTTGGACCCTGCAGGCTGGAGGGTCTGAGCCCATGTCAAGCCAGGAGGGTTTGAGGCCTATTGCTTTGCAGTGTAGACACAGCCACACTTGACTTGGGTCCCAGGAGTCCACCAACAGTGTCCCATAATCCCATGGGCCAACTTCCTTTGTCCTCTATCCCAACAATCTCCAGTCGACTCAACTGAAAACAGAAGCCAACCCCCTTGGCATACAGCAGTTAACCACTCCATTGTCTTCTGACCACTGAGTTGCAAACCCACCATCTGAGAGCAGTCTGTGTTTGCAATGGAGACCAAACAGAACAAGCCTTTTGTAAAGTGCACTGCTTCATGGTCCTGAACACAGCTAAATTTTTGTGAATCTCGGGTGCGCGGCCAGCAGAACTGTGAACTTTAGCCAGAGTACCCGGAATGACCACCTGCACCAGCAGACAGCTAAAAAGCTGGCAGCTTTGCAAATTTGCTGGACTAGTGAGCAATGCAGGGAGCAGATTCAGAAGCCTGTGATGAGGTGTATAAACTCCTCACTAGACTTGAGGGAGTTAAGGGGCAGCTTTGCGCTGAGGAGGCTCTGCCCCTCCGCCCATGTGAAGAATGCTCACATTGGAGGTGGGGTTTAAAAGCCAGCCAGCCAGCTCAATAAGGGGCTAGCAAGCCAGGGAGGAGGATGTGCCCTGGAAGCTCCAGGGGAAGACCTGAGCTGAGCCCACACTGAGCTGGAGAGTGGAGGAGCCACAGCATTCAGCAACTGGAACCAGGGCTAGAAACCCAGAAGGCAATGTTCCCCATGGACAGGCGGCAACCACATGGGGTGCAGACCAAGCTAGGAAGTGGCCCAGGGAAGCCAACTTAGATTCATAGATATTTAGGTCAGAAGGGACCATTATGATCATCTAGTCTGACCTCCTGCACAACGCAGGCCACAGAATTTCACCCACCACTCCTATAAAAAAACCCTCACACCTATATCTGTGCTATTGAAGTCCTCAAATCGTAGTTTAAAGACTTCAAGGAGCAGAGAATCCTCCAGCAAGTGACCCGTGCCCCATGCTACAGAGGAAGGCAAAAAACCTCCAGGGCCTCTTCCAATCTGCCCTGGAGGAAAATTCCTTCCCGACCCCAGATATGGCGATCAGCTAAACCCTGAGCATATGGGCAAGATTCATCAGCCAGATACTACAGAAAATTCTTTCCTGGGTAACTCGGATCTCACCCCATCTAATAGCCCATCACAGGCCATTGGGCCTATTTATGAATATTTAATTACCAAAACCATGTTATCCCATCATACCATCTCCTCCATAAACTTATCGAGTTTAATCTTAAAGCCAGATAGATCTTTTGCCCCCACTGCTTCCCTTGGAAGGCTATTCCAAAACTTCACTCCTCTGATGGTTAAAAACCTTCGTCTAATTTCTAGTCTAAATTTCCTAGTGGCCAGTTTATATCCATTTGTTCTTGTGTCCACATTGGTACTGAGCTTAAATAATTCCTCTCCCTCTCCAGTATTTATCCCTCTGATATATTTATAGAGAGCAATCATATCTCCCCTCAACCTTCTTTTAGTTAGGCTAAACAAGCCAAGCTCCCTGAGTCTCCTTTCATAAGACAGGTTTTCCATTCCTCGGATCATCCAAGTAGCCCTTCTCTGTACCTGTTCCAGTTTGAATTCATCCTTCTTAAACATGGGAGACCTGAACTGCTCACAGTATTCCAGGTGAGGTCTCACCAGTGCCTTGTATAACGGTACTAAAACCTCCTTATCCCTACTGGAAATACCTCTCCTGATGCATCCCAAGACCGCATTAGCTTTTTTCACAGCCATATCACGTTGGCGGCTCATAGTCATCCTATGATCAACCAATACTCCAAGGTCCTCTTCCTCCTCGATTACTTCTAATTGATGCGTCCCTAGCTTATAACTAATATTCTTGTTATTAATCCCTAAATGCATGACCTTGCACTTCTCACTATTAAATTTCATCCTATTACTATTACTCCAGTTTACAAGGTCATCCAGATCCTCCTGTAGGGTATCCCTGTCCTTCTCTAAATTGGCAATACCTCCCAGCTTTGTATCATCCGCAAACTTTATTAGCACACTCCCACTTTTTGTGCCAAGGTCAGTAATAAAAAGATTAAATAAGATTGGTCCCAAAACCGATCCTTGAGGAACTCCACTGATAACCTCCCTCCAGCCTGACAGTTCACCTTTCAGTAGGATCCGTTGTAGTCTCCCCTTTAACCAATTCCTTATCCACCAACTTGAGGCTGACACCACATGGTGACAGGTGAGCAGTTGAACCAGCCTCCCAGGGTCCTGGGTGGGAACCCAGTGGAGTGGGTGGGCCCAGGTTCCCCTACCCTTCACTGCGCTGTAGCCACTAGGCAGAGTTGCCACCCCAAAAACTGTATCCACTAGGCAGCCTTGCTGCCCCGAGAACTGTATCCACTAGGCACTAACCACTAGGCATGTGACCCTGCCTCACCCAAGTCTGTGTGAAGACCAAGAAAAGGAAAAAGCGGGGTGGGAAAAGGAGAGAGAGACTCTCAAAAGCAAGGAGGGAACAAGAGTGGGGGAGCTATGGAGATAGATAAGCTGTTAAAGTGGCTGGCTGACAGTCAGCAACAACAGGCCGCGCAGCAGCAGTTACAACAACAGCAGTTGTTTCAGCAGATGGCCACCCATCAGCAACAGCAGGCTGCACAATTACAACAGCAATAACAACAGCTTCTCTGGGAATTGGCTACTCAACAACGTGAACAGCAACAATGTCTGGTCCAACAAGTGGCCACCGTCCTCCAACGGCAGGGCATCAGTGCCAGCCTGGGGCAGACGACCCCAGTCCCTTGGTTACAGGTACCCCCCCCCCCGCCCCAGTGAAACTCATGAAGATGGGCTCTGAGGAGGACCTGGAGGCATTCCTGGTCATGGCTGAAGACTTCCTGGCCACAAAAAGTGCCATGGGAGCAGCCCCCTGCTTCAGGGGCCCTAGGGCCATGGTTGAAGGGTGAGAGGCAACCGGGGACAATGCACGCCTTGGAGTCTGGTCTTAAGTCCCAACCTATGACCCAGCAGCAGCCTGGACCTGATCACAGGATTAGCTCCCTGTCCTACCGCTTCCGCCCACACTCCACTCCCACTCCGCCCCAGGCCCTGCCTCTGCTCCACTCTCTACCTACTTGGCTTCCCTGCCGCTGCGTTCCTCCTCTCTTCCCTCCCACGAGGCCCCCGCCTCTCATGCTCTCCGTGTCCCTCCTCTCCTCCACACCCCCTTTCCTCTACAAGGCCCCCACCACCCACAGGGATGCGGTGAGCCGCAGATGTGGGGGCCGAGCAGGGGAGGGGGTGGAGGAGAGGAGGGATGCAAGGAACAGTGGGGACCTCTGGGGAGGTGAGTGGAGGAGAGGAGGGACGCACCAGGCAGCAGTGGGTGGTGAGGCCTTGGGGAAGGGGCTGAGCAGGGACAGGAAGAGGTGGAGTGTAGGTGGGGCAACCACAGCCCAGGCGTCCGCTGGTGGGGCGGCTGCGCCAGGGGAGGCTTAGCTTAGCCTTCCCTGGCCTCTTCTATCCATAGGCGCTGACTCCCTGGGTGCTCCGGGGCTGGAGCACCCATGGGGAAAAATTAGTGGGTGCTCTGCACCCACCAGCAGCCAAGCTCCCCACCCCGCCTCACCTCACCACCTCCTCCGCCTCCTCCCCTGAGCGCGCCACGTCCCCGCTCCTCCGCCTACCTCCCAGTGCTTGCCGCCGCCAAACAGCTGTAGGAGTCGGAATAGGGGCAGGGAGGGGACAGAGTTGGGGCGGGGACTTTGGGGAAGGGGTTGTAATGGGGGCAGGAGGGGGTAGGGCAGGGGTGGAGTCGGGGCAGGGTCGGGGGCAAAGGGGGGTCGAGCACCCACTGGCACCATTAGAAGTTGGCGCCTATGCTTTTATCTGCCGCCTATGCACGATACTAACATCTGCGTGTGGTGGTAGTGGGGGAAGGCCTGCAGCTGGCAAGCACAACCCTCAGAAGAAGGCAGTGCTTACTGGGTAAAGACCATGAGTAGGCTGGCTAGGGAATGTGCTGATTCATTGCTTCCTTGAGACAGCCTCTGCTGACACGGCAGACATCTGGCTGCAAGTTAAAGTTGCTCTCTCTAGTAGAATCCCCAGAGAAAGGCTTTATGGCAAACAGTGCAAAATTCCACTCTCTTCCTTCCCCTTCTCTGCAATTTGCACTTCCTAGAGCACCTGCAGGGAAAATGAAGGCCAGCATGTAATCTAATCTGTCAAGCACCTCCTGATGTACTAAGTAGCCATGAAATGCAAAGTTAATAACCACAAGAACTTCCCTTTCTGGAATGAAATCTGCCATCTACTGTTTTAGAGCCTTAAAATCCCATTGGTCCAATTGGAAATTTCCTGCTTTTGAGGGTGGATTGTAACATATAACAGTGAGTTCTGGTTTAAAAAAAAACAAAAAAACCCCCCTTTTTCCTTGAAGGCAGCTGCAATTTTCTTCCCTTCCTTCTGTCCATCAGTTTCTTTACTCTGTTCATGAGGAGTACAGGTGAGTAGCATCATACACGCATTTAACTTATGTGAATTCAACTATACACGCTCAGCAAAAAAAAAAACCAAAACAACAAGATATCTGTAAATAGTGCTGGCAATTCCGCCCACCATTCCACTCAATGAGCGTATGCCCCGGAGTGTGCGTGAGATGGGAGACGTGAATCTGCTGTTCCCTCAGTCGGTCTCGGTTCCCTCGTGCCTCTCATAGTGTGAGCATCTCGCCACGCTGAGTGTGATTCTAGTGTTTAAAAATGCGTATTTTTCGTACAACATGGCCCCTAAACGCAAGCCAACTACTTCATCTGGTGCTCAACCGAAGAAACAGCGATCTGTTCCAACACTGGAGGAAAAACTGGCTGTGTTGGACTTATTGAGAGACGGTATGTCGGTCTCCAACGTGGCGCGTAAATATGGCCACAACGAATCTAGCATCCGTGCCACCAAGATTCAAGAGAGAGAAATTCGTCAAGCCGTGGCATCAAGTGCTCCAATAACTGCTAAGGTGACGAGCCAGGTGCGTGATAAGACTTTAGTGAAGACTGAAAAGGCATTAAACTTATGGCTGGAAGATATGAACTGTAAATGTGTGCCTATCGATGGCAACACATTGTGAGAAAAGGCTCTTAGCCGCTATGTGCTGTTCAAACCTCCCGCTGATGAGGGACAGCCTTCTGATGAGAAGGAATTCAAAGCTAGCCAAGGTTGGCTTAACAGTTTTAGGAACCGCTTCAACCTCAAAAACGTGCAGACTACTGGTGAAGCTGCATCTGCCAATGAAGAGGCACCAAAAGCCTACCCCAAACAATTAAAGAAAATCATAGAAGAAAAGGGCTATCTTCCGGAACAAGTTTTTAATGCTGACAAGACTGGGCTCTTCTGGAAAAAAATGCCCAACCGCACTTACATTTCGAAATCGGAAAGACAAGCCTGTGGCTACAAAGCAGCTAAAGACCGTGTGACCGTGTTGTTTTGTGGCAATGCGACTGGGCATTTAATAAAGTCAGGCTTGCTCTGCAGAGCTGCAAATCCCCGTGCCCTAAAAGGCAAGAACAAAAATCTCCTGCCTGTGTTCCGGCAATCAAATAAAAAGGCTTGGGTGATGGCAGCATTATTTCTGGATTGGTTCCACAAGTGTTTCATTCTGGAGATCAAGCGGTACCTCGAAGAGAAAGGACTTGACTTTAAAATGTTGCTGATCGTAGACAATGTTCCTGGCCACCCTGCAGCACTCCGGTTTGTGCATAATAACGTTGAAGTCGTCTTTCTCCCCCCCCCCCAATACCACCTCCATCCTCCAACCTCCCGACCAAGGCGTGATTCACTGTTTCAAGGCCATGTACACGAGGCTTACGTTCTCATGGATACGTAGCGCTATGGATGCTGACCCCAATCTTAATGTGATGGAGTGTTGGAAGTCCTTCAACATTGCCGATTGCATCACTTATATTAAACAGGCAATGGATGCAAACAAGCCTGAAACAGTCAATGCATGTTGGCAAAACCTATGGAAAGAATGTGTGAATGATTTAAGGGTTTCCTGACCATTGACAAAGAAGTGAAACGCATTGTTCAGGTGGCCAGGCAAGTGGGTGGTGATGGCTTTGTCGACATCCTTGAGGAAGAAATTGAAGAAATAATTACAGGTTTCAGAGTAACAGCCATGTTAGTCTGTATTCGCAAAAAGAAAAGGAGTACTTGTGGCACCTTAGAGACTAACCAATTTATTTGAGCATAAACTTTCATGAGCTACAGCTCACTTCATCGGATGCATCCGATGAAGTGAGCTGTAGCTCACGAAAGCTTATGCTCAAATAAATTGGTTAGTCTCTAAGGTGCCACAAATACTCCTTTTCTTTTTGAAGAAATAATTGAGAGCCATAGAGAAACATTGACGAACGAAGAGTTAGAG
Organism: Natator depressus; assembly: GCF_965152275.1. NCBI lineage: Eukaryota > Metazoa > Chordata > Testudines > Cheloniidae > Natator > Natator depressus. The sequence goes on from NC_134235.1 coordinate 57,857,917, forward strand.
GACTGATAAAATCATCTACAGAAGACGAAGATGATGATGACGAACAGGAAGAGCCAGCAAGTTGGAATCTTCATAAATTTGCTGAAGTGTTCCAAGCAGTGAAACACGTGAATGATTTAATTTCTGAATATGATCTCTCTATGGAATGAAGCCTCAAAATCACATGTAGTATTACGGACTATTTGAGACCGTATCAAGAAATGTTTGAGCAGCTCAAGAGACAACAGCGACAGTTGCCGATCACCATGTTTTTCAAGGAAAAACAACAACCAGCAGCAGATGAGCCTACGCAATCAACTTCTCGAGCTGAACCAGAGCCAACCACTTTGTCTACGACTCGCTCTCTGTCACCCCAGCTCTCCGTCACCTCTGTCTCCTGGATCGACATCAAGCCCTGATGATCCCCTGTAATTACCCCCTGTAATTAAAAATACAGTACTGTAAAATTATATTTTGCATATGTACTCTATTATATACTGTACGTTACTGTATACATTATACATTTATACATATTACTGTACAGGGTTGTATACACACAATCATGTACAGTATACTGTACTTTATGGGCGATTTAAGGGATTTTCAAGGGTAATTTTGACTATACGTGATTTTTGCCTTACGCACAGACTTTAGAACCTAACCCCCGCATAAGATGCGACTCCACTGTACTAGCTTCTTCTGCTCTGTAATTGTGAAAAGATTGGCACCAAAAGGGGGCTTTTGCATTGTGCTCTGAACATGGTTAGGTTTGGGCTCCTCTGATCCTTTGTATAAGTGAGTTCCATAGTGTTAAGAATGCTCTATCTCTGGCTCCCCATACGAAACTAATGAGTCACTCTCTACCAGCAATAAGCCACACCAGGGAGTTCATTAGGAAGCTGTGCTGGTGTACGTCTCTAATGAGTGAGGTCACTTGTCCTTCAGCATCATGCTGCACAGTGCACTTGGGGCTTGTACCAACAGCTTATTAATGCACACCTTTTTTTGCATATTGCTCTATTGATATTAGTCAGCAGTTGTCAGAGTAGAGATGTGCTGCCCAAGAAATGGTGGTGCTGCCAGGGAGAGAGCATGAATAGGGCAGCCAGGGTGTGTGATGATTCATTGCACTTGTTCTGTAACATACACTGGAAGAGTCCTGTTGGAAATTAAAGCAGAAACCCCCCATTGGAGGCAAGTGGCCAACCCATGCCATCCTTTGGGTGAATCCCTGCCCACTGTGTTGAAGTAGACCAGGTTGGCATAGGAAGGTGTTATTCACATTTCCCTATGCCAGCAAGAGTGCAACAGGCCCCTAACCTGTAATCACTGTAGTCTGACCTTAACATGGTGATGTTTCTCCAGGGAGTAGAAATTAAATTAAATTAAAACCAAAATCGTAGCTTTTAGCTCTCTGGTCACTCGATTACAGACCTAAAAGTTGCAATTCTTCAACAAAAAAACCTTCAAAAACAGACTCCAACAAGAGACTGCTGAATTGGAATTAATTTGCAAACTGGACACCATTACATTAGGCTTGAATAAAGACTGGGAGTGGATGTGTCATTACACAAAGTAAAACTATTTCCCCATGTTTATTCCCCCCCGCCCCCGCCCACTGTTCCTCACACGTTCTTGTCAACTGCTGGAAATGGCCCACCTTGATTATCACTACAAAAGGTTTTTTTCTCTCCTGCTGGTAATAGCTCACCTTACCTGATCACTCTTGTTATAGTGTGTATGGTAACACCCATTGTTTCATGTTCTCTGTGTACATAAAATCTCCCCACTGTATTTTCCACTGCATGCATCCAATGAAGTGAGCTGTAGCTCATGAAAGCTTATGCTCTAATACATTTGTTAGCCTCTAAGGTGCCACAAGTACTCCTTTTCTTTTTGCAGATACAGACTAACACGGCTGCTACTCTGAAACCTGCAATATTACAGAAACTGATATCATTAATGATGTACAACCTGGTCCTGTGAGGTGCTGCTAACCATCTGTAAATGCTATTGCCTTCACTAGATGTGAATTGGGAGAGTTTAGTATCTCACCATATCAAGCCCAGAAACAGCAGCTAGCAATGTCTTGGGCTAGGGAGCTATCTTGGAATCTGATTAGATTGTTCTGTTAGCTTTAGGAAACATGGATTTTTATTCTCCTAATGGTAGACCCAAGTTTGTGTCTGAATAAGTTTGCAAGGAAGCAGACAGTTCAGTAATACAGTTACTCACCTAGAACAATGGGAATACTGAATGTTTTCCTGGGTGCTACTTCAGAGGCTGGATATGTTTTTATATAATAAATTGTGCAAATTTGTGCTTTCTTGTGAGCTTAGGTTCCATCATTGTGACCTCTATAATCAACTTAATTGGTAAGGTCTCTTCCAGTGAAGGCAGTGACACTGGTTTGCCACAAATGTGTTCATAACTTGGTGGCAGCATATTCATATTGACCTTTATATTATATTGACCCACAGCAGACTGCAAATACTTCCTTCACTCAATGAAGAATAATTTTTAAGAGCTAAAGCTGAACAAGGGAAGCAGGCTTTTGCAGCAACTGCTCCAATCAGGTGAAATAAGATACCTGACTCCTAAAACAAATATTTGTATCTTGTTTTAAGACATTTTTGAGCTTTTATCTTAGGAAGCCTTGCCACAGTAAAAAGAAATGAAATAGTACCTGTTCAATGTTGTCTGCTAGTTGAGACTGAGTAGCCTACCTTGTATTTTTGTACGCTAGTATAATGACTTGTTCCCACGGACTCTCATTAAAATTATTATTATTATTATTAATTTGTATTACTGTAATGTCTAGGAGCCCTAGTCAGGGGCCAGGGCCCCTTTGGATTAGGAGCTGTGCAAACACAGATGTGGAACAAAAAGATGGTCCATGACCCAAAGAGCTTTCAATCTATGTAGTGTGACCAGACGTCTCAATATTATTGGGACTGTCCCAATATTTGCCTTATATATGCAACTATCTTCCACCCCTCCCCCACCCCCCCAAAAAGTGTCCCGATTTTCACACTTGCTATCTGGTCACTCTAAATCTATGTATAAGACAAGAGGCAACAAATGGATACAGACAGATGGGGTGGAACAAAATAGCAATGAGACAATATTGGGCAGCCTGCTAGGCTGCGGCCTCAGTGTACCAGCTGTCTAACCATTATCAAATTTTTTGTAGGCATCACAGAAAAGTTAAGTTTTAAGGAGGGATTTGAAAGAGGATAATGAGGTAGCTGTGCAGATGTTTATGGGGAGCTCTTCTCAAGTGTGAGGGGAAAGTACAAATGTACTTGTTAAATTTTCAAACAAGCGGGTGATGGGAGCAAGCATCAATGGCTAATCAGAAGGTGTCAGGTTCCCTCCCCAATCTGAACTCTAGGGTACAGATGTGGGGACCTGCATGAAAGACCTCCTAAGCTTATTTCAACCAGCTTAGGTTAAAAACTTCCCCAAGGCACAAATTCTTCCTTGTCCTTGGACGGTATTGCTGCTACCACCAAGTGAGTTAGACAAAGATTTAGGAAAAGGACCACTTGGAGTTCCTGTTTCCACAAAATATCCCCCCAAATCCCTTCACCCCCTTTCCTGGGGAGGCTTGAGAGTAAACAAGGTGAGCACAGACCAGACCCTTGGGTTTTTAGGACACTAAAAACCCCAATCAGATTCTTAAAAACAGAACGTTATTATAAAGAAAAAAAGTAAAAGAAGCACCTCTGTAAAATCAGGATAGAAGGTACTTTTACAGGGTAATACGATTTAAAACACAGAGGATTCCCCTCTAGGCAAAACTTTAAAGTTACAAAAAACAGGAATAAACCTTCCTTTTAGCATAGGGAAAATTCACAAGCTAAAACAAAAGATACTCTTAACACATTTCCTTGCTATTACTTACTATTTCTGTAATTTTAGATGTATTATTCAGTAGGAGCTGGATTATTTGCTTGGTCTCTCTCTTTGTCTTGGAGAGAACAACAAAGAGCACAAACAAAAACCTTCCCCCCCCCACCCCCCCAGATTTGAAAGTATCTTCTTTCCCCATTAGTCCTTCTGGTCAGGTGCCAACTAGGTAAATGGAACGGATTAACCCTTTACAGGTAAAGGAGGGATTTTATGCTAACCGTAGCTGTATGTTTATGACAGAGGGGAAAATTGACATTTCAGTAGAGAATGAGAGATGATAGGTAGGGTGGGGATAGGCCTGTGAAGGGCCTTTAAAGTGAATACTAACAGCTGATTGTAATGGGTTCCCCCTAACTTCAGATACAAAAATGATAAGGCATCCAAATAGGATAATCATATTCAGTAAATCATAACCTTTTCAATGATATGTCACATGCCTTAGCTTGCACAAAATACATCATAATTATGCCATACTCATGTCATAATAATATTAGTATGAAGAATATGGGGCTTAATGTCCCATTTATGTTTGATACAATAGAATGATCTTTGCAGCAGCATTCTGAATGGGGGTGTGTGTGTGTGGGGGGGGGATTGCATTTATCAGGGCCAGAGAAAAGGATTTTATTTATTTGTTTGTTTGTTTGCATCAAGATGCAAGATGATGAGAGCCTGGATGACCGTTTTAGTGATGAGGAGGGATACGAGATATTGTAACTTAGAGATGTTACGCAGAAAGAATTTGCAAGATGTGAGGCCACAGAGAGCTCCAAGTTGAAGATGATACCCAGGTTTTGGGCATGAGTGGCAGATAGGATGGTGGTATAATCCACAATGATCAACAAAGGAGGGTGAGAGGGCTTGGGCTGGGGAGAAGATAAAGAGCTCTGTTTTAGCATGCGCTGATGGCTAGATATCAGAGAAAGGTTGACAATAAAAGATGTATTTCAACTCACTGAGAAAAAGTTTAAGTAAAATAGATATGTAATTTAGTGACCACAACCTAAAGACTAAGATTTGTGTTAGAGGAAATACAAAAAGTTTCCAAAATACAACTGAATCTTATTCCTCAAGTCCACCTACTTTGCCTACCATTCTTTCATTGTTGTAAGGAGCATTGAACCAATTGTTAGTTAGTCAAAGCAGACATGTTTCAGAGTAACAGCAGACATGTAATATTATGATATTCATATCATATACTCTTCATGATCTTTTTAGGATAGGGAAGGGGTCAAATAGAGTAGACTGATGCATGCTTTGTCAAATCATACCTTTAATAATTTGCAGGACTACGTCCAGAATTATAATAGCACAGTAGAAACTCAGAGTTACGAACACCTTGGGAATGAAGGTTGTTCGTAACTGAACAAAACGTTATGGTTGTTCTTTCAAAAGTTTACAGCTGAACGTTGACTTAATACAGCTTTGAAACTTTCCTATACAGGAGAAAAATGCTGCTTTCCTTTTTTGTTTTTTAAGTAGTTTATGGTTAACACAGTACTGCATTGTATCTTTTTTTTTGTCTCTGCTGCTGTCTGACTGTGTACTTGAGGGCCCAATGAGATGTGTGGTTGACTAGTCAGTTTGTAAATCTGGTGTTCGTACCTCTGAGGTTCTACTGCAGTAGGGATTTAACCAAACTGAACAAACAAAAAACCTCAAAGTTTTGGAAGGGATCTAAACCCTCATGCTTCAGGGTACACAACAACCTCTAACTAAAGGGGCTTAGGAAGAAATTTTCCCTGTGATTAGGTTATTCCATAGTTGCTTTTAGCAGCGTTTCTGGGGGCCGCTATCAGATACAGGACACTGGACTAGGTGAATCATCGTTTAGTCTGACATGGTATGCATGGGCAGTGGGTATCAAAGGCTGGGGAAGGCTGTGCCTTCTCTAACACCCAGGGGTGTCCCCACCAACTGCTCCGCCCCCAGCCCCCTCCTGCTTCCCGCTCTGGCCCACTCTTCCCAGGTCCCCTGTGCAGTGGCCCCATCTCGGGCTGCGGCTGGCGCTGCGCGGGCCGCCTACCCACCCAGCGCCCTGGAGCTAGGGCCGCGCCCCGCACCCTCCCGGCACTCCGGGGCTGGGGCCACTCCAGGGCTGGGGGACGCTAGCCTCGGGCAGCGGCCGGTGTCCACGGTGCGGGGCTCCGGGCTGCAGCAGCGGGGAGGGGGCGCTCAGCTGGAAGGGGCGGGGCGGGGCTAGCCTCCCCCAGCAGCCAGGGGTGCATGGGCTGCCCAGGATGATCGGGCGATTCCTAGCAATACTTGAGAGACGAGGCGGCTGAGGCCATCGCTTTTATTGGACCAACTTCTGCCGGTGAGAGAGACGCGCTGCCCAGCCGCAGAAGCGCCTCTCTCTCTGCCACAGAAGTTGGCCCAGTACCAGGTGTTGCCTCGCGGGCGCTGGCCGGTCCTACCCCCGGCTACGGCGGAACGGCCGAGCTCGCTCCCTGGCTCCTGGAGCGATCGGTGCGGATCGGCGGGGCAGGGGGCATCTCTCTCCGGGGCACACCGCGCTCCGGGGCGCTCGCCCCAAGCCGCCCTCCCCGGAACCCTTCCCAGGGGCGGCCGCCGGCAGACCCCCGCCCCGCCTGCTCCGCCCAGGAGGCTGTCCCGGCGCGCCTGCGTGGGCTGCTCCGCTGCCGGGACGCGGCGGCGGCGGCGGCCGGGGGGCGCCCCGCGTCCGTAGGGGGGCGCCGGCCGGGGGAGGGGAGAGGCTTTCGCAGGAGTCCGGCTCAGTGTGTAGCTCCCGCCTCCAGGACTGCGCCGACCCGGGCCCCAGCTGCTGCCCTCCCTGCCCCTTCCCCTGACGCAGCGCCTCGCCCTGCGGGGTGAGTAACAGGCTCTTTCTTCTTTATTATTGGCACTGGGAGCCCTCCTGGGGTTCAGTGACTCTCCCTCCTCTCGCTTGCCTCGCGCCGCGCTTCCCCCTCCTGCTATGTCTGACCGTGCGTGTGTCGGAGGCAGTGGACAGGCGCGCGGAGCAGTGTGTGGGAGTCGCTGAACATACAACACATGCAGGTTGTAACTGGGAGCCACTCAGCGTAGAGACACGCGTGCTCTTCAGCGTGTTACGCACATGCACATTAGTGCACGGGAGTTGCTGCACTTGCTAGCTACATGGAGAGAGTGTGGGAGTCATTGAAGGTGCTGTGTGTGCATGCACGCCTGCGGCTTATGCTGTGAGAAGAGGCTGGAGGCATGCTCGTTATTGTATGTGGATCATTGCACACGCTAAGTACATGGAAATTATTGCACGAGTTGTATGGTAGTGGCAGCTGCTGAGTTGAACTGATGCCCTCCACCTCGACCCCTACTTTCTCCCTTTCAGTGTATTTGTGTCTGTCTTCACCGGTTGCACAAAGCGGAGCTGGCCAGAAAGACAAAAGGAGAGCTGACACACAAAGGCCAGCAGTTACTCTCCCAGATGGCGACACACAGAGACATATTTCACTAGCGGTATACTGATTACCATGTGTGTGCACTACATATGAGTAGGTTTGCATGTATTCTGTATATGTACTGTATGTCTCTGCGTATGCATGTAATCTGTGCGTGCAGTTACAGCTCCATTGGCTCTTTGTGCCTGTGTATGTACCAAGTGGATCTATGTGTATTGTAAGGACCCTGTTTGCTTTTCTCAAAAAGAAAAGGCGGACTTGTGGCACCTTAGAGACTAACAAATTTATTTGCTTTTCTGTGTGCTGCATGTGTGCATCAGATGGGTGCCTAGAGAGAGTCACGTTTCTGAATCTCTTTGTTTCCTGTGTCCTCTTCTTTTCCTTGTTTTGAGAAATACTGCTCATGATTTCCAAGTCTCCGTAGATTAGGAAGCTAGCCGGGCGAACTCGGTGTGGGATGCAGACAGTCTGCAGTGTCCCTGATATTTGTAATTGAATATTTATTCCAGTGTGTTTATTTTTAGTTCTGAAAATAAAGGAGTTGGTATGTTGACCTTTTGCTGATGCATTTGGCTGTAAATAATAGGATCTCTCTTTGAATGAGGCACATGGATTATATATATATATAGCACATTCATCTTATACAAATATCTGTACTTTTGTTTTCACAAATAACATAAACTGAGTGTGTTCAGATGTCTTGCAGTTCTTCTATTTCAGTGGGAGCAATCCAGTAGGGGGTGGTTATGATTATGAAAATGGTTATAATTAGTTCCCTCAAAATAAAATGAATCTGAGTGAGTCTTAATTGAGAGGTTAAATATGAGACCACTACAAGAGAGAAGCTTTAAACCGGACAGAGTCAAGGGAATGGGTGTGGGGTGGGGGTGGGGGTGAGGGTGAGGGTGAGGGGGGTATACGATTGCTGGGAAAGGGTCTCAGACGTCCTGCTCTTATTGTTCAGGAGTGGAGAGGGAGTTTGGCATGTTCCTTCATGTCCTTTTCTAGTCTCGGGTCAGGGAGCTGCAGTTGGGAGCTAGTGCCGGGCAAAGCAGGACAAAAGCAGCACGCTGACCTTCTGCTTGATCTCTCTGCATTACAGATTGGCAGATTTAACATCAGGAGGTTTTAAACAGGATTCTGTGCCGACAGCCTCCCCGCTGCAGCCTGCGGATAGGAAGAGGCAAAGATGCAGATGACCAAGGGCTCTCCCTTGCCCAGGCTGGGCTGTACCTTACACCCTGGCACTTTTTCATTGTTAAACGTGGCCAATTAATCCACGTGGGAAATGTTCCAGCAGAAGGATAGAGGCACCGTCCAAGCTGTTCATAGCTTGGCTGCTAGGACGGCTCCCTGAAAAGCTCTAAGAAGGATGGAGCCACAAAGGACACCGCTAGACACGTGCTCTTATACATTGATATGTGCCACGGTTAGTTGTGTGTTGGAGTCGGAGAAGTAAATCCACAGAGAATATGTTACACTTCCTTGGGTTTGCATGATGAAACGGCAACGGAGGTCTAACTGAACAATACAATGTGTCCAATGTTTTTTTTTTTAACTTAACCCAAACTAGAGTTGTTGCCAGCATGGCGTCGCGGGCGATAAAGCAGCAGCACCCATTCTCCCCCAGAGAACAGCAACCGGAGGATCAAGCGGAGAGCTTCAGGTCCAAAAGTTTGCCGGCTCTGAACAGGTCTGCTCCTCGGATTACCGCAACACAAAGCACCCTCCTTGAGGCAGAACGGAGTTTCTTGCACAGTTTCCAAGAAAGGTCTGACCTGAGATGTGGCCTTGACACCGACAAATCAGCTCACAGTAACGGTGGTGTTGCTTCTGGGACTGTGTTTTCTTTCACAGCCTCCAGCTTTTCAGGGATCGGGAGTTTCACTGAGAGGACAGACTGTAATAACTTTGCTGGCACAAGCAAAGGTGTTTCCCCAGCTTCCACGTTGCTAGCTCTCCCAGGTAGAAAGTGTCTCAGCGTGGTGCTGACAGATTCCCGTTTCTTCTTGGTGTGCATGTGCTTTCTGACCTTCATTCAGTCCTTAATGGTCTCTGGGTATCTGAGCAGTGTTATTACCACCATTGAAAGGAGGTACAGTTTGAAAAGCTCTGAGTCTGGGCTGCTGGTCAGCTGTTTTGATATTGGTAGTCTGGTGGTCGTGGTGTTCATCAGTTACTTTGGGGGGCGCGGACGGAGGCCGCTCTGGCTTGCCGTAGGTGGGTTTTTCATTGCTCTTGGGGCTGCGCTTTTTTCTTTACCTCATTTCATCTCTCCACCATATCAGATCCAAGAATTGAACTCTTCCCTCTCTAACGAGGGCTTGTGTGTGACTGGCAATAATACCGCCAAAGACCATTTGGAGTCACTGGCCTGTGTCAAGGACTCAGGTGGAAATGATCACTCCCTCTATGTAGCTTTATTCATTTGTGCACAAATTCTCATTGGCATGGGCTCCACACCCATCTATACCTTGGGACCAACCTACTTAGATGACAATGTCAAGAAAGAAAATGCATCACTGTACCTAGGTAAGGCATCTTAGTAAAAATAACTGTAAGCTTTTTAAAGGGACACCATTGGCTCAAAATCTAATCCTTTTCAAAAAATGAATTAAAGTTAGTTTCAGGTATTACACCTGCCCTGAGTTTCCCTGCTACTTTTTGTAGTGTAATGGTGACATTTTAAAATTTATTTTATTCTCTCCCCTGCTGTATTGACCAACTCTCTTATATATAATCAGTTAGTGTCACTTGTTTTTGAGAAACTGTGACACTGACTACACACACATGGTCTCAAATGTACAGTGGGTCTTTTTCTCTAATCTTTGTCAGTTATAGTAATTTTTGGGGTTATAAATAACAATTGTAGGTAACAGTTTTTCAGAACTAAATGTTATTTTACAGTTTACAATGTTCCATAAGAGATCTTTGATAATAATGAAGCCTTGTATTTCAAAACTTCAGCTAACGTACGTTTACCATAGAATCATAACATTTTGTGAATACTGTGGAAGAGTTGTCATATTCGAATAACATACTTTATTTTCCTAACATTTATTTATCCTTTTTTAGAAATGTGTTTTGGCACTCATCACTAAATCATCTGAAAACTTTACATAATTTAAAAAACATTAGTAAAATAATGGGAAATAATCAACCTCCATGGAGACGTCACAAAATTAAACAGTCCCTCCCCCACATCTCAACTGTTAAATTGATCCTTAAATCAATCAAAAACGTGACCAGAAATGCATGTCAGGCTGTCCCCTGAAGTTCTCCAACCTTAGATTTTGGCGGACAACTGGTAGGAGATATTAGGTCACCCCCAGAGAACAACCGGCACCTGGCCCTTGGTAGTTTAATCCTGAGAGTAATTCCAATGATGGAAGACAGGTGATCTTTCAGATAATTGGGTCACAGACCAGTAGGCTTTTAGAGATCAAGGCTAGCACTCCAAATGTGCTTATGGGGGAAGCAGTGCACTGGTTTCCAAGTTTACAGTAGTATTTTGTGTTATCCTGTTTTAAGCTTGCTTACATTGTACTGTACTATTTTAAAGGAAAGTAGAGTCTCTGTGAGGGATTGAGAGGACTACTAAATGGTTTTGGATGCTCATCATTACTGTTTTTGTAGAGTTATTGTCATTGACCTTAAGTTAAATTATTTTGCCCTCAAGTTAACCTTAAAAGCAATAGTTCTATGGAAAATGGGCATTCATGAATGAAACATGCCTAATGAAGTGAGAAGGTGTGCATGTAATTACTGTATTAAGCAGAAATATTAGATCACATGGGGAAGGCCCCAGGCTCACTATTTTTGTTCGTTTTGACCTATTCATCAGCAATTTGATTGTGCCCTGAACCATTTTTAAGTTAGTTCTCTAAGCGGTGTCTTTACAAAGCCCAAGGCATTTTGGGCAGTGCTGGTTTTCAAAAAAGACCTAATATGTTTTATCATAGTGAAATATTGAGTAGGCAACAGAGTACCTTCCCTTTCCCTCCTCCCCCCTGGTTAAGTGGTGTTGATGTAGAAATGCAAAGTGGCATGGAGTGAGCTTTCTTGGTGTTTGGAAGCGAGGTAGGCAATCAGATCAGGATTAGTAACTATAGCTTGTAGTAGCAGAGAAAGGGATTTGAAACTTTCACGAAAAAGAGAGAGATTTCTGTGGCAAGCAGAAGGACAGTCTCTGAGTCCTGGGTGAAGAGGGAAGCAAGATCAGGATTCTGAAATTGTGTGTTTGTAGTGAAAGTTTTTCTGCTTGCCCAAGTGCTCTGAGTGGAGGACATTGAAATAAAACAAATACTTTGATTTTCATTGTATTAAAAGACCGTCTTTTAGATTAGCAAAGCAAAAGGGAGTTGGAGATGTATGAAGAAATGGATGTGAGCCTGGAGTTATGGGACTGATTTTGCTCTCACTTACCCTGACTGCAACATTATTGGCTTCAGATTCTTTGCTACAGATGCACAACTCATAAAAAGATGTGTTTTATTTAGGTGCCTAACTTTAGGCACCCACATTTGAACCATTTAGCCTATGAATCCATCAGTGTAGGGATTATGGGGAGAAAAATGTCAATGAATACAATACAAAGACCTCTAAAATAGATTTGTGTATATAAAAAATGTCACAGCTTTATAGTCCAGTATCTCAGGAGCTTACAGGGCTATAAGCAAGTGTTGTTTTCCATTGGAAATCTGGGTATTAGCTCTCTTCAACAGTGTAAAGCTCTGTGGGATTGAATAATATATTGGACTTTTAAAACTGCCACTTGTTCAGGACTGAATGTTGCACATTTGGGGCTTAGATCAGTGATATTATGTTGGTAAACTTGATATTATATTTCATCTTTTGTGAAAACAGAAAACGTTTATCTGTTGATTTAAACAAATAAGGCTATTTGAGACTTGCTCAGAGGATTGAACTCTTAGAAGTCCTGATGATGAGACGGATTAGTGGACAGAGGGCAGGCAAGGTAGCTGATGGTGAAGAATAAATGCATTTGTCACATGGCTCTGCAACTTAGTCACGTGGGCATTACCCCCACATCTGTGGTATGTAATATTCAATTTTCAATTCAATGAGACTTCGTCAGGACAAGCTAAACAAATGTTAGCAAAGTATAAATGTGTGTGGGGTTGTGTGCATACCGGCATGTGCAAACAGAAAGGAAGGGATGCTGAGACACGTTCTGAAGAGAAAAAACGATGAGCTGATGCTTAGTAAAGCATATCTCAGTGAGGAGCATGTTTTAAAAAAAAAAAAAAAATCTTTCATATTTCAAAATATAAAGACATTGACATAGGTAATTGAACTTGTTCTGCTTCTGAGTATTTTGCTCTGAAAAATATTTCTTAATTGAGACTTTTTGTTTACAACCATACAACTTTAAAAAAGTTCTGCAAAACCTTAGAGCTTAAAACCTCTGACAACCCTTTAAGGTTTGCCCATTTTTACACTAATTGTAATTCTGTAAAGTCCCTGCAGATCATTAATCCTGATTCTATGAAAACTCACCTTATGGGGCTGTGGAAGCTATTTTATTTATTTTCTAAATTAATCCAGCTCACAGGTTGAGTGGCAATAGCATATCCTCTCCATGCAAGCTCAGGGTGGACAGCTGTTTTAACATTCCTGGCTGGAAGTCCTGCTCTCAGAAAACACATTTGATGCTTATACATAGTCTCTTGGCTGCCTACACTTCAGCCCATCTGTCAGGATGGCACTGTGCCAATTTACAAGGTGATATGTCATTTTTATTAAGACAAAGGTGCCAAGCAGTGATGTGCAAACTGCCCAAATACACACAGTGCTGTAAATACACTTCTTTTTTTCAAAAAAAGTTTCTTTTCTGTAACAGCAATGCTGCACTGATTCCACATGCTCCTTAACACCTGTTGACACTTTTGTGCCAACATATGAATAATGAGAAAGTATAAGATGTGAAATTTGGAGGCCCTCATGTCTTTGAAAAAATCACTATCATGGCAGGCACCTGAGAAATATAAGAAGAGTCAAAGCAGCAGAATCCAAAACAGAAGCGGGCAATCAGTAGGTTATTTTTATTCAGTACTCCATTCTCTTCCTTGTAGGCTCTGTTATTATGAAACATGTCTGCTTTCAGTGGTCTGATATATGCAAATTATCCACTAGTGGCCCATTTCTACTCACATTTATATCAATGGCAAACTCCCATTGATCTCAGTAAGAATTGGATTGGGCCTTAACTTTTTTTTTGTACTCTTGGCACCATTCCTGCAAACTGACAAATTCTAAAACTGACTTACACGTTGAATAATTCTAACAATCCAGTGAAGGTGTTCTTGGATGGCTTAAAGAACCATGATTTATGCACTTGTGGCTCTTGATTATAATTTATCTCCTGAAAAGATGAGATGTTGAGCATTTGATGGAAAGAGTGTTGTTAGGCACTCATACCCATACCCCTCACGCTGTGTAAAGGCACTTAAGCTCACCTCTTCCCAAAATTACCTCTTTGTTTCAGAGCACTTTATTATTTGTACTGGAAATATGTCATATTTTTTTGGTGGGGAGGAGTTTAAATAGCTCTCCTTCTACCTTCCTACCTATCTTAAATTCTCCCTGTTTTGAACCCAGGAAGTTTAATTATATATAATATAATCCAAACATAGAGAAAGCTCTTTGGCTAGATTGTGAGTTCCCTGGGGCAGGGACAGTTCTCTTATTTCTTGTTTGTACAGAACCTAGCACAATGGAGTCCTGACTGTTGATTGGGGCCCTAGGCACTACTGGATTAATAAATAATAATTCTGGAATGCAGTCTAATACTTACTGTTCTTACATTAAAAAACTCTTCTCTGTGCATTATGGCACATCCGTTAGTGGGGATCCAGCATCCGTCGTCTTCTGTTAGCTTAATTTTCGTTTGACATTTGAAGTGGGATCACCAAAGCAAAAGCAGGGATCCCTACTAATTTCAGAACTAGGGTTGCCAACTTTCTGACTGCAGAAAACCTAACACCCTTGCCGCGCCCCTGCCCTGCCACTTCTCTGAGGCCCCACCCCCATTCACTCTACTCCCCTCCCTCTTTTACTTGCTCTCCCCCACCCTCACCCATTTTTACCGGGTTGGGGCAGGGGGTTGGGGTTCGTGAGGGGGTGAGGGCTCCGGCTGGGGGTGTGGGCTCTGGGATGGGGATGAGGATGAGGGGTTTGGGGTGTGGGAGAGGACTCAGGGCTGGGGCAGGGGGTTGGGATGTGGGGGGGTTGAGGGCTCTGGTTGGGAGTGCAGGCTCTGGTCTGGGGCCGGGGCTGAGGGGTTTGGGTTACAGGAGGGGGCTCTGGGCTCGGGCCGAGGGGTTCGGAATGCAGGAGGGCGTGCAGGGTACAGGCTCTGAGAAGGAGTTTGGGTGCCAGGAGGGAGCTCAGGGATGGGGCAGGGGTTGGGGTGTGGGATGTGGGCTCCAGGAGGGAGTTTGGGTGTGGGAGGGGTAGGGGGTTGGGGTATGGGAGGGGGTTCGGAATACAGGCTCCGGGCACTGCTTACTTCAGGAGACTACCGGAAGCGACCAGCATGTCCCTGTGGCCCCTAGGTGCAGGGGCCGCCAGGGGGGCTCTGCACATTGCCCTTGCGCACAGGTGCTGCCCCTGTAGCTCCCATTGGTTGTGCTTCCCAGCCCATGGGAGTGGCGGAGCTGGTGCTAGGGGTGGGGCTCTCCGCGCAGAGCCTCCCTGTGTAGAGGTGTGCGCGGAGCCAGGGCAGGCAGGGAGCCTGTATTAGCCCTGCTGCACCGCCGACTGAACATTTAATGGCCTGTTCAGCGGTGCTGACCGGAGCCGCCAGGGTCCCTTTTCGACCGGGCATTCTGGTCGAAAACCGGATGCCTGGGAACCCTATTCACAACTGGTGGTAGGATCCAGATTGGATGGCTTATGAGCACTGATACCTGCAAATTAAAGGTTTCAAGGAGTAAGTCTTGTATGTAGCCAAGAATAATGCCACCAAGGACTTTAAAAAACAGTAGTGGGAGGGTAAAGCTAATACTTGCTATTTTATGGACATCCAACGTTATACCAATAAAATAAAAACCAGCAGGATCTTATTAAAGGGGAAAAGGCAAAATGCTGCATTTATTGTGAATACAGAAAGAATCACAGTAAGCAGTTAGTTATAGTTATAACATTCCATTCAGTTTCATATTTATTCACACACTCATTCATACACACACACACACATACAGGTTCTGTAAGGTTGTTATAAAAGTTACCAGCCTTAGAGTTGCTCATGCCGAGCCACCTGGCCAGGTGGCCTGGACGTGAGGAGGGAGCAGGGCCTTGTCAGATGCTCATCTGATGCTCCTGGAAGTTGGTTTGCAGAATCAGACCCCAGAGTTCTCACTTTTTAGAGTCCATTTTTATAGGAGTTTCTTCTTATGTCAGTCTATGGGAATTGCTTCATCGTACTGTTGCTGAATCAATCAGCAGATGGCACATTCCTGAATGCTCTGTGCTGCCAGATGTTATCTTGTTCTTTGGTTCTCCCATTCTTGAGGCTGTTGGGTGGATTCCAGTCTGCCCTCCGGGTGTCCTCTGGTTATTTCCACTTGACGCCTTCTTCAGCCGATGGACACTGGATTCTTAGGCTGGCACCTCCCTGATCATTCAGTTATTATCCACACCAAGCATCCACCCACATACATCCTCTATCTCTATTTTAATCACAATTGTTAACAAAGCGAGATGAATACAACAAAAGGGCAGGGAGTCTCTGGGTGCTGTTTCTGTTGTTACAGAGTATTGCTTTGAGTCTCTCTCTGTGTGAGTAGTTGTTGTTACAAAGAATTGCTTTGAGAACAAGACTCTGTCTTAGAATGTACTAACACAATTAGCAGCTTGCAAGTTTCACACATAGAGGGAGAGAAACAGTACCAAAAACCAAGAGACCTCTTAATTAGCAATACCCTGGAGTTTAAACTATGGAGAATCAAACTCATTTGTGATTTTAATACAGAACTTCTTTAATGTGATCCAACATAATCCACCTTTTGATGCTAAGATTTATAATCGTCAGTGTCACTTTCTATGTAGCCTATTCAAGAGAAGGTACTGTGAGGCAATTTGAGTTTGTGATTCCAATTCATCCCACATACATGATCCTAGTGATGTATCTTTACTACAAGGTTCTGGGGCAACAAGCAAGGTGAGGCACACCCACTTTTGAGGAGTCCATTCAGTACAACCTCTAGTGTCCAATAGCTTCCCTCCCTCTCCAGCCCACCAGCTCGAGGTCCAGGGTAGCCAGAAGGATCCCATGTGTAATATGGGGAGTGGGCTAACCTTCAATACCTTTGCCTCCAGGGACTGTTGGCGTGCAATTTTGACAACAATTTCTCCCATTAACAAATCTGGTTTTACAATACTGGAAACATATTGCATCCATTCATATCGATAAGAGTCAAAACAAAGAAAGAGATCATTGTTTAACAAATGCATCAAACCCTTAATATTTCCCAATACGACCCAGAACATTTTGTGTTCCAGAGTAGCTAGGGCAAGTATCTGCCTTTCAGTGCATCCCATAGCTATGGCTGTGTAGTTTTCTATTTCTAAATTTTTTCTTATGCATAAGCCATGCGGTAGTATTAAGCCATTGCCAAAGATTCCATCGGTTACCCAGGTTACCCAGACCAATTTTAGGTTACCCAGACCAATTTGGACCAAGTCTGCATTGGCATGTACTTATTTTTTGTATCAGGCTATCCTGTAGCTGTGACAGAGAGCTTAATTTATTTTTAATTACCTGCAGGTCTGCAGTATTTTTTTTTTTTTAAACACACAACAGTGCTAGCGACGAGACAAAACATAGAACACAAAACGCAATTTCTACTGTGACAGTAGATTCATGGTATTGGGTTGCTCTTCAGCTGACATCAGCTTTTCCTGATTTTCTGAAAGACAAAAGAACATGTTTCTACCCCTTTTTGGGGTGGCAGATTATTGCTTAAAATATTTCTTTTACAAATACCCTTACTGATTGCAGGCAAAACAGAGGAATTACCCCCATATTTTCCTGTTTTTGTTCTATAGGCAGGCCAGGTTTCAGTGGCTTCTATCTTTTAAGGGTTATGGGGAAATTATCCCACTGTTTAGTCATTAAATTCATGAGGTGGGGTACTTCAGTTTCCCTTCTTATACAGCAGACCAAGTTTATAACGTTTTTCCTGCTGTGTTAAGCTTTAAGTTTATTTACAGTAATAGCTGAGAAGCATCATTACAATATGACCTTAAAGGATTTTTCCAAAAATCATACACACTATACAATGTTACAGGGGTAGTTGTTATCATTAAATTTATTAAAATTATCTTGTTATCCCATGCCTTTTATTTAGACAATTTGTTTGCTGACCAGGTGTGTCCTTTATCTGCAGCTTCTTTGTGCTGCTAGTTCTTTCCTTCCTTTATCATTTAGGTAATTTGCATTTTCACAGACGCTTCCTGCTTTTGGATTTAAACCCATCCGCAGCTCAGAGACTCTATCTTAAAAGGGACACAATCAACTTCCACCAGAGTTTTGATTACTTTTTTAACTTCTGCTTCCAAAACACACAGCAATCTGAAAAAGAAAACCCAACCTATTGTGGCTCCCTTTGGAGCCCTAAAAGCATTTTAATTAAGTAGCACGGTATGTCTGCATTTCCTTTGCCCCTTCTACAGTATACCCTGCACATGTTCTGGGGAAAATGCACATTCCTTCCATTGTTTAACTTCTATAACATTATCCATATCCATTTTTACATAAGGTGTAACTATTTCTTTTTTTTGCTTACAGAGTTTTCATGCACCTTTA
The DNA here is from genome assembly GCF_965152275.1 of Natator depressus. Classification (NCBI taxonomy): domain Eukaryota; kingdom Metazoa; phylum Chordata; order Testudines; family Cheloniidae; genus Natator; species Natator depressus. The sequence continues at coordinate 57,876,043 of NC_134235.1, forward strand.
TCAAAGTGACAGTCTGATTACTCAGAGCCATTTTAAGGCTCAGTGTTTCTAACATTGCTTCTTTTTGTTTTGTGCACCTCACCCCTGCTGTTGCTTCAGAGGGGCACTGTCTTTTTTAATTTCTTATTATTTATTTATTTTCCCCCTACAGCTCTCATCTGCTATTTTGTTACAAAAGCAAACAAACAAACAAAAACCAACCAACCAAACAAAAAGAATCCAGAATTTTTTTTCTATTCTCCTGATTTTGACTGCCCTGCTGCAGCCACAACTTAAAAACGTTTTAAATTTTGTGAAGCATTGAGTTACCTTTTAAGTGTAAAATGCCAAATCCCAAAGCTAAACAACACTAATCGCCTGTGTCTAGCGGAAAGGTCTGTCAGTTTTGCAACTTTGAATTAAAGAGTCAAATGGATTTTTAGTGGCATTATTTAAAACAAAAACAAAACCAATTGGTCCTTAGAACTTTACATATGTAAAAAATGCAGAACCAGTATACTGGTTAGATTTTTATCTAGAATGAGCTTGGGGGACTTGCTTTTATCTGGACATTATCATTATTCCTTCTCTTTTTAGATCTGATCAACTTCTCTTTCAACCTATTCCTGTTTAGATTAATACTTGAAAACTGGAGCTCCACAGGAGTCAGGTTGTGAGGTACATTAGTGTAGCTGAGATAGAGGAGATGGTGAAATTACTCACAAGGGAACTGGGGTGGTTGATAAACTGATACACTCTAGTGGAATAGTGTAAGCAAGGCCTCATTTGTGTGTAAGGGAATGGTATATTGGAAACCCACTATATATATTATCAGACATTTGATGCAAGTTGTACTCTCTCTATGTATATTTAAAGAGGAATTGTTAAAATAGCTGCAAATTTATTTTCTGTAAATAAGTTTTATTAAATATAAGACAAATCAAAAGACTTGTATTTAAAAAAAATGCTTTTGTTCCATTGAGACTTCCCCTGCTGTGCACTGAACTATTGCAGCAGTACATGAAAACATGAAATTCATTAGTGACTGATGCTAAGCTAGTTTACTTCCAGTGTTCAGCCTGAGAATGATGGAAAAGGCAAACAAACAAAATGAAAGGTAAATTAGATTTTTAGGCCACACTGTGGCCTCTTTACATTGCTCTGGTTGCATAAAGGCATAGGAATCCAGGGAGATTGTCCCATTGACATATGGGGTGGGGGGCAGGGAAAACACATTTCCTCCCCCGTCATCCCCCACTGTGCACACATGTCAAGGGGACATATTTCCTCCCACCAGTACAGGGCTGGAGGAGCCGTCTTGTATCAGCCTCCTGTGTAGCCCCTGGCACAGGGGCCTGGTCAGAGCACAGAGCCCTCAGCTGTTCTGCATTAGTGGAGTAGCCTACTAGTGACCAGTAAGGTTAAGTTAACTCAGAGGAGCCCACGGGGTGCTCTAAATTGCATTGGAGGTCAGGGAGGCCCCTGGCAGGGCTCAGAATTTGGAAGGTACAAAGGTGAATCAAACCTGTCTCTGCCCTGTGCCCTGCACCCCCTGAGCTACAGATTTGGGGCCATAAAATCCTTTCTGTTTCCGTAATTTAATTTACTAGAATCACAGGTAAGGAAAATATTTTTTTTAAATAGGATTTTTAAAATGATTGTGTCTTTCAGTTTGTTAGTTCTAGCCAATGAGGTGCAAGTTTAATAATGAATTTAAGCTGTTTGTGGTGAAAACAAGTTCAGCAGTAGTTTATAACCCTCCTGTTTCCAAACATAACATAATTTCTACTAGTGTAATGAAATATTAACGACTAAAGATTCTGTGCACCTGATGAGCAGTTTATATAGACTTGATTTAATGCAGCTGTCTTGCAAAAGGATCAGTGAGAGTATCCGTTGGAAAATTTATTCTCTGGGGGGGAATATAGATAATACGTGACTTTTTTTTTTTGAGTCTTCAATATGTTGTCTTAAAATAGGAACTTCAGAAAGTGAAATTCTAGAAGTCAGAAATGTTTTTATTTCAGTAATAATGTCAATAGTGATGAAGTAATTGAAGGCAATAAATGACTTTGAGGTTGGCTGAAGGCTGAAGTAAAGCTCTGGTATTTTATAATCACAAAAGTCATTTATTGCACCTAGAATCCAGTGCCATATGGCGGTGCCTCTTTTCTTCACCAGTCATGGGGGTTGGGTGGTCATGGAGGTGAGGGGAAGTGTATGATGCTCCCTCTTTAAGGTTGGTGAAATTTCTGTGCTCTGCAGGAGGCAGCGCAAGGCATGATATTTCCTTGAGGTTGTACTGACATGATAGAACTACACAGTCTACAATGCATTACTGAGGCTTAATGCCACAATTCAGTCCTTGTTGAATAATTATTCAATAGCAGAGCTAAAAAAGGAGTAGCCTACAGCATATAATCATGTTCTAAAATTGGCTTCTAACTGGCACCTGCACTTACCTGGATCTCTGAAGGCTCCATATTGCTCTGGGATCCATCATCTGCTTCAATGACTGAATACTTTCATGGAGCGGTAATTATGTTATATTACAGAGGTGTTGCTGTTCTGCATGTGCTCTCTTGACTGCGGGAGTGTAGGGGGAGAATTTCTGTATTTCTGTTTTGGCATTAATACACACATGCCCTCTTGAATTCCGGACAACAACAACTAAGAATCCATCTTGGCTGCCCTTCTCCCCCCCCCACTCCTCAGGTATAGTTTCCTGCCCTTTCTGCTGAAAGGCGGGCAACTGTGTGACATGTGATCTGCCCAGTAACAGCAGGGTATATAAGGGTTAGCATGTCAGAGGGAAGCTGCTGCCCATCTGAGTGGCAGAGTGCTGGACCACAGAAATGTGTTCTACTCAGGTGCATAAGCCAGAGCACCACGTCTTAGGGTTGTGGGAGGGTTTAACACACTTGCATGCAGGGTGAGCTGCTAGCTGCCACCCTCTCATCGGGATCTTGTACCCACGATGCTGCAGGGAAGGAGAAAGAAGAATCACCAGCATCAAGCAGAGTTACCACCTACCTGTTGCCTGAGGTCCACTCCTCACCCTGCTGAGTCACCTGGTCAGTTCTGGACCTGATCTGCATAGTGAAATCGAGGTTCCAGACACAAGCTGCAAGAAATGGTAGAGCCCTTTTAAGTCCTCCATATCCCTCACCTGGGACCCATCTTAGGAAGGGAGTAAACCCTTTTTGGTCACAGTATAGTTATAGTGTCATCTTTACCTATTTATCTTGCTTACCTGTATTGGGAGTCCTTTATAACATACCCCATTTACTTACCTTGTTTCTAATAAACATACCTGAGTTGGTTTTTATTTTGGGTGATCTTAAACCCCGATGATAGATGTGGGTAGGGAGATGAATCTTTCGACTGGTCTCTGGGTATCCTAAAACCAGTCAACAGGAGGAGGAAACAAGTAGCTGGGAATGGATGATAACATCCCTATGTTTCCTTCCATAGCTGCTCTAGTGACTGTTGGAGCACAGAAGGAAGGGAGGTATCTTTGAAGGAGCAATCTCTCTCATACCAAAATGCTCCTGCTCTGGAAGTGATGCCACAGGTACAGAAGAGTACAAAGCCCTGACATCCCTCTCGTCAGCTCTACACCTTTCCACTCCGCATTGCGAAGGGAGGAGGGAAAGTTGGCTTGATTTAGTTGTCAATCATGGCTCAGAATTACAAGCTTTTGGGGGCCCATTGTGAGAGGTTTTGAGGGGAATGGCTTGAACCTTTTTGCCACTAGTGGTTAGAGTCCCTCCAAACAGAAAGCAGATAGACAGTTCATCTTGAAATACCTGCTTGAAGACTAGATGGGACAACTGCCGGTCAAACAGAACAGATTAGCATTTGTGACAATTAAAAGGAGATCAGCCCTTCTATGTGAAATGAGATCAAACTGATTGACTAGTCTCTGGGATTAACAGCCAGGAAAGCTAATGGAAAAGGGGGATGAGAGAGGCTGTTAAAGGCTAATGTGTCCATTTGTTCCTTCCCAACCCAAGATTAGGATGGTCTCCAGAGACAAATGAAGGATTACACAATATACTATAGTTATGAGTCCCTCCAGATTTCCACTGACAGAATTAGAATCTGGGCCATTGTAATAAGTAGTAAGATTTTAAGTAGCAAATGGAGTATTTGATTTATTAATGTAAGGAAACAACAGAATTCGGTCATTAACCTCCCCTTTCCCCCCAAACAAAAACCTAGCATGGTTCGAATACAAAGCCGCACTTCGGAAAAAGCTCATTGTTATAGGTCTCTATTGTTGAAGATGTAGAGAAGCAGACAAACTGCAAGAATAACTATAAAGACTAACAAAAGGACCCCATCATGGTACCATGCTTAAGGGTCACTAGATGCGAGAAGTACCCTTTAGATTGTTCATACTGTCCATGTTGTGTGGAGGTATTGGTGGAGAAAGCATGTCTGTAAACTGGAAGAGATAGACCATGTACAGATACTGCGTGGGTTGCTGAATACTTGGGTTAGAAGTGTTGACATCACTGAGGTTTATGGTAGAAGGTAGACATTTTCCTATATTTGACAGAAAAAAATAAACAATGGAGTAATATATCAGGAATACTATGAACTTTCCCTTTCTCTTTTAATAAAGATATTCAGCCATTTCAGCCCAGTTGTGTTGTGCTGGTGGAACCTAGGCTTTGGGCCTAAGGGCTGCCCCAAGTTCTAGTTGCTAGAGTGACTCCTCTAGGCTAGAGTGGTTTCAGCCTCACCCCTGGCCTGTCCAGAAACTACCCACATGCTGAGGAAGTTGGTGGCATAGAACTAGCTATTATGTCAGTGAAATCTCTGGATGTTGTGGTAGGGCTATTCTTTGTTGCCTTTGTGCCCTCAGTGTGGCTGGTGAATAAAGAATGGAGCCAGTGTCCAGCATCTGTGCTGTATTGTGAGGTTTTTGTATGCAAAAGCACTGAAAAATAATATGAAAGAGAAAATTCTTCTCTTGAATATGTGCCTCGCTGCATTTTCCTCAGAAACTAAAAATAAAAAAGTCCTGTTCACATTTTCTGATTTGTCTGTGGGTAACAGACAGTTTGATGGATTTAGGGGAACCATCAGCTGGTTGCTTTCTAATATGGGAGACCTGATTTGAAGAGTAAATGCCTGAGTGTGATTATATGGTTCAGTTCTTTGGTACAGACTTTTGGTTATGTACTGTATACTTGTGCCGATTTTTGTTATATATAGTGCCAAAATAGACATTAATCCTCTTATGTGGGATTGTGAAGCAAGTATTAAGAGAGCACAAGTCAGTGCCATCAGTTCAGAGCAGTTTTTTGGTAAATATACTTGGCATTTTCATCTTCCAGTTCTATAATACTTCTTAATATTGAATTTAACTAATTCCTTTTTTCCAGTTAGAGCTGCTAATGTTTCACAATAGTTGTTTTAGCTGCAATCAAGACCTCTAAGTATTCATATTTATAACGGATACAATTGCTTTAAAAATGCCATTGGGAATCTGAGTTGTATAATTCAGCATATTTCCTAATATATGAGAGTGCGAAAACAAATCATTTAAGATAATTTATTCTGTACAAAATGTTTAAACTCTCTTATGGGTTATCCTAAGGGTTTGAAACAGAATGTATTACCTGAAAACTATCTTCTTCTTAAGAAAATGTGAAGTTGGCACTAGTGCTTCATGGCATGGAGGAGTTAAATGTCTGTTTAGAAATAAAACAAGTTAAAATGTAAAAAAGAATTCTCAATATTTTTTTACTATTGATGTGTTTGTGCTCATGAAGAGCAATAGATATGAAAACTTACCACTTCTGAGGACTAAATTGAATGCCGATTGTAAGCAAGAAAAGGTTACTACTCAGAAGGTTAATAAATCATGTATATTTGCAGGAGTGTTGCCATTGATTCAGTGAGCGCAGGAATAGACCTGTGCAACTTTTAATTTATTTTTGTAAATTATTGTGAAAATCAGGGTCCAGACACTTCAAGGAGAGAACAGGGAGTCTGAACCTCAAAGAATAATCAGTTGAATCAGCTGGTTGCATACAATGTTATTGTGTATAAATGTATGTCAAGTAAGGTCTTTTATGGAAGCGTGTAATATTCTGACCTGACCTTGATGGCCATTAGGCAGTATGTGTAGAGTTATGGATGGATACATGTGTATATATGTAGGTAATTGAAACCAGAGTGCAACTACAGCATCACCTCACAATAGGGTGACCATATGTCCCGTTTTGGCCGGGACAGTCCCTTTTTAGGCCCTTTCCCAGCCATCCCAACTTTTTTGACAAAACCGTGCAAAACAGTTGGCAAGATCAAACTCGACAAATGCCCAGTTTTGCCAGAAAAGTGGGGTGTGACCCTTAGTGGGGTGTGGAAGAACATGCAGGTGGGTGGAGTGTCGAGTAGCAACACCAGTCTAGCGCTGGAGGGAGGACTAGGAAGAGTGGCTTGGGGAGGCTCGGGCCGGTGGACGGGAGGCCGGGAGGGCTCAGGCCATCCCTGGGGTGGGGGTGTGTGGGTGGCAGAGGGGGCCTTGGCTGGCCCCAGGGAGGGGAACCTCAGGCTGGCCCTGCATGTGGGTGGGCAGTGGGTAGGGCTCAGGCCAGCCCGTGGGGTGTCCCATTAAAATTATTAGAAGAACATTGAAATTGAAAAGAAAACCCCAGTCTTGAAAAACTAAGGAAGGAGAGAGTTTCCCCTGCTCTGTGTAACCATGAATTACCATTGTCTGGCCTGGTCTACACTAAAAAGTTAGGTTGATCCAACTACGTTGGTCAGGCATGTGAAAAATTCACTCTTGAGTGATGTAGTTAAGTCATCCTAACCCCCGGGGTAGACAGCTATAGGTTGTTGAAGGTATTCCCCTGTTGACTCAGCTGCTGCCTCTTGGGGAGGTGGATTCCCTATGCTAATGGGAGAACTCCTCCCATCAGTGTAGGTAGTGTCTACACTGAGGCACTACAGAGGCAAGAATAAAAAAAAATCTGCAAACCATGATAAAAGGGAAGGGCTTTGAAGTTCAGGCTATCTAAGTGGGCTGCTGTCAATGAAACACTGGATCCCGTCTGAGACCGAGAGCATGCTGGGAAACTGTTAAGAGGCCATAGACAACTTGTATTAGAGAAGGGAATATAGTTAATACAGAAGTGTAAAACCTGAGGTTGCGTCTTTATGGTTATTTGCTGTGTAACTTGTACGCATTTGTTTTTTCTTCCCATTTAATGTTTGTATTTGTGATTTTTCTGCTAAGTAAATTTTTTGTTTATTTGTACCCTGAGCAGGTCTGTGGTGTGCAATCTGGGTGGAGTCTACAGCCCCAAGAGAACTGATAACTTGGGGGCAGGTTTCACTCCTTTGGGAATGTAACGATGCTGCCTCTGACGGGACACAACTGAGAGTACCAATTCAGGACAAATTGCTTAGAGCAGGGCAGTTACAGCCCAAGGCTGCAGTTTCTCCACCTTTAAGTCACACCAAACCAGCCAGACAGAGAGGACTTTGGTTTTACCCCACTGGCTAACTATAAGTCATACAAGCAATTCCCTTAGACACTCCAGTTTCTGAGTATCACCACCAGTCCACCCGTTATGGGGATGAATTGTTAGGAAAACCAATACCCCAGTAAAAGAAAAAGGGTTCTCTTGATTCCAAAGGACCACGCCCCAGACCCAGGTCTATATACAAGTCAGATCTCACCCACAAATCATGCTGTTCTAATCCTTTAGAATCTAAAATCTAAAGGTTTATTCATAAAGGAAAAAGATATAGATGAGATCTAGAATTGGTTAAATGGAATCAATTATATACAGTAATGGCAAAGTTCTTGGTTCAGGCTTGTAGCAGTGATGGAATAAGCTACAGGGACAAATCAAGTCTCTGGAGTACATCCGCAGTTGGGATGGGTCATTCAGTCCTTTGTTCAGAGCTTCAGTTTGTAGCAAAGTCCCTCCAGAGGTTAGAAGCAGGATTGAAGACAAGATAGAGGAGATGCAGCAGCCTTTTATATTCTCTGCCCAATGGAAGATCACAGCAGCAAGATGGAGTTTGGAGTCACATGGGCAAGTCACATGTCCATGCATGACTCAGTTCTTTACAGGCCTATGCCATTGTTCGCATGCTAGTTTGAATGTTCCCAGGAAAGCTCAGATGTGGATGGATGTCTCCCAAAGTCCATTGTCAGTTAAGTGTTTCTTGATTGGACACTTACTGAGAATAGTCCTTTCTCAAGAAGCTGACCAAATTCTTCACTGAGGCTACTTAGAATCAAAACACATTGCGATACAAGTACATAGCCAATATTCATAACTTCAACTATAAAAATGATACACACATACAGACATCTTACACGACAACCGTTGTACGATATTTGCTGCAAATATATAATAATGGTTGCAACAATGATCTATTTGGTCACAGTTTATGTCAATATCGTCACAGGGGGTGATGAAGCAGAAAGGAAAAGTTTTAGTGTTTGATAGTTAAGAACTTGGGATGGATTTGGGGAGACTCAGGACCTGAAGGGCTATAGGGGTCACTTTACAAGGAGTAACTAGGCAGGTGGAAGCCTTTGTAGTGGTGTCAGAATTTTGAGCTATAGCAGCATAGCATTAAGGCACCCAAAGTTACAAGGCAGGTGGTGACAGAACCCCTTACTGGTCTGGGTGATCTCCAAAATGTCACAACTATGGACAAATCATCTTGAGGTTTCTATACCAAGTATACATAATAGTTTGAAAGAATAAAGTACATTTGGTTTGCTAAAGATTTTATGAACCAACAAACCACTGTTAAAGCTTCAGGAAAAATATAAAACTTAAATTTCTTTTACACTTTGATAAAAGCGGAGAAATGGTGTCATGTTTCCTTGTTAACAGATCTGGGTTTGGTGGCAAAAGTCTTCAGTCCTTAGTAAAAAGAAAAGGAGTACTTGTGGCACCTTAGAGACTAACACATTTATTTGAACATAAGCTTTCGTGCATGCATCCGATGAAGTGAGCTGTAGCTCATGAAAGTTGATGCTCAAATAGATTTGTTAGTCTCTAAGGTGCCACAAGTACTCCTTTTCTTTTTCCTGGTTGGTTTTAACTAGCACACATCCTCTAATAGGAAAAGCACAGTGTGCCCCTTTTCTGAGGCTACTGGCAGTGAAGCTCTTTGTTTGCTGTTATCTTCCCCCAGGAGATCTAGTATGTCACTCATGGTATATTCAGTCTCTACTAGCCTACAGAGTAAGAATGTTGTGGTTGTTTCCCATAGCTGCGAAGAATGCTGTCACTGTAGTGCAGACTTACTTGTTTTGACATTTTGTAAATGTTTCAGCAATGGCATTCCACAGCAGTACTTTATTAATAAAGTGCTAAATTCTGCACTGACTTACTCCCTGTGAAACACCCCTGATTTCAGTAGAGTTTCCACAGTGGGTATTTGGTTCAGAGACAGCAGCAAGGAAACAGCCACAGACTTTCCAGGTTTGTTTAGAGTATCATTAATGACCAGAGTGCCACCCCTTACATGGATCAGCAGTTACTCATACAAATAGTCCTATTGAAGTCATTGGGGCTACTCGTGTGAGTAAAGGGGGGAGGTTTCACAAGTTGGGGCAGAAAAATGTGTGTGTTGAACTTTATAATATTATTTTACTGTGCACATTGTCTACTGCTATACACATTCATCAACTTTTATATAAGATTATGAAGTTCTTAAAATTTGCTTTCTTGAATACATCTATTTATATACTAGAATGGCTAGTGTATATCCTCACCTAATCTATTTTGTATATCTGAAGCATAATTCAAAATACTGATCTAGGATCATAGGTGTTTAATTTAATTATTTCTGTAACAAGGAAAAGTTTGAGCAAAAACATTTGGGTTTTCTTATTCATGTGCCTTCCTTGTGGCACATCTCCCAGAAATTTTTTTATAAGTTAAATGCTCATATTTTAAGAGGCTTTTCATGTATTGAAAGAAATGAATAAACTATTTCCATTACTGCCACACAGGGTGGATAAAAATTGATCTTTAATTTTATTTTTAATCAGATTTTTAAAATTGAAATTAAATGCAACTTATTTTTAAAAAATAGACCTGTTTTAACTAAATTTGAAATTATGATATCCTATATTAAGGCCTAAACTTATTATAGGGCCTGATGAAATTCATCCTAGAATACTCAAGGAGTTGACTGAGGAGATATCTGAGCCATTAGCGATTATCTTTGGAAACTCATGGAAAATGGGAGAGATTCCATAGGACTGGAAGAGGACAAATAAAGTGCCAATCTATAAAAAGGGGAATAAGGACAACCTGGGGAATTATAGACCAGTCAGCTTAATTTTGGTAGCCGGAAAGATAATGGAGCAAATTATCAAGCAATCAATTTGCAAACACCTAGAAGATAATAAGGTGATAAGTAACAGCATGGATTTGTCAAGAACAAATCATGTCAAACCAACCTAATATCCTTCTTTGACAGGGTAACAAGCCTTGTGGAGAGTGGGGAAGCAGTAGGTATGATATAGCTTGACTTTAGTAAGGCTTTTGATACTGTCACGCATGATCTTTTCATAAACAAACTAGGGAAATATAGCCTAGATGGAATTACTATAAGGTGGGTGTGTAACTGATTGGAAAATTATTCCCAGAGAGTAGTTATCAGTGGTTCGCAGTCAAGATAGAAGGGCATATGGAGTGGGGTCCTGCAGGGATTGGTCCTGGGTCCAGTTTTCTTCCTCATAAATGATTTAGATAATGGCGTAGAGAGTACACTTACAAAGTTTGCAGACGATACCAAGCTGGGAGGTGTTGTAAGTGCTTTGGAGGATAGGATTAAAATTCAAAATGCCCTGGAGAAATGGTCTTAAGTAAATAGGATGAAATTCAATAAGAACAAATGGTTAATTCAAAGAGAGTGAAATTTTTTTCTCCTTAACCACTGAGGATAGGACAAGAAGCAATGGGATTACATTGCAGCCAGGAAGGTTTAGGCTCGACATTAGGAAAAACTTCCTAACTGTCAGGGTAGATAAGCACTGGAATAAATTGCCTAGGGAGGCTGTGAAATCTCAGTCATTGGAGGTTTTTAAGAACAGGTTAGACAAACACCCATTAGGGATGGGCTAGTTATTACTTAGTCCTGCCTTGAGTGCAGGGGACTGGACTAGATGACCTATTTAGGTCTCTTCCAGTCCTACATTTCTATGTTTCTGTGATTTGATAATCTATTGAAATCATTTAAATTAATTACAAAAAATAATATTAAGCAGTACATGTAGGGTCAGACAGAGGTTTTTGGGGGCCTAGGACAAAATCTGAAACTTCCAAAAACATTACCATGGAGACAACAGAGTTTAAGAAGAGGGAAGGAGATTGGGGTCTCAGACTTGGGGGGTCCCTCCCCTCTGCCACAGGGATGGGGAGCTGGGGAGGGCATGGAGGATCAAAGAGGGCTCAGGCCTGTGGGGTTGCTGCCCTCCTCATGGGAATGAGGTGTGGAGGCTCTGCCTTGTGTGTGGCTGGGGGGCCGCTCTTGGTCCTGCCTCTCCTTGAACCTCTACTCCTGCTGTTGGTGGGAGTGTATCCATATAGTCCCCCCTCTTTTCTAGTCACCTGGGGGGACAGGTCAGCATCCTCACACTGACCTGGTCTGCTGCTGCAGTTGAAAGTAACTCCCTGGCTCACTGGCCCCGAGTCTGAACCTATATCTTGGTTCTTGGCTTGGTGAGTTACCTCCTGGCCTGGTGCAATGATGGCAGCGACGGTGGGATCTGGGCCCAGCTGGGGTGGGGGACTTGTTCCCTGCACTATCAATGGTCAGGGTCAGTAACCAGGCATCTCTACCACCCCCGACAGAGAGACAAGGGGCTTGATGCCCGGTGCACTAACCTCCAGGCACCTATCACATTGTTGAATCATCATAATGTAAAGCCCAATTAGTGCTCCAAAATTATCAACATGGTGGGGGGCACCGGCACCAGAACTGGGGGAAGGCAATCGGCCATGTTCCCGTACTTTTTAACAAAAGAAACATAAGCATAAAATTCATGTCCCCTGCAGATTTTTCCCCCTCCCTGGCAGAATAGTAGATTCTGCCAGGGAGGCGCTGCAATTATACCTTTTGCCCATCAGGGGCTGCAGTGGTGCCAGAAGAGAGGGCAGCTGGCTCACCACCGGAGCAGCCAACTGCAGAGCGGGAGGGGGCGCTTTGGCCTTGGCACACCCCACACCACCTTCTACCAAGGTTTCGGCGCCGTTGGCTGGGAGGGGTGGAGTGGGGAGAACCTCGGGATTACTGTTCCTCTCCTGTAGAGAAGTTCACTAACCTTTACAGCATCATTCTCCCTCCCAACATCCTGGTTCTTGCAGAGCAGCTTCCACAAGGTTAGGAATCTGCAGCTATGTAGAGGGTGGGGGAAGGTGGTCTGCATTGTTTCCTGCTCAAAGTCTTGCTGAAGTCCAGTGCAAAGTAAATGCATCCTGAGGCTCATACCATGATTCAGATAGCATGGTGATGACTGTGGTAGAAAAAGCTGAATAGAATAGTATAGACTAGCTTTTTGAGATGGAATGCTGAACTTCATTGCGTGTTTGAGTACCATAGAGAAAACTTAATATCTTAACTCTAATAAGGAATTTTCTTTGGTTCTGCATATATTATCTTTACACTGAGGTAGTCAAATAGCTTTACTTTTAAAAAAGGGGAAAAACCAAAATACTTCAGCAATGGGTAAAAAGTTAGATGCCCTAATGAATGTTAATTGGTCTGCACAAATGTTAAATTTTAAGATTATGTTTAGATACCTGTTTAGAGACAGACCAGAACAACACACATGTCCAGAAGAAATATCTGTCAAGACCCATCTGCTCTACTTTGCCTGGGCTCCTGGTTTTAAGGCTAAACTCCTTTCTTTTCCCACTTGTGCTGTAGTTCATGCATTCTCGGAAAGCGTGTTTCTATAAAGGTAAAGAAGGGACACCCAATCTTCTAGAATTAATCCAGGTCATGAACATTTATATGTGTATTTTCATCAAGGATTTGAAGTAACTGAAGAGGGAATAGACTTCTGTTCTTCATCATTAAAGTTCAATTACATAGTATTCTTCTATAGCTTTCCTAAACTGCTACCTGAAGTTGCATTGAAACAGTTATGACAGGCTGCTCCTGGGACACTGTGTAGGACAAGTGTTTTGGGAAGCCATTCTGTAGTTATATCATGGTCTCTGGGAAGGAATTCTGAGAGGAAATTGAACATACTACTTGATATGTACTATATGATAAAAATATTTTGGAAATTTCATAAATGTTTGACTCCTAGAACAAAGTATCTCCAGAAGAATATGGATAGCTTCTGTTTCTTATTAGTTTTGACTGGAATAATTGTATCATGAGTGAAAAGTGCAAATCAAGATATATAATACACTTTTCTATTTTCATATAAATAGTGAAATATTTTCTCCCCAAAACGCAACTCAGACTCCTTTCCAAAATGAATTAAAAGAGGCTGTTTCATCTCCACTGGAACAAATTTAGTATCAACATTTTTGAAACTTGCTGACATTGGCAATAAGGAGAGAAGGACACATTGTGGTCTCGTTTACACCTGTATAAAACCTGAAAGGAATCCACAGCCTTCAGTGGAATTACTTCAGATTTACATCAGTGTAAAAGAAATTACTATGTGGCCTATAAACCTCTAAGATAACTTGCCATTTTAATCTGTTCCCCTTATGTCTTCTCCAACATAGTGGCATAGGCCTGTTTGTACAGTACCTAGTATTGCAGCAATTTGGGGCCCTATTGTATAAGTAATAAATAATAAATCTGGGCATTAATTATATATTTTTGAAGGCAAAGAGGCAGTGGAGAAGGGAAAGCCTGCTACACAGTAGCACCCCTTATGCTCATGTATACATCACAAGCCCCTCTACAAAGGCTAAGCAGCAGACTTGCTACGCATGAATGTGTGTGTGTGTGTGTGTCTCTCTCTCTCACACACAGAGAAAGAGGGAGAGAGAATCCTACCAGCATGGTGAGGAGTTGGGGGAAAAGCTGATAATTGTGGCAGTGGCTAGAAATCGAAACAGTCCTGAGGGAGGGAGCATGGGTGCCAGGTTTCTATAATTTTTGGTGGTACCCAGAATGGGTCCAAGCAGAGCCATCCTGTCTATAGGACGGACCGGGGCAACTGCCCCGGGCCCCGCGCTTTGGGGGCCCCTGTGCTTCAGTGGACGTGGGGTCCAGGGCGGCCTGGGAGGCTAGTGGGGGGCCTGGCACCAGCAGCAGCAAGTGACCCGGTCCCAGCCCGCCCTGCTCTGCTCCGTCCCGCCCTGCCGGCTCCCGGCGTTGATCAGGGGTGTGGGTGGAAGCTGAAAAGAGGCAGGGCGGGGGCTTGGCTGAAGGGGTGGAATGGGGGTATGGGAGGGAGGGTGAGAAGAGGTGGGGTGAGCTGGGGATGGCTCTGAAAATATAAGCCCAAACATTGGTGGAGCTGGGCTCATGTTCCTGAATATGGGTGGAGCATGGGCACTATGGGCCCATATAACTCGCCGCCTACGGGAGGGAGATACCTTTATGAGACCTACTGAATCTGGCATATAAGCAAGAAATCCCAGGTGAAAGGGTTAGAAAGTATCAATCACATCCTGTCTCATGCAAAATAGGGTTTAACAGGATTGTTGTGGTGGTGGCCTTCTGGGGTGAATTTCACCCTCAATGAGGAAGCAAACTGTCTTAGATTTAAGAAAAGGAGGACTTGTGGCACCTTAGAGACTAACAAATTTAGTTGAGCATAAGCTTTTGTGAGCTACAGCTCACTTCATCAGATGCATTCAGTGGAAAATACAGTTTGTATTTTGTATTGTACAGATGTATGGGGGTGGGGGGGTGAGAAAACCTGGATTTGTGCTGGAAATGGCCCACCTTGATTTTCATGCACGTTGTAAGGAGAGTGGTCACTTTGGATAGGCTATTACCAGCAGGAGAGTGAGTTTGTGTGTGTGGTTTTTGGAGGGGGGTGAGAGAACCTGAATTTGTGCAGGAAATGGCCCACCTTGATTATCATACACATTGTGAAGAGAGTGGTCACTTTGGATGGGCTATTGCCAGCAGGAGAGTGAGTTTGTGTGTGGGGGGGCGGAGGGTGAGAAAACCTGGATTTGTGCTGGAAGTGGCCCAACTTGATGATCACTTTAGATAAGCTATTACCAGCAGGAGAGTGGGGTGGGAGGAGGTATTGTTTCATGGTCTCTGTGTATATAATGTCTTCTGCAGTTTCCACAGCATGCATCCGATGAAGTGAGCTGTAGCTCACGAAAGCTCATGCTCAAATAAATTGGTTAGTCTCTAAGGTGCCACAAGTACTCCTTTTCTTTTTGCTATTGGCCTAGCTTTACAAGGGGCTGCCTAAAAGCACTGGTGACATCAGTGCAAACCAACATTCCAGACAGTGACTTCTTCATCTTGCTCCATAGAGTATACACCGACATGTAAATTTCCAGCTGATTTATTTTATAATTATATGGTAACAATGAGAGAGTCAGCAATTTTCCAGTAATAGTGGCTGTGTGACACTTTTATATTTTTATGTCCGGCTTTGTAAGCGAATGGTTTTTAAGTGAGGTGTAACTTGGGGTCTGTAAATCAGACTCCTGAAAGGGGTACAGTAGTATGGAAAAGTTGAGAGCCACTGCAATCCTTGGGCGAGCAGGGGCAGAGACTGGTGGGACGGGGGGAGAAGGGGCAAAGAAGGGCCTCTCTGCCCCGGGCACAGACTGGTTTTTGAGGTCTTTTTGTTGTGATATAGCGACTTTTAGGTCAGAGATCGGGTGACCGGAAGGATTGGGGTGTTCTCCAACTGGTTTATGGGCGTTGTGATTCTTGACGTCTGATTTGTGTCCATTTGTTCTTTTTCGTGGAGACTGTCCGGTTTGGCCGGTGTACGTGGCGGAGGGGCATTGCTGGCACGTGATGGCGTGTATCGCGTTGGTGGATGTGCAGGTGGGCGAGCCTCTGGTAGTGTGGCTGATGTGATTGGGCCCTGTGGTGGTGTCCCCTGGGTGGATGTGTGGGCGCAGTTGGCGATGGGCTTTGTTGCAGGGATGGGTTCCTGGGCTGGTGGTTCTGTTGTGTGGTGTGTGGTTGCTGGTGAGTGTTTGCTTCGGGTTGGGGGGCTGTCTGTGGGCGGGGGCTGGCCTGTCTCCCAGGATCTGTGAGAGTGAAATGGCCCACCTTGATTATCACTACAAAAGGTTTTCTTTCCCCCCCCCCCCCCCTGCTGGTAATAGCTCATCTGAAGTGAGTGTGTATGATAACACCCATTTTTTCACGTTCTGTGTGTATATAAATCTCCTCACTGTATTTTCCACTGAATGCATCTGATGAAGTGAGCTGTAGCTCACAAAAGCTTATGCTCAACTAAATTTGTTAGTCTCTAAGGTGCCACAAGTCCTCCTTTTCTTTTTGCGAATACAGACTAACACGGCTGCTACTCGGAAACCTGTCTTAGATTTACTTTCCCAAGATTTTGGAGTGGCAGCTATGAGTTATCCTGTCTGTGGAAAGGAAGGTGCAGCCCATTAGAAATGAATTAGTGGACATCACTTCAAACAAGAAAAATTACAAAGTAAGAAGTGTTTATTACTGTTATTCAATAATACTTGCTAAGGACAAATACCCGATTTTGCTTGCAGATCTGCATGGTAGTCCTCAGTTGCAGTATTTTGATCTTCGTGTATGTAAGGGTTTCTCAGTAATTCAGATGTATGGAAAGCAGAATATCAACGTTTACTATCATTGTTCAGTTCTGAGAGGAGAATTTTGCCCTAAGTGATTTGTGTGATTCAGCAGATGGTGATTTTAATGCATTTGGTTCAACAGAGCAAAATTTGTTTTTTCAAGTATCTTTCAAGCTCAAAAAAATCTTAAAATCAATGAGCAAAATATTGACAGTGCATGGTCTGCTAATGCAAATGGAGCAGTCCTAATGTATTCCACCATGGTTTGCACAGATTTGGAGATTATAATCTGATTCAAGCCAGTGATGTATCAGTCCAGTGTACTGTACATAAACCAATCACATCAGTGCATCTGAGCTAAAAAGTGATATCTGTGATTCAATGGATGGTTTATTTATTTTTGGTTTAGAAGAGTATCGCCAATGTGAGCATGAAATATGTTGAGTTCACTGTGTAATACATTTATTTCAGCATTCTGTGTGTGAGTTTTACATACAATATAGACTTAGATTTCTAGCTCTTCTTTTCAGAATATATTATAGCCAAATAATTTCAGATTTATTTGAATTAACATAAAAACAGTCCTACTGGGTCAGACCAAAGGTCCATCTAGCCCAGTATCCTGTCTTCCGACAGTGGCCAGAATAGGTAATCATCAAGCGATCCATCCCCTGTCATCCATTCCTAGGTTCTGGCAATCGGAGGCTAGGGACACTGAGAGCATGGAGTTGCATCCCTGACCATCTTGGCTAATAGCCATGGGCGGACCTAACCTCCCTGAACTTATTTAGTTCTGTTTTGAATCCCGTTAGAGTTTTAGCTTTCAGAATATCCCCTGGCGCCCACTTCCAGCTTCTGGGAAACAGAGGCTAGGGACACCATCCCTGCCCATCCTGGCTAATAGCCATTGATGGATTTATCCTCCATGAACTTATCTAGTTCTTTTTTGAACCCTTTGCAGGTAGTATGTTGAGGTGTCTCTGACCTGCTTTTATCAGCAGATTGTTTCACAGATCCATCCTTCACGTGTGCTGTTATGTCTAAACTGTGTGTATCACAGCGCTGTATACATTTACTTAGAGCTCAGTTCTGCCACCCTATTTCCAGCAAGGGTGGTGGAATTGGGACTTTAATCTTTTGACATTCCTTCAGTACCTACTAGAGGCACAAAATCTAGGTTAAGGGTAGGTTGGTATCAAATATAAAAGATAATCATTATAATATTATAACAGTAGTGATTTGAGTGCCTTATGTAATCTATAATCTCAATATTATTTTTAGTTCAAGACAACTTGTTAGTCAAAGGGATTTTTTCTTTTGTTGTGAGCAAAATACATCAAACGGGAGATAATATTTTAATCAGTGTCATCTAGACGCTGATGAAAATTTGCAAACAAAGCCAATAAGCAAGAGCTATCAAGAAATTTGATTATTACCTGATACTTTTCTGAATTGTAAACGTTAGTGGCACAGTTCACTGTCTGAGCCTTACGTATTCTCACTAGTTATGCCGATTGCAGTCAGCTTATTTTTCTGACCCTCATTGTTTAATTTACATTACAAACACTTTATAAAACGACCATTTCATACCTGAATGAAGGCATTCCAGTGTGAGAATTTTGAAACATTTTTTATTGCCTAGGTGCACAGTCTTCATTTTTTTTGCACAAAACACTGGGGGGAACTAATTCAACCATGCCCTATCAGCTATTATTGTTTAATTAAATTTCAACTTCATATCAGCAGAAAAATTCCTGTAATATATGGTGTAATAATGCATGTTTCTGTTGAGAAAACTAATATTATGTAGTTTGGAAATCCCAGCAGAACAAAGATCTTCCTATTAGAGTAAATTATAGGCTTCTTTTGTGCAGGTGTTAAGTTTTCTTCAGTTGCATAAGTAAGACTGTGACAGACCAAGGGGAAGGATATTAGAGGCAAGGTGTTTGTAAGGATCATTGTCATGGGCACAGAACTCTGCTGTTCAGAATAAAGAAGAGAAGACAATAGTGATTGCAAAGTTCAAAGAATCCTGCTGGAAATGAAATGAAGTGATTTATAAATAGCTGATATTTTCAGATGGGGCAATTGTGAAAAGCAGAGACACAGAGTGAGTACTTGGAGGAAGAACAGATGTGGATCAAGTGGAGGGAGAATTTATACTCAGATTTGATGATGGTGATCTTCTCTTGTCTACATTTAAAGGCATGGGATTTTTCAGGAAGAAGATAGATGAGAGAGTGGTCTTGAAGAGAGGAAAGGGGTTTGAAGTTCACTATGAGGAAAGAATATTGATTTCAAATTTGAAAGAAGAAGGCAGGTCTAATGATAGGTGGTGGATGGGGGAAAGTAATTGCCTTGAATGTTGCCTGAAAAAAATGCTAACTTCTAACAAAACAACTTGCAAAAAGATTTAATATAAAGAATTCAATGGCACCAGTTCACAGATGAATTCACAGTTGCATCAGCATAAAAATTATTTTTCAGAGTAGCAGCCGTGTTAGTCTGTATTCGCAAAAAGAAAAGGAGTACTTGTGGCACCTTAGAGACTAACAAATTTATTTGAGCATAAGCTTTCGTGAGCTACAGCTCACTTCATCGGATGCATGCAGTGGAAAATACAGTGGGGAGATTTATATACACAGAGAACATGAAACAATGGGTGTTACCATACACACTGTAAGGAGAGTGATCTCTTAAGGTGACAGGTTTCAGAGTAGCAGCTGTGTTAGTCTGTATTTGCAAAAGGAAAAGGAGGACTTGTGGCACTTTAGAGACTAACCAATCTCTAAGGTGTCACTAGTACTCCTTTTCTTTTCACTTAAGGTGAGCTGTTACCAGCGGGGGTGGGGGGAGAGGGAGGGGAAACCTTTTGCAGTGATAATCAACGTGGGCCATTTCCAGCAGTTGACAAGAACGTCTGAGGAACAGTAGGGGGTGGGGGAGGGGGAGGGGAATAAACATGGGGAAATAGTTTTACTTTGTGTAATGACCCATCCACTCCCAGTCTCTATTCAAGCCTAAGTTAATTGTATCCAGTTTGCAAATTAATTCCAATTCAGCAGTCTCTCGTTGGAGTCTGTTTTTGAAGTTTTTTTGTTGAAGAATTGCCACTTTTAGGTGTGGATCAGAATCTGTCCTGCAGCGTATGAAGTACTTGTTATGTTCAAAGTGCTTTACAAACATTAACTAATTCATCCTCATGATAACTTTGTCAGGTAGGTAGGTATCATTCTCATTTTGCAGATGGAGATACCAAAAGACAGAGAGGTTATGTTATTTGCCAGAAGCCATAGAAGGAGACCTTGTCAGAGCTGGATTAAAATCTAGAAGTTGTGATTCCTTGTTCATGTTCAAAACTTTACTTCACACCATAACTGTTTCACAAGACACAAAGTTCACAAGGCATAAACTTCAGCACTGATAAGGGTATATTTATGTATATATTTTCAGTATAATTGAATTTATATTCCTTATTAACACAAGATCATCTGATAAATTACAATATAGTTTGTTAAAAAACAGGGTGTATTGATTTAAATCACCAAGTGGAAAGCCTCAGTTTAAATCAGTTTTAATCAACTTTTCTATTTGTACTTCAGTTATTTTCTAAAGTAAAGTGCATTCTCATTGGTTAATATAACCATTAAAACATGCTGATTTACAGCTAAAAAGAGAGCCTTTACACAGATTTGAGGCATCTTTTTGCTACCTAGGAGTGTACACTTTAACTATATACATTTATTTAAGCAATTATGCATCATAATATTTTCAGATTCTTATTAATTGCACATTTTTAGTTTGTTAGAAAATGGTGAATGATATTGCTCATTTACTAGATAATAATCTTTTTGCTCATGGTGTGTCAAGCTGCATTAGGATGGTAACTGAAATTTAATTAAACACACATAACATATAATATTTATTTTTATTTTAAAAAAGAGCCCTTAATACAGTACATGGCCTGTCGTGTCATATTTATAAACCTTGACCCCGAAAGTTTTCCCCTGATTCTTTCTTTATATAGAACAGCAACCTTTAACTCAAAGTTTGTGATAGAAGCTCATGGATTCACCATTTTTTTAATTTGAATATTTTAAGAGATTATAATAAGTTTAGAGTTTAACATAGTTTTATTAAATTCAGATTTCATTTTAAACTGGTTTATTTTTTTAAAAAAAGTATAGTTTAAATAACAAACTCAAAAAATCCAATTTAAATTAAAAAAATCCTATTTTGTGATTTTTTTAAAAAAAACATTGATTTTCATTGACCCAGTTAAGACCAAAGAAATGTATTGCATATACCATACTTAATCCACTAAGTAGTAGATTTATTACTTTTTTGCTGATTGACATTTATACTATTTCCCACCCCCCCACTTCCCCCCCATTGTCATGATTGTGCCAGTTTTGGTGGCTGGTTTATTATTTACATAAATCTGAAAATTTAGTTAAGGGACAAACCATGAACCGAGATACCTCTATTCTGTTACTTTCAGTAAAAATCACCGATTCAGTAGAATCACCCTGCACTTTAAGCAGAGGGGTGGTTTGTCTGGTTGGCCGGGAGAAGAGGGCAATGCTTTCTGTCTTGGTGGGAGGAGGGGAGACGTATGACTGCTGGAAGAGCAGTCAGCGTGGTGAATCACCGCTTTCTGGCTTGCATGGAGGAGGGGGGATGTAAAACTGCTGGAAAAGTAGTCAGCGTGGTGGATTCCTCACTACATAGGAGACTACTTGTTAGTCTCTAAGGTGCCACAAGTCCTCCTTTTCTTTTTGCGGATACAGACTAACACGGCTGCTACTCTGAAACCTACATAGGAATGAGGAGTTTTAAACGATCAGCATGGGGCTTGGCCCCTCCCTCATTCACTTGGAGCAGGCTGGGCAGCACCCACCCTTCCTCCCTATTTAGGTCACAAGTATGCTGGGTGTTCTGCTATATCTGTTGTGGGCATCATGCTAGCTGCCCTGCTAAAGGGGGCTGGGAAAGAATTTTTCCCTTACCACCATATTGGCCAGGTGCAGTGGGGTTGTTTTCGCCTTCCTCGCAGCAGGTTGAGGTGGGCTCTGTTCATGCACAGCATGACGGGCAGTAGGCCATATGTTGCAGCTCTTTATTTAACTGTATAGCGGATGTTCAGTTCAGGCACTCCATAAATTAAGGCACAAAAGAATGGAAAAAATGGCCTGGAAAAGGAATTAAGGAGAGGTGCTTGCTAATTGAGCAAGGTGGGGGGTAGTTGGGGACTCCTAAGGTTAGTTCAGCAGGGAGCCAACCCCCCATCATAGTCCACCTTAACCCCTCCTACAAGGGGGGTGGTCGGAAAGGTCCCAGCAAGGGAATTGCTGGAGGGACCTGGATGAAAAGGGGGGTGGGGAACTGGTGAAAGCCCCTCCCCCCCACCCCCCTGGAATTGGATGGAATTGATAAGGTCCGGGCAAGGGAATTGCTGGAGGGACCTGGATGAAAAGGGCGGGGATGGGGGGGAACTGGTGAAAGTCCCCTCCCCCTGGAATTAGATGGAATTGGTAAGGTCCCAGCAAGGGAATTGCTGGAGGGACCTGGATATATAGTGGGGGAGCTGTGGAAGCCCCCTCCCCCCAAATTAGCTGGAATTGGTAAGGTCCCGGCAAGGGAATTGCTGGAGGGACACAAATTTTGCACCTGCACTACAAATTTTTTATCCACTGGGGTAGTCCCAGACATCTGTCAATAATAAAGTTGTGGCCTGATTAAACCCATATCTAATGTCTCCTGTCATTTGTTTGGCCTAGCCAGACATGATGCCAAGTGGATTTTCATCACACTTGGATAACCCCTAACCATCCTCGCCAACAGCAAACATGAGTAGTAACACTTCTGGTACTGTTAAAATTGTATTTATTCAAAGCAACTTCCAAATAATTTTTAAAGGACATCTATCACTGTGATTTAGCAACTGAGGCTGGGATTTTCAAAAGAGTCTAGGGAGCCAGACACCCAACTCCTGATAAATTTCAGTAGGAATTGGGCACCAAACTCCCTTTTGTTTCTTTGAAAACCCACCCTGAATTTTCAACAAATAATGAATTTGTGGCAAATTGATTAAAAGCTTTGATATGGTTTACAGATTGTTTATGGAAATGTAGTCTCACGATAAAAACATCCTAATATAAATAACTGAGAGCACTCACTATAGAGTAGCTTGTGTCTCTGACGTCTGATATAACCAAGACAAATCCCAGAGAAAATTCAAAATACAGTTTGATAAGCAAAATCTAGATGGTAAAAGCTATGTTCTAGGGATTCCTATATTAATTATTATAATTTTATTTGATCTTTTAATAGGCCTAATGCTGGCTAAACATGTGTGAACTTATACAGTAATGGGAACTAAGGGACGTCTTCTCCTGTACACTACTGCTACTTTGCACTGGTAGAAAATCATCTTAACAAACTAGTTGGAGATTCCCCCAACACCGATGGAATCCCTGGGGTGGCACAGTGCTGGCCTAGTGGCTCTAAGTTACCTCCTCTTGGTGCCGCACTGTGTGGGTAGAGCACCTCTGCATCCCACTATTCCTTGCTGTCAGAATGACCCCTTGTGGCGATACACACCAGTTCTAAGGCTTTTCTGACTTTGGTGGTTTTAACTAGCCCCTGATAAGGCCTAGAATCAGGGAGACACAAAGGGAAGGTAAGGCCACCTCTGATCCTCTCCCATATAGACTGCTGAGACCCAAGTGGAGAATACCATTTTCTTTAAGTGTTTTGGTTAGTATGGACATGTAAAGAGAAGGTTAATAAAGTGATGATTGTGTTTGCATATCCAGTGCAGTGGTGTCAAAATGATGACCTTGCACAAATTCATAGATTTTAGTGCCAGAAGGGACTGTGATGATCACTTAATGTGACCACCCATGTGGAGTAGCCATAGAATTTCGCCAAACAATTTCTTCTCCTAGCCCATAATTGCTGGTTAAGATAGAGGCTAATTTTTAGAAAGACATCCAGTTTTGATTTAAAGTGATGGAGAATCCACCATATTCCTTGATAAATTGTTCCAATAGTTAATTCTCTACCATGTTAAGAGTATGTACCTCATTTCTAGTCTGAATTTGTGTAGCTTCAGCTTCCAGACATTAGATTTTGTTATGCCTTTATCTGCTAAATGAAGGCGCCGTCTAGTATCAGAGACTAAATATTAAATCAAATAATCTCCTAATCTAGATACTTCAGAATCAAAGTCTTCATGCCTAACTCTTCTTGTGAGACGAAAGGAAGAAACAGAATGAACAGCCTTTATTGACAATATAGTATTTACAGAATAAATGAGAGGGTTCTTGGACAATTTTCAAAAAGCATCTCAGAAGAATAATTAAATTATCTAATTAGTGAAATAATTATCTTTGTGGTTAATTTTTAAAGCCTTCGGTTCTCCCAGATCAGCTGTGTATGCTCTTTTGAAATATCTCAGAGGCATCCTTCTAGTAACATAAATCAATTTATCCTGAGATCAGACATCGCAAGTTAGTAACATTTTTGTTCATATTTATTAACACATGAATGACAATTACTGTACATGGAAGTGAGCTGTAAATAAAACCCTGAATCACAGACACATTTCATAGCCAAAATAAAAGCAGACACATCTAATTAGAATAGTTTAAGACCAGCTTTAGTAACAGTAGTTTGGTGGCTCTTTTTAAAAGCAAGACTGTTGGTGTATAAACCGATGAATGCATGATGCATCCGATGAAGTGAGCTGTAGCTCACGAAAGCTCATGCTCAAATAAATTGGTTAGTCTCTAAGGTGCCACAAGTACTCCTTTTCTTTTTGGTGTATAAACCATGATATTAAATAGAATTGGTTGAAAATTTTCCAATGGAACAATTTTCCTTTGGAAAACTCTGATTCAATGAAATCAAAACATTTCACAGAAACTGTATTAATGTTGTCAATATTTTTGCATGGAATTATCAAAACAGTTCATTCCAATCAAGTCAAAATGTTTCTTGTAGACTTCATTGTTTATATTTTTATATTATAATATACAGTACTTCAAAAGTTGTGGCAAAATGGAATAGTCATCCTCCGGTGAGATCAGTCTGTAACCCTGGTAGGTGTGGAAGTAAATGGTGTTGCAAAGTTCTTGAGGTGTGACAGTGTTTTAAATTTGGTTTCAAATATGGCTCCAGACTTACCATGGACAGGACTTTACATTTTACTGTACCAATCATTATTTAATAATTACTTATTCACACTGTCACACCTTTAGACTTCTTTGAGTAAAGAACGGTAGGAAAGTAGTTTGTTCAACAATACACTAAATGTTGGATAATATAACTACCTGGGTCAGCTGCAGGCTGCTGTAATAATGCACATTTGCTTAAAGGCCGATGTACATACAGATATGAGTAATAAACTGTAATTATTGTTTCAGATGAAGAATGAAAATATAACTGCAACCAAAGGGTGGGGGAGGGAGAAGAAAGAGAAGAAGAAGAAGCAATAGAGTTAGGATAGAGTCACTTGATCTTTCTTATAGTTTAATATAAAAGGTAACAATAGAACTCATTTAGCTTGATCTAAAAAAAATCTCCAATCGCCAATATCCTGAGTAATGGATCTAGGTATAGGGGTCGCAGTTTTGCTTTTGAAAGGAATTAATTTAAAATGTGTTTGAATTTCTTCCTGCTTTTACTAGTTTACTTTTTATTAGTGACTCCTGTCCCTCTGAGGGTGAGCAGAAGAAAACTGTATACAAAATCCTTTGACCATCACTGACTTTCCCCCTCTGCCAGGGAATGCTTATCCTAGCTCAACCCACCCCTTACAGTTTCTCTCCTAGGCACAATGGTCCTGGTTTTTAAATAGTTTAGGTGAGTAATTGAACGTGCAAAATGTGTCTAATTTGCATATGCAAATTGTAGATTTGTGTGCAGTTACCCAGTCTGTACATGTAGTTTCACTAGGTGCATGGCTGTCCTTGTGCCAGTGATCTTCCTTTGGAAACCTACGGCCCTGCACCACAAAAAGGACTAAAGAAACCAAATTTTAAAATACTTCCTGCTTGCACTATTTTGCCCCCACTATGGGCAGGACATATGATTTTATTCATTTTTTAAAAAAATATCAAGACAGGGTTATTAAACAAGGTCCACAGTACACTTTAGGAACTGGCTCCCCTCTATTCAGTCTCCCTTGGTCCTCTCATTCAGGCTGTCTGATGCCTGCAATTCTAGCTCAGCTCCCATTATGAAATTTCCCAGTTCTCTTTTGGACTTGCTGCTCGGTGGTGGAGTTGTGGCATCAACTTCTGATCAATACTGATCTTCACACTTCTCTTGTGCTTGTCCTGTTATCCATGATCCTAACTGCTCAACTACTATAGGGCTTCACTGGGTCTGAACTCCTCAGTTTCACTGCTGTCTGTTACTTCAGCGGTTATTTGCTGTGTGGTTTACAGCTTGGCTGTGCATTGTGAGAAAAAACACATCCTTCTGTTTGTTTTAAACCTGCTGCCTATTAATTTCATTTGGTGCCCCCTAGTTCTTGTGTTATGAGAAGGAGTAAATAATACTTCCTTATTTACTTTCTCCACACCAGTCATGATTTTATAGACCTCCATCATATCCCCTCTTAGTCATCTCTTTTGCAAGCTGAAAAGTCCCAGTCTTTTTAATCTCATACGACAGCTGTTCCATACACCTAATCATTTTTGTTGCTCTTTTCTGAACCTTTTCCAAGTCCCCTATATCTTTTTTGAGATGGGGCGACCATATCTGCACACAGTATTCAAGATGGGGGTGTAACATGGATTTATATAGAGGCAATATGATATTTTCTGTCTTATCTATCCCTTTCTTAATGATTCCCAACATTTTGTTTGCTGTTTTGACTGCCACTGCATGTTGGGTGGATGTTTTTAGAGAACTATCCATAATGACTCCAGATCTCTTTCTTGAGTGGTAACAGCTAATTTAGACCCCATCATTTTACATGTATAGTTGGGATTATGTTTTCCAATGTACATTACTTTGCATTTATCAATATTGAATTTCATCTGCCATTTTGTTGCCCAGTCACCCAGTTTTGAGAGATCCTTTTGTAGCTGTCTGCCTGGGACTTAACTATCTTGAGTAGTTTTGTATCATCTGCAAATTTTGCCATCTCACTGTTTACCCCTTTTTCCAGATCATTTATGAATATGTTAAATTGGACTGGGCCCAGTACAGACCCTTGGGGACACCACTATTTACCTCTCTCCCTTCTGAAAACTGACCATTTATTCCTACCCTTTGTTTCCTATCTTTTAACCAGTTACCAATCCATAAGAGAACCTTCCCTCTTATCCTATGACTGCTTACTTTGCTTAAGAGCCTTTGGTGAGGGACCTTGTCAAAGGCTTTCTGAAAATCTAAATTCACTATATCCACCAGATCCCCATTGTCCACATGCTTGTTGACCCCCTCAAAGAATTCCAGTAGATTGGTGAGGCATGATTTCCCTTTACAAAAACCCTGGTATTACTGTGTCCCATTAATTATCCTCTCTGCCCCCAAGCTAAGTAGAAGAGAAGATACAACAGCTAAAAACAGCCAGCCAGACGGGGGAGTACAAGGAAACAATGAGGCAATACTGGTCTGCATGAGCGGTTATTTGTTTTTGTTAACACCTTTTTAACTCGTAAGACTCATAGACTAAATTTAGGAGATTCAACATTGTAGCCCCATTAGTTAAAGTTTGAGAGCTCACAGCAAACATCTGTGTCCTAAAACATCCTCCCTGTATTGGGACAGCAGTCTTCCACATGGTCCTTCATAGCAACTGGTATCTCTGCAGCACCATGCCTCAGTTTACTCTTTTCATGCCTTCTTAATACACTCCTGTGATAAAGTTGGAATGTTCTTAATTGTTTTGTCTGAATACTCTGTGTGTGCCTCTGTTGCCCCTATGTGTTACTCAAGTGTCTAGATGGTGAGATAAGGGTATGTGATCCTTGCAGAGACCCCTAGAGGGCCGGTGTGACTGCTGACTGGATGCCTGGACACAGACAATGGCTGACACTCTGTATACTGGCAACTGAAGGCCAGGCCCATCCTATGCAAGAATCAGCTGGAGGTGTTGGAGAACAAAGTGAGAGATGGAGGCCAGATGATCTGTTTGCCCAGGAAAGAGACAAAGGAAGGAGGAGGGCAGCTGCGCGTGACTGAGGCTGGGCTGCTGGAAGCTGGTCAGTCTCCTGGTTTGGGACTCAGTGGGGAGAGCCCAGGGCTCTGCATCCCCTGTACACCCGATGGACTTTCCTGTAACTTCCTGCTTTCTGTGCTAACAAGATCTGTTCTATGCAGTGTTCCAGATGACTAATAAACCCTGTTTTACCTCGCTGGCTGAGAGTCACTGCTGACTGCAAAGTTGGGGTGCATGGCCCCTTTGGGAGGCATGTAAGGCTTCCCCAGGTGTCCCATTCAGGTGGACTCACTGCAGGGAGCTTAGAGCATGGAACAGGGGTGCTGAATGCTCCAAGATCAGACCCAAGGAGGCGCTGAAGCCCAGGAGGCTTGTCCTAGTGAGAGTGTGCCCCGAGGGGAGTCACACTGCAAGAAGGTCCTGTCTGACTTCATTCAGAGCAGTTCCAGAGCACCGAGCCTGTGCACTCCATGAAAGCTCCGCACATGCTGCTCTCTTCAAACACCTCTCCTTAGGGCCTTGGTTTATAAATATAAAAGTTCAGAAAAAAATTCCATAATAATAAAATGATAGATAATAAGTAAAGTCTACAAAGTTCAATTCAATTCCCTATTTTTAGCAGGCCACTCCCAGCCCTTCCTAGCTGGAGTCTTCATTTCTTCTTCCCTAAAGTCTGCTGTTGGCAGCCTGTCCCAGGCTTCTGTCTTGCTTGCACTCCAAGCCAGAGGTTCTTTCAGGCCCAACCCCTTCTCCCTATCAAAAACCTCCTGCAGGAACCACCTTATCACTGTGGCTCTTTTGCAGTCTCTGCCACAGCTTCCTTTCCTTGTTTTCTGTTCCCCTGCTTCTACAGAGACCAGCTCTTTGTAGAAACCAGCTGATCTCTCGTATCAGGCCCCATTGCAAGCTGTTAAAGAGGCACAGGTGCGCTGGGCCAGTTCCCTCTTGAATGAATAAGGTGAGTGGGATTTAGCTTTCTGTGTTTGATTAATGCAGAATGAGGAGATGAATTTATTTTTTGGACTCTAGAGTCTAGGACTTATTTTAGAGTTGCTGTAACAAGGGACTCAGGCTGATAGCCCGGTTAAGTGCATCACATTCTGGCTTGGAAATAAAGTAATCATTGCTTTTGTGAAGTTTCCCTGAAGGTTACTCGGGGATTTCAGAGTTCTTAAATCAAAGTTTCGATATTTGCCTTAGGTTTTGGAAATGCTTATGAACATGGCTGGGGAACTAGGTGGGCTGAGCTTTTTTTGGTTTTTAATTGCTTCTTTAATATAACATTCCCTTCAGTAATCTGAATATAGTTCTTTTTGGACAACTGGCAAAGACTGTGGTGTTTGCTCTTATCCTTAGAGCAGTGTTTCCCAAACTTGGGATGCTGCTTGTTCAGGGAAAGCCCCTAGCGTGCCAGGCCGGTTTGTTTACCTGCCGCGTCCGCAGGTTTGGCCGATCGTGGCTCCCACTGGCCGCGGTTCGCTGCTGCAGGCCAATGGGGGGTGCGAGAAGTGGTGCGGGCCGAGGGACATACCAGCCGCCGCTTCCCACAGCCCCCATTGGCCTGGAGTGGCGAACCGCGACCAGTGGGAGCCGCGATTGGCCAAACCTGCGAACGCGGCCGGTAAACAAACTGGCCTGGCCCTCCAGGGGCTTTCCCTGAACAAGCGGCGTCCCAAGTTTGGGAACCACTGCCTTAGAGGATTTAGAGTAATAAAGGTTTTTATAATGTTGGTTAAAGACATCAGCAGTCTCTGGGCTGGACTGTGACTAGCCCTGTATATGGATTCAAGGGAAGGGCGGGAGGCCTCCGAAGCTCTGCAAGGGTAAGGGAGTTGAACTGCCTGGTAGCTCAAAGGTGGGATGGGGAAATCTCCATGATGAAAGTGTTCATTTGAAATTCTAGGAGTGGGAATTCGGAAGAGTTTTCTTGCCCCTTTGCAGGTGTTGTCCTGTAGAAGACAATCTGCAAAATAATGTAGATATGGAGCTCACTCTCTCTAAGAATAAGTTCTTTGTCATCTGAATGGGGCTTCTTTTAGTGAGTCAGATAAAGTTAAACTATTGTTCTGCGATGTATTATTTCATACTAGTTTTCATTTTTATTTCTACATATACTTTTTGTTTTATGTAGTTAGTGATGTTTTGTGGGATTTATACACTTGTCTTAGCTTTGTGACATATTATCACAAGGCACTTTAAGCAATTAAAGTAAAAATGCCCAAAATGTGTTGCTTTCCATAATTGGGTTCTAGAAAATAGCAAAGCTTTGGAAGCAGAGGGCAAAATTCTGCCCTCAGGTTCATCTGTATCACTCTCATTGACGTCAGAGTTATTTGCATTTATATATCTGAGAGCAAACTTTCTCCCCAAGTGTTACATGCGGAAATATGCCTCCTAAGTTTAAGAAAGTCTATGTTGAGTGTTCCCTTAATTGTGCATTTAACTAGATATTGACACTGCCAGTCCCAGCCCACTTTTTTATACTTTTACTTAGGGATGCAATTGATTTCATGCTTCTTGGCACCATGTGGAAAATGTTAAAGTGCAATTTTCGCTTGCAACTTAGGCCTTGATCCTGCAAACACATGCATGCTTAACTTTAAGTGTTTGCAGGAGCCCCCCCTTTGTATGGACACTCTTTAATCAGTTTAGGAATGACTAAAGCTGATTCATCTTAATTCAGTAACAAATTTAAGCGTGTCATTAGGCTGATTTTACTACATTGATTTAGGAAGCCCACAAAGAAATTGCACCAATATAAATAAGCTGATAGCAAAATATGTCTTTTTTAAAATTTAGCTCTACAGTATATATCCAGCCAGGTTAGATTATAGGCAAATATTTACATGTAGGTATAAAAGGAGAAAATCCAGATTTTTTTGGGAAAAAAAGAATAATATTACATAAGAAACATAAAAACGGCCCTAGTGGGTCAGACCAATGGTCCAATCTAGCCTAGTTCCCTGTCTTCCGACAATGGTCAATGTCAGGTGCTTCAGAGGGAACGAACAGAACTGGCAATCATCAAGTCATCCATCCCCTGTCATCCACTCCGACCTTCTGGCAATCAGAGGCTAGGGACATTGAGAGCATGGGGTTACATCCCTGTCCATCTTGGCTAATAGCCACTGATGGACCCTCCCTGAACTTAGCTAGTTCCGTTTTGAACCCCATTATAGTTTTGGCCTTCACAACATCCCCTGGCAACGAGTTCCACAGGTTGACTGTGTGTTTAATTATTTATTATGTATTGTTTTATTTCTATCTGAAAAGAAAAGTAAAACAGACTCCCTAGAGCTGGGGTGATCGCGACAAGTTGGCCATTGCTTTCAGCTGTCAGGTTAAATGAATGAAGTGTCTAATAAAAAGTCCCTGTAAACACTGGGGTAGATTATCTTGGGGCAGCCTCTTTGGTTGTTTCAAAGTTCTGGTCGGAATCTGAGGGAGGAGAGATATCCCAAAGATACAGCACTGAATTAACACAAATTTCTTCTCTCCTGTGTTGTCTATTCTGGATATATGGACAGAAACTGGGGCAGTATGCCTTGTTTTATAAACCCAGTCTTAGCATTGTGCACATATGTATTGAGTCATATGGAACTATGACTGGTCGTAATACTTTTTACTGTAATTCTTTATCTTTGTGGCTCAGTGAGAGACTTAAAGAAAGTGGCATTGTGGTGGCAATATCTTTAGAGAACTCCACTTCTAAGTAAGTAACCAATTTTTACTTAGTTTGCTTGGACTGATTCTTCTGTCCTCAGTGACATTGTAATCATTTTCTCAGGAACCAATTTTGGTGTTATAAAGTATGACCTCAACCGGAGAATAAGCAGTAGAAGCAGTTTAGAAACAACAGTTCTTTAAACCAGAGTTAGGATGCTGTCTTGGTCCAAATGATGAATTCCTAGTAATAAATTAGGAAGAGAAAATACAAGATGCAGTGTTTTTCACGTGGCATCAGCCAGTCCTTAGACATATTTGCATATAAGAATTTAACATTCAGCGTTCTGTAATAGAATGGTAATGCTGGAACATTCATCATTAGTCCTTTAGTTTGTGCAGTAAGCATGTAAAATTCAGTATGCTTTACTTGCCTGAGACTCATGTCTTAATTCATCTTGTGCAAAGTGGCAGAAAATATTTTCTATACAAAGATCGAGGATCCCTGCTGACGGAGTTTAGTTGCTCCATTTATTACGTTGAGTGGAATGGCTGGTTTGATATACCTTTTAAGTCAGTGTAATGCTGATACATTTTGAAAGGAAATGATTTAAAGATTTTAACTGTATGTTGTTATCTGAATTGTAACAATGCTCACAGCATTGTTTCTTCCTGAGGGAATAACTGAATTTGAAAAAAGGTTATGAACACATAGAAATGTTTCGTGTGTGCTTATGGAGAAAAGAAAAAAAGTTAGCTGAACAGGTGGAGGTAGGCTGGAGCGCACAGGAGAGAGTGAGCAGGGCCTCTGCTGCATGCTGCGCCCTTTTTGGAAGCCATTCTGCCCTTGTCCCATGGGGTCTGGTCTCCAGGAATATGAGGGAATGGGAAGGGGCAGGGTCTGGAAGCAGCTGTTACACCTGCAGCGCTCCCCTAGTCACCTCTGCTCTGAGCATAATTAAAATGTGCTATTCACCTGCATTAGCCTTTGGGAGGGAGGTGTTGCATAGCCATGTTCATTGTAAGGGTATCTGAGTATAGATTCTCCTGTGGAAAATATCTGCTATCTGGTGTGACCATAGTGAAGAAAAACGATCTTCAGAAGTATTTTTATGAGCTGCTGGGGTCATAATCTCTGGCCATAGTGATACAGCAGCATACCTATAGTATGTGGGGGAACTCCATCATAGGCAAGGGAATCATCCCAAATATGCCTCCAAGTGGATGATGAAGTTTTAACAACGGGCTCCTATGAGCCCCTGAGAGACCCCTCCAGTACATTATTATCCCAGCCACGTCAATGGGATTACCTGCGTATTCAGCTTGCTTCTGTAAGGGGAACAGCATCTGCATCCCCATGTCTATCTCCTCCGCTGTGAACAGTCCTGGTTGAAAAATATCAGACAATATTTAATATAATATATATAGACATTAAATATTGTATTTTGACATCAAAACAGAGTTTTTGCCTTAGTGAAATTAAACAGCTCAATAGTTCTGTATCGAAATTTTTCAAAATTTTTGTTTCACAAGGATTTTTGAAATTTTGGCTTTTCATTTAGATTTGGGATGAAAAAAAATTGAAATGTTGTAATTTCCTTTGGAATGGAAATTTTGTTTTCCAGCCAGCTCCAGTTATCAGTATGCTGCCATGTTACCGTGTGCTTTATTAACTCCAGTCTTGTAGAAAATTGTCTCCAGAAGCAAAGTTTTAATCAGGGAAGCACGGACTTCACAGCATGGACTTCACAATGGCACCGTTTAAAAGTGAATGTATCACACACATATCCATAAAGAATAGATGATGATGTGGTGTAGCATTATTTTCTATTAATATCCTTCTCCCTCATTTCCAGCTAATTACTCACATACAGGCCAAATTGTGAATGGCCCATTACAGTTGGCCCATGGTATACAAAATTGCAGTACTTGTGCACAAAGGCTACTCCATGCTAACAACTCCTGGGGCACAAGCCACCAGAAAAGGGGTAAGGCAGTGACCCCATCCCCCTCAGCAATGGCCGCA
This sequence comes from Natator depressus, assembly GCF_965152275.1. NCBI lineage: Eukaryota > Metazoa > Chordata > Testudines > Cheloniidae > Natator > Natator depressus. The sequence goes on from NC_134235.1 coordinate 57,909,629, forward strand.
TCCTCCTCAGCAATGGCTCAGACTCCTAAAGAGTGACGCAGGGGGCATGCTTTCTCTGTGAATCAGGGAGCTCTGGGGGTCATTATACTTCTCTGAGCGTAGTGTGACTCCATACAACTTCAAACAGAGGGCAATAAATAGCTGCCATAATCATGCCCTAAATAGAAAAGGCAGCTAATTTTTGTAGATTCAATTTTTGATTTCAGTGAGAGCTATGCAGAAGACATTATAAAAAGTAGATGAGTTATGGGGTCAACACAAATAGAGAGTGGCTCCATAAATGGCTTCCTCATTATGCCTTTTCAAGATGGTCAGTGCTTTGGAAAAGAGCCTTAATCTATATTTGTGTAATACACAGATTCAAAACTAGCTCTTCTACCACAAGGAAGGAGATAATATTATTATTTTATAACATAGGTATTTAGTTGGTGACTTGAGAAGTTTAAAGATAACCCGCAAATATAAACAACTATAAAGATTAGGGTTTTGAGGCTAAGAGACACATTCAGTACATAATTAAATTAAAAAAATCTTCTAAATATTGTAATATTCTTCTCTGTACTGCTGGATGCTGCCCTTCCAAGTAATATTTCAGTGTCCATGCTGTGACTTTACACAAGCCACAGGACCCTGTGGGAGCAAAGAGGAAGCCTTCAAAGGTTAGGTAAACCCAAATATTCTGCAAAAATGAATGAATAACTTTTAGGTTTTATTTAAAAATGAAAACTGTCCCAAATTGCTTATTTTTGCAGAAAGTGTGGATTTACCTAATCTCTGTAAGACAAGTCCACGTTCCCAAGGAGTTCTCTGTCGTGCAGGTGGCAGTGAAGGGACAGTCTTCTCAACTTTCTTTGTATACTACCTATGCTACTCATATAATAGTGCTACCATGTTCCCAGAACCGTTGGATCTCTCTCTAGCAGAGATGGGCTGGGAAGGTAGAGCTCAGATAACACTTTGGAGATAACATTAGTGTTAAGCTATGGTTCAGGTTTTGGATTAGAGGCAAAATCAGGGCTAGGATTTGGATTAGATAGTGCCAAATTCTCATGAGCAAATTTTGGTCCACAACAGGACCAGAAATCTCATGGGACCAGATGTCCTTACAAGATTTCTTACATCTTGGGACGAGGTTTCAGCCTCATCCAAACTGAATCTGAAACACTATTACCTTTTGGGTTTTTTTTTATTAATGTTGAATCAAAACCATAACTGTAGGTTCAGATCCAGGGGTTCAGATTTGAAACCCCAGAAATTCTAAGGGTTCAGATTGGAGGTACTGGTTTTAGTCCATCCCTAATCTCTGCTGATCCGGGTATGGAAAAATAATCTCTGCTAAGAAAATGTTAATAAGTCTTGTGACAGAGTTGTATGTGTATATATATATATATATATATATATATATATATATATATATATACACACCATTCTAAAACCCAAAAGATATCCTTGGAAACCCGCTAAAGTTAATTTCTCTACTTTTTATGTTCTCGAACAAATTTTTGTTGCTGGATAGTGGAAAATTTTAGGGTTTCTACTAGATGACCTTGACAATCGCATTAAGAGGCCATCTCCAAAAACATGATCTTGTATATCCTGTCATTAGTTGGACTTTTTTAGTGCTGTGCAAATGATGAAGTCTTGGAGGCAACTGGTGAGGTCAATGCCAGAATTATAGCCTGGCTGGTGATATCTTTATGTACTTTCTGTGAGCTTCTCAGGGTTAGCCATCCAATTTGTTTTCATAAAGGTATTTTTTTAATACACAGATATTCTATCAGTTATGCAGGATAGGAAATCTGTGAAGAGCATACATATTTCATTTTTTGCACTTGTTTCCTGATAAAAAATTGTTGTTTTTAAAAAAAAAATATTTATTTATTTTTATATCTAAAGTGAACGCCTCACTCTAGTTGAATCAAGAAACCTCCCCAGTCAAGGCTGTGCATCATTGCAACCCTCCCTGGCCATGGACAGCTGGATGGGATTGCAGTAAAAGGCCATCATGGCTCCTCCTAGCTTGATGTTGAAATAGATGTTGTTTCACAGCAACTTATTCTTTAGAGATTCACCTTTAGAACCTGTCAGAAAATTTCATGTGGGAATTTTCCGATTTTTCCAAATCGAAACATTTTGCTGAGATGGCTCAATTAAATGAAGTTCCAATAACGCACTGCCTGGTTTTCTGCTAGCTTTCCTGCCTGGCTCCTTGGCAGCCCACTTGCTGGACTGCCTTGGAGGCAGGGACTGGAGGGCTTCCAGGATCTTCTGTTCTGGGGCAGCCCACCAGGTAGACTGCCTCAGAGGTGGAGTTCCATTCCTTTTCAAGGAGAATTTCAAAATTTTAGATTTTTTTTTCCAAATCAGAAGGTGCAAGAACGTTGTAATAGACAATTATGGAGTAACCTGTCTACTAGGCAGGTTTCTTCCTCACCCCCATCAGTTAGTAATTGGCTTATATCCTGAAGCATGAAGGCTTATCTCTTGTCTAAAAGGCACAGGATGTTTGATGCATCTTGCCAGTAAAATATATTTAGAGGCGCTTGGAACTTGTACAGTATACAGTATCTCTAAAATACATTTGAAATTTTAGGCAGCATTCCCATCTCTAATGGAATGGAGGGTACATTGTTATTTTTATCTCTACTGTACACTATTTCTGCTTACGATTAAACCTTCTTCAGAGTTACTAACCATACATAATACAACTGCTGAGTAGTGTTGCTGCACTTCAGCATGCTGTATGTAGCTGTATTTCAGTGATGGAATTGGAGCTGGGCAAACACTGCAAAAATATTTTCCTTAAATAACTCTGTACTTTCAGAGAACTGTTTGCAGTCCATCCAGAGGGGCAAAAAGGTTGAAGAAATATAAATAATGAATAAATTTGATGAAATCATTGTGCTGTTGCTGAAAAAGGGGCTCAATTCATTGCATAAATTATTCAGAGTGAATTATTTGTTTGGCTCTGGTTGATATATACTGAATGGGGCAAATTCTGCTAATTTCTGGAGTTATTCCATTTACTTTAATGGTTACAAATTCTACTCAGAGTTTATGGTCTAATTAAGAGAGATTAATCAAGTGAGTGTGACAATTGTAGAGAAGGAGGAAAGAGAAGAAAGGAATGTATAGATTTATTGCAGGTGAAGATTGAGAACTGCTGTTAGTCTCTCACTTTCATGAGCTTTAAATTCGTTCACTTAAAAAAAGAAAATGAATGGAAAAAGTGAATGAATATTAGAAAAAATTCTAATATTAATTAGAATATTGCAGGTAAGATAAAGCCTGATAGACTAATGAGATAACATGGGCTATGTAGAATTGAGTCTGATGGTAACAGTTACATACTTGTTTGTTTATTCAAGGATCAAACAAATGAGCAATGTGTCAGCAAGAAATTGCTTAGTATTTAGAACAAAATGTAGTATTTAATGGCTTCAGGAACACTGCATGTTTCTAAAATGCCAAATCAGTTTGGAGAGATTAAAAGCCTTCTGGGCATGTCATGATCTCTTTGTAAGACTCACGGCATCACATAGTACAAGTTGTAAGTAACAAGAAATTTGGCAAAGTATAATAATTTTTAACCAGGGTTCCATAAATAATAAAGATGTTCTGCTAAAGAAAAGAAGTTAAGAACTCTAATAAGTCTATTTAATCAATTTGCAGTGTAAAAGCATTCCGGTCTCCTGTATAGGCAGTACTTAGCCGGAGGGCTAAATTCGGCTGTTGGGCCTATAATGAGGATCTCAGATAAACAGGCTTCTTTTTTTCCACAAGACTGTGCCCTTGCATCAATCACATCTTTCAAATCATAAGATGAAAACATACAAGTTAGTTGGATTTAATCAGGCATATTTGGTAACCTTTTTGTATTTTTTGACCTGTGAGATGATATATGGATTTGGGGCTCTCTCTGGGTTAGGTGATATGCTGTATGAATAAGCTATTGAATCAGACATGTTAATTGTAGGAGAAGCTAGTAGCATAGCCTGTAGTTAAGGTTACCTAACCCTTTCCAGTATAAGACCCTGTTTTTCAGTTGCTTGTTACTTTGCCAAACTTTAACTATTTGGATTAAAACTTTCTATATCTGGTGTCTGCATTGGGATTCATTTTTTCTGGACAGCTTCAGCATCCAAACTTTTCAGGGGATGAGTCAGGGTTTCCATGGAAAATAGTTTGTGATCTTGTAATTAAGGACTATATTATAATGCATATGTGCAAGGGGGCCAAATTAAGGTTGCATAGGCAAGTTTAATTCTGACATTTCAAAATTTTTGAGATTTTGACTTTGTAACCTTTGTAACAGTTTTTAATGAAAATGCAACTATTAGTATGATTATTTGATTATGTATTGCCTTATGTTGTTTTATATTTATCTGGTCACAATTGGTTATATTTTTGTACTTGTATTTTAAACTTTGTAAAATGTTAATACAAAGGACATAAAAAAATACAAGAAACATTTTCAAAATGATTACAGAATCAAATATCTATCTGAAATACTCTACACAAAATGCATAATCTGATCTGAAAGAATTAGAAAACAAAGCTTTCTCACATTTTACTTATCTATCAACCCCAATGTCCAGTGTGTAGATCCCACCCCTTGAAGATTATAGAAGCTGTTATTTTGAAGACTTTTGGGTGCCAAAACTCCCTCCTTAAAAGGCATATAACCTACATTCTATATCAGTGAATGTCCTCTCCTAAGCCCAATGAAGCATGTACACCTGGCTCCTTGGCACTAACAGAATGGAAACTAAACATTTAAACATGCTCCGGTTAAAATGTTTTGATAACTTTTCTGATCTTCTGAAGTCCATCCAGAAGGAACTCAGTTTTTAGTGAAGATAAAACTCTGGGCTTTCAGCAACAAAAGCGCAAATCCATACCACTTGTGCTAAAGTGATAAACTTTACCATCAGTTCTTACCATTGGAGCTATAATGGTAAATTTACTTCACTAACTGCTGGAAAGCAGCAGGCTATTATTTTCTGTGTGGGCCAGCTGCTAGAGGGACATATGTCCCCATGCCCTTAACCAGTGTATTACATGTACTAACAGATGTAATCCACCTTCATGTTCCCATAGAAGGGATCTGAACTAGTCAGCAGTTAAGATCGGCATTGCCTTTTTCCTCTTTTTCCACAAGGACCTGATTTTCTGCTCCCTGTGGATCTGAGTGGCAACATTAGGGGCCTAGAGGAAAAAAGGATCTTTTATCTCACCATCTGTTGCCAGGTTCCGAAGGGCATTTAAATGACTGAGACTGGCCTGAGCCTCACACATTCCAAACTTGAACCCTCAGCTTAGTCCTCTGAGCAATCACGAAACCACCCTTTGTATTCATTGCAGTAGAGACCTTTGTCCTAAAGTTTATCAGTTTGTACCAACAACAGTCCCTGACTTTGTGGAAACACACTTCGACATTCTACTTGAAACAAGACCTTTCACTGCCTTCCACTTGACATCATGCAGTTCCAAGAAAGTGAAGTTTCATTCCTAAGATGTTAGAAGAATGATTAAGTACTAGCTCAAAAGGATAAGACCTTCCAGAAAATGAGGATGATTTTTGTTCTCTGTGGCAGCACAGAAGTCTCAAAGTCTCTAAAGCTGGCATATTTGAGTGGGTTAAGTTCTGATATAAATAGACTGGATAAATAGAAATCGTATAATTAAGATATGCTCTACAAGATACATAGCAACAACGTGCACATCTCATGTAGAAACCTTCAAGACCAAATTTTCATTAAGAAAATTAAAGTATGATTTGTTGGATCCTGAAAGCTTTAGTGTCCTACTAATTCTCTCTCCCTACCTTCCCTGCCCGATGTTGTTCTACTACTGAATGGTCGTGTGGCCTAGGGGGAATAGAGTACAGGACTGGAATTCATAAGTCCATGGGTTCTCTTCCTGACGCTAACTGGCCTGTTGGATGACTTTGCCATTCTGTACCTCAGTGTTCTCTTCTGTAAGATGGGGATAATGGTACTGACTTCCTTTGTAAAGCACTTTTGTGATCTACTGATGAAAAGCGCTATAGAAGAGCAAACTATTGTTTATTATTAATTCCCAGTAGCTGTCCAGGTCCAAGACAGTGTCACCTCATCTACCTGGTGGAGGACAAATTACCTAGCAGCCATCTAGATTGATGGATGAGTATAGTATGAGACATATATAGTAACAAAACTGTCCTATACAAAAGGAGTGCTTTTAAATAAATCATAATAATGTATTAAATGTAAGTTGGCTAACTATACCGAATATACAGAATATTATTCTTAAGCACTACATGTTGAAACTAAGTCCCAGATCCACAAAGATATTTATATGCCTAATTTCCATTGAAATGAATGAAAACTAGGAGCCTATACTTTTGCAGGTATGGGCCTAAATTCCATGCGTACATTTGGTCAGTTATAGACATGTAAGTTGGGTGCAATTTTCTTGTTGAAAATTTCACTCATCTGTGAACATAATGGAATGGATATTGTCCAGTTGTCTAATGTGATGAAGGACTGCACCTACAGCATTGCAAAACTTGCTTTTGAATGTGGAGTGTCACAAGCTAACATTCTGGGCTCTAGATTCAAAAGGAATGTAGGTATGATGGCACTGAGCATTACCATGCCTAGCTGTTAGATGCTTAGAAAATCACTGGGATTCACAAAGCCTGAGTTTGGCGCATACACTCCCCATACAGTGAACGGGGAGATATAGGCACCTCAGAATAGGATTCCAAAAGCCAGCATGCTAGGTGGCTCCTTGCGTAAACTAGCCAATGGGAGATGCTAAAGTAAGGGGTATGTACTAATTCCTGCTCTTGTCTTGGAGATAGTTGCTTAAATCTGGGCTGCTGGGAGGCCCCACATTCTGCATGGGATTCTCAGATGCAAACCCTCTCTTGGCATTAGGTGTCCATGACATTTTAGCAAGAAGGCTGGCAGGGGTTGGGGAGGAAGACCTCCCTCAGAACTTTTAGTCCAGTGATTAAGGTACTCATCTAGATGCTGGAGACCTCTGGTTCATGTCCTCCTCTGCATCTGATCAGACAAAGGGATTTGAACTGGGATCTGAACCCCTGGGCTATAGGATAGTCTGATGTGGGGAATCCCTCAGTCTCTCCTGTTGTGCCTGTGTTCCTGTTGTGTGTGTTCCATTGTGGATAACTCATGAAAGAATATTGGGCGAGAGAAGAGAGTGTGCATGTAAGCGTGAGAATGAGTCTATAGTCTGGTGGTTGGAGCATTCACGTGGGGGATCCAGCTCCTCTTCTCTAATGACTTATGTTTTTAATTATTTAGCCACAGTGGAAAAGCTTCAACGGGAGAAACTGGGGGAGTCCCCTCATTAAGACATCCTAGAGCCCAGTGACTAGGGCATTCACCTGAGAGGTGGCAGATCCCAGTTCAAATGCCTTCTCCCCCTGAAGTGGAGGGGGTGGTCTCCAACATTCAATGTGAGTACTCTAACTGGTGGTCTAAAAGTTATAAGGGAGATGCTCCTTCTCTCCTCCCACCAGCTGCTGCTTTGGGTAAGCTCGCCTATAAGGGCCCCATCCGGTGGGCAAGCTCTGAACACACTTTCCACATTGGGTCTGGCAGGCGAGAGAGACGGAAGGACACCTATCTTCTCTGGTTCATGCATCACACTGGGGCTTAGGCATCCAAACTTCTGGCATGGGGCTGCAGTGTACACGCTCGGAGGAAGAACCGTAGGTGCCTAGGCAACTTTCACTGCAAAAATGTAGTCTCTGGGCATTTTTAGGCCCCTACAGGTTTTGGAAGTGGCTGAGTGAGGGTTTTGTGAATTCTAGTGGGGCCTGATTCTGGAATTTAGACACCTAAGTGGCAGATAGGCACCTATGTCCTTTGGTGAATCAATCCCCAATTTCCTGTTCTGCAGCATATTTTTTAAATATAAAGAATTATTGAAAAGCATGTTTATTACTAATGCCTGACTGAGCATGATCTGATGTATTGTTTTTCTCTTGTATTTTTGTAGCCATCATGTATGTAATGGGAGCACTTGGTCCTGCCGCAGGATATTTACTAGGAGGAGTTCTTATTGGTTTTTATGTTGATCCTAGAACAACTGTTTATATTGACCAGAGTGACCCTCGATTCATTGGAAACTGGTAAGAATCAACTGTTTTTCAACACTGACTATGAGTTATCAGTGGTACAGATCCCAATCATTCGTTGGGAAATATGAGATATCTCGACTGCCTGTTGAAATATGTAGAAAGGAAGCCAGGAGAGAGACAGTAGCTAACAGTTACTGGATTGCCGTAGGATTCAGCAGTACAGACCTAGCAGGCAGGAAAGGTTTCCTATTGATAGACACAAACACATACTATTAAATGGATACAATGACACCATCTTCCTACTGCTGCAGGACTCCTTTTGATTGGTGCTCTGCATATGGTACAGGAAAGGTGGGATGAAATACCAGTACTATACAGCACAGCAGTGGCATACCTAGATGTATGGGGTCACTGCTCTCACACCGAGGCAGGATCATGTGGCGATCCAGAACAGTGCTCTGCCCAGGGAAAAAATAATAAGATCACTTCAAAACATACCAACCCCCTGTGCTCTTGTGAATTGTGCAGATGTGAGTAAAATAGGTATTTTTGTATTAGAACATCTTATTGAATAATTTCTTTGTATATTAAAATTAATTATACATTTAAAACTGTGCTAAAGACATTCTCCAACCATTAAGTGCTGTACTGTTACACCTCTCAGCTCTTGTATCTCATATGACTGAGGGTATGTCTACACTAGAGTTGGAAGGTGTAAATTCCAACTCAAGGAGACATACGTGGGCTACATCTGATAGAGCTAGAGCACTAAAAATAGAAGTCTAGTTGCAACAGCATGAGCAGCTAGCTGACCCAAATATGGAGAGGATTGTACTAGCCCCTTCTGCTGCTCGTACCACTCTGACTACACTCTATCTTTAGCAAGCTAACTCAATCCGAGTTAATGCAGGTATGTCTCAAGCTGGAATTTACACCTTCTAGCTCTAGTATAGACATACTCTTAGTTTGTAACTGGCTGGAACTCACAGAGCTAAAGATACAAATCATTAAAATCATTCACCAACAATTGGTGGGCACTTAGCTGCTGCTGCGGTATAACAGTTGTCATGATTATGGAATATGTCTGGGAACATAATGACTTGGTGAGCATGTGGGATTTGCTTGGAAATGCCACCATGAGCAGTCAGGTTCTGAAGCGAGTGTATCAGGCTTTGGCTGGCCTTCCCAAAGCAATTCATAAGTCTGACTTGAAATTGTCATGAAGGCCTCAAATAAGTGGTCTTTGAAGATTTTGTAGTCCATTATCTCACCTGGGAGTGTACACTTTGCATCTGAGCAACTGGTTTCCTTGCTGGTTCAGTTCAGTAGATACTGCAGTATCCTTGAATCATTTTGTTGGTTCATATAAGTTAGAGATGAAGTGGCATGCCTATGTTTTACTGTTGCCAGATCCTTGATGCAGTTCCTCTCTGATTCTCAACTCCAACTTGGAGGTTTAGATTCATAGATTTATAGATACTAAGGTCAGAAGGGACCATTATGATCATCTAGTCTGACCTCCTGTACAACGCAGGCCACAGAATCTCACCCACCCACTCCTGCGAAAAACCTCACCTATGTCTGAGCTATTGAAGTCCTCAAATTGTGGTTTAAAGACTTCAAGGAGCAGAGAATCCTCCAGCAAGTGACCCGTGCCCCATGCTAGAGAGGAAGGCGAAAAACCTCCAGGGCCTCTTCCAATTTGCCCTGGAGGAAAATTCCTTCCTGACCCCAAATATGGCGATCATCTAAACCCTGAGCATATGGACAAGATTCACCAGCCAGATACTACAGAAAATTCTTTCCTGGGTAACTCAGATCCCACCCCATCTAACATCCCATCACAGGCCATTAGGCCTATTTACCATGAATATTTAAAGATCAATTAATTACCAAAATCATGTTATCCCATCATACCATCTCCTCCATAAACTTATCAAGTTTAATCTTAAAGCCAGATAGATTTTTTTGCCCCCACTGCTTCCCTTGGAAGGCTATTCCTTCTGGCTCAGGTCAAAGCCTCAGCCAATAGATCAACAACTCTCAAATGTCCTCAGCATCAGTCTTGGACTTCCTGAGATCTATTCTCACTACAAACACTGTGTCACCATATCCAGCAGGCCAAACCAAGTTGGAGCTGTGGTACAACCTGGTTAATACTTTCCACTATATGACTGTAGCCATATCTTGGGTGTGTATATACCTAACTCTGACAACCCCTTCCTCCACAAATTAGTCTTGAAATTATTCCTTCTCTGGAATGTAGTAAAGCCCTTAGAAGATCCATTCAGGTTTTTTGTTTTGTTAGTTTAAATCCAGTGAAACAATTGTTCAAGACAATGATCTTTAAATGGCTGTTAGACTGAATTTTCACTGTAGTGGACTAGAAATCCATAGTCCTGAGTTCTATGTCAGTCATTCACTGTGTGACCTTGGGCTTAACCAGTCTGTCTTAATTTTACTATCTACTTACTTCACAGAGGTGTTCTCTGGGTTAATTTTGTGATCGAAAAGTGCTTTGAGATATTGAGTAAAAGGCATAAGTGCAAAATATGTTTAATTCTTAGCAATTCTTCAGGGCATGTTGAAGCTTATTTGGCCAGAGATATGTCAGAAATGATAGTGAGCCTCAGATTAGTACTTGTCAAATGATTTGCTGGGCATCCAAATGGGTATCTCTGTCCTGTATAGTTTTCCAAAGCGGGGCATCATGTATCCACATTAGGAGTATATGTATTATGAAATCTGTTTTTGAGTTGAGTGGAGATTTACTCTGTCTGCCCTGTAGGTGTATATTTTTAAAGAGAAATTTCTATATTAGTTTTTCTGTATTATCTATTTGTTGACAGGTGTCTTTTTCCCAACTATGTGAAAGAAAGTTTTTTTTTTCTTATTAATGTTGCATTCCATGCCTGTTGCACTGGAATGTTGTTAATATCCGTTATCCTTTTTTTCTATAACAGTTTTTTTCATTTCCTATTTCTATTCTGAAACATCCCTAAAACATTTTGGTTTCCAGTAGTAGGATCTGTCAAAATTACTTACCCTGGACAAGAGAGAGAGATTTTCAGAGGGAAATAATTTTAATAGGCTTTCATTCGTCCACCCATTTTACCTACAGAGATGGGGATATTTTGTTATGTCTTTTGTGTTACCATTTTGATGTTAAAAGGAACTGACGTGTAGGGTAAGTATTACATCTATCAGCAGGTATGCTCAAGTCATCCACTGCTGCGGAGGCTTAATGGCTTAAAATATTCAGTTATGAGAGTTCCATCCAAGCCACTTGTTGGAAGCATGAACAAAAGAGCAAAGAGGTATTATAATTATAGAATATGAATTACTGGTAAGTAATGTTCCACAGAACAGGCATAGCATGGGCAGCAGCACTGAAATGTCTCCCATATTACTTCACCAATGTACCTTAATTCTGACCTGGTACCACTTTGAGCAAGAGTGTGTTTCTTTCTACATGCCCATTCATTATTTGGTTGATCTGATGAGACTGCCAAAACATGTGCCATTTGTGATGGTGAAATTGGACTAGGTCACCAAAAAGCCATGAGATGGTCATTGCTGTTTAGTGCCAAATTTGAACCAAAAATGACATAGAAGTAAAAGGCCAATCCCATATGATCCACCTAGTCCTCCCAGGATCTGCCTAAATCAGTACATAATCCTTAATAAGTAGATTTCCATCTCCAGTCTATCTTGATCTGTTCATGGTATTGCAGATTAGCTGTTTTTCACCCCTTAAATACTGATTCAGGAATATTCCTGTTCAGGACCAGAGGCTGGTCTTTGAACTTTGGCTTCACAAGCTTCTTGACATTTGATTAAGTTCAAATAAACTTCTGTCCTGAAGCATTTACTGAAGTAATTTGCTTTCCAACTTATCCACTGTAGAGAAACACTATCGAAAAAGTAGCTGGCAAATTATTATAAGACTCTGTAAAAGAATTTGGCCAGCTAGTATTAGGCAATTGTTTCTGAGCAATGTGTGTTTGGTTCTTGATTCTGAACCACTAAAATTAATGGGTGTTTTAAAAACGGACTTTAATGGTGCAGGATCATGTGCTCGTTCCCTTGACACATTCATTAGTCCAGTTGCAGGGAGATCCAAACTGTAGCCATCCATGCCACTAACATCTATTTTATGGGGGTCCAGAAATTTCCCCCAAGGAGGGGAGTGTCATTTGGGCAGATTTTATTTGATTGATTTTTCATCTCAAAATTCTAAGCGTTTTGCAGTCCTTATTTCAGAGGTTTGATATTTTTTTTTTTCCAAAGTAGCGATACATTTTAAGATAAGGTTGAAGTTTAAGAAGAGTCACATTTGGGACCTGGCAGCCTCAACCGTCTCCCTTGAAGTAATGTACTGTCTGATTCTCTTTCTTTGCTTGTGTTAGAACTGTGAAGTGCCTAAATCCACTTGTCACAGAAACCTAGGGGAAATTATATTAATAATCAAAATAATAATAAGTAGGAAGATAATATTGCAGAGTAAATGTAACTATAGGGAGAAAGTGTTGGTTGCCATGGGTTCTATTTTTTATTAGAAAAAACAACAACCCTTCCTTCCTTCCTTACAAACATATATTATGCAGAAATGTAATTTGGTTTAGACATTATGAGGTCAACTGAATCCAGTAAGAGCCCTTCTGAGGACATCTACTGTTCTAACTCTTCATCTGAATTTCAGTAGAAATTCATTTTGCTCAGCTTATTGAATTCTGGGTTGTTTTAATGCATCTTTGTAAAATGCATTGAATAAGTTTGATCTTCTAATGCTGCCTTTCATTGTCTGTTCCACACAAGAAATTGAAAGGAATTTCTCCTGCACTGTCTGGATCTTTCCTAGCTTTCATTACTTTTGTTTGACCCTAGTACTTGTTAAGTTACCTTTTGAGGTGTGCCCCATATCTTTATCCTTTAAAACACTAAAAAATTTTCTATCTCCTATGTTCTAATTAATGTAAACGTCATTTGCCTATTCATAGATTCATAGATATTTAGGTCAGAAGGGACCTATTCATTCCTCATTGTTAATATTGAAACTCCTTATCTCTTTAGTCTGTTGTCCAGTTCTTTGATATCTATCATGCAAGTACAAGATTATGTACAGTGCTGCAGTTGTGTCATCTCTAGCACTTAGTATTTTGCCCACAGACGACTGGTGCCTCCTGTGATACAGCATGGCCAGAGGGCAGCAGGAGGGTGTTTGTTTGTTTGTTTGTTTGTTTGTTTTTTTTGAAGCAGAAAAGAATTTTATTTGTGTAACACTTACAAAAAATCACCAAAAAGGAAAAAACAAAACTATGCAACAAAACAAAAGCAAACGCAAGGTATAACACAGCAGCCTTCAGGAGGGAGAAGTGTTCAGGCTAGCCTGGGCCCGGGGGGGGAGGGCGGGGGCTTCCTCGACGCTCTTGGTCTTCCACCCTCCTGAGTTACCTGGTGGCCTAGAGCGGGGGGGGGTCTTCCTCGACACTCATGGTCTTCCACCCCCCTCGAGTTACTTAGTGCCACGCCCAGTGTCACCGATTATTCCTCTCCTGAGAGTGCCCGACAAGATGGGCACGGCTCCGGGGTGGGCAGTTTGGGGGTGGGGGGGACGTACACCCACGTGTGATAGGACCCTCCTAGGTGACGGTGATGATGGTATCCACAGTGGCAATGGCTGGGGCTGGGGTCTCTCGCTCTTCCCCTCAATCAAAGGGTCGGACGGAGGGAACCGGACGGGGTCACCGAGCAGAGAACCTCGGACAGCTCCCGTCGCTCCTCGAAGGCGTCAAGGGAGTCGGTGGACGCCGCCCAGAGGAACTCCGCCCTGATACATGAATGTACTGAGGATCGGAAAACGGCCCTACAGTCGCAGGACGCTTCATTGGCCAACCTCCTCTCTCTGGTTTTATAGATGGCAGTTTTAGCTAGGGCTAGGAGGAGGTTAACCAGGAGATCTTGCGATTTTGTGGGGCCACGGATGGGGAGTGTGTAGATAAAAAGGTGAGGGGAAAAGTGTAGCCAAAAGCATAATAAAATATTCGTGAGGAGCCGGAAAAGGGGCTGCAGCCTGGCACACTCTAAATATACGTGCGCCAGGGTTTCCCTCACGTTGCAAAAAGGGCAAGTATTCGGGATGGGGGTGAACCGTGTCAAAAACACGCCCATGCTCACAGCTCCGTGAAGGAGTCGCCAACTAATGTCCCCGACGGGCCTCAGGACCAAGGTGGAATACAGGCTGGCCCACCGGGGCCAGCAGGAGAGTGTTAGAAGGGAGCCTTATTCCCTGTAGAGGGAAGAAAGTTTGCTATAGTTTAATTAAAGCACCTGAAGCCAGTTAGAGCACCTGAAGCCAGTCACCTGATAAAACCCCCCTGCTTTAATCAGACAAGGGAAGGAGTTGAAGCAGAGTGGATTGGTGTTGGAGCAGAGAGCAGTTTGACGGAGTTGAAGCAGAGTGGATTGGTGTTGGAGCAGAGAGCAGTTTGATGGAGTTGAAGCAGAGTGGATTGGTGTTGGAGTAGAGAGAAGTTTGGAGGGAAGCAGAGGAGATTTGGAGAAGTGCTGTGGTGGGCTAAGAAGACCAAGACCCTAGGTAAAGGGACACCTGGTTTGTGCAGGAAGGGAAGTAGCCCAGGTGTAGGAACCGCTAGTTCAAGATGAAGTGAGCTGTAGCTCACGAAAGCTCATGCTCAAATAAATTGGTTAGTCTCTAAGGTGCCACAAGTACTCCTTTTCTTTTTGCGAATACAGACTAACACGGCTGTTACTCTGAAACAAGTGGTTTACCGTTATCCCTAGGGCCCCTGGGCTGGGACCCAGAGTATAGGGTGGGCCTGGGTCCCTCCCTCTCCACTCCTCTCCTCTAGGACACTAGTGGGGCAGTTAATACCCCAGTTCAGGAGCGAGAAATGGTGTCCTGAACCCTCCCCAAGAAGAGAAAGCGTGAGACCCATCAAAGTAGTGCTGGCAATTTGCCACACTCCCCATTGATCCCCTTGATCAATGCTTTATGTTTTGGTGGGTATGTCTACTCTACAGCTGGAACTAGGTTTTCCAGCGTAAGTAGGTAGATGCAGTAGCATTGCTCAAGCTAGCGCACTAAAAATAGCAGTGTAGCCAGGGGTAGCAACTTGGGTTAGCCACCTGTGTATGTACCCAGGGATCCGGCAGGTTCATACTCAGGCAGTTACCCCAAGCTGCGCCCGTGCTACTCCAGCTATGCTGCTATTTTTAGTGTGCTAGCTCAAGCAAGGTTAGCACGTGTCAAGGTTCCTCCCCCACTCTGAACTCTAGGGTACAGATGTAGGGACCTGCATGAAAAACCTCCTAAGCTTATCTTTACCAGCTTAGGTCAAAACTTCCCCAAGGTACAAAATAGTCCACCCTTTGTCCTTGGATTGGCCGCTACCACCACCAAACAAATACTGGTTACTGGGGAAGAGCTGTTTGGACACGTCTTTCCCCCCAAAATACTTCCCAAAACCTTGCACCCCACTTTCTGGACAAGGTTTGGTAAAAAGCCTCACCAATTTGCCTAGGTGACTACAGACCCAGACCCTTGGATCCTAAGAACAATGAACAATCCTCCCAACACTTGCACCCCCCCTTTCCTGGGAAATGTTGGATAAAAAGCCTCACCAATTTGCATAGGTGACCACAGACCCAAACCCTTGGATCTGAGAACAATGAAAAAGCATTCAGTTTTCTTACAAGAAGACTTTTAATAAAAATAGAAGTAATTAGAAATAAGAAATCCCCCCTGTAAAATCAGGATGGTAGATACCTTACAGGGTAATTAGATTCAAAACACAGAGAACCCCTCTAGGCAAAACCTTAAGTTACAAAAAAGATACACAGACAGAAATAGTTATTCTATTCAGCACAATTCTTTTCTCAGCCATTTAAAGAAATCATAATCTAACACGTACCTAGCTAGATTACTTACTAAAAGTTCTAAGACTCCATTCCTGATCTATCCCCGGCAAAGACAGAATATAGACAGACACACAGACCCTTTGTTTCTCTCCCTCCTCCCAGCTTTTGAAAGTATCTTGTCTCCTCATTGGTCATTTTGGTCAGGTGCCAGCGAGGTTACCTTTAGCTTCTTAACCCTTTACAGGTGAGAGGAGATTTCCTCTGGCCAGGAGGGATTTTAAAGGGGTTTACCCTTCCCTTTATATTTATGACAGCACGTGTCTGGGAACCCATACAGGGAGCATGTTCCCAGCTGCATGTAGACATGCCCTGAGATCCCAAAAGGAATTATTACTATATTTTGATGCACTGTACTAATTTATTCTCTGTGTGATAGTGCCTCCTAAAACTCCCATTTCTAATTCAAACTTCTCTATGTATTCTATCAGCTAAAAGGAGTGATTTTCTGTTTACCTACTGTCAAAACTACATAACCAAAACTTTCCATCACTTCATTTTTCCTAGCCATTATGAAAGCTATCTGCACAGTTTTTAGTGCCTGGCTTGTCCTAGCTCTAACCACTCTTGATCCCATTTTGCATGGCACACAAGTCATCACACATACATGTATGTCAGATTAGGCCCAATTTAAAATTATATCCTGTATTTCTCTGTGCATAGCAAAAGGGGGCCGAATGCTGTTTCCTTTATTCATGTAAATAGTCCTGTTGACTTTTGTGACTATTTTCCCATATGTAGTGTATACTATTTGGTTCAGTGTCTTTATGTGATAGGTGCTGGGTCCCTAGGTGCAGGTGATGAACAGAGATGTGAAATTCAGCCCTACAGTGATTTGAAGTGCAGGGGCCTGACTCTCTTCTCACACTGGTTTTATGCTGGTGTAACACCACTGATTTCAGTGGATCTGCTCTTCATTTACATCCATGTAAGAGAGATCAGAATCAGGACCAAAGACTTCAGTATTTTTTTGAGACACATGTTTTCAGTAGGTTGGAGCAGTTCTGCTGGGCAAATTGTGGACTCCTTTCTTAAGGCTGGACTTCTTTATGGAAACACCCAGGTAGGGGACAGGAAACTTCACAATCTCCACCTACCCTCCCCCCCAGGAGGGGAGTCCACAAACCCTTTCCCCTTACTGCAGATCTCTTGAGATGAGGAAGGACCTCAAGAGCTGATCCTATATCCCCTGCTCTGGTGCCATATGGCTACCAGCTGGCAGTGTGGGGTTCGCCATCTGGCACCTGTCCCTAAAATCCCTTTTTGAGGAAGATTCCCTGCATGGAGGGCGATCCTGGAGAAAGTTAATAAAGCTTATGGGCTCCAGGCAGTGGCAGGGCTTATAGCGTGGAAGGCAGGGGGTGTAACACCCTCCTCTCCCCCAACTCACTGACTTTTAGGTGTATTTGTGGCGCCTTTTCAAGCCAGTAGGTATAATTGAAAGTGGCACTACTGATGACCCATTGTCCCTCTTGGTTCTGCCACTGCTCAGAACCTGGCTCTGCTACTGGCTCCAGGGAGGATGATCTGCATTCCTGCAGCCATTCACCTCCGTCCTACACACTTGATCCTGCAAGATGCCTTCGTGTGATCCAGGGAATGAGACTGTGCTTTTCTATAAATGCTTGATCATACCTGCTGCCTATGGGAAAGCAGAGATCCATCTGTGCATAAGGGAACCCTGGGCTCGGGTCTCCAAAGGTCCATTTTTTAATCTGGCAAAATCCCATTAATTTCAGTGGGAATTTGCCTGAGTTTGAGCTAAGTAAATCTGCATAAAGAGCATCTCCTCAATATTTGGTATGGTATTGTTGAAAGCAATAAACTCTAGAGAGCACAAAAGTGACATTATTGTCATATCAATTGATACTTTCTAGGTAAATTCTTTTAAAATTAAACTGAATGATGGTGGTGTTCTTAATAGATGCTTCCTTTGATTTCATTTTGCACTCAGTACCCCAGAAGAAGCTTTGTGTTGACTCCTCTGTTCTGTTAATATTTTTATTGGTTTTCCAAACATTAGCGTGAAATATGGTTTTCTATCTAGTTACAAAAAGTGATAGCCACATAGTTTTCTTTGCTATTTTTGTTCCACATAATGCATTAGCTCTCAACTGTTACTCGTATTTCCTCACTTTAGGTGGAGTGGATTCCTCCTTTGTGCCATTGCAATGCTCCTTGTGATATTCCCAATGTTTACTTTCCCAAAAAAGCTCCCACCGCGACATAAAAAGAAGAAGAAAAAGAAGATGAGCTCTGATGACATTTCAAGTGATGATGATGTCATGAAAGAGAAAACCAACAGCAAAAGACAAGTGGATAGTTCAATTCCTGCTTCTATGGGATTTGGAAAGAATGTTAAA
The DNA here is from genome assembly GCF_965152275.1 of Natator depressus. Classification (NCBI taxonomy): domain Eukaryota; kingdom Metazoa; phylum Chordata; order Testudines; family Cheloniidae; genus Natator; species Natator depressus. Next base: position 57,928,025 of record NC_134235.1, read on the forward strand.
GGTAAAGCATATATATTTTTTTAAAGGAGCACATGTACAATAGGGTTTAAGATCGTACACAGGGCTATATTCTGGACCTGCATGAATTTAACTGAGGGCAGAATTTGGCCATATTATACTTGTTGATATTAAAAAGAGATGGACATTTTTGATGAGAAAAGTTTTAATAGATGGTCTATTCTTCTAATTATAAAGCACAGTTACGATTGACATACTGAATGCTGAAAGCACAGTAACATGAATACCTTTTCCTTAAATTATCACAGTGTGTTTAATATTTAGCTGCAGAGAGGTAACATATTTGCTTTGTTTTAACAAATGTCTTCTGTGCTGAGAAAAAAATGAATAGTTTTTTTCTACAGCTTTTTAACTTGGCTAAACCATATCTATCTATCTATTTATCTTATTTATTTACTTTACTTATTTATATGACCTCCATTATCATAGTATCTGAGTGCCTCACAATCTTTAATGTAAATATATACATCTTCACTGAAGCCATATTATTCTTATTGGAATAAAGTGCTCCTCTTACTTGTAATAGTCTGTCAAAAATGGAAAAAGGAATCCTTGCTCATCATCTTTTCTTATGTTGGGGCAATAAGTTGTGGAATATTTTATTATTCCATATACATTTTCTGCCAGTTCGATATTAAGTTTCTATGGGTCTACTTTCAGAGTGCTATGTTTCTGTCAGGTTCTGAAATCAGGAAATAATAATAATACTCACTAAAGCAAAGGGATCCACCAGTAATTATACTAGACTTAGGGTATGTCTACACTACGGAATAAGGTCGAATTTATAGAAGTCGGTTTTTTAGAAATCGGTTTTATATATTCGAGTGTGTGTGTCCCCACAGAAGTGCATTAAGTGCATTAACTCGGCGGAGTGCTTCCACAGTACCGAGGCTAGAGTCGACTTCTGGAGCGTTGCACTGTGGGTAGCTATCCCACAGTTCCCGCAGTCTCCGCTGCCCATTGGAATTCTGAGTTGAGATCCCAATGCCTGATGGGGCTGAAACATTGTCGCGGGTGGTTCTGGGTACATATCGTCAGTCCCCCCCTTCCCTCCGTCCCTCCGTGAAAGCAAGGGCAGACAATTGTTTCGCGCCTTTTTTCCTGAGTTACCTGTGCAGACGCCATACCACCGCAAGCATGGAGCCCGCTCAGGTAACCGTCACCGTATGTCTCCTGGGTGCTGGCAGACGTGGCACGGCATTGCTACACAGTAGCAGCAACCCATTGCCTTGTGGCAGCAGACGGTACAATACGACTGGTAGCCGTCCTCGTCATGTCCGAGGTACTCCTGGTCGCCTGTGTGATCAGGAGCGCCTGGGCAGACATGGGCGCAGGGACTAAATTTTTAGTGACTTGACCAGGTCATTTTTTTTAGTCCGGCAGTCAGTCCTATTGAACCGTCTTATGGTGAGCAGGCAGGCAATATGTCCTTCTGCACCGTCTGCTGCCAGCCAAAGATGTAAAAGATAGATGGAGTGGATCAAAACAAGAAATAGACCAGATTTGTTTGTACTCATTTGCCTCCTCCCCTGTCTAGGGGAATCATTCCTCTAGGTCACACTGCAGTCACTCACAGAGAAGGTGCAGCGAGGTAGATCTAGCCATGTATCAATCAGAGGCCAGGCTAACCTCCTTGTTCCAATAAGAACAATAACTTAGGTGCACCATTTCTTATTGGAACCCTCCGTGAAGTCAACCCTGTAAGCCGTGTCCTCAGTCGCCCCTCCCTGCGTCAGAGCAACGGCAAACAATCGTGCATCTGAGTTGAGAGTGCTGTCCAGAGCAGTCACAATGGAGCACTCTGATTGGGCTAAAACATTGTCGCGGGTGGTTCTGGGTACATATTGTCCGGCCCCCGTTCCCTCCCTCCCTCCGTGAAGGCAAGGGCAGACAATTGTTTCGCGCCTTTTTTCCTGAGTTACCTGTGCGGACGCCATACCACCGCAAGCATGGAGCCCGCTCAGGTAACCGTCACCATATGTCTCCTGGGTGCTGGCAGACGCGGTACGGCATTGCTACACAGTAGCAGCAACCCATTGCCTTCTGGCAGCAGACGGTACAGTACGACTGGTAGCCGTCCTCGTCATGTCCGAGGTGTTCCTGGTCGCCTGTGTGAGGTCGATCAGGAGCGCCTGGGCAGACATGGGCGCAGGGACTAAATTTTTAGTGACTTGACCAGGTCATTTTTTTTAGTCCGGCAGTCAGTCCTATTGAACCGTCTTATGGTGAGCAGGCAGGCAATATGGATTGCTAGCAGTCCTATTGCACCGTCTTCTGCCGAGCAGCCATGAGATGTGGATGGCTTGCAGTCCTTCTGCACCGTCTGCTGCTAGCCAAAGATGTAAAAGATAGATGGAGTGGATCAAAACAAGAAATAGACCAGATTTGTTTTGTACTCATTTGCCTTCTCCCCTGTCTAGGGGACTCATTCCTCTAGGTCACACTGCAGTCACGCACAGAGAAGGTGCAGCGAGGTAGATCTAGCCATGTATCAATCAGAGGCCAGGCTAACCTCCTTGTTCCAATAAGAACAATAACTTAGGTGCACCATTTCTTATTGGAACCCTCCGTGAACTCTACCCTTGTAAGCCGTGTCCTCAGTCGCCCCTCCCTGCGTCAGAGCAACGGCAAACAATCGTGCATCTGAGTTGAGAGTGCTGTCCAGAGCAGCCCAATGGAGCACTCTGATTGGGCTAAAACATTGTCGCGGGTGGTTCTGGGTACATATTGTCCGGCCCCCGTTCCCTCCCTCCCTCCGTGAAGGCAAGGGCAGACAATTGTTTCGCGCCTTTTTTCCTGAGTTACCTGTGCGGACACCATACCACCGCAAGCATGGAGCCCGCTCAGGTAACCGTCACCATATGTCTCCTGGGTGCTGGCAGACGCGGTACGGCATTGCTACACAGTAGCAGCAACCCATTGCCTTCTGGCAGCAGACGGTGCAGTATGACTGGTACCCGTCCTCGTCATGTCCGAGGTGCTCCTGGCCACGTCGGCTGGGAGCGCCTGGGCAGACATGGGCGCAGGGACTAAATTTTTGGTGACTTGACCAGGTCATTCTCTTTAGTCCTGCAGTCAGTCGTATTGAACCGTCTAATGGTGAGCAGGCAGGCAATACGGATTGCTAGCAGTCGTATTGTACCATCTTCTGCCGGGCAGGCAAGAGATGACGATGGCTAGCAATCGTATTGTACCATCTTCTGCCGGGCAGGCAAGAGATGACGATGGCTAGCAATCGTACTGTGCCATCTTCTGCCAGGCAGGCAAGAGATGAGGATGGCTAGCAGTCGTACTGTGCCATCTTCTGCCGAGCAGCCATGAGATGTGGATGGCTTGCAGTC